>NW_027509119.1:750000-1350000 GCF_051911475.1 Siphateles boraxobius | reverse complement strand
GATTAGTTCACCTCAAAATGAAAATTTAGTGATAATTTACTCAGCCCAATGCCATCCAAGATGTTAATGTCTTTCTTTCTTCAGTGTAAAAGAAATTAAGTTTTTTGAGGAAACATTTCAGGATTTTTCTCCACACAATGGACTTTAGGACCACCTTAGCAAATGAGCTGTTAAGAACAAAAAGGGAAAGGAAGAAAAACAATACAATTTTATATGTAGCCTATTATATACAGTTATAAACATTAAAAACGTAAACCAAGCAACTTTATGATCACCTCTTGTAAATAAGAGGCTTCATTACCTAATTTCTGCTAATTTCCACTTTTTAATTGACATTCATCGTTTTGAGAGATACTAGAATGCAAGAGCGAACTATACCGTGTCTATTTAAACAGCATATTTAAGCAATCAAATAATATATAGATATTATTATTAAATATTAATTTATTCTTATTATTCAAGCATATGACTTTATGTGGTTTTATCATGACATGCACATTTATTTTTACAGACGTCCACATGAGAAACAACTACCGTCCGAATGATTGCTAAGTTTAACACCCATCATTGTATGCTATAATTTATTCTCGTACTTGTCAAAAAACTAAAAATAAAGAGATACATAAATCTAGTTTGCTTACACTTACAGTAACAGTTCATGAATAATCACATAAGCTACTAATACCTAAATTAATAATTAGCCTACTTCACTGTTCAAATCCTTTTTGCGTTAAAGTACTAAGACTCGAACCTGCGACCTTTGGGTTAAAAGTCAGACTCTCTAACTGCCCACAGTTACTCAAGAAATATATATGAAAGTGTAAAAATACATTTCCTAACAAACACGTGCTAGCATATAAAGGTGGTCGTTATTCACACATGAATTCAGGCAACTCTTAGTTCTTTGTTAGTTCTTGAGTAGTACATGCTTTGACTCAGTTTGTGCTGAAGAAATGATTAATTCAGATATTAGTACATGATTATGCAGACTGTTATTGTAACGTGTTTCTACACTCATGTTTTTTCTGTATCTATAGACCACACTCTTTATTTTACAGGTTGTGAAAGTTTTCTGTGTTGGAGACAGCTTTTCGTTTTCATCGTTGCAAGGATGATTGACACATTTAAATTAAGTAGGAAACAGAAAACTTTTCAGTTATTTCTAAACAAATTCAAGATTTTCAAGAAAAACAAAGAGATATTAGGCAACACTCTACAATGTAAGTTATTGTGTAAATGCATGGAATGAACTGTCATAACCAGGGACGGCCCATGGCATATAGCCGGAATAGGGAAATTTTTTTATTTATTATTTCTAATACTATTTTAATACTATTCATTTGAAATATTACAAAAAAAGCGAAAAACCTCACAAAAAACATAACTACATTAGTCACCCGATTCCCCCCAGACAGTAAAATGTGATTTTTTTTAACATAATCATTTTTTAAAGCTTGTAATATCACTTTTGTTATTAATAAAAAAATATTATTAATGTTTTTACTCTACAGTTGTGCAGTTTTGTGGGGATATATGGTCGGCCTGACTCCAAACTCTCACACAATTTAATCTGACCTAATTTTAATTCAGGTAACATCTACCAATAAGGCCAATCATTACAGCATTGCAATTATATAGCCTTGATGTCATGAATTTCACTGCATTCCACGATGTGAGCATATGCTGTAATTGAGTATTTAAGATTTAAAAAGCAGTTTTACCAATACCAGAAATGTGGCTTTCAAAAGAAAGATTGCTATCAAAGATCACTTCTACACTTTGGTAGAAAATCTACACCTTCCAGTTTCTCCAGATGAAAAGACCAAGGTAAAGTTTTAAAAGGTAAAGGTCAAGTTTTAAAAGAGTTATTTTTCTCAGATTCGCCAAAATACCAAAGTCTGCCATCAAAAGCAAAACATGGTGTTAGAGGAGCAGCCTCTCGGACGGTTATCTGTCACGGACACGTTCAGGAAAAAGGACCCAAATGCAATCTGCGAGACAACAGTTCCTTTAATGAAAATAATGCAAGCTACGAAGGGTAGCAAAAACAGAAAGTCTCTCGTAGCAGATAATCAGAAGAACAGAAAGTCTCTTGTAGTCGAATCAAACTGAGGAGTGATCCCACAATGATACTCAGCGTCCCGCAGCAGAAACACAAATCAGGGCTCGTGGTCCGTCTGTCGCCCTCAGATACAGAGAAGCTGGGTAGAGAAAGACTTCAGTAATTTCCAGCACTGGCAGGGCACAGGTTGCAAACATACGTCACCAGGACAGGACAAGACAAGACAAGATGCGAACAGGTAAGCTCTGAAACACGCGTTAACATAGTCAATAATCTGGCAGAGAGAAGGGGAAAAAGAGAACTAGAAGTAGGAAAGCTAATTAGGAAGAAAGTGATAACAGGTGGAGAAAGAGTAATGGAAAGGCTGATGGCAATCAGCTGGTGGAGAATGAATGAGCGTGATAGTAAGTGGGTGTGTCTAAGCGAGGTGTGTGTGTATGAAGGGAGCGCGTGTGAGAATGGATACAGAAAACAAAAAGAACACAAGAGGGAGACAGAGACAGAAGAGAACACCGGGATCATGACAGTACCCCCTCATCAACGAGCGCCCCCTGGCGCTCCCGAGGGTAGAGGCTGGCGAGTGCGGTAGAAGTCCTCGATAAGCGAGCGGTCCAAGACGTTCCGTGAAGGAATCCAGCTTCTCTCCTCCGGCCCGTATCCCTCCCAGTCGACAAGGTACTGGTGACCACGACCTCGCGGACGGACATCAAGTAACTTACGTACGCGATATACAGGACCTTCCTCCACCTGAGCAGGAGGGGAAGCCTGGCGAGGTGGGGGGCGGACGACGGGCTTGACGCACGAAACATGAAACACTGGATGGACGCGCCGGAGGTTAGGAGGCAATCTAAGTCTAACCGCGACAGGACTGATTATCTTAGAGATAGAATATGGCCCAATAAATTTAGGGGCCGACTTGCGGGACGCGAATCGTAAAGGAAGATTGCGAGAGGAAAGCCAAACCCTTTGACCGCAGATGTATCTCGGACTCTTAATACGATGACGATTAGCGGCACGGCGAGTGAGAGAACGAGTATGGCATAGAGCAGACCTCACCCCTCTCCAGGTTCTTTTACAACGCCGAATAAACGCCGCGACAGACGGAACATTAGTCTCCGCCTCCTGAGAAGGAAACAGAGGTGGCTGGTACCCAAGACAACCGTGAAACGGAGATAAGCCGGTGGCGGAGGACGGAGAAGAATTATAGGCATATTCGGCCCACGGAAGTTGATCAGCCCACGAGGAAGGATTACGAAATGCGAGACTGCGGCGAATACGACCAACAATCTGATTAGTTCGTTCGGCCTGACCGTTGGTCTGTGGGTGAAAACCAGAAGATAGACTGGGTGACGCACCGATCTGACGGCAAAACTCCTTCCAAAATAACGACGCAAACTGAGGTCCGCGATCAGACACGACATCCGAGGGAAGTCCGTGAAGCTTGGAAACATGACTAACGACGGCTTGAGCGGTCTCCTTAGCGGATGGGAGTTTGGGAAGAGGAATGAAGTGAGCGGCTTTAGAAAAGCGATCAACTACAGTGAGGATTACAGTGTTGCCTTTGGACTCCGGTAGTCCGGTAATGAAGTCGAGCTCGATATGTGACCACGGGCGAGATGGAATAGACAGGGGTCTAAGCAGACCAGCCGGTGGCAAATTACTAGACTTAGTCTGGGCACAGATAGAACAGGCGGCCACAAATCGACGGATATCGCGCTCGCGGGTAGGCCACCAGAATCTCTGACGGATGACAGCAATTGTTCCCCTAACTCCAGGATGGGCGAACAACTTGGAGGAGTGACCCCATTGCATGACAGCCAAGCGAGTGGGGACAGGAACAAAGAGTAGGTCTCGCGGACATTGGCGAGGAGTGACGACCCGAGATAAAGCCCGTTTAACCAAGCGTTCGATTCCCCAGATGGAAGAACCAACGATGCAGCCTTGAGGAAGAATCTCCTTTCTCACAGGAGTTCCCACGGGGGAATCGAACTGACGCGAGAGAGCGTCGGGGTTAAGGTTCTTGGAACCAGGGCGATACGAAATAGAAAAATCAAAGCGATCAAAAAACAGGGACCAACGAGCCTGGCGAGCGTTAAGTCGTTTAGCAGACCGTATGTACTCGAGGTTTTTATGATCGGTCCAGACCACGAATGGGACAGGAGAGCCCTCGAGCCAATGACGCCACTCCCCCAAGGCTAAACGAATGGCCAGAAGTTCTCGATTACCGACGTCATAATTTCGCTCGGGAAGAGAAAGACGGTGAGAGTAGAAAGCGCACGGGTGAACCTTATCATCAGAAGATGACCGTTGCGACAGAATGGCCCCAACGCCCACCTCTGACGCGTCGACCTCCACGATGAATTGTCTGGAGGGATCGGGAGTAACTAGAATAGGAGCAGACGTAAACAAGGTCTTTAAACGATCGAAAGCGGACTGGGCTGAGTGCGACCATTCAAAACGGGACTTGACAGACGTGAGAGCGGTGAGAGGAGCGGCGACCTGACTAAAGTTGCGGATAAACCTCCGATAAAAATTCCCAAAACCCAAAAAGCGCTGTAAAGCGACTCGTGAGGCGGGAACCGGCCAATCGGTGACAGCCTGAACCTTAGCGAGGTCCATGCTGACTCCGTCAGCAGAAATGACGGACCCTAAAAACGTGACCGACTTGGCATGAAAGGTACATTTCTCGGCCTTAACGAAAAGGCGATTCTCAAAACAACGTTGGAGTACACGACGTACGTGTTGAACGTGAACCTGGAGAGATGGGGAGAAAATTTATATGTCATCTAGATAGACAAAAACAAAGACATTCAACATGTCTCTCAAAACATCATTTACTAGGGCTTGAAAGACTGAAGGGGCATTGACGAGGCCGAACGGTAAAACCTTATATTCAAAGTGCCCGAGGGGGGTGTTAAACGCGGTCTTCCATTCATCTCCCTCTCGTATACGCACCAAATGATACGCGTTCCGCAGATCCAGTTTAGTGAAAATCTTTGCCCCCTGAAGGATCTCGAAAGCTGATGACATAAGGGGAAGAGGGTAACGGTTCTTGACCGTTATGTCATTTAGCCCACGATAATCTATACAAGGGCGCAAAGAGCCGTCTTTCTTCTTTACAAAAAAGAAACCTGCGCCCGCGGGATAGGACGACGAAACAATTGTACCTGCAGCGAGGGACTCTGAGAGATATTTCTCCATGGCTTCGCGCTCGGGCGCGGACAATGAATACAGCCTGCCCCGCGGCGGAGTCGTGCCAGGTTGGAGGTCGATACAACAGTCGTACGGGCGATGGGGAGGAAGAGAAGCGGCACGTGATCGACTACAAACCGCCCGCAAATCGAGATACTCCTCCAGAACCCCCGACAGATCACCAGGATCCTCCTGAAACACAGAAACAGAAGAGACAGGGGGAACAGCAGACACTAAACACTTAACATGACAAGACAATCTCCACGAGAGAATGGACCCCTTGCCCCAATCAATATGTGGACTGTGTTCAACGAGCCAGGGATGGCCCAAAACAATGGGAGTGTAGGGCGAATGAAAAATAAAAAAGGTAATAGTCTCCCTGTAATTGCCAGAAAGCGTGAGACTCACCGGAATGGTAGTACGGCTGACTCTTTCAAGCTCGCTACCATCAAGGGCAAAAACAGGAGTACTGTCATTCAAATCAACTAAAGGAATGCCCTGTTCAAGAGCCCAAGTCTCGTCTAAAAAACTGGCCTCCGCTCCCGAGTCGATAAGGGCCTGACAGGTTACAGAAGAGCCGGACCATTGGAGAGTGGCAGGGAAAGAAGTGCGTGAACTTGGCGGAGGGACACAAGCAGTAGCGCTCGCCAGAAGCCCTCTCCTTACTGACGAGCGTTGGCCTTTACTTTGCATGTGGTAGCAAAGTGACCGGCAGATCCACAGTAAAGGCAAAGTCGGTTTAAGATGCGTCGCTCACGTTCAGCAGCAGTGATCCGAATTCCCCCCAACTGCATTGGCTCGGGAACCGGATTAATAGGAGGGGTATAAGAAACGGGGGGTGAGGAGAGCAGAGCCCTATCCATGCCGCGTGCTCGGCGCCGAAGCTCGAAACGTCTGTCTATGCGGATAGCTTGGTCAATAAGAGAGTCAAGATGGGTCGGCACCTCCCGGGACAGAATCTCGTCCTTAATATCTGTGTTGAGACTCTCAATAAACCGAGCAACAAGCGCTGGCTCATTCCATCCACATGTTGTAGCGAGCGTGCGGAATTCAATTGAAAAGTCCGGGACTGACCGTTTACCCTGACGGAGAGATGAGAGCAAACGAGAAGCCTCGACACCATGTGAAGACCGGTCAAACACTCGAGTCATCTCCTCCTTAAATGTAGAGTAACAGCTGGTGCAATCAGAGTCGGCATTCCAGACCGCCGTTCCCCACTCTCGCGCCCTCCCGGTGAGAAGAGAAACAACGTAGGCGATACGAGTGCGGTCCAGCGAGTAGGTGAGTGGCTGTAAAGTGAAAACCACCTCGCATTGAGTAAGGAACGAGCGGCACTCTGAAGGGTCGCCAGAGTAGCAGGGTGGATTATTAATTCTGGGTTCTTGGGTACCAGAGAGGCGCAGAGGAGGTTCCGAGCGTAGATGGTGCATCTGCTCTGAGAGATCCGACAGTTGACTCGCCAAGGATTCGACTGCTCGACGGGTAGTGGTCAGCTCGTTCTGTTGGCGGCCCAGCATGGCTCCTTGAAATTCCACCGCAGACTGAACGGAATGGTCAGTTGCTGGGTCCATCCCTTGGCCAGATTATTCTGTCACGGACACGTTCAGGAAAAAGGACCCAAATGCAATCTGCGAGACAACAGTTCCTTTAATGAAAATAATGCAAGCTAAGTAGGGTAGCAAAAACAGAAAGTCTCTCGTAGCAGATAATCAGAAGAACAGAAAGTCTCTTGTAGTCGAATCAAACTGAGGAGTGATCCCACAATGATACTCAGCGTCCCGCAGCAGAAACACAAATCAGGGCTCGTGGTCCGTCTGTCACCCTCAGATACAGAGAAGCTGGGTAGAGAAAGACTTCAGTAATTTCCAGCACTGGCAGGGCACAGGTTGCAAACATACGTCACCAGGACAGGACAAGACAAGACAAGATGCGAACAGGTAAGCTCTGAAACACGCGTTAACATAGTCAATAATCTGGCAGAGAGAAGGGGAAAAAGAGAACTAGAAGTAGGAAAGCTAATTAGGAAGAAAGTGATAACAGGTGGAGAAAGAGTAATGGAAAGGCTGATGGCAATCAGCTGGTGGAGAATGAATGAGCGTGATAGTAAGTGGGTGTGTCTAAGCGAGGTGTGTGTGTATGAAGGGAGCGCGTGTGAGAATGGATACAGAAAACAAAAAGAACACAAGAGGGAGACAGAGACAGAAGAGAACACCGGGATCATGACAGTTATCCTTCTTATATACATTCCCTCTCATCAGCAGGAATCCACAACAGCCGAAACTTCGGTTTGGTAGATGCTTCCATTCTTGAATGAATGAATGAATGAATGAATGAGGCATTTATATATCATTTATCTTTTATATATCATCTATCATTTATATTAGCATTTATCTAGCACCATGGGAGGCCAGTACCTCTCTGAACCGAGTATCAATCGACTTGACAATCGATTATGTTTGTCCGAGAGCAGTACCTGAGAGTCTTTTCAGTCAGCTAAGAATGGTCTGAATTATAAAGCCAAGAAAACAGTAATTTCCCCCCCTGGAGGAGATTAATTGCATAGGAGAGGTTTCAGAACTGCTGTGTACTCCTTGAGAAATGCAGTCTCTTGAGGGTCCAGTTTGGCCACACTTAGACGGTCACACACTTCAATTTGTTGGGCTTCAGTGAGACTCACTACACCGTAAAGAATGATCATGATTTTAATGGTAAAAGACTGTTAATTGGTTAAGTTTCTGTATTTTATACGGCTAATAACTGTGATAGATCTAATCGTACGTTTAATGTAATTTTATAGTAAAATAACATTAAATTTACAGTTTATGGAAGTGAAAAAGAACAAATCATTATATAATTTACAGTGAAAAAACGTAAATTGACATTCCCACAATTCCCTACGTGACACTTCACATTTGATGTATTTTTGTTGAAATAACTGTTTCTTCATATTTTTTTTTCTAATCAGTTATGTACATTAGGGTTTTATGTTACAATTAATGTTGTTAAATTAATGTTTATTGCATTGTTTAAATTTCATGTGTGTTACCATGATGGTGTTAAGTGTTTGCGTGGGAACTCTGTGCAGCTCTGTGATTGGTTGTTGTGAGTGAATTAAATTGGTATGATACAGATATTAATATCTCAATAGATTTGTAAATTAACTTTATGATATTAACAGATAATTAACAGATAATGAAATAAGGTTTTAATGTAAAATGAAATTAAGTCCGTAAAACCTAAAAATGTGGCTACTGTATGTTGCTACCGAATGTGGTTTATATATTTTTGTAAGGTACATTTCTGGCAACCACAGCTGCTGTTTTTTATTATCATTAATTTAATGGATTTTTTTAACAGTGTGTGGCAATGAGATTTAGTGTGTCGATGATGTGGCGATGATCGATGATGTGGCGGCAAGAAAAAGTTAAGCTCTTGTTGGACATTTTCCTGAGGAACCGCAGTAATATCTGCAAACTGCACATCATCCGTGTGTGTCCTTCTGCATATGTCCAAATTCTTGGAAGGCTTTAACAAAATTCCTACCATTTTCTGTAACTGTGGCACAGACCTTACACTGGATTCAGCGAGAATCTCACTTATTTTTCCTGCACAGGTGTGACATCCTCTGACTCTTCTAAGGCAGCTGATTTCCTCTACAGTGTTTCCTGTTCTGTCCCTTGACAGGTCAGATAACATCTATGATAAGAAGTCCATTGATCTGCTGTAGGACACAGTTTCAATGCCCTGAAGTTTTCAAGCAGTGATTCTTTCATGCTTTTTCTGCACATAGGGGTTTTCCCTCAACTAACTCCCTGTATAAGCTTGCGGAAGGAAACATGAGTATGGGTGCATATTTTAAGTTATGAAGTCACAAATCAGTGGAGATGGCTGCTATATCAAGTTTAGCTTGTTTTACAGGAAGAACACATGGGGAGTTTGTGATGGAACTGGATTCACCACCACCATCATAATCTGAAACTGATATCCTTTTCCTTGATGTAATCTGCAGGGCACTTGAGTGCATTCTCTGGAAGAATATATAAAATATTTTATATATATATATATATATATATATATATATATATATATATATATATATATATATATATATATATATAAGATGTATAAGATGTAACCTATGTCAAGTCAAGTCAAGTCAAATATATTTATATAGCGCTTTTCACAATACAGATTGTATCAAAGCTGCTTCACAGTATCAATCAAAACAACTTAACAATGTTTGTTTATTACTGGAAAAAAAGACATCCTAGTTTGGTAGAGCTGATCAATGGTATGATTGGTTAATTAATTTGAATATCCCCAACTGAGCAAGCCAATGCTAACAGTGGCAAGGAACCGAAAAAAACTCCATCCAGTGACCTAATGATATCCTAACACCCCATCAGATGACCCAATGGAGAAAAAAAAACCTTGGGAGAACCCAGGCTCAGTCGGGGGCCAGTTCTCCTCTGGCGTTTATGAACTAGAGGCCGAATTTACAGTAACTGTAAGATAAAAAATGTATACGAATGCCTGGCTAAATAGATGCGTCTTCAGTCTAGTTTTAAACTGGGGGAGAGAGTCTGAGCTACGAACAATATCAGGAAGGCTATTCCAGAGCTTCGGAGCTAAATGTGAAAATGCCCTGCCTCCTTTGGTGGATCTGGATATCCTAGGAATGACCAGAAGCCTCGAATCTAGTGATCTTAAAGAGAGCGATGGATTGTAAGGCGATAGAAGATCCGTTAAATAGACTGGAGCTAAACCATTTAGAGCTTTATAAGTCAAAAGCAATACCTTGTATTTAATACGGAACTGTATAGGTAACCAATGAAGTGATGATAAAATCAGTGTTATATGATCATATTTTCTTGATCTAGTAAGAACTCTAGCGGCTGCATTTTGGACTAACTGTAGCTTGTTTATTGAAGATGCAGGACAACCAGCTAATAAAGCATTACAGTAATCTAGTCTCGAGGTCATGAATGCATGAACTAACTTTTCTGCATCAGAGACTGATAGCATATTACGTAGCTTAGCAATGTTTCTAAGGTGGAAAAAGGCTGTTTTTGTAACATATGAAATATGCTTTTCAAAAGACAAGTTGCGGTCTAGTATAACACCCAGGTCTTTTACTGTAGCGGATAAAGTAACAGGGCATCCTACTATGTAAAAGTTGTGCTGTGAAGGGTTTTGTGGACGGTTTTTAGAACCGATAAGTATTACCTCTGTCTTGTCTGGATTTAATAAAAGAAAATTACGCGTCATCCAATCTTTTATATCATTAACACAATCTGTCAATTTGGATAATTTAGCGTATTCATCTGGCCGTGATGAAATATATATTTGAGTGTCATCAGCATAACAATGTAAACTAATTCCATGTTTCCTTAGAATATTACCAAGTGGCAGCATATATATTGAGAATAATAAAGGGCCTAACACAGATCCCTGCGGCACTCCATAGTTTGCCGAAGTTATAATCGATTTTTCTCCATTTAAGTAGACGAAATGGTAGCGGTCAGATAAGTATGACCTGAACCAGCTTAATGCTTGTCCTTGAACACCAGTGTAATTTTGTAGTCGATCTAAGAGTATTGTGTGATCTATAGTATCGAACGCAGCACTAAGATCAAGTAAAACTAGTCCTGAGATACAGCCTTGGTCCGAAGCTAAAAGTAAATCATTTGTGATTCTAACAAGCGCAGTTTCAGTGCTATGATGTGGCCTGAATCCAGACTGAAACTTTTCATAGATGTCGTTTTCTTGCAAGAAAGAGCCGAGTTGAGCGGACACAACTTTTTCTAATATTTTTGACATAAATGGAAGATTTGAAATGGGTCTATAATTTGCTAGGTTATTTGGATCTAATTGTGGTTTCTTAATAAGAAGTTTTATAACTGCCAGCTTGAACGTTCTTGGAACATGACCTAAAGATGAGTTAATAATATTGAGAAGAGGCTCTTCCACTATAGGTAACACTTCTTTCAGTAGTTCAGTTGGTATAGGATCTAATAAACATGTTGTTGTTTTAGATGAAGTGATAAGTTTATTTAACTCTTTTTGTTCTATGGTTGTAAAGCATTGTAATTGTTCTTGCGGGGTGATAATTGCGGTTGAATTATAAGGCGCGAAAAGAGATCGAACGTTCACGATTTTGATTCTGATGCTTTCAATTTTCTCGGTGAAGAAGTTCATGAAATCATTACTACTAAACTGTAACGAGGTATTTTGGTCAGACGACGTTTGTTTATTTGTTAGTCTAGCCACGGTATTAAATAAAAACCTTGGATTATTTCGGTTGTTTTCTATTAATTTGCTGAGGTGCTCCGCCCTGGCCGTTTTAAGGGCCTTTTTATAACGTGACATACTGTCTTTCCACGCGATTCTAAAGACCTCTAAATTTGTTTTTTTCCATTTACGCTCTAAATTACGGGTTTCTCTCTTTAAAACATACGTAGTATTATTGTACCATGGTGCTATACTTTTTACTCTGACCTTTTTTAATCTAATGGGTGCAACAATATCCAATGTTCTAGAGAGAATGGAGCTCATAGTGCTAGTTAGTTCGTCTAGTTCATCTGTTTGTTTGGGTTCAGGCAGCAGCTATGTGTTAGTAAAGAATGTCAATATCTTGAGGGACAAATTATGAAAATATTGGTTTCTTTTAACATCAATACATAATCATTCCTATTATTGAAATGTTCATGATACATGAAATGTGGGGTGAATCCTGTAGTGTGCTGGTAATTGGAGCTCGTAAGTGGGTAGATTGACCCCACGGATGATGGTAAAGGGGCCAATGTTCCTGGGACTCAGCTTCCTATAGGAAAAAAATGAAAAACAGAAAAATATGATTTTTGCTGCTTGTTCAAATTGCTTCAATAAAATGAGCTTAAGCAACACAATTGCTACACATTTTGTCCAAACTTAATTTGATTGTATACAATCTGCGTAAATATATTTAAAATTTAAGTTTACTTAATCTACTTCCTGCTCAGCTACTGTTCGGACGCTCTCGCTTACTGCTCCGCGCTTTGCTCTATCGCTTTTATATTTCTATATTTTATCTCCTTTTATCACCTAATTTTAACTTCAGCAAATCAGCACAGTGCTCAAACGTTTGGATTACTACAAAAAAAAGCAGAATTATTTTATTCAACCAGCCTCCCACTGAAAGCTTACATTCCGGGGAAGAGAAAACAAAACTGCCTACATTCATAAGGATAAGAAAATGCCTCCTCTGGAATCTACTTGCTGCTCCAACTGCCACAGACTTTTACAAAGGATTGCAATTCTTGAAACAAAGTTAATTGCGGGACCACCAAACCAGACGGAACACACAACAGAGCTTCGTCATGGACGTCCTCAGCATACAGCCGGTGAGTCCCATGAATCTAGTGCTTCTCGACAGGCCATACTGAGTGTAGAGAAACAAGCCGATCGTTTTACTAATCGATGGCACAAACAGGGTGCGAGACCCAAAGGCACTCGAGACATCAGATTGTCACGAGCATCACATATTACTGCAGTAGCATCCTCTACCCCAGATACGGCTCTGACAAGGACTGCAAACACTGGTCTCCTACCACCGCCTATACATCTTGAGAACAGATTTGAAGTATTAATGAATGAGGAATCCCCAAATTTGATGAATGTGATCACACACAGACAGAATCAGCCAGTAGCTAACACTGATGCTAACTGGGGCTCAAGGTCGAGCAGACAGCGGCACTCAGCTCAGAGCGCAGCCGGGCCCAGGACTCTGATAGTGGGCGACTCCGTAATCAGAAACATTAATAGCAGGGATACAACAACGTGCTGCCTTCCACAAGCAACAACATCTGATGTAAACAGGGAACTTCAGAACATTCTGATGAAACATAAGACTGCAAATCGACTCATCATTCATGTGGGGAAGAATGATATTCATAAAGAGCAGTCGGAACTTATTAAAAAGGATTTCAATGAACTTTTTGAAACACTTAAAAGACTGAAAGTTCAAACATTCATCAGTGGACCACTCCCAGCAAGAGGAACAAACAGGTTTTCACGGTTGCTTGGGCTTAATACATGGCTGCAAAAAACCTGCAATATAAAAGGAGTGAACTTTATTGACAACTTCAATCTTTTCTGGAGTCAGAGGCAACTGTTTCAACAGAATGGCCACCACCCAAACAAACTTGGTTCAAGAGTGCTAAAGGACAATATCTACTTCTCCCTCCGTCATCCTTCTGCAATGTGTGCCAATCCACTCAACCTGAATGGCACACACACACCTGGATACAGTATGAATGACCACAGGATTTCACTTCAGCCCCTGAATGGACATGCGGTTGACACATCACACAAGGACAGTGATAACACCACTCAGCCACAACAACCTCTGCTCACGGACACAATCTCAGCTGAGCCCTGCCCACAGAGCTCACCACAGACAGACTGTGACATACCAGCACTGCTCCAATATACAGCACCCAAGGACGACTTTCTGGAAAACAGCCAGGGAAACCAGGACAGCATATTACAGCCTCCAATAACACCAGAGCAAAAATCACTCTCACTGGAAACATTATCACTCTCTCCAGCATCTCCACTTCTGTGCTTCTCAGAGAAAATGGAACAACTGGTGCATGCTGGAACTAGACTATCCCACTCTTTTGCTGCGAGCCCCCAGATACCAACCAAAAAACGCCAGGCCCCACAACCACCAAAGCCTACGGGCCCAGCTCGCCCTCCCCCTCCTCCTGTGAGAGCTCTTCGGCCTCTGCCACAGCGCCAGGGCCCACACCCTCCTCCGGCGGCTCGAGGTGAACCAAAAACAACTGATACCAGCTCTCAGTGATATGTGTCGGGTCCCCGCTATGATAACAATAACTTTCTCAAATGTTTACAGAACAAGCGGGAACCCAGTGTGCCTGTATCTTTTTCTATTGCTGTTCAATTACATGATAGAAAGTCTAAGGCCTTCAAAAGCCGTACAGCAAACCCATCTAATCTGGTGCCTATTACACGACATACCAAGATTGCTGTGGGGACAAAAAGTAAGACTGTTAAGTTAGCACTTTTAAACATCCGCTCACTTAAAAATAAATCACTTTTAGTCAATGACTTAATAACCACATACAACCTGGATTTCATGTTGCTAAATGAAACTTGGCTAGAAGAAAGTTGCAGTGCAACAGTCCTCAATGAAACAGCCCCTCCTAACTTTACTTTTATGAGTGTCTGCAGAGCTGTCAGAAGAGGCGGAGGTTTAGCTGCTCTTTATAAAGATGTCTATCAATGTAAGCAAATATCATTTGGGAATTACCCGTCTTTCGAATATCTGGGTATTGTGTTAAAAGGTGCTCCACGCATTTTACTTATCATTGTTTACAGGCCTCCTAAATACTCTCCAGCTTTTGCTGAGAACTTAACAGAACTGTTAAGTTCTATTTCCTCAGAGTTTGACTGCTTTGCCATTGCTGGAGATTTTAACATTCACATAGATAATGCAGAAAACAATATGGCAAAAGAAATCAAAACTGTTTTAAAAACTTTTGATCTGACTCAGCATGTACATGGAGCCACACATAATCGTGGACACACTCTAGATTTACTTATCAGTAAGGGTCTAAACATTTCATCAATTGTTATTAAGGATGTAGCACTGTCTGATCATTTTTGTATTTTCTTTGATATATTGATCTCTCCTGCCATTGAAGCTAGATCTGTGTCTGTCAAGAAGAGATGCTTAAATGAGAACACTAGTGTACTATTTATGAAGGCTATATCTTTAACACCAAGCATATCTGCTGACTCTGTTGATTTTCTCCTTGATTCTTTTAACTCAAAAGTTAAGAGTGTAATTGATGATATTGCTCCTGTGAAAGTCAGGAAGAAGAGTGGCAGACAAAAAGCACCTTGGAGAAACTCAACAGCAGTGCAAAATATGAAAAGACAATGCAGAAAAGCAGAGCGCATGTGGCGGAAGACAAAACTTGTAGTCCATTATAACATCTACAAAGACAGCATCCATGCTTTCAATAAGGAACTAAGCAAAGCTAGACAGACTTTTTTCTCGAATATTATAAACAGCAATATAAACAACACGCGCACTCTTTTTGCTACTGTAGAGAGACTGACAAACCCCCCAAGCCAGATTCCCAGTGAAATGCTCTCAGTGAGAAAGTGCAGTGAGTTTGCTTCTTTCTTCTCTGAGAAAATCAATAATATCAGAAAGGTGATCAGCTCATCCTTGAGTTGCGCTGGGGTCAGGCAGATCAGACAACAGGACGAGAAAGTAGCCACTATGTCTGATTTCGAAGAAATTGATGGCAAAATTTTGGAAGAAACCGTACAGCAACTAAAAACATCAACCTGCGCCCTTGATGCACTTCCCACATCTTTTTTCAAAAATGTGTTACACAGCTTAGAAGCAGATCTCCTAGAAGTGGTAAATGCCTCACTTCTCTCTGGGAGTTTTCCGACCTCCCTGAAAACTGCAGTTGTCAAGCCCCTCCTGAAAAAGAGCAATCTGGATAAGACCATATTAAACAACTATAGACCGATCTCAAATCTTCCTTTCATAGGCAAGATCATTGAAAAAGTTGTCTTCAATCAGCTGAACAAATTCTTAAGCTCGAATGGATACTTTGACCATTTTCAATCTGGTTTCCGACCGCACCACAGTACAGAGACCGCGCTCATAAAGATAATAAATGATATTCGCTTAAATACTGATACAGGCAAATTATCAGTGCTGGTACTACTCGACCTCAGTGCTGCATTTGACACTGTCGATCACAAAATACTTCTTGACAGGCTGGAAAACTGGGTCGGGCTTTCTGGGATAGTCCTAAAATGGTTCAGGTCATACTTAGGAGGCAGAGGTTATTATGTGAGTATAGGAGACCATAAGTCTGAGTGGACATCCATGACATGCGGAGTCCCTCAAGGCTCAATTCTTGCGCCACTCCTATTCAACCTGTACATGCTCCCAATGAGCCAAATAATGAGAAAGAACCAAATCGCTTACCATAGCTATGCAGACGACACACAGCTCTACTTAGCCCTATCGCCTAACGATTACAGCCCCATTGACTCCCTTTGCCAATGCATTGATGAAGTAAACAATTGGATGTGCCAAAACTTTCTTCAGTTAAACAAAGACAAAACTGAAGTCATTGCGTTTGGAAACAAAGATGAAGTTCTCAAGGTGAACGCATACCTTCAGTCTAGGGGTCAAACAACTAAAAATCAAGTCAGGAATCTGGGTGTGTCTCTGGAGTCAGATCTTAGTTTCAGTAGTCATGTCAAAGCAATAACTAAATCAGCATATTATCACCTGAAAAATATTGCAAGAATTAGATGCTTTGTTTCCAGTCAAGACTTAGAAAAACTTGTGCATGCTTTCATCACCAGTAGGGTGGATTATTGTAATGGACTTCTCACTGGCCTTCCCAAAAAGACCATAAGACAGTTACAGCTCATACAGAACGCTGCTGCTAGGATTCTGAGCAGAACCAGAAAATATGAACACATCACACCAGTCCTCAGGTCTTTACACTGGCTGCCAGTTACATTTAGGATTGATTTTAAAGTATTATTACTGGTATATAAATCATTCAATGGCCTAGGACCTCAATACATTGCAGATATGCTCACTGAATATAAACCCAACAGATCACTCAGATCATTAGGATCACATCGGCTAGAAATACCAAGGGTTCACTCTAAGCATGGCGAGTCTGCTTTTAGCTACTATGCCAGCCGCAGCTGGAACCAGCTTCCAGAAGAGATCAGATGTGCTCCTACAGTAGTCACATTCAAATCCAGACTCAAAACACTTCTGTTTAACTGTGCATTTACTGAATGAGCACTGTGCCACTGTTCGTCCGACTGTTTGCACTGTATTTTATTTTATGTTTTAATTATTCTGATTTCTGTATTTTATCTTTTATTCTAAACTGTTTTAATTATTCTGATTTCTTTTGATTATTTTAATTTCTTCTATGTAAAGCACTTTGAATTACCATTGTGTATGAAATGTGCTATATAAATAAACTTGCCTTGCCTTGCCTTGCCTTAATCCGTTTGTGTTGGATAACATGAATGATTTGTGCTTCATGAACTGAAACTGAGCGGTAGTTGTTAGTTCCCGGCATGCTTTGCATATGGCTGAATTAAGAGAGAATAAATGTTGAAAAGTGTTATTTTATGTGTTTTAAAACAATTAGAAAAGGGGTAGATATGATAGAGTGTAATTGTGTTTATTGTTCAATTACATTGGAATTATTAGAACCATTTAAATTACAGTGGGTTACCATTGTGGAGAAGAGTGGAGCATTAACTGTGGAGTGATTCAGCAACACTTACTAATACAGCACTGTATATCTAAATAAGTTAGCAAAACTCAAAAAAATTAAGGCAATCAGTTGCCTCAGTTAAGAAATTAAAAGTTCAAGTAAGCAGAACTGGCAATTTTTAATATGTACTTATACGTTTGAATGGTTCTTACCTTGAAACGTTTGAGTACATTAATTCATACATTTAACTTGAAACTTTCATGTAATCTCAATGTGAACAGTTGTATTAGTATGAACTTAGCTAGGTTTAACAAGCTAGTTTGCTAATATACTAATTTATTATCATGTTAACAATAGTATGTTATTCAGTAGCACTTACTGCAATGTACATGTTTTATTTGTTCTCAAATTGAGGTGCATGCACCACTTGTCACCATGATGGTAGCTATCCTAAAACCAGTAACGTGCGGTGAAATCTTGTCATGGGTAGGCTGTGACCTATCAATGTGGCATATGTTCATATATTCATTCAGTTAATGTAGCAACCCAAGTTCATATCAGGCATCATCACATCACTGCCTGCATACAGCAAAGTCAGTCATATGTGGGGCTAATGCACAATCAAATCTAATAATCAAATTAATGGACACATATATCTTATGACTTATACAACAAACAAATGTTTTGTGGGGGACACAGTAAGAGAGGGAGGCGGCGCGTTGTCAGCGAACCGACAAGCAGTAGTCAATCCTTCAAAATGGGCACAGACAGCCACACACACACACACACACACACACACACACACACACACACACACACACACACACACACACAAACACACACACACACACACACACACACACACACACACACACACACACACACACACACACACACACACACACACTATTGGTCTGGTCACTCTGGTGACTGCGCACCAGGATTTGAATAGGGTACAGTCAGAAAACATTGTGTCAACAGTAACGTTACAGCTTTAAAGTACAAAAACAGCTTATTCGCTCCTACAAACTGCGTTAGGCGCACACACCGACACACAATGAGCGTCTGGCGACGGCGCACCAGGATTAAAAAAAACAGCATTCTAACCCTTACGAAATGCACCATAATCGCACAGGTTGACCTACATTACAAATGTGGCAGAGGTGACGGCACACCAGGATATGGAAGAGAGAACATTTTGGTGTCAGCGCACAGCAGGCCTATAGCCCACCATCAGACAACACATACAAGCCAATATAAGATTTTTAAAAATAATCAGATGTGGACAAAGTACACAACTTCCTTACTTGAGTGAAAATGTCACCGGGGTGACAAAGTTAGGCGGAACCTTAATCACGGTCGGGTGTCGGACGGGAAGGATTTCCGGTGTGGGACCCGGAAGACACCAACCCGGAAGCACCGGGGAGAGATGGAGAATTATTAGTGAAAGATTCGAAACAGGTGCGGGAGAGCGCGAACATGATGGCGATTGGGACATGTTGTCATTCGGGAAGGATAAAAGGGCATCTCATCTTCAACTCAGCGTCGAGAAGAAAGGGAAAAGGAAAGCTGCGGGGGTTCGGGCGAATCTGGATGTGGAGAGGAGAACCGTGGTGGATGAGAGATAAGTGCTGTTGATGTTTGGATTGTGATAAGAGACATCTTTTGGAGGATGTGATAAGAAGATAAGTGCTGTCGATGTTTGGATTGTGATATGAGAAATCTGTTGGAGGATGTGATGAGACTTCATAATGTGTAAAATTGTCTTTTTGGAGGAAGTTTGAACGTCCCACGCTCATCGGAAGAAGTCAACGAGATTGTAGTGATGTGCAGTGGACTAGATCCCCTGTCTACGCCCTAGTTTGTGAGTAACGAGACTTTGCAGTGTTGTTCATCAATATAATCACGTGCGCGGATTTGTGTGAGTTGCAGTGGAACATGAGTGGAAGTGTAATGCAGTGACTTTGGGGAAGCGGTCCTGGCTGTGGAGACATCGTCCGCATCTTGTCGGATTGAGGCCGATGGAGGAAGCCATCTAGTGGTGAAACTCTCCTTTTCTCCTCTTTAATTTCTACGTGGGATTGTGAAAAACCAGTTATACTGTGAATCCTCACCTTTTCTCTCTGTCTGTCTGAGTCCTGAGAGCCAGCTTTGCTGTTGACTCCTTACTCCTCTCCGTCCATCCGAATCCTGTGAATAGAGTCAGTTATACTGTGAATCCTCACCTTTGCTCTCTGTCTGCCTGAGCTCCGAGAAGAGAGCCAGTTATACTATTGAATCCTCACCTCTTCTCTCTGTCTGCCTGAGTCCTGTGGAGAAAGTCAGCGACACTGTTAAATCCTCATCTCGCTGGTCATTTGAGCCCGGTGAAGAAAGCCAGCTTCGCTTATGATTCCTTACTCCTCTCCGTCCATCCGAATCCTGTGAAGAGTACCAGTTATACTGTGAATCCTCACCTTTTCTCTCTGTCTGTCTGAGTCCTGAGAGCCAGCTTTGCTGTTGATTCCTTACTCCTCTCCGTCCATCCGAATCCTGTGAAGAGAGCCAGTTATACTGTTGAATCCTCACCTTTTCTCTCTGTCTGCCTGAGTCCTGGGAAGAGAGCCAGCTTCGCTGTTGATTCCTTACTCCTCTCCGTCCATCCGAATCCTGTGAGTAGAGTCAGTTATACTGTGGATCCTCACCTTTGCTCTCTGTCTGCCTGAGCTCTGAGAAGAGAGCCAGCTATACTATTGAATCCTCACCTTTTCTCTCTGTCTGCCTGAGTCCTGAGAAAAGAGCCAGCTTCATTGTTGAATCTTCCTCTTCTCTCTGTTCACCTGAGCCCTGTGAAGAAAGCCAGCTTCGCTGTTGAATCCTCATCCTCTCTCTGTTTGTCTGAGCCCTGTGAATAGAGCCAGCTTTGCTGTTGAATCCTCACCCTCTCTCTGCTTACCTGGGCCCTGTGAGGAACGCCAGCGACACTATTGAATCCTCATCTTCTCTCTGTCTGCCTGAGCCCTGTGGAGAAAGCCAGTGACACGGTTGAATCCTCATCTTCTCTCTGACTGCCTAGGCCCTGTGAAGAAAACCAGCGACACTATTGAATTCTCATCGTCTCTCTGTCTGCCTGAGCCCTGTGAAGCAAGCCAATGACATAGTTGAATCCTCATCCTCTCTCTGTTTGTCTGAGCCCTGTGAATAGAGCCAGCTTCGCTGTTGAATCCTCATCCTCTCTCTGCTTACCTGGGCCATGTGAAGAACGCCAGCGACACTATTGAATCCTCATCTTCTCTGTCTGCCTGAGAGCCCTGTGGAGAAAGCCACTGACACGGTTGAATCCTCATCTTCTCTCTGTCTGCCTGAGCCCTGTGGAGAAAGCCAGTGACACGGTTGAATCCTCATCTTCTCTCTGTCTGCCTGGGCCCTGTGAAGAAAACCAGCGACACTATTGAATTCTCATCTTCTCTCTGTCTGCCTGAGCCCTGTGAAGAAAGCCAGTGACATTGTTGAATCCTCACCTCCTCTTGGCCTGCCGGGGACCGTTTTAACATATTTTATTCAATAAAGATTTTGTGCTTTAACTTCTAAATTGCTGGTTGCCTCTGTGTCCTCTGTGGTGTTGGCTCCTCGCGGTGGTACGTGAGTCGGGGGTTGAAGCGGCCGGTCATCTGGCGTTCACCCTCGACCGTTGACAAAAGTACAGATACTACTGGTCAAATATTACTCCGTTACAAGTAAAAGTTGTAAAGACCGATTTTTACCTAAGTAAAAGTACAGAAGTACTTGTTTTTAAAAGTACTTGAGTATCAAAAGTACAAAGTAAATGTCAATGCATTGTTATATTATTGTTGCATTATTACAGGACCTAATGCCTCTAAAGCAACCTAGTGAATACACTGACAGGTTTGTAGTTTTGTAGTGTGGAGCTTTTAGAATGACACAAAACCTAAAGAAATTAAACAACTGAATTTATAAAAAAGACAGCCATAATCATCTTCATTTTTTTTATTTAACACTCCAACCACCCCAACAAAATAAGTACACATCTATGTGTATTCATTCATGCACATTTGAATCAAGTGGTCTGTAAATGCAAAAAAAAAATGATTAAATGACATAAAATGACATATAAAGCGTTTCATGGTTTGGCACTTAAGTATTTAGCAGAACTTTTAGACCCCATGAAACAGTCAGGTGTCTCGGATCTTCAAATCATGGATTGTTGGCTATTCCAAGATCTAAATATAAAACAAAAGGTGATAGAGCTTTTGCGATAAAGGCACTAATGCTATTACCAATGGATATTAGATTTACAGAGTCTTTGTCTGTTTTTAAGTCTCTCTTAAAAAAGTATTTGTATCTACTTTGTGAAGTATTTAGATTAGTGTTTTTTTTTTTTCTCGGTTAAATCGGAGTCTATCAAACCTAATTTGATAGGCTGGGCATGGCA
This sequence comes from Siphateles boraxobius, assembly GCF_051911475.1. NCBI lineage: Eukaryota > Metazoa > Chordata > Actinopteri > Cypriniformes > Leuciscidae > Siphateles > Siphateles boraxobius. Next base: position 1,328,024 of record NW_027509119.1, on the reverse strand, counting down.
TGCTGCGCTATTTAGCGGTAGCGTGAGCGGCCCGGGCAGCACTGCTTTTTCTCTTGGATGTTATGATTTTGTTTTTATTTTATTTATTTTATTTTCAGTTAATCTGTTTTGTGTGTGTTGGCTTAAAGTGCAATGGTTAATCGAATTTGTGTAATTTTCTTTCTTTTCGTTTTACTGAACCCTATTTATTTTCTGTTATTGTATGTGTCAGTTATTTAGGGAGCCATTTTTTTCTCCTGGGTTGATTTATTGAAAGTTTTGAGTCATTTGCTTTTTTGTGTGCATGTGTATAATTCAGTTAAGAGTGTTTTTTTTCTTTCGTGGAAGTCCAATAACTGTCCCATCTTGACTACATTTCTTTTTGTCTTGTAAAAATAATACATTTTATTTGTTATGCCCTTTCTCAGACTCAAAGCGCTACAGCATCAACAGAACAAAATAATTAAACATGGAAGTAAAAAAAAATCATCAGAACGGAGAGAGTGAGCGGGAATAGATGGAGTAACCAAATCACAGATGTAATCTGGAGCCAACCCATGTACTCTGGTCTGTGTGCGGTCTGTCAGAAACATGGCGAAAGAAAATGCGTCTCTCCTGCTCTCTCACATAAGCGCCCAGGTTTTCATTGGGCAGTATGGCAAACTTATTAACGCGTTTAACATGATTGAATGACATAACACAAAATATGATATGCTCGATGGTAGGCTACTAAAAAGAATTATTAAAAGCGCTGTACGTATACCGTGAAAGAGAAATAATTTCAGCCAGTTGAGTGACAGTCTGTCTCTGACTGCAAGTGTGTGTTTGTGTGTGTGTGTGACTGACTGAATGATTGACTGCATGTCACCGCCTGTCGGCCTAGTTAGAATATTGAATTCTCTTTATAGCGCTTGAACAAATACACATAGCTACAATTACTTCGAAATATTCATCTTGGCAAGTATTTACGTAAAACAATCAGTAATAACTGATTGGGACGTTTGTCATTACTGTATTAGGTCTTAAAGTGACAGTAACCTAATTTACCTGCTGTTGTTAATGTTAATCAAGCAACAACAAAAGGCTACAGCACAATTTTAAAAAAAGAATTTGATTAGACCAAATAAACAAGCTTTATGCATTTTGTTTGTGATTTGTGTCATGTATGACTATTGTACATCTGACATAATACTATTATGGTAAATGTGATGTCCTAATTATAAAATATAAAAATCGCACATTTTTTCACAAATTTCTGGAAATTACCACCACAAAATCAGTCATTTTGATCGCAGAAATTACATAAAAAAATCATGAAATCCTGGAGGGACTGTTTATAGGTTAAAATCAGAATTTTTAAATCAATACATGGCTGAACTGTAAGCCAATGCAGTTGCTGGAGCAAGGGTGTAATGTGATGGCGTGAGGATGTATGAGTCAAAACATGTGCAGCAGAGTTCTGTATATCTTGCAACCTCTTAATAGAGTTTGCTGGTAAACCAGCAAAGAGAGAGTTGCAATAATCAAGCCTTGACGTGATGAAGGCATGGATAAGCCTCTCTGCATCAGGCCCAGATAGAAATGGTCTACTACGCACAATGTTCCTCAGATGGAAAAAAAGCAACCTTCATTATGTTTTTAAAATGTGAATTAAAAGTTAGCTGGACACCAAAAATCCCGCTTAAGTTACGAACATGGCCAGAAGGGGACAATTGGGTATTGCCTACTGAAATTTTAAAATCCTTACATTTACTGACATTAAATGGAGGGCCAAATTAATAAGATTTCAGTTTTGGAGCAGTTTAGTTTTAGAAAGTTGAGTTTCATTCACACTTTAATTTCCAACAAACAGTCAGAAAGTTTTGAAGAGGAAGAATTGAGATCAGGCTGAGAGCTAATATAAATCTGGGTGTCGTCCGCATAACAGTGATAGCTCAGGCCATACTTCTGAATGATCTGCCCAAGAGGCAGCATATAAACACTAAATAAAACAGGACCCAAAACTGACCCCTGAGGGACACCCTGACACAGAGGCACAGTCTGAGATCTATTAGAACCCAGGTAGACAAATTGGGAACAATCTGTGAGGTAAGATTTAAATCAGTTTAACACAGTTCCAGACAGACCGGTCAACATATGCAATCTGTCCAATAATATGCTGTTACATATGGTATCGGATGCAGCATTAATATCTAACAAAACCAAAATGCCACAAGCCCCAGAGTTGGCTATAATGAAGAGGTCATTCAGGACCCTGATTAGAGCAGTCTCTGTACTGTGTCCAGATCTTAACCCGGATTGAAAGTTTCTAATAGGTTATTCGTACAGAGATGAGTATGGAGTTGGCCAACAACCACACGCTCAAGCACTTTTGCCAGGAAAGGTAAATTGGAGATGGGTAGGGGTTTGACATATCGGTGATATCATTCCCAGGCTTTTTAAGAACTGGCGTAACTGCAGCCATTTTTAGAGCAGAAGAGACATTCCCTGTATTGAGTGAAGTATTTACAATAGCAGTGTTGTGGGGTACAACAACAGGCAGACAGTTTTTCAAAAGAGTCGTAGGGAGTGGATCAAGTATGCAAGTAGTAGAATTCAATGGCAAAACAAGTTTAGAAATAAAATCAAAATCAACAGAACTAAAACTTGAAAATTGAGACCAGAGATATTAGGAGAATGCACCTCAACAAACTCAGAAGCATCCTCACAGGCAGAGGCATTATAAATATTCTCAATTTTAGTTGAAATATAATTGAGAAATGCATTACACTGCTCAACAGTTACCTCTGGGAGCTGAGGTGTTTTTGGGGTCCTTGAGATGTTTTGACATGACCTGACATTTGTGCTTTTTTTCAGTTGCTTATAAACATATTAATGGCAAAGTTGTCATTACACTCTATTTAGCACAAACAGGGCTACCATAATATGTGAGCAACATGTGTGTACATGTTTGTATTTTTGAGAGAATATTGTTTATGCATGGTCATGTTCACATCTGGCCACTCAATGCTTAGCTTTGATACAGCACGAGTAGGCACCTCCATAAGCTCCTCACTCTCAGGCGACTGAGGTGACGAGTCCTCAGTATCTCCAGTCTCAATACTAACAACATCCAGCTCCTTGGAACTGGAAAGTTGCAGTACTGGAGCCTCAGCCTGGGCGGAAGAAAACGCGGAGCGTGCTTCCTGACCCTGAACTGAGGCTCTGGATCTGACAGGTGAAGGTTGAGATAGGGCGGGGCCCGTCTCAAACCCCGCTGTCAGATCCATTTGCGAACCCTCCACGACTGAAGCCGCCGCTCTGCCTCAACAGAAGCGGGACCCGAGCCGCGGGAAGCGCGAACCGAATCACTCTCCTCGAAGAGTGATCGGCAGGAGCGGAGCGTTCTAAGTGGAAAACGCTCACAATCAGCCCCCTTGAGAGCTGACTGGGCATGCTGCACTCCCAAACAAACAACACATGGTGTGTATCCCCACCCGTAAGATAGTGAGTGCAGGGAGGAACACACTTCCTATATGAATGTTCGCTCGTCATTATATATATATATATATGTATATATATATATATATTTGTTTTTTTGTGAAAAAACTCCTGCCTAGTGAAACTAAGGACAGGCAAAAAAACACTTGGACAATGATTCACACACAGAGCGCTTGCTGAAGGCACAGAAGCTGTCGCGGTCGAGATTCTGGGGTGCTTTATAGTTTCCTGGTCGATGACGTCACCCGCCTATGACGTTCCGTCTCTCCATTGGACTGATTCCATATGTGCTTCAGGACGCACTCACGCAGGGGCGTTCCCACAGCGTTTGACGCAGCTCGAGTTCCCTTGAAAGGGAACATTGTTATTTTATTCAAGTTACAAAAAGAAATACACCAAAGTTTCCTCCCACTCACCCAGCAGTAAATTAAATTATTGTATTTGTTCACAGAAAAGTTATTAAAATAAAACAGTTGGCATAAGATCACAAAGAAAACAGTATCTCAATATAAAATGTAATATAAACCCTTATTACACTTAATTCTATTAAATCTTTCTTTATTATGAGAGCTCTCAGCGGAAGCAAATGCAAATGCAAAAGTAACAACCATTTGAAGTGCTGTCAGAGATGTTCACAAACTCAAAACATTTCCTTTACAGAATTCATGAAACATCTTGCATTTGTATACAAGATAATCAACGCAAAATCAATATAGATATAAGATCTCAATATAAGCCAAGTTAAATGATTATCTAAAATAGACTACAAACAATAGATCATCTGAACAATAAAGAATAAATGAATCAAAAGATGAGTAAATAAATACCATCATATGGATATATAAATATGCAAGTTTTTTTGATTAAAGAAAAGAATAAAAAAGAAAGACAATAATAAATGGATTACAACACAAGCTTAGCTCTTTAAAGCATAGTCAAATAAACTGTTCTGCTTTCCTGGCGTGAACCAGACCCACAATCACCCCTCAGATAAGATACAAACATGCACAGATGACATAACAAAGTAATATCCCTTACTTCCCATTAACAGAGTCAAACACAAAAAGAGTTAATAAAACAATTTCTATAAATTGCATCAAAACGCAGAATGCTCTGTGTTTTACAATACTTCATCTTTTAAGTAGAGTATTTCTTCTCTCTTATATGTCAAGCACACATTGGCGTAAACACTATATAGGGCTGGCAAAATATTTTCTTAAATTGCAACACTGTTGGGGATTTTGTCTGGGGACAAATAACAATAAGGCAATGTTAATCCCTCATTCCGGCTCTTGATGATTTTGGTCACCTCATCTAGTTCCTTACGGAAAGTCTTTATGGCTTCCTTCACTGGTTGCTCTATGAAGCACATCTCTGGATACGTGCCTAAGAACAGCTGGGGAAAAGTAAGTTCTTCAGAAGGCAGAACAACATCTTTCTTTTTACAAGGCAAACTGACCCTTCTCTAAGCTCCGCCCCCTTGGTTACTGTCAATCATTCAGACAAGTTTATAAAACTAACAAAGATTTGAGGATTTTCCAATCATTGCACTACAGAACACATGGCGTAAAATGTAATTTGTAACATATGGATTTCTTATTCAACACTGTTTTGAGTTTTAAAATGTGTGGACATAAAAATGTGAATGTGGCACATAATATAGTAGATGTTTCATTCTCAGTTTTTTGCTGCCCTCTTCTTCGCATGCAGACTAAAATTGAACAGCGCCATTATTATTATTATTATTATTATTAAATGGTACTTAGCGAAGGATCAGTTAAATTAATTGCATTGCCTGACAGAAAATACTTGTTCATTGGCAGTGCCGCAGAACACATACACCGTAGCAAGCAAACAATCTACAACAATAAGAAGAATTGAAAATGTGTTTTATCTTTGACCTATTTTTTTACCCCTCATCCTTCACTCACATTTTGTAACCTCTTTCCGTCAAAATTATACGTATTTTTTTTTTGTCCAGAAAGCTTATTTTAATTTATTTTGATAATATTTATTCTATTTGTTCAATGTCATTTTTTCATTTACCTTTAAATTACCTTAAAATTTGGTCAATAAATAAATAGCAATTTAAGTGCATTTCTCACATTATTTCAACTTAAATTCAAAATAACAATTTCATGCATAACCCTTTTTATTCAGCTCAAAATATCATACATTGGGTGTCTTTGCTGACCTCTTGTGTAAAAAAAATATATAATATGATATTTCATGACTCTTGCCACTAGATGGCCGTATAGCTCTATATATGGAGCTTTTTTGGATTCACAGGACTCCTCAAATTCATTCAATTGTTTTGTGTATTCATGGTTCAAGTGCAACAAAAGTCCCAGGGTCTTGGACCCCTCTGATGAACACTCAATGTTTTTAATAAAAATAAATAAATAAATACAATTTTCTGGTCAAAATGATCAGAGGGTGATGCTCTGTACTCTCAGTCAGTAACTGGTTAATTCTTTTTCACATTGAGTTAGACTAGACTGCTGCCATGTTTGCTACAATTTCAAGTGGAAAGTATATCCAGACCGAATCAACATCAAACCTCGTTGTTCTGGAACTGACTGAGGGTCCAAGCTGTTCCTATAGCCAGGCTAGAACGTCCGAGATCAGGCAGACTCTCCATGATATAGTCCATATCCACTCGGGCCTTCTGTTCGGGATGAGGCTTGCGCATGGTAGTAGGACTGTTGGGGATCCAGCCATACCAGTCAAACTGCAACATAAGTTTACTCACAGATTTTAGCTTATAGATATTATCCAGAGTTTTGCCAAGCATTTTTTAACGCTCCTGCAGATGATATGAAAGTGTGTAATCTCACCTGTCCAAAGTTGACAGCAGCATGTTGTGCTGAAGCTGTGAATATCACAACGGTGAGGTACTTGACTAACTCCTCTCGAGTTTTCAGAGACTCTGGAAACTCTGGAAACAGTGACAGTACACATGTTACTTGTGTACACATTTAAAGGTGCACTGTAAAAAATAAAATGCCATTTTTACAGTAAAATACGGCAGCTGTGGTTGCCAGAACTTTACCGTCAAAAATATGGTACAGACGTTATTGGTTTTACAGACTTAACTTAAAATTTACAGTAATGAACCGTATTTCATTATCTGATATAATGTTAATTTACCAACCTATTTATGTATTAATATCTGTTTTGTACCATTGTAATACACTGACAAACACCAATCATCACAGCAGTGATGAAAGTCACATGATAAATCAAAGCTCATCACAAGCAGCTCTTCCACAAGAAAGTTTATACTAAAATAAAGAAGCTGCACAGTGTCATTCGCACAAACATTAAACAGCATCATGCTAACACATGAAATTTTAAAAATGCAATAAACATTAATTTAACAACATTAAATGTAACATAAAATTCTAATGTACACACCTGATAAGAAAAGAACTAAGAAAACTAAGAAGAAACATAATTATTTCAACAAAAATACATCAAATGTGAAGTGTCACGCAGGGAATTGTGGGAATGTCAATTTACGTTTTTTCACTGTAAATTATAAAATGAGTTGTTCTTTTTCACTTTCAAAAACTGTAAATTTAACAGTATTTTACAGTAGAATTATATTAAATTTACCGTTAGATCTATCACAGTTATTTACCGTATGTAGTAAGGAAACTTTCTGTTAACCAATTAACAGTTTTTCACTGTAGCATTTTTACAGTCTTTTACCGTTAAAATCACGATCATTTTTTACAGTGTGACTTGAAACTCACAAAGATGCATATAGAATATACAAGAATACAAACAATCATGCATGCTTGTACAGACCAACACTGACATTTTGGCCCTGTTTACACCTGGTATTAAGATGCGTTTTGGTTGATTGAATCACAAGTAGTTAATGGAGACACGTTCCCGTTTAAAACTGGTGTTTAATCTATTTTGTCCACTTTCAACCACTTCTGTCCTGATTGTTTTTCAAGGGTAGGGTCTATGAGCGAGTAAATGCATGGGCTTTTTCAGATCTTTCGATCTAAAGGACAAAATAAGCTTGCTTGATTTACATATGAACGCGACCGGAGACATACATTTACTCTGTTACATTTCCAAGTAAATTTTTTGATTTTTTTTACTTTTAAGCAGGGCTCCAAACTGGTTCAAGGAACGAAAACCGGAAACAAAATAAATTTTGACAGGAACATAACCAGAACGAAAACAAAATCAAATTTAATCATTCAGAAACGCTTATTTGAAATGGCCATTAACCGGTAATAACGTTATTTTATCATTTTGTTTAATTTGGCAGTCAACCAATCACAAATTCAAATAGTAAGGCCTATGCAAATGTGACATTGATGCATCAAACTTGAGTAAATGTCCGCGCCCAGCTGTTAAATCATCATCATAGGTAAGTCGCAATGGCAATACGCTGACGTTAGTTTTTCAGAGGATATGTCACAACTGTCAAGTATTAGGCTGTAAGGCGGGGGCAGAAAGTCTGGGCTCTCATTAAAATTAACATTTGAACTCCCTCTTGTATATGTAACAGAAACATCCGAGACGCAGCACACAATGCAGTTCACACCTTACTCTTACAGTCTCATCATATCCCCCTGCTCCCCCTCACCTAGAACCCACTGAAAACCCATGCAATGTTATCCCAGCAAACAAATTTAGGTTCTGGGAACGTTCTGGGAACGTTAGTTTTTGGTTCCCAGAACGTTCCTAGAACTTTCCCTTAACGTCCTTACGTTATAAAAATGGAACCTAAAAATAACCTACATGGAACGTTCCTATAACGTTCTTGTTTGGTTCCCAAAAAAATAACCTCATGGGACCATTCGGGAACGTTAGGGGAACGTTCTGTGTTTGCTGGGATGCGTGTACAAAAAGTTACTATACATGTTTGGTGTTTCTATACACGTTTGGTGACACAGTTAAAGTGTCTCAGTGCACCTGGTAAAATGGTCTCATTCTCCCAACCATAATGAAAAGCTAAAAGAAGTTATAAAATATGAGAAAAGTGATGTGTCCCTTAAAGGTGTTCCCTTCCCCAGATCCTCCATTCAAACTACTTCCTGTATGTAAAACAAGAACCCATTCAAGTACAAATTCAGCTGTAAGCCCTTCAATATAGGACCAAAATCTAATTTTAATGACAGACACCCCCATTTGGTAAGAATATTGAATTATCTGGATTTATAAGGAAAAGGAGCAAAAAGGTTCAGGAAGTCTGTAGGTTGACTTCCCACACAACCGCTGTGTGTAATTTTCGTTGCCAGGTAATAATTTCTACCAATTCCTCGATTTCTGAATTGTTGTTATGATATGATTAAAGGATAACTAAACACTAAAACAACTTTTTTTAGTTAATGATCTGTAAGAATGGAGCTTCATAAATGCTGTTCATTGATTCAAGTACATTTTTTGACATTTGGGTTTAAAGTGTTTTAATTCTACAATATATGGTGTAAAAACGTCTGAGTGCTGTCCTCTTCAGGTTGAACGGTGGCTACTGCAGTTGGATTTTCGAGTTGTGGTATGCTCTGATGTCAGAGCCCTTGCCTATAGAGAAATGCGTCTCAGGTGCACGCCCCCTCTCCGCTGGGCTCCGCCCACTTTTCCAGCATTTTTCAAATATTGCCAGTGGGTGGAGTCAGGCTCTGACCAGGGGTTTAGTTACCCTTTAACTGATGATTTTATTCTTATGAATTGGATTTTGAATTATTGCTTCATTACCTGGTCAATATATTGTAAACCTTTGGTTTTATTCTGTCTGACTCTAAAATTGTTGTTCCCACAAGTTTGCGTCAGATTAGTGACGACTAATATTTGGCATCTATTGAAGTGTACTTGTTTTTGCAAAGACGAGTTATTTTCTGTTTAGGGCAGCAAACGCCTGCTTGACCAACCTAAATATGGGTGCGTCTGTTTTACCTCTGTTATAATTTAATGTTACTTTAGATAAGTGTACGTGAGAAATCACGGGTTTGGCCAATCCAAAAGCTATCATAAGAGAAGTTAAATTGGTCGACTTACATCTTTAATAGTGTCCAAAACCGATTAAATTAAATTCAAGTGTATGTAAATTCAAGGGGGCTATAAAAAAGGTATCTTTGATTGTGTAAGCATGACATGTGGCAAATCAGGTATATAGCCAACTACCTCTGTTTAAACTGGCGAGATTGTGTCGTGAGACCCGTAGAAGACGCAAGGACCTCGAAGTGACATAGCTTCCTAATCTGAGTGGGTAAAACATAATTAAAGAGTTAAAAAGAATAATTAAACATTTGCTCATTTTAAATGATGCCCGGACATCATTAAAACCTTTTTCATTTATGGAGTCAGATGAAATAACGATAGCGTAGCCTACGATACCGCGACTGGAAGACTACAGAAAGAATACAAACAACCCCATTTCTGTCTCCGGCAGTGGAGTAATACCGTACCTCACAAAACATCCAATACAAGTCAATGGAGTTGGACAAAAACTACGATAAAACCTGTTGGAAAGCATCTTTTGCAGTGATTTTTGTTTGAGCCTAACATAGTCCTGGACCGGCGCGGTATAGAGGTCTTAAAAACCACAGAGCGTGCCTTAGCCTCCCGAAACTTCCAGACCACGTCTCAACGTATGTGCCAAAAAGCTAGGCAGGCGAAACTGGCCCATCAAGGATAGAACAATCACCACAGCAATATGTTTGGTGGCAGGGAGACCCAATACTCCTGTATTTAGTGACATCCTCTTGTGATCCGATTGACCAGGTGTAAACTGGTGTAGGGTTGAAAATAATCAAAGATATTTGAAAATGAACAAAGACATTTGCTTTTACTGAAATTAACAAAGACATTTGCTTTTACTGTTTCGACCCCCCTCCTTCTTACACCAATGACCATTTGGACTTGCTAAAGACAAAGAGGTGCTGATAGTGCTCAAGGCCTGGAGACCAAGATATGTGGACATTGGGTGTCTTCTAATTGTCACACCTTTAGTACGATGGGGGACGTTGTAATTATCTGATTGGTCAGGCTGAACGTCTCACATTTGGGTTTTAGTCACATGGTCAGGGAAAAGATAAAAGAAGATTGTAACAGTTACTCTGTCTCTATATCACTGGATCCCTTTCTTGGGGCTCTCTCTCTCTTTGCTTCTGTTGTTTGTCTCTTAATCTCGACTCTCTCTCTCTCTCTCTCTCTCTCTCTCTCAACATTTTACATATATGCTGGGTACAATTAATGGTAGAAGTTTTTTGTATCTCAAACATCTATTTTGTTACTTTTTTAAGTGTAACCATAACCATATTGTCATTAAAAGATTTAAATACCTTTCAATTACAAATAATGTGCTATGTAGTTTAGAATTGGTATTGACTTTGCAGTGCTACCTAAAGTGATACAATAACATCAATGAATAGCAACGCTTTCCCACATATTAAGCTATTGTAACTGCTTATTTCCGTCGTTGGTATAAGTAGCAGTGGATGGTTATAGACTAGAAATGTACAGTCTTCTACCATCGTGCTGACAACGTTTCTTTAGTCATTCAGCAGTCTTGCTGCCTGAACCCCTGTAGGAAATCCCTTACAGATGGTGCCGATACCCGGGATCCCTTGCAGTGCAGCCACATAAATTACATCTTTTGATCTTTACACACAAAGTCAAATCAGCATCTATCTGATTCAGCCTCACAAAACGTAATGCATACAATGTTATTTAAGTCTTTACATCTAGACTTAATTATAACTGTGAATTTCATACAGTAATTGTTTGTTTTTCTTTGGATTTACTTAATCACTTAAGTAATCATTTGTCTCACCAAGTTAAATCTCAAAATGTATGTCGGTATTTCTCATTTTTACCCAAGTACAAATATTTGTATTCTCAATAATGCTTTTGAAACATTTCTGAAACTTATTTGATTTCTGCTTATTTGTATTTTGTCCATTTGACTTGCAACAGTTCTTTTGGACATTAATTCAAATTAATCTCTGTGTTTGGTTACACAGATATTTTGCTAATACTCTTAATGGAAAAGGTTTAAAACCAGCAATTTGTTGTTTTGTTATAATGCAATTAATTTAAATTTTTTCAGAAAAAATATAAGAGCTTGTAAGATCTTTTATTCTCGCTGTGACCATCTTTTAAAGTACATCAAATTGAGGGCTTTTTGACAGAGACAAATTTTAATCTGACCATATCAAACCTCTGACCAATGACAAATGCCATATGTATGCTTTTGTTGCGCTATATGCTCTTTTAAATGACAGTATCCCTTCTACCCAAGTTCACATCATGTGTCCTGCCTCAGAAAGAAGAACAATCGTTTGCTCCCAGATTCAGTACCTGTTCTTGTGAAGTTTTGACATGTTTGAGGGTATGATAGGAGCTGTTCACCTGATAGTATCAGCTGCAGGTCTGAAAGGAGAACAAAGACTGAAGATTGACCAACTGCTATTGCAACAAGCCTGGAAGAAAAGTCTGAAGATGACATCCACACACACCTGGCCATCGACGGTACCGCCTTTTGACTCCATGTGTGTAGCCAACGGTGCCAAGGGAGGAAATTGTAGGGTTGAAAATAATCAAAGATATTTGAAAATGAACAAAGACATTTGCTTTTACTGAAATTAACAAAGACATTTGCTTTTACTGAAATTAACAAAGACATTTGCTTTTACTGAAATTAACAAAGACATTTGCTTTTACTGTTTCGACCCCCCTCCTTCTTACACCAATGACCATTTGGAATTGCTAAAGACAAAGAGGTGCTGATAGTGCTCAAGGCCTGGAGACCAAAATATGTGGACATTGGGTGTCTTCTAATTGTCACACCTTTAGTACAATGGGGGACGTTGTAATTATCTGATTGGTCAGTATGAACATCTCACATTTGGGTTTTAGTCACATGGTCAGGGAAAGGATAAAAGAAGATTGTAACAGTTGCTCTGTCTCTATATCACTGGATCCCTATCTTGGGGCTCTCTCTCTCTTTGCTTCTGGTGCTTCTCTCTCTCTCTCTCTCTCTCTCTCTCTCTCTCTCTCTCTCTCTCTCTCTCTCTCTCTCTCTATCACTGGATTCCTATCTTGGGGCTCTCTCTCTCTTTGCTTCTGTTGTTTCTCTCTCTCTCTCTCTCTCTCTCTCTCTCTCTCTCTCTCTCTCTCTCTCTCTCTCTCTCTCGATCTATCGATCTCTCGATCTCTCTCTCTCTCTCTCTCTCTCACTGGATCCCTATCTTGGGGCTCTCTCTCTCTCTTTGCTTCTGTTGTTTCTCTCTCTCTCTCTCTCTCTCTCTCTCTCTATCACTGGATCCCTATCTTGGGGCTCTCTCTCTCTTTGCTTCTGTTGTCTCTCTCTCTCTCTCTCTCTCTCTCTCTCTCTCTCTCTCTCTCTCTCTCTCTCTCTCTCTCTCTCTCTCTCTCTATCACTGGATCCCTATCTTGGGGCTCTCTCTCTCTCTCTCTCTCTCTCTCTCTCCCTCTCTCTCTCTCTCTCTCGATCTATCGATCTCTCGATCTCTCTCTCTCTCTCTCTCTCTCTCTCTCTCTCTCTATCACTGGATCCCTATCTTGGGGCTCTCTCTCTCTCTTTGCTTCTGTTGTTTCTCTCTCTCTCTCTCTCTCTCTCTCTCTCTCTCTCTATCACTGGATCCCTATCTTGGGGCTCTCTCTCTCTTTGCTTCTGTTGTCTCTCTCTCTCTCTCTCTCTCTCTCTCTCTCTCTCTCTCTCTCTCTCTCTCTCGATCTCTCGATCTCTCGAAACATTTTACATATCCACCTTATTCCTGACAAGCTTTGGGCGGCACTTCCGGTTTGGGGGACTTCCATTCAAAAAGACTGAAACAAATCATTTCAAATCATAAGGTTGCCCTACAAATAAAGCTGATCCGTCAGTTTAACTTAATGAGCTATCAGTTTTCTTTCATGTTTTATCTAAGAATAACGTAGCACTTGGTGTTTTAACGTGACATGCTATAACAAGAATATCTAAGACCTCTGCATTCTTTTTCTCATGATTCTTTTCTTTTTTCGTTTTGAATTCCGCTGTAATAGTATGACAAAGGTCAACACATACTGCGCATTTGTGGTCTGTTCTCCCGATTTAATTTACGATGTATACCATTAATAATTCACTGGAATCCTCCCCAAATCCTCACGTCTCGTTCCAGGTTTGGTTAAATACAATTTATTATTTGTCAAAATGACTGAAATCACTTATAAAATAGTATCACGCAATGCTACAATAAAATACCTTTTTATTAAGGCAACGTATGTCACATAATACAGATTACCACAGCGATATTAAACCGACCGATTTTGCTGTGGAAAGATGCTTTTGGGCTTATTCATGGTCTGTTGAAAGTTACCTTGTTGATGCTTTTACACTTTTAAATGTCCTTTTAATGTTCAATGGTTGTAGGGTGAGTAGAATAATGTAATGTCATCGTACACGGTTTAAAAATATATTATTGCGTCCATAGAGCTTAGTCTTTCACTGATTGTTTACAGCTTAACGGAAGTTACACCCATAATTCGCGCAAAGCGTCATGGGGCGCAGGAATACTGTGGATATGCTGACAACGTTTCTTTAGTCATTCAGCAGTCTTGCAGTCTGAACCCCTGTAGGAAATCCCTTACAGATGGTGCCGATACCCGGGATCCCTTGCAGTGCAGCCACATAAATTACATCTTTTGATCTTTACACACAAAGTCAAATCAGCATCTATCTGATTCAGCCTCACAAAACGTAATGCATACAATGTTATTTAAGTCTTTACATCTAGACTAAATTATTACTGTGAATTTCATACAGTATTGTTTGTTTTGTTTTTCTTTGGATTTACTTAATCACTTAAGTAATCATTTGTCTCACCAAGTTAAATATCAAAATGTATGTCAGTATTTCTCTTTTTTTACCCAAGTACAAATATTTGTATTCACAACAGTGTTTTTTGGACATTAATTCAAATTAATCTCTGTGTTTGGTTACACAAATATTTTGTTTATACTCTTAATGGAAAAGGTTTAAAACCAGCAATTTGTCGTTTTGTTATAATGCAATTAATTTAAATGTTTTCAGAAAAAATATAAGAGCTTGTAAGATTTTTTATTCTCGCTGTGACCATCTTTTAAAGTACATCAAATTGAGGGCTTTTTGACAGAGACAAATTTTAATCTGACCATATCAAACCTCTGACCAATGACAAATGCCATATGTATGCTTTTGTTGCGCTATATGCTCTTTTAAATGACAGTATCCCTTCTACCCAAGTTCACATCATGTGTCCTGCCTCAGAAAGAAGAACAATCGTTTGCTCCCAGATTCAGTACCTGTTCTTGTGAAGTTTTGACGTGTTTGAGGGTATGATAGGAGCTGTTCACCTGATAGTATCAGCTGCAGGTCTGAAAGGAGAACAAAGACTATTGCAACAAGCCTGGATGAAAAGTCTGAAGATAACATCCACACACACCTAGCCAATGATGGCCTAGCCTTTTTAACTCCATGTGTGTGCCCAACGGTGCCAAGGGGGGAAATTGTTGAACTTAAATGGGGAAGTTGAAAATAATCACAAGATATTTCAAAATGAAAAAAGACATTTGCTTTTACTGAAATTAACAAAGACATTTGCTTTTACTGTTTCGACCCCCCTCCTTCTTACACCAATGACCATTTGGATTTCCTAAAGACAAAGAGGTGCTGATAGTGCTCAAGGCCTGGAGACCAAGATATGAGGACATTGGGTGTCACACCTTTAGTCATTGGCATAAGTAGCAATGGGTGGCAATAGACAAGAAATGTACATTTTTCTACCATCATGCTGACAACGTTTCTTTATTCATTCAGCAGTCCTGCTGCCTGAACCCCCGTAAAATCCACCCTTACAGATAGCCTTTGATAAATTAAACCTGTACTCACTGTCAGAATTATTCATGCCAAAGGAAACATCCTGAACAAATCTTTGAATCTCCATATCTCTTTGAACGGTCTCATCGCTCTCATAGTAGATCTTGACCACAGCAGAAACAAAACTAGGAAGAGGGAAAAGATGACAAATTAATGAAAATAACTTTTATTGGAGTGTATGTGGACTAATTTGTACTTTTGCAATAGTAGTACAGGATCTGAACTGTTGCAACACCTACTTGTGTATTGCATCCCAGATCATCATGCCATCATCTCTATAATAGTACTTGGGCACATCTTTCATTCCTCGAGTTTCTATGTCCTCAGGGAAGCACAGGGATTTGTAGGATAAAGTCTCCATGGCACGTTTAATCACTTCAGACATTCCTTTTGCATTGAGGCTACTAATCTGTGGATACCAAGAATTCAGTTAATATTTTGCCTAAATATTTTCAGCACTTATTTAGCCTACTCGTTTACTTTTTGAAATGTAGGAACTACTAAGGTCTGACAAAGACTAAATAATCAAATATGAATAGAATTGCTTTGAATCAATATGCTGTTTGTGTGGATATATTAAAGTAAAGCTACCTTGCTGATGATCCCGTCTTCACTGATGAGTTTTTCACGAGCCGCTGCATTGATTGCAGTTGTGAAACGAACATGAGGTTTCAGTAACTGTAGGAAGCATTTAAACATGTGCATTAAATCATAAAAACTGATTTAAAAGCACAACCTGAAACAGCAAAAGTGGTTTCCATGTCATTCCCTGGAGGTTTTTGGTTAACATTAAACCATGGATGACAAAAAAGCAAGGATATCAGAACAAGCAACCCTTCATCAATAAATTTGCATATGTGAAACTACAATCTTCAGTTTAGCCCTGAATCTAAATATCATGACTGTATATTGAAAGACATGTACCTTGTATACAGGATGGACTGCTGGGAGCTGTCTGTGCATGGCCATTTCAAAAACCTCTGATATCAGATGTGTCCTGAGAAGGTGCGTGACCAACTGGTGTACAATGAAGTCGGCAGATTTCACCCACATCTTGGCAAGCATCCAATCATATTCATTATCACTCGGGAGAAAGATTGGGCTCTTTTCCCCTGGGTTTTGACTGAGCTGATTCAGATATAATAAAGGCAAGCGGATATTTTTACTTCGGTGAGTAAATTCCCAGCAAAAGCACTTTTATTTTTAATTTATGTTTTCATTTGATACTGGTTATATATGGGACAGATACCTGAATGGCAATTGGCACAATTTGGTCCAATCTGTTCTTGTACAGCAGGCAGAGGGGTGCAGTCAAATACACCTGATCACTGGATGCTGGAACTCCCTTCAGTATTTCATAATCCACTATGTAGATGTTTCCGGCCTGTAAACATGTACACAGGTGCAAAGTTTAGAACTAATAGTTCATGGGTTAAAATAACATGGATTTGAGTCATTTATGTAAATTAAATTATGTGAAGGATGTCAGAATACGCAAGCAAGTCTTGAATTTGATAACTGACCGACTGTTCAAGTGATTTATATCTTAATGTTTCTGACCATTAACTCCTCTTGTAGTGTGACTCCTTTCTCCAGAAAGCCCTCCACCATCTCATGTGTGACTGGAAATTTCACTGGTATTTCCATGCACTTCCTGATCATGACAGGATTGCAGCCATTCAAAAACTGATAGCCGAACATGTAATCCTTACTCCAGTCTTGCATCACGTTCTCTGTCCAGATTTCAAAGGGGAAAATTGAGTCAACTGTCAAAGGATTTACAGGTATGAAAAAAAATGTGCCTCTGCATTGTTGGTTTCTTAAAACAATTGTGTTTTTGTGTATATAGTGTTTGTTTAAATGAAGAAACAAACCTAGTAGAGTGTTCTTGATATTAAAATATTCCAATATTTTTTCAAAATCAGCCATGTCTTTCCAGGAATTAATGAAACCTTTAAATTTGAGAAGAAATGATTTCCCAATCCTGAAAAAGAGTGCATACAGTATAATTATAGACATTAACACTATTTGCACAAATTTAATTCTGGAGAACTGAGGAAAATCTCAGTAACAAATCAACAAGGACTGTGGCCATGACAAACTTACGCTTTCAGGAAATTGAAATCAAACTCAAAAGTTTTTGCTGCATCGAACTGAACTTCTGGAAGAAGATCCTCCATGCTCTTGGGATAGCCTTCGCGCCACAGTTTCCACCTACAACAAGAAAATTTACAACATTTACTTGTACAGTTATACTGTCATGTACACTGATTTTAAGTTAGTTTCACTTTCATGGACTGATTCTGAGTAAGTTAATAAACCTTGTGTTATTTTGATCCTTTTTGCCATTTCTTCTGGACTAATGTGACAGATACCAATAATTACATTTAAAGGTGAAGTGTTTCTATTTTTTTCTTACAGCCCAATTTAATGTGTAGAGACAATTACAAGACTTTTGTCAGTTGCCTTGTGTTTTTCTTTAACAAAAATACAATAAATTGCAATCAATCATTAAAATATTTTATATTTTACCAGTGGCCTGATTTGGGGAATTTTTTAAAAAGTATCAGCATTGGCAGAAAAAAAATTCTTGCTTTTCCAGAGTGATAAGTGACATGGCATTCACAGCTCAGGTAACTGGTTAAAAAAGGGGGAACCGAGCAGATATCCAGCTCAAGTACTGTATTTCCATAGAAATGAATAGAAATCCTCATTGTCTAAGCCCAACGCAGCAGGGGGAAGAGTATCCAAACCAGGGTGTGAACTACGGGCGAGCTCGGCTCCCCTTAATAAGACATGGGCTCCCCTGAAAACGTGATTCGTGAAATTTCGGGGGGCTCAAAAATATTGACAATGTTTTATTTTGACGTGCAATTTCAGTTTTGTGTAATGTGATCATCGTTTATTATGTGTAAAATAGCAAAAATATAATTCATTCATTCATTCATTCATTCATGCATGACGGCGATTTAAACCTAATTCACTTTAATAAAGATAACTATACATGCTATTCTGGTCATGAGCATCAATGTGTGGTGGCGCTGCGGTGCAAATTCATAATGTTTAGTAGCTACATGTTAACTCAAAGATTCTTAGAACAAATATAAACGTTGGAGGCCATTGATCTGCACGCGAAGTCCTTGAAATCCATTCTGTGTTCATGTTATTCCCAATTATATATGTTGTGGCTGGGTTGTTATAGATCTTGCGTGACTCTCGATGTCTTAGGCCTAACTGAACGGAGGAATTATGGTATTCTTCTGTAGCCTGACGAGTAATTTAACACTTGTTCAAGTGAACTCAAAGACAGCCTATTTACAGACTATTTGTGGGTGGCTGTTTGCTGTTTAACTTATCAATTTGTGTCGATAAAGTATAATAGGGTGAATCCTGTATATAGTGCTTGCAAAGTGCATACAATTGTAGCTGATATGTATCTTTGAAGGTCCTTAAAAAAGTGAGGGTTTCATAGCGCAGCGCCGAGCATTCCGCGTCCTTAGTCCTCGGCACGCGCAAGTGCACGACCGCCCCATCCCCGAAAATTTCTACAAACGCGTTCACTTGGTTGGGCCGGTGTTCTGTCACGGGTGTTTGAAGAATACAATCCAATACACAGGTTTATTCAAAGACGCTTCAACAGAATGTCGAACGGAGAGCAACACACTTAACAACATAGACGACACTGAACTCACAAAGAACTGAACATATAGCTACACATTACAGGTGATAATTAGCCTACGGTAATGCACAGCTGAGCATAATTAGTGTCCGTGACAACAAATGAGTGACGAAGGCAGCTAGGTGATGACAAAACATAACGAGTCCAAACACACACACACACACACACACACACACACACACACACACACACACACACACACACACACACACACACACACACACACACACACACACACACACCTGCTACGGACATATGTATATGACAACATACTGTATAGGCTTATGTGACACAATATTATTGTGTCAAGCACACTGAACTGTATGGATAAAGAAAAAAACTGCAACAAATTAATATTGTTCAAGAATGTAGCTAATTGTTTCTTCAAACCTGAATTGTTTCTGTTTAAATTTCAGTTCTTCTCTTCTTTTCTTTTTAAGCAATTCGGTGTCATCCTGAGGCAATCGAGCTAAATGAATGCACAACAAAGAAATATACAGCACACATTTTACACATAGAAAAGACAGCATTTAAGACATGATTCAGTAACAACTGAACAACAACACATTTTTAAAATAATAATGCTTAATTTAAAATTAATGTAGCCTACCAGTGCCTTCTCGGATAATCACTTCCTTTTCGTTTTCTATCCAGGAATGGCAGGGGAACTCGAAGAGTTTTCCAGAGGGTGTTTTCACTTTGATATGCCCACAAAACCACTGAAAATTGCAATAGTATTTCTCCTTTTCAAGTTTCACCTGAACAATGTCTCCAAAGTCCTTCTCCACACAGATGTCGAAGGAGAACTCCTTTAATGACAACTTTTATTAGACACATAAAATGGGGGGGGAAACCAACAAACAAACCAACAAAAAACATGTCTCCACTAGAGTCCACACAGCTGACATGTTTACCTGTTGCAGATTATCCAAGTTTTGTTCACGAAATAGACACAGAACACAGTTAAAACGAGCCATTGGAGGAGGGCTTATTTCATTTGATCTAATTATTTGTCTGCATCATCAGCTGCTACTTGAGAATCTATGTGAAGTGCGTTGTGTTTTAGGGTTAGTGGAAATGTCTGTAAAATAACTGCACAATGTCCTGGTAATAAGCTGGCAGTACTTTTTTGGTTATTTTAGTTATTTATTTATTTGCTTAGTTTAGTTTAAACTAGTTTGATTGAGCTTTTCTGTTTATGTAGGCTACACCATTTTAAAAACATCCTGCGAAGGAATCGCCAAAGCCAATTTTTTGAAGTGCCTAAAATAAAAGTTAGTTTTCCATTGTGGCGAAAGCTTTGTTGGGATCTAAAAAGAAAACGAAGCCATCACTGTCAATAAAATCAAAGTACATCTACTAGCCGTATATTATTGGAAATGTGTCTTTTCTGCATAAACCCTGACTGCGTTTTGTCAGATCAAAATTTTAATCTTTTTGCCACAACACTTTATCATTTTATGTATCATTATTCAATAATGTGATTAGATGCTGTGATCTGTCAATCAAAATGAGATCTTTATTTTATTGTAGACCTAATTAACCATTGGAAGTAATGTTTTCTCGTGCTTTCCTCATAATCCTTAAATGGTGCTATACTGTATTAGCCTACTACTACAGTTTATAAAATTCTGAGCCGAGTCCGTCGCTCCAGACGATTTTTTGTCTTTTAAGGAATTAATGGCTTTTTTAATGAGAGAGGCATCGCAAAAGTGTTGATCTAAAACATTTAACTGGTTTGTGTTAGGTTAAGATTCAAAGAAATCATTCATATGTTGTTGGGGAAACCCAACACAATCTCACTGCTATTCGTACGAATTTTACGAGGTGGCTAATTCGTACGAATTCATACGACATCGCTTGTATGAATTCGTACGATTTTTTACTAAATCATACATATTTTATAAATTGCCAAATTATTATGAATTCGTACGACTGACCCACTCCCGCCCCTAAACCTACCCGGTTTAGACAAATCGTACGAATTGGTCGTGAGACAGCGTTGGAAAATTTAGAGTAAAATGTTCACAAAAGTTTGCAATATTCCTTGGGTCATCACTAATATTAGGCTACTGTAATGATTACAACCTGACCGAACCCTGTCCTGACAAACATTGATATATCCCAGCAAGCAATAGCCGTCATTTCACCGTCTCGGTTAAATATAGACCCGATATAGTCCGGCTATGTGTAACCCACTTCTAGCCAAAATAACATTGAATCTGGTTGCATGTAATTTTTTTCCAAAATAACTTGCAAAATGTATGTATTACATCATGTAAGCCAAGTCAACTGTGATAACAAGGTGTTTGGTTTAATTTCTTTGACATGTTCTGTTCTATAGTCAGCCCGTCTATTTGTAGCCCACTTATAGTCGAAACTGATTAATTGTAGTTTTAATTAATTGTTGGGCAGGCAACGCACGAGATGGTTGATATCCCATCATATTCGCATTAGTAATAATATCTACAAGGTGCCTGTGTAATTTCATGACATGGTCGATCTGTAGTCACGATTTAGCTATGAATTGGATGGGCTATGTGAGCCTGCTTTTAGCCCACCTGCGAGATCGAGGCAATAAGTGGTCGACGTTTAACGGCTTGGCTATAGCCCTGATTTAGACCAGCGATTAGTATAGCCAAAATAGTCTTAACATTGTTTACATGTTTTTCGCCCACGCAGCTTTATGTTTGCTGTCACACATTCATAAAAAAAATCTACGATATTATATGACTGTCTTTCATTTTAAATTAAATCAAAATGCAATTACATTTCTCAACCGCTAGATGGCAACAGCCCTACGGAGATATGACTACTGTCACTGCGAGATTTGACTTAATCGCGATCGCGCGACAAACATTTCCACCATTTTGAAACATTTTAAACGAGCCAGTGCATTGCATTGCATTCAGATGTCGAGGGTTGGAGTTGCCCGGACATCATTGGATCTTTCAAAACTTATGCACTTTAAACCACTGTACTGGTTACGGTTTGGAAAGGTAAAGGTGAAAGCACTTGAATTGCTTCACGCGGAACGGTCGAGTCTTTGCATGCACTTCAGCTCGTTTAAGCTACAATAATTAAGATATTGCTCCTGCAATGCAGGACAAGGATGAAGGTGGGGGAGAAGGGGAACAAAATAGTAAGAAGAAAAACAGGAAAAAGAGAAATAAAACTAGTGATTCACAAGAGTCAGATGGAGGGAGAGATCAGCAGGTAAAGGTGATGAGAAGAAACAGTATCCAGTCAGAAGAGTATAAAGTGATTTTTAAGTTGAAGGAAGGAGAGGCTGGATTTAGTTCTCTCAACCCAATTAGGCTTGCTGGGGCACTGAAGGAAGAGTTGGGTGATGTCCTGAGTGCAAGAATTTTGGGTGATGGGAAACTGCTTGTATTTTGCAAGTCTGTGGCTCAGATGAACAAAGCTGTTTCACTGGATGCGATAGGGAAAAGGCGAGTGGAAGGATTTATTCCAGGGAGCAAGATGGGCTTGAAAGGGGTGATTTATGGGGTTTCTCTGGAGATTTCCATGGTTGAGTTGGTGAGAGGCATAGAGGGGGCGAGGATTGATGAGGCTACACGAATTAAAGTATTTCGTGATGGAGCTAAGCGGGAAACATTAACTGTGGTGGTATCTTTTCAGGAAAGAGCCCTGCCAGAACGAGTGTTCCTAGGTTGTTTGTCATTTAAAGTGCATCCATATAGAAGGCCACCTTTGAGGTGCTTTAAGTGTCAGAGGTATGGACATATTGCGGCTGCTTGTAGAGGAGATAGAAGATGTGGAAAGTGTGGAGGTGAGCATGAGTTATCTGAGTGTAAGGAGAAGGTGGTAAAGTGTGGTACATGTGGTGGAGGGCACATAGCTGGAAATCGTGAATGTGAACAATATAAGCAGGCTATGAGGGTACAGCAGTTCAGGGAGATTAACAAAGGGTTATCTTATGCTGAGGCTGTTAAAAAGGTTGTAACTTGTAGTAAGGTGGTTGACTCAAGAAGGAGAGAAGCGGAAAACCCTCCACCGGTAGCTTATGTAACAGAAGAATCAGTGGTGGTGAGTAAGATGAAATTCCTGTCTTTCATTGTGGATGTGATGTTTCAAGTTTCAAGTTTCAAGTTTGTATTTATTTATATAGCACATTTAAAAACAGCAAACAGGGCTGACCAAAGTGCTGAACAATACACAAGATAAAGAACAAAGACAAACCACACAATAATGACAGAAGCTCACAATGAATTAAAAGCTAAAGAAAAAAAATAGGTTTTAAGAGAGGATTTAAAAACAGTTACAGATTGAGCAGCTCTGATGTAAACCGGAAGGCTGTTCCACAGCCTAGGGCCAGCAACAGCAAAGGCTCTGTCCCCTCTATTCTTTAACCTAGATCTGGGGACAGACAGAAGTCGCTGATCACCAGACCTCAGGTTTCGTGTGGGGTTGTGTGGACAGAGTAGCTCAGACAAATAGCTCGGTGCCAGATTATTTACGGATTTAAAAACAAATAAAATAATTTTAAACTCGATTCTAAAATGCACAGGTAGCCAATGCAGAGATTTTAAGATAGGTGAAACATGATCAAATTTGCGTTTTCTTTTGAGGAACTTTGCAGCAGCGTTCTGTACTAATTGGAGACGCGCAATAGACTGTTTGGGTATGCCGAAGTAGAGAGAGTTGCAATAGTCCAACCGCGATGTAATGAGCGCATGGATTGCAATCTCTAGTGTTTTCTCAGAAAGGGAGGATTTAATTTTAGAGAGAAGACGTAACTGAAAAAAGCAAGAACTAATCACCGCATTGATTTGTTTTTCAAATTTCAGGTTTTGATCCCAGAGAACACCTAGGTTCTTAATGCAAGATGACTTTGGATCAAGATAGTCCAGATCAATGTTGCTGCTATTATAGTTGTCATGGGGGCCAAAGACTATAACCTCGGTCTTGGATTCATTCATAAATAAGAAGTTTTGAGAAAACCACATTTTTACTTCCTCTATGCATGCAAAAAGACATTTTAGTGCAGTATCCTTGTTGCGTTTCAGAGGGAAATAAATTTGTGTATCATCTGCATAGCAGTGAAATGATACGCCATGCTTTCTGAAAATGGAGCCCAGAGGAAGTAAATATATGGAAAAAAGAATGGGTGCGAGAATAGACCCCTGCGGCACTCCACAGGAGAGTTGAGCTGGCGAGGAAGAAAAATTACCCAGTTTAACAGAGAAACTTCTATTTGTTAGATAAGATCTAAACCAGCTGAGGACAGTTCCCTGGATGCCCAAAGAGCATTCTAGTCGGGATAATAGAGTTTTATGATCAACTGTATCAAAGGCCGAGGTTAAGTCTAACAGTATTAGGATCACAGAGTCACCAGCATCGGTTGCTAACAGTATATCATTAGAAACCCTTAAAAGAGCAGACTCTGTGCTGTGCAGAGGCTTAAAACCAGACTGGAAAGTTTCAAGAATTTGATTTGCGCTAAGATGAGATTGGAGTTGATTCAGAACCGTTTTCTCCAATGCTTTTGTAATAAAAGGAAGGGTAGAAATAGGTCGAAAGTTATTAAAATCCCTAACATCAAGTGAAGGTTTCTTGAGCAAAGGTGTAACAGTAGCTTGTTTTAGTGTATCAGGGATAGTCCCTGTGCTCAAGAATTTATTCATTAGAGACACCAAACATGTTCCAACCGAATCCAAAGTTTGTTTCAAGATACGCGGAGAGAGAACATCAAGAGAGCAGAAGGAAGGTTTCAAATGATCAACAATTTCTCTGAGAGATAGAAGAGAAACAGGGTCAAACACACTCCATATGGGTGAAGAACAACTCAGTTCATGCGAGACATTAGCAGATGATTGCAACTGAGATCTTAGAGAGGTGATCTTCTCACAGAAAAACCTTGAGAAACCTTCACATAATGATACTGAAGGATTTGAAATCACAACTATAGGAGGATTGAGAGCAGACTTTAACACAGAAAACAAGGCTTTTGAACTATGATGATTTTTTAAAATTAAATTAGAAAAATACTTAGACTTAGCAGATATCATAGCTTTCTGAAAAGCACTGAGGGAGTTTTTCAGCATTTCATAAGAGATTTGTAGCTTATCACTTTTCCATTTACGTTCTGCTCTTCTACACGTTCGTCTCAGAGAACGGATGGTATCATTGAGCCATGGTTCAGTCTTAGGTTTTGACTTCTTAGCTTTTAAAGGAGCAGTGGTATTTAAAACCTCAGAGCATACAGTATTAAACAGACTAAGATGTTCTTCAGCATCCAAGTCGGGTAAGGGTGACATGAAGCAGACTAAGAATAATTCAGACGTTGTTAGAAGTGTGGTGAAGGCTGCTGGGAGGAGTCTTGGGGTTGTAGAGGTTGAGCCAGCTGCCCTATATAGATATGTGTTTTCAAGAGACAGAAGGGGAAAGAACAATGGAGGTCAAATAGAAGATGATGATGATGGTGATGAAATTGATAGTTAGTCTAGTAATGTTTTGTATCCTGCAGTGGAATGCCAGGAGTTTGGTAGAAAATGGACAGGAATTAAAAAAGTTTGTGGATGGTTGCAAAAATAAACCACAGTTAATATGTATTCAGGAGACATGGTTAAAACCGTCTTTAGATTTTGTGATACCAGGTTTTATTTGTTTACGTAAAGACAGAAATTTGACTGGAGGGGGTTGTGCAATATTTGTTACAAAAGGTTTGTTCAATACAAACAAGTAAATATAACCTCAGGACTGGAATGTATAGCAATTGAAGTATGGAACACAGTGGGTAGGTTTACATTGGTGAATTTTTATAATCCTTGTCTTCGGTTTGAAATGGATAAATTGGATGATATAATGTATCAGGTGAGACTTCCAGTAGTGTGGACAGGAGATTTTAATGCTCACAATCCTCTTTGGGGTAGCAGAATTAGAGATGTAAATGGGGTTTTAATAGAAGATTTTATAGACAAAAATAATTTGGTGTTGTTAAATGATGGAAGACCGACTAGGTTTCAGGTAAATAGTGGGAGTCTTTCATGTATTGATTTAACCTTTGCGTCAGGAGAACTTGCTAGGTGTGGGAGTTGGTACCCTATGGGTCTTAATACTTTAGGGAGTGACCATTTCCCTATTTTTCGTGAATTTGGCAGAGTTTTGCAGGTGGAGAAGGAGAGAGTGGAGAGACGGTTTAATTTTCAAAAAGCAGATTGGAAAAATTCAGAGAGCAGCTGGTAGGAAGTTTAGGAGATGTAAATAGTCAAGGTAGCACTGATTAGTGGAGTAATTCTCTTTGGGGCGTTGTGAGGAAAGTAGCAGAAAAAGCCATTAAAATGAAAGGTGAGAGGAAAAAGAATAAAATAGTGCCTTGGTGGAATCAGGCTTGTGATGAGTCTGTGTGGATTAGAAATAGAGCTTATAGGCAGCTTCGCAGATGTCCTGTTGAGAGTCTTGTTATTGAATATAAGCAACGGAGAGCTGAGGCAAGGAAGGTTATAAAATGTGCGAAGAGAGAGAGTTGGCAGAAGTTCTGTGGCACTCTTGGATCTGAGACTAATATTAAGCAGGTTTGGAATATGATTCATCGGATGGCGGGAATTAATAGAGGTTTTGTCATTCCTATTTTGGTAGAAGGGTGTAGAGAAGTAGTGAGTAACGAGGAAAAGGCTGATCTGTTGGTTAGGAGTTTCCAGCAAGTGCACAGTGATAGTAATGTTGGCAGTGAAGGTTTGATTAGGTGGGAGTTGATGCTTAAGCAGGAAGGGCATAGACTTAACAAGAGCAGTGACAACAGTGATGTAATTAATAGGTTTTTCTCTTTATATGAGTTAAGAAAGTCAATAAGACGAGGGCGACACACTACTCCTGGGAGAGATGGATTGGGATATGAGATCTTTCAGCAGATGGATGAATTTGCATTGGAGGTGGTATTGGCATTAATTAATACAGTGTGGGAGGAAGGATTAATTCCAACTGAATGGAAACATGCAGTAATTGTGCCGATTTTAAAACCCGGCAAGGAAGCGGAAAGCCCTGGTTCATATAGACCAATTGCTCTTACAGCTGTTATCTGTAAGATAATGGAAAGGATGGTTACTGATAGGTTGGTATATAGATTGGAAAAGAAAGAATTTTTTTCTACATATCAGAATGGTTTTAGACTGGGTCGAGGTACTATGGATTCAGTTTTAGTGCTGGATGATGATATCAAGAAAGCCCTTGTAAATAAAGAGGTGGTGTTAGGTGTGTTTTTTGACATCGAGAAGGCCTATGATATGCTGTGGAAGGAAGGAGTAATCATTAAGTTGTATGATGCAGGGATTCGAGGCAGAATGATCAATTGGATTAAGGACTTTCTGAGAGCACGATGTATTCAGGTAAAAGTAGGAGGGAACTTTTCTGATTCTATGTTTATAAAAAATGGGACTCCGCTGGGTAGTGTAATCAGTCCAGTCTTGTTTAATATAATGGTTAATAATATGTTTGATGAAGTAGGAAGTGGATTTCAGCGATCTTTGTTTGCTGATGATGGAGCGTTATGGAAAAGAGGCCGTAATACAGGATATTTATTTAAACAAATGCAGTGCGCTTTGAATAAAGTGCAGGATTGGAGTGATAAGTGGGGCTTTAGACTATCATTGACAAAAACAAAGTATATGGTTTTTGGCAGGAAGAGGAATATAAATAGTCTAGGTCTTAAGTTGTATGGGGAACCTCTTGAGAGAGTTAGGGTTTTCAAGTTTCTTGGGGTTTGGGTAGATGAAAAGCTAACGAACAAAGAACATGTATGTAGAATGGTTAATAAATGTGGAAAGGTTATTAATATTTTGAGGTGTTTGACGGAATGCACTTGGGGTGCAGATAGGAGTCTTATGATGATGATTTATAAAGCTATGATAAGATCAGTTTTTGATTATGGGTGTCTTGTATATGGATCAGCAGCTACGTCCACGCTTAAGAAGTTAGATGTGGTTCAATCTAGGGCTTTGAGGATATGTACTGGTGCATTCCGAACAACGCCGATTCTGTCGCTGCTAGTGGAGGCAGGGGAGGTTCCGCTGAGGCTGAGACGTGTAAAATTGGCATTGAATTATCTCGTAAAAATTAAAAGCTTTGGATCAACTCTTCCTTCAGTTTCTTTGTTAGCAGAGTGTTGGGAGTTTAGTAAGGGTGAGAGTAGACCAAATAGGTATAGTGTTCTTTATTCTGTTAAGACATATGCAGAGGAGCTTAAGCTTAATGAAAAGAAAATGGTGCCTTCTGTCTACTGGCCACCTATCCCTCCTTGGTTACTGCCTGAGGCTGATGTAGACATATCTATTAAAAATGTAATAAAGGAAGGAAGTGTAGGAAATGTTGATCATTATGTACAAGAACATCTTAGGAAAGTATGGAATAGCTACATAGATATTTATACAGATGGATCTAGAGACCCTGAGAGAAAGAAAGTGGGTTTTGGTTTTTATGTTCCTCATTTTAATGTTAGACAGAGCTATAGATTGCCTGATGGTCTGTCAATCTTCACAGCTGAACTGGTAGCAATCATAGCGGCTTTGTGGTGGGTGGAAGAAGGTGGGGTGGAGAAAGCCATAATTTGCTCTGACTCACTATCTGGCTTGATGGGGATAGGGGGTGAGAGAAGAGGGGCTAGGTTGGATTTAGTCGGGGAGATTTTAACAAGGGTTCATAGATTAGAGAGGCGGGGATGTAGTGTGGGTTTCTTGTGGGTTCCAGCACACGTGGGGGTTGAGGGGAATGAGGCTGCTGATGAGGCTGCTAGGGCAAGTTTAGTTAGGGAAAATGTGGAGGTGGAGGTGCCATTTGGCAGACTGGAGTGCCATAGCATCATTGATGAAAGGTTGACACAGCAATGGCAGTATGAGTGGAGTAAAAACGCTAGCGGGAGGAAGTTATATGATGTAAAACCATTAGTCAACCCTGGGAATATAATTACCCTTCCTCGGATGGATCAGATTAAATTGGCCAGATTAAGACTGGGTCATTGTAGATTGGCAAGTGGGCTATTTCTGGTGGGAAAACACAAGGACGGCAATTGTCAATTCTGTGGAGTTCAGGAATCTGTCAAACATGTCATCATGTTCTGCCCGAGATATTATGAGGAAAGGAGACTGTTGTTCATTGGACTAAATGTTCTGGGAGTTGATATAATCTCTGTTAAATCTCTGATGGGTGATGGTCCTAATCAAACAGAGAGAGCACTGGAATTATTTCATTTTCTGAAGACAGCGGGCATATATTGGAAAATATAGACTAGGGGAGCCTTAGTGTAGGCTGCCTCTATCACCAGTGGGAGGCAGCAATGCACTAACAGTGCCTAGTCTGCCGGAAAGGAATAGAAGAAGAAGAAGAAGAAGAAGCATTCAGATGTCGGTCGAAGAGAACGGGTAAAAGGCATTCCTTCTTTTGTTTTTTAAGTATCTGTGTTTTCGTTTTGACGTGCTCATTTTTAGCTAAATTATTTGTTATCATGTGTTGTTGCAATCGTGACATTTTAGTGGGTAACATTGTATCATGGTACATGCACGTGTAACCCTGTTTCCATGTGCTCTTAAACTCGAATTATCTGAATCCAAACCTATTATAAAGTGTTATGAAAGCCACAAATATATTTTACTATTTTCTTTAGATCATTATGATATGAAAATAGCATTTCCTCACTAAAGCTCTCATCTTTGACAAAGTCCATCACTGATTTGAGCTATAATATTGAATTTTTCTGAACAATGGCTTATTAGATACAGAGAGAGTATTAGCTAACAGAGTAGAATAATATGTGTCATTGTACAAGCACCATAAGATGAAGTTTGATTCTAAATGCCTTCATTCATTCAAGTTTGAAACTTTTAAATACATTTTATAATACAGCATAAAAATACAAATTATTGGCTATATAAAATTAGCAATTATAAAAAGTATCTGGCAGTATATCAATAATGAAAATAGCTCAGATGTGCATTAAAAACTAAACAGAACACACACACACACACACACACACACACACAAAAAAAAAAAAAAAAAAACAGTACAGGTGAATGTCAACAATGCTTTTCTTGTACAAATTATTTTTTTCTTATTTGGCAGATGCCGTGATGACCAACTTCCCAGCAGCAACAGAGTTTTATATTTTATTATCTTAAGTTGTTGATGTTCCATTTTTTTTAAAAATCATTTTATATTGTATTTTTATTATTTGATTTGGTCCTTTTTATGTTTTGATCTTTTTGTAAGTTGTTAATGTTATTTTTCTAAATAAAACCTTTATATTTAATTTGTTTGGATGGATTGTCATTTATGAGAACCTGTTATATTTGAGTGAAAAGAATCCTTTAGCCATCATGTTGTCGTCTATCACATGTATGTAGTCGTTTAATAGCCGTCTAATTGATGACTAGTCAATCTTTATCAATAGTCAGACTTTTTCCTTCTAAATATTATGAAATCGAGTGTATAACCTACAGTTACACTTATGATCTCCGATGTTGTTTCAAGTGTTTTTAGACAATGGTGTAAAAAGCAACTATGATGAATAAACATTTATTTGACTGAGGCGTTATGTGAATCCGACTTCTCTTTAATTTTAATGTCAATTTTTATTGTTCAAAAGGTTCATCTTTAGCCTACTATATTAGAATTAATGTGTAAAATAACGCATTCATTATCAACATTAAACAGCATATAAATCAAAATGGCCTAATGCTACTGAATAAAAATGTCGACCCAGGGCGATCGAGCTTCAGGACTGTATCTGAATCCGATGCAGATGTAACTTTAACACGTGATTTTCTCCGTTTTTTCTTGCACAAAATGTTGCTTTTTTGTATGAAACTTAGCCACATCCATGTTGATTAAAAAAAATAAAAATAAAGCATGAGGCTAGAATAAAACGATCATCTCATTACAAAAGCTTTCTATTTTAAATGCTGTTCTTTTTTACTTTTTTATTCATCAATGATGTTATAAAAAATATTAAGCAGCACAACTGTTTCTAAAATTGATAATCAATCAGCATAACCTAATGATTTCTGAAGGATGATGTGACACTGAAGACTGGAGTAATGATGCTGAAAATTCTATTGATCACAGAAATAAATTATACTTTAAAGTATATTAAAAGCAAAACCATTATTTTAAATTGTAGTAATATTTCACACTTAGGCTAATACTGTTTTTACTTTTGACCAAACAAATCCAGCCTTGGTGAGCATAAGAGACTTCTTTCAAACACATTGAAAACAGTAATGTTTCCAAAATTTTGACAAATAATGTATCCTATACTAATGGAAATATAAAATAATAATAATAACTTAAAATAAAAATATTCAAGTCTGTAAAGTTCTTACCCTTTCAAAAACACCAAAACCACCAAAAAAGGATTTGTTGACCAGGATTCTGTCACTGCTCTTATCATCTGAGTCGATCAGCGTCAGGTAAATGCTGTTCGTTTTCTCAGCAATAATCTGTCTACTAGTGGATACAATCACCTTGTAGGTCGACATATTGCCTGAATGAAAGATGTACAAACTCTGGATCCTCAGTTTATTCTTAAGCACCTTTATATGAAGTTCACTTCCTGTGACATTATAATGTGGGTTTGGTCTATCAATCAAAAATGTCATGCACATTCCTGCATATGTGATCTATATCAAGTTTCTGAACTTATAGAAGAGACAGGAAACATGTAGAGGTATTCCTGTGGTACAGACAATCCCCTTTCACTGATAAGCTTTTACAATCACAATTGATTTTTACAATTTCTTAATAATATTATTAATATAAAAAAAGTGAAGAGTAATATAAGAGTGTAGCCTAGCCTATATAAATCTCATTTAATTTGGATAGGATATAATACGTTCAAAATGCCCTCCCGCAATGTAGCCTACAGTAAATGTGGGTCAAAACAAAGGGTAAAAATCTCCGGCCGAATACTCCGGGACTCTTAGTTCTTCATTAGTTCATTAGTGAGTAGTGCATGCTTTGACTCATTAGTTTGTGCTGAAGAAATTATTAATTCAGATATTAGTACCTGATTATTCAGGCTGTTATTGTAACATGTTACTACACACATGGTTTTTCTGTATCGATAGACCACACTCTTTATTTTACAGGTTGTGAAAGTTTGCTGTGTTGGAGACTGTGTTTCGTTTTCATCGTTGCAAGGATGAATGACACACTGTGGGTTTAAGTTTTGTAGGAAACTGAAAACTTTTCAGTTATTTCTCAACGAAAGTCAAGATTTTCAAGAAAAACACAAAGATATTAGGCAACACTGTACAATGTAAGTTACTGTGTAAATGCATGGAATGAACTGTCATAACCAGGGGCGGCCCATGGCATATAGCCGGAATAGGGAAATTATTTTTTTTATTTTTTACTAATACTATTTTAATCCTATTCATGTGAAATATTACACAAAACCGACATAACATAACTACATTACAGTCACCTGATTCCCCTCAGACAGTAAAATGTGTTTTTTTTTTTTTACATTAACATTTTACAATTACATTTAGTCATTTAGCAGACACTTTTGTCCAAAGCGACTTACAACTGAGAACTAAACCAAGCCAGTCATCGTGAAGAAACAAAAACAACGCAAGTAGTGCTCAAAATACAAAGTTCAGGCTCAGAGTAGCATAAGCCAGACTGTCACAGTCACCAGCTCTGTCACCTCAACGGCACTACACTTCTTAGAATCCCTCATGTTTCCCACCTGCACACTATCGGACATCACCTGATCACCTATCACCTGCACGTCATCAATCACCATGGACACTTATGATCATCCCAGCTGTCTGTCTGTCATTATCTTGTCATCACCATCACCAGCATGGAACCGTGAAGTTCTGGAGAGTCATTTTGTGAATTTTTTGTTTGTTTGTTTTTGGATTTTTGCGGATGAGTGTGGAGCCGTCACTCATTTACCGATCGTAGGCTTCTGGTAGGGATGTAGACTTGTAGGAGCGAGTGAAAGTAGGAGGAAGCTGAGCCTGTGGTCGATCTGTAAGCAAGCGTCAATGCCTTGAACTTGCTGCGAGTGGTAGCCAGTGCAGAGTGATGAGGAGTGACGTGGGCTCGTTGGAGATAAGATGGGCTGCATAATTCTGGATCATTTGTAGAGGTTTAGTTGCACATGATGGAAGTCCAGCCAGAAGAGCACTGCAGTAATCAAGCCTAGAGACGGATTGGTAAGGATGACGAGAAGCTCAGTCTTTGCCAGGTTGAGCTGCAGGTGATTTTCTTTCATCCATGCCCCGATGTCCGCCAGACAGTTTGAGATGCGTTCAGCTACTGTGGGACCATCTGGTTGAAATGAGAGGTAGAGCTTAGTGTCATCAGCATTGCAATGGTAAGAGAAACCATGTGACTGTATGATGAGTCCCAGTAATGTGGTGTAGATGTAGAAGAGGAGCAGTCCAAGAACTATACCCTGAGGAAGCCCTGTGGTTAGTTTATGTGCTTTGGATACCTCACCTCTCCATGCAACCCTAAAGGACCTACCTGTGAGATAGGACTGTGGCGAACCGGACGGCCGAGGGACATGAGAGAACGGCGCGATGCCGGTGGTGCAATTGCTAATGAGCAGCACCTGTGAAGCTCACCGGTCTCGAAACTCTCTCACGGAGGAGCGGAAGCATAAAGGAGGAGCGACGACATTGATGATCAAGAGAGGAACAGGCCTGTGTTTAAGTTGTTTTTTGTTTTTGTATTTTATTTTAGCCAGCAGTCGTCCACGAGGCGCTGCAGGCAGTTATGTTTATTTTCGGTAGCCAGCAGTCATCCGCGAGGGGCTGCTGGCGGTATTTTGATTCGTTTATTTTATTTTATTTTAAATAAAGTATATTTTGATTGTTCGCCGGTTCCCGCCTCCTTCTTCCCTGAACATTGTTACAAGGACTCAAACCAGTGGAGGGAAGTTCCAGTGACGAGAGGGTGGACAGCTGATGATTCACAGTGCTGAAAGCAGCAGACAGATCCAGGAGAATGAGAACTGATGATTTGTAAGCAGCTTTTGCGATCCGCAGGGCTTCTCTGACTGACGGTAATGCAGTCTCGGTTAAATGCCCTTTCTTGAAGCCAGATTGGTTTACATCTAAATGGTTGTTCAGAGACAGGAAAGATGATACTTGGTTGAAAGCAACTCTTTCGTGTTTTCGCAATGATTGGGGTTGAGAGACAGGTCTGTAATTCTCTAAAAGTGATGTTTAATGGGCTTTTTTGTTTGTTTTTTAAGCAGTGGAGTTACCCGAGTCTGTTTGAATGCTGTAGGATCATTTGAAGAAAAATGTAAAGCATGTAATATCATTTTTTCTTTTATTAATAAAAAACTATTATTAAAGTTTTTTCTAAGTTGTGCACTTTTGGGGGGATATATAGTAGGGCTGCCTCTAAGCTCTTACAGTTTAATCTGACCTAATTTTAATTCGGGTAATATCTACCAATAAGGCCAATCATTACAGCATTGCAATTTCATAGCCTTGATGTTATGAATTTCACTGCACTTGACGATGTGAGCAAATGCTGTAATTGAGTATTTAACATTTAAAAAGCAGTATTACAAATGTCAGAAATCTGGCTTTTAAAAGAAAGATTGCTATCAAAGATCACTTCTACACTTTGGTAGAAAATCTACACTTTTCAGTTTCTCCAGATGAAAAGACCAAGGTAAACTTTTAAAAGATAAAGTTTTAAAATGGTTATTTTGCTCATTTCACCAAAATACCAAAGTCTGCAATCAAAAGAAAAGCATAGCGTTAGAGCAGCCTCTTGGACCATTATCCTTCTAATATTTTATAAACCGAAACTTTGGTTTGGTAGATGCTTCCATTCTTGAATGAATGAATGGAGGCATTTATATGAGGGGCCGTACAAGCCAAAATCCATTCTACTGTCACACACATACATTCTCCTTTCACATTTTGACAGAAACCTGCCTAAAACCAAATGATTACATTACTTTAAATGAGTCCACCCCCTGAAGATTATGGCTATAATCATGAGCCTCGTCTGAAAGGCAGAGGGGGACACGTGTCCCACGTGTTCTTGCCTCGACGGAAGAAGCGCTCGGATGGATGTTCGTACCCCGCCCTCTGTTTTGCACATCACATGGAGGAGCATTTCGAACTGAAATGTTATTTTCCTTTGCGTGACCGCTTCCTTCACTCATTGTGCAGCGACGGAAGAAGCATCAAGTCAGATGTGCATGTGGCTATCTCTCTTTACGACACGAGAGCTGCCGGTCCCTTACATTCTGTTCATCACGCAGAACCTTCTCTGTGATTCAGACACAACAGCGCAGTTTTCATGCCTGGAATCAACCTCGCTGAAACTGTTATCTCTCACTGCAAAAGCTATAAGAGCTCTTCTCTGTCAATCCCCCCTGTGATCAGTGGTGGATTCTGAGATTCTCCCTAAAGAGACCCGAGTTAGGATCTCGGCTTCGCTGAATTTTTTTTTTTTTTTTTTTTTTTTTTTTTTTTCACGAGACACTTCTCACAGCTCCCTGTCCTACTCAGGCGGCTGATGATTTTATTATTGTCAACAGGCCCGCTGCACTGCGCGCGCCTCTACAAACAAACGCTGTTGTCACGGCGACCCACATAAAGCACAAAAAGAGTATGTTCACACTCACAACATACGGGTTCACTGCCCCCCTTCACTAGGCGCCCCTCTCCCAGTTGTTACACTAACTTTCCCAGGAAAAAAGCCTGTGCAGTCAGTCCAAACACTCAGCATGTGCGCAAAGTTTCACAATCACAACACACTGGTCCGCGGTCCCCCTCAACTAGGTGGACCCTTCCCTGTTGTAACACTGACTTTCCCCCAGGCAAAAAGCTTGTTCAGTCAGTCCAACACTCAGTATGTGCACAAATCACAATGTAATGGTATCAGGTCCCCCCATGGTAGGCGACCCGTCCCAATCAGTGTGTCAATCCCTAGCCACACGGGTGCCGGCCTGGCAAGCCACCCCCGGTGTGTCGAGTTGGGTCATAAACACTATAAAGCGAGGCTACTCGCTCCAATTCGCTCGCAGACCCCCCAAAGTTTCAGCCGGTCATCGAGACTTTGGTGAGAGGCAGCGTGGGTCACGTGCTTTGTGCCGAAGTGCAGAATTTATTAGCAAAAGGGGCGATAGAGCTAGTCCCCCCTGCGCTAAAAAAAGTCGGGTTTCTACAGCCGCTATTTTCTAATCCCGAAAGAGCCGGCGGTCTCAGACCCATACTAGATTTGAGACATTTGAACAAGGCTCTCATGAGACGGCCCTTCAAAATGTTAACTATCAAACAAATCCTCTCGCAAGTTTGCCCGGAGGATTGGTTTGTTACAGTGGATCTGAAAGATGCATACTTTCACATTCAGATAAACCCTCGTCACAGGCCATTCTTGAGATTCGCCTTCGAGGGTCAGGCTTATCAATACACCGTTCTGCCGTTCGGTCTGTCATTAGCACCCTGTACATTCACGAAGTGTGTGGATGCAGCGCTTTCTCCCCTGAGACTTCAGAGAGTGCGCGTGCTAAACTATCTCGAAGACTGGCTGGTGCTGACACTGTCGAGAGCCGAGCTACTGGCTCACAGGGATTTGATTCTCGGCCATTTAGAATGCCTGGGTCTCACAATCAATGGTACAAAGAGCAAACTAAACCCCAGCCAGTGCGTGGTCTTTCTGGGCACAGTTATAGACTCCATGACGATGACAGCGCGGCTCACACGAGAGCCCGCACCCCTAAAGAAATTTCAGATACTTCTCGGTCTCATGGCAGCAGCATCGTCAGTACTCCGGATGGGATTACTGCGCATGCGCCCGCTGCAGCACTGGCTGAAACGCTGTGTGCCAACCCATGCATGGCAGTCAGGCAGCCTGCGCATCATGGTGAATCACGGTTGTTTAAGGACCCTGATTCCCTGGTGGGCTCAGGACTGGTACCACGAGGGTGTGGCCATGGGAGTAGTTTCCAGGACGAAAGTGGTTTTTACAGATGCATCCAACCTGGGTTGGGGAGCGCTGCACGAGGGCAAGCCTGCCTCCGGCCTCTGGTCGAGTATGGAGCAGAGCTTACATATCAACTGTCTGGAAATGAAAACAGTTGGCTTTGCCCTGAAAGCATTTCTGTCAAACCTCAGAGGTCACCACGTCTTAGTCCTCACGGACAACATGTCAGTGGTGGCCTACATAAATCGCCAGGGGGGCATCAGGTCAGGCGACCTGCATGCTATGGCGAGAGAACTCCTTTTATGGTCACGGACCAAACTGAGCTCCTCGGGAGCATCGCATATCCCTGGCGTCCAGAATTCGGGTGCGGATATGCTCTCATGGGGCAACACTCCCCTAGGCGAGTGGTCCCTGAACTCACAGACGGTCAGTCTGATATGAAGTGTGTTCGGCGAGGCCGAAATCGACCTTTTCGCCTCGAGAGCCAACCCCACACTGCGAAGCGTTCTTCTCGAAGAGCAGGGACGCGCTGGCCCATCCATGGCCCAACCACCCCCTTTACGCTTTCCCCCGTCTCGATGATTCCTCAAGTCATCAAACGGATCAGGGAGAGCGGATGCCCAGTCCTTCTGGTGGCCCCTCTCTGGAAATCCAGCCGTGGTTTCCGGAGCTGGTTTAGTTATCAGACACAATTCCCTGGCCTGTTCCAATGAGGAAAGACCTCCTCACACAGGCCAACGGGACGATATGGCATCCTCGACCCGATTTATGGACCCTCCATGTATGGCCCCTAAACGGTACCCAGGGACCTTCCTGTGCAGGTCTTAAGCACTATCTCTAAAGCAAGGGCCCCAAAATCGTGTTGACCCAGAGTCATGTGAGGTATCTGTTGTACTCTCCTTCCTGCTGCAGCTGTTGGACGCGGGCTGCTCCCCGTCCATGCTCAAAGTGTACGTGGCAGCCATTGCAGCGCATCATGCTCTGGTGGCTGGCCAATCACTAGGAAGGAACGACTTGGTGGTACGGTTTCTAAAGGGTTCTAGGAGGATTAACCCCTCCAGACCTCCTTCTGTGCCACCTTGGGACCTCTCCACGGTCCTTGGGGCCCTGAATGGTCCGCCTTTTGAACCGCTCCAGTCGGTTGATCTTAAACCTCTCTCGCTAAAGACTGCTCTCCTGTTGGCATTGGCATCTATCAAGCGAGTGGGAGATCTGCAAGCTCTCTCTGTGAGCCCTTCGTGTTTGGAGTGCTTTGGTGGCCGAACTAAGGGTGATCCAGTCACTAAGCAAAGACTGTCTAGATGGATAGTGGATGCCATCTCTATGGCTTATACCTCAGTGGGTCAGGTTTGCCCTATCGGTATCAAGGCCCATTCAATCAGGGGCATGGCCTCGTCATGGGCGTTGTCATCTGGCTTTCCCATTCAGGACATTTATGATGCGGCCAGCTGGTCCTCGCCTTCTACATTCATGAAGTTTTATAATATGGAGGTGCCTTCCCTGCAAGCGAAGGTACTTTCGGTATGATTAAGGCCCGACAGTGTCTGGTCTTGTCTAAAAGTGTTACTGTGCACAATCACATACATACACACACACACACACACACATACATATATATATATATATATATAAAGATATATATATAATGAAACCTGCTTTGGCCGGTTGTTTTTCCTATGTTAATAATCCCAACAGCTTCTGGTTTTATTGGTGTATTATGTTGGTTTGAACTGACACATATATAGTATTCTAGACCCGACGGTGTCTGGTCTGTTATATATTCTTTGTTTTCTGGCTTGTACCTCAGGGGTCCTGAGTTTCAGTGGCAACCAGTTACCTATAATGTGGCGTTTTGCATGGCGTCCCCACTGCGTATAGCTAAGCAGTACGAAGTGACCGTTCGAAAGGGAACTACTCGTTTACTATCGTAACTTCAGTTCCCTGAGATAGGGAACGAGTATCGCGTAGCCGGCCGCACTATAGTAGCCTGGAGAGTTGTCGCTTCAGTCGATAAACTATAATGGCGAGTTCAGGGGAATATTATAGGCTATGGCCACGCCCCCCTTGGCAGGCTCTGACGTGTAATGACACAGGGCTAGCTTATTGGTCGCACGTCAGAAGCACCCGTGCCATTGGATGTGCAGTTGCCGCAGCACAGCCTATGAGCGAGCCAGACGCTCAATGTGCTAGCTGTGCAGCTGCAAATGCGTTTTACACAAAAGCTTCAGTAAATCAAGGAAAAGGAGTTTCCCCCACTGCATATAGCTATGCAATACTCGTTCCCCATCTCAGGGAACTGAGGTTACAATAGTAACCGAGTAGTTTGTTGAGGTTTGTTTTTTTAAGAGAAGGACTACATGCCTGAGCACATATATTCAATCGCGCATACCTATAGAATTAACTCTTAATATGCATGTGCACGCCATCAGCGTTCTCACAGTTTTGCGTTTTTAAAGTTTGCGTAGAGAGAACTGGCCCCTAAGCTAATAACTAACGATTGTTGCGATGGAAGTGAATCAATCAAAACTAACTTTAGCTGGAAAATAACTTTATTCTAGAGCTGCTTTAAAGCCAAAACAATCTCTGTTACTTGAATTTTCTATTATCACTGTAAAGCCACTTTGGAACAATCTACATTGTTAAAAGTGCTATATAAATGAAAATGACTTGACCTGACTTGACGAGTGTTACTCGATCTTAGTGCTGCATTTGACACTATTGACCACAACATTCTTTTAAATAGACTCGAAAATTATGTTGTTACGTCCCATGATGTAATATCTCGTGTGTATGTTGTGCTGGTGATTTTTTTCTCCCTATGTTCTCTCTCACTCTCTCTCCCTCTCTCCCTCCTTCTCTCTCTCTCATGCAGCACTCCAAACCATCCACAGCTGATGTTAATTAGCAGGAGCATGGCTTTTCTGTTGGCAGCGTGTATAAAACAGCAAAGAAACTGTGATCTGGAGGAATCCATCTTCAGCTATCCTAGACATGTTGTTGTGTTAACTGCTGTTGAAAAATGTATAATCTGTGAAATCTGTTGCCTGAGTACAACGACCATTTAGACTGTGTGAGTTTAAAGTATTAAACCGTGTAGGGTGACGGGCACTTGCTCAGTCCTTACAAAAATTATGCCCAGCTGATGTAGAAAGTTACCAGCTATTTCTTTTAGAGGGCATGGTTTCTATATTCCCTGATGCTGAGTTTAAGCCAGTAATCATGCTAAGAGGCGCTGGAGCTGGGCAATCCTTCATTCTCGAGCGTAGCCTACCATTTTCTGCTGACACTTACACAGGATATGATGTGTTGGTCCGATGTATTGAGATGCGCTGTGCTAATGTATCTTTGCAGACGGTTCAATTAAAGTCAGGTTATGTCAGTGGAGCTGTTAAGCTGGGTGTCCGCAGACAGTTACCTGTAGAAGGTATAGACTTAATCATAGGGAATGATTTAGCAGGTAGCGAAGTTTTCTCCTTCTCCAATTGTGACATATACCCCAAGTGTAAAGGAGCAGTCTAACCTTGCTACCTTGTATCCTTCAGCATTCCCTGCATGCGCAGTGACCCGTGCAAAGGCACAAAAATTCAAGGAAGTGGTGGATCTTGCTGATTCCTTTCTAGTCCCTGACACTACCCCATGTGAGTTTACGCTGACCCCAGAGCATGAGCTTACGCCTGATCCCAGTTCAGAGTAAAAAAAAAAACCCTTAAAAGTGAGCCGAGAACATATGATAACTGCACAGAGAGAAGACCCAACACTAGCTAAGTGTGTTAAAGCTGCAAATCTTTGGCAAGCGCCTTAATTCTGGGGTAATGTATTTCTGGGATCATGGACTGCTGATGCGTAAATGTAAACCAGAGGTAGACGATGAGAACTGTCATGTGGTGCA
The DNA here is from genome assembly GCF_051911475.1 of Siphateles boraxobius. Taxonomy (NCBI): domain Eukaryota; kingdom Metazoa; phylum Chordata; class Actinopteri; order Cypriniformes; family Leuciscidae; genus Siphateles; species Siphateles boraxobius. The sequence continues at coordinate 1,287,188 of NW_027509119.1, read as the reverse complement.
GCAAATTGTTTTGCTTTCTGGACGCCATCGCACACATGTGTTGATGCTGGTTCATGAACACATACTGTTGGGTCATCTAGGAGTGACGAAGACATTCTATCCTTGCCAGGATACGAAACTCTCCCGCCACGTTCCAACGTTTAATGTATAATGTGTTGGCAGGTGTGGAAAACTGTGAAGTGTACCTGGATGACGTGGTTATCCACTCGCATACCTGGACAGAACAACTATGCACCCTCAAGAATGTTTTTCAGTGCTTTGCTGATGCCTCGTTTACCTTGAACCTTGCCAAGTGCGAGTTCGCGAAGGGAATAATCAGCTATTTGAGTAAACAAGTGGGACAGGGAATGGTGAAGCCTATCGAAGCCAAAGTTGCGACTATCCTCGAATACAGTATTCCCTCTAATAAACGTGAACTGCGCAGGTTCCTTGGAAAGTGTGGATACTACCGCGCTTTCTGCCCAAACTTTTCCTCAGTTGTCTCGCCACTAACTGATCTGCTGAGCACTACAAAGAGGTTTATCTGGACACCCAGTTGTGAGTATGCTTTCAATGCAACGAAAGACATGCTCTGTAGTGCCCCAATACTCAAAGCCTCTAAATTTGATGCCCCATTTAAGTTAGAAGTTGATGCCTCAGCTAAAGGAGCTGGTGCAGTCCTGTTGCAGGAAGACAATTTTTGTGTGGAGCATCCGGTTTCATTCTTCTATAAAAAGTTCTCAAGGTGTCAGCAGAACTACAGTGTTATTAAGAAGGAGGCATTGGCAATGTTGATGGTACTACAGCACTTTGAAGTGTATTTAGGTTGTAGTGTTGCTCCAATAGTAGTGTACACAGACCATAACCCGTTAATTTTTCTTGAGCGCATGAGTGCATGTCTAATGCGAGTCAGCGGCTTATGCGGTGGTCTCTCGCTGTTCTCGATATCCGTTACAAAAAAGGCTCAGAAAATGTTGTTGCGGATGCGTTGTCTAGGTCATAAATGGTTTACTAATTTATAATTACAGTAACATGTGAATGCTCTGTTTTCTACAGGTGAAACTCGAAAAATTAGAATAACATGCAAAACTTCTTGTATTTCAGATTAAAAGGTGAAACTAATATATTTAGTATATATAACTATATACATATGTATGATTATACTTTTCAGAGGGCCGACATTTCTGTATTTAAAATCCTTTTTTTTATTGATTTCATGTAATATTCTAATTTTGTGAGATTTTGAATTTGGGGTTTTCATAAATTGCCATAATCATCAAAATTATAACTTTTGCATGATATTCTAATTTTTCGAGTTTCACCTGTAATAGTGAAAGTGAATTGGTGACTTATTATGAATGACTTTCGTTAACGGTGGGGGTGTTACGTCCCACACCGTAATATCTAGTGTGTATGTTGTGCTGGTGATCTCTCTCTCTCTCTCTCTCTCTCTCTCTCTCTCTCTCTCTCTCTCTCTCTCTCTCTCTCTCTCTCTCTCTCTCTCTCTCTCTCTCTCCACACTCCACCTGTCATTACTGGACATCATTACAGACTTTTGATCCATCTGAAGATGATGTAAATCGGGGTATAGATTTATTTTGCAATCTTGTGCAATTTCTAGAAGAAATGCATTCCTAAAATAATATACATGTATAAAAAAGGGAACCAATCCCTCCCCCCTTAACAGATATGTGATTCACTAAATAGACTAACATCTCATTCAACCGAAAATGTCAACACAAAATATTTATTTCCTGTAGATGTGTTATCCACAGAAAAATGAAGAACAAATTGCAATGCTTTGTGATAGCTTTAATACAAATTTTGTCATAGCTTTTATGTTGATAGTTTTAGCTTTGCTGTGTATGGGATTAGGCCTTATCAATGTGGTTCTGGAGCTGAAAGCATACTCTCCATGTGGTCTTCCTGTAAAACAAGCACAACTTGATATAGCAATCATCTCCACTGATTTTTGACTTCATAACTGAAAATATGCAACCATTCTCATGTTTCCTTCCGCAAGCTAACACAGGGAAATTAGTGGATGGAAAACCCCTATGTGCAGAAAAACTTGATAAATCATCGCAAGCATGAAAGAATCACTGCTTAAACTTAAAGGCATCGAAACTGTCCCCTACAGCAGATCGATGGATATTCTCAAAATAAGTGAGATTCTCTGTGAATCCAGTGTAAGGTCTGTGCCACAGTTACAGACAATGGTAGGAATTTTGTTAAAGCCTTCCAAGAATTTGGAAATATGAATGCAGAAGGACACACACAGATGATGTGCAGTTTGCAGATTAGTGCGGTTCCTCAGGAAAATGTCCAACAAGAGCTTAACTTTCTCTTGCCGCCACATCATCGATGTGCTGTGCACACACTAAATCTCATTGCCACACACTGTAAAAAAAAATCCATTCAATTTTGGTAAAAAAAAAAAAAAACGGCAGCTGTGGTTGCCAGAAACTTACATAAATATATATACCGTGTATGGTTGGAACATTTTAGGTTTTACAGACTTAACATACATTTACAGTAATAAACGTATTAAATTACCCCCCCCCCCCCCCAATAAATAAATAAAACACAAAATTATCCACAAACAGTCATAGTTTATTATATCAACATAAGATAAAGAGAAAATTATATTTCTCAATTGCACAAATCCTTCATTAAATCCAACATTGCCAAAAGACAATGGACACAATTCTGCACAAACTATGACAGTGTAAGTTATCAGAACTTAAATATACACTATATACATAAATGTGCCAAAAAATATATACAATCAGATAAAAAAATTTAACAAGAGCAGAGAGCAACAATAATATAAAACATTAAGAATGATATACAAATAAAATATAGAATAAATATTCTATAGCACAAATCACACAAATGTGAAAACACACTAAAGAGAATCTAATTATTACACTATTGCACTAAGAACAGAACATTGGCTGTCATCATGAGGCCATTATAACTGTGTCATGAATATTTTTCTTGACCTCAACTACAGAGGTATTGAATTAGTCATTAAAATGTCATTGTACCACTGTAGTTGAGGTCAAGAAAAGTATACATGACTTGAAACTACCTACAGATTTGAAAATTCCATTGGCTAATTACAGGGCCTAACGTTAACCCAACTGATGGAAATAAATAATAACTGAACTTTAACAGTTTCGTTGCAAAGCACAATATTATGGTGAAATTATATCTCATGTTTGTTGACTTAAAACCTAATTATTGTTGTATAAGCATAACAAGCATCCTAACACATCATTACCCACAATTGACCTTTCGCCGGCCCCTCCCCCAAAACGGCCATTGTCCAATCACACATCATAGCAACCGTTACTATGTGAGCAGGTCCGTCAAATATTGACTCCAAGAAAGATAGTGAAGCGGTGCGCTCACGGCGTTTGTAAATCGGACACTAGGTACCCCGAGAGATTGTCTGGAGGAGTTGTGTTCTTTCCGTTCCCAAAGCCGAAAACACAACGTGAGCGGGGCCTACAATGGATCAAACAGTGTGGACGGCCCCACTCCCAGTTAAATGTGTCGAACATTACGAAGCATAATTACGTATGCTCAAAGGTAAGGCTAACAGCTAACAATGTAACTTACCGTGTTGTCTAGATCTAACGTTACTAACTAGAGGCAAGAACACAAATTAGACCAAAGTTATGATTACCATGGATATCATTGCCAGAATGTTAACCTACTCTCTTAAGCTAAGTTTAACGAGCCCTTTAGCATTAGCCAACATTAGTTATAACATGTTAGCTAACGCTAGCTACATTAGCTGCTGTTGTGTTGGGTCTTTGAGCTCCCCAACTTTATTTTTCGTCAGTTTACAACAAACTCGGACATAGCGCCACAACAAGCAACTTTAAATAATTTTGTTTTTATCTTTCATGTAGCATTTTATGAACGGAAAACCTACCCCTGAGTTCCCCAATCCCGTAAATGCTGTGCAAGAGCCTAACCCAACTAAGGAGAAGCTTGGAGGCTGTCGAAAGTCGCCCAAAAAACGGTTGGCCTGTTTATAAATATGTATGTTAATAAGCACTAATGGTAATAGTGCTTATCAACATGTTACATTTATATTTTACTGTAAATAAGTTAGAGGGTGATGATGCTCATGTATAAAACGTGTGTGCAGACGCAGAGTCTGTGTGCAGGATGCCTCCTCCGGTTCCACCTCCACTACTGATGCAGGAGAGAATCAACAACATGCTGTTGAAAGTGGTGAGTGGAACGCATTTTTCACATTACTACTGCCGTAAATTTATTTATTGTATTCTTTTCCATTTTCAGTTTAACTTTTGCCAAAAGTAACTCTTAGTGTAACTCAGTTAAAAAAATGCACAGTAATATGTAATCCAAATGTATAGAGAGTCAACAACATGCTGTTGAGTAATATAGAATATAGTACAATGTTAAAGTAACTTGCTCAACACTGCGAACCAAACAATAGAACAAAATAAGAATCACTGGCACATAATATAGTAGTTAAAGAAGAATGCATCAAGCTTGCACTTCATTTGTTCCCATTTTGCAACATCAAAGTGTATTCTCTCTAGGTAGTAGTCTTCACATTTAACAAAGAAATCACACCAGGACATACCTGAGAGATCAAGCTGCCCCTGTCACGGTATACAAGTTCATTGCTTCCTTCTCGTCTCGTGTTTATGTTGTTGTATGAAAGCACGTGTGTAGTGGGCGTGAATGAGTGTCATTCCTTGATCCGCTCCAGCTGATCGTCATCACATCACCAGCTGCAGCCGATCTCATCTCACCATATATTCTCACAGTTCTCTCATCTCCTTTGTCAGATCGTTGGATGTTGTCTCTCCGTGTGGTGTTCCTGTTGGATTCGTTGGATGTTTGTCTCTCCGTGTGGTGTTCCTGTTGGATTCGTCGTCGTCTCTTCGTTGGATTGTCGTTTGGGTTTCCACTGCACTTCACGGGTTCGTCTTCGACCATCGAGGTCCCTGCGTCATCAGTCCACACCCGTGTTCCTGTCGTGCTTTTCACTGTTCAATAAAGAACTGAGTTTGACCTGCGATTGCTTCCGTCCTGTTTTTGACAACCATGACAGAACGATCTGACCGTGCTATGGAAGCAGCAGGTTCGCCGACCTCGTTGGAGGAATTCCTTCAGCACAGCGCGAGAAGAATGGATTCTCAGGAGAGGAATCTAGGGGACACGGGTCGTGCGGTACAAGCTTTGGTGACGCAGGTGTCCGAGCTCACCCAGCAGATCCAACTACTTCGTGCTCCCGCTGCGCCACCCACACCAGCTGTTCCCCCCACACCACCAGAGATCGCTACGACATCAGAGCCGCGCCTACCTGTTCCGGAATCATACGCTGGTGAGTCTGCTTACTGCAGAGCATTCCTGACACGTTGTGCCATGCATTTCGCACTGCAACCGAGAACTTTCAATAATGAGCCAGCCAAGGTGGCATTTGTCATTACTCTGTTGACCGGAAAGGCGGCGTTATGGGGGACAGCGGTGTGGGAAAATCAAGACCCTTGCTGTGCCTCGTTCCAGGCACTCTCCTCAGAGATGAGACGGGTGTTCGATCGGGCCGTCGCGGGGAGAGAGGCTGCCAGGGTGTTGGCCGACCTCCGTCAGGGTGACAGGTCGGTCTCGGACTATTCGATCGAGTTCCGCACCCTGGCGGCCGAAAGCCAGTGGAACGAGGCGGCGCAGTGGGACATGTTCCTGCATGGGTTGGCTGACCGCGTCCAGAGGGAGATCTACGCCCTGGACCTCCCCACGACGCTGAATGGACTCATCGAGCTTGCTCTGAGGGTGGACGCTCGCATCACCAGAGTCGGGGGAAGAACACCGTCCATTTGGTCTCCAGCTGGAGCAGAGGGTCAACGGTCCAGTGGCAGGGACGTGGTCAGCCCAGTCTTCGATCACGAACCCATGCAGGTGGGTCGAGCTCGGCTTTCCCGGGAGGAGAGGGAAAGGCGGAGGTCCCAGGGCCTCTGCCTATACTGTGGAGGTTCGGGACACTTTGCCTACAACTGCCCGGTAAAAGGCCAAGCCCGATAGTAAGTATGAGGCTACTATCGGGTGGGATCTCCGCCGAGAAGACCTCATCCACATCTACCCTCCTTCCGGTAAGACTGAGATGGTCAATTCACCAGCACGACTGTCAAGCACTTCTGGACTCCGGGGCTGAGGGTAATTTTATGGACAGTACTTTTGCACATAGACTTCAGATTCCCCTTAAACCACTCACACAGAGGATTGCAGTACACGCATTAAATGGTCAAGAACTTCCCATCATCTCGCTCATCACCGAAAACATCACACTCATCACCTCAGGCAATCACTCAGAAACTATTTTTTTTTATATACTGGATTCCCCCCTGGCACCTGTAGTTCTTGGACACCCCTGGCTCATTCATCACAACCCTCGTGTGGACTGGCAGCAAAGAGCTATTCTGGAGTGGAGCAAGGAATGTCATAAGTCTTGTCTGATGTCTGCTTGTCCGTCTGTGCCTGTTTTTGTGTTACAGGAGGAGGCAGGGGACTTGTCTAACGTGCCCGAGGAGTACCACGATCTGAAGGAAGTGTTCAGTAAGTCTCGGGCTGCTTCTCTTCCTCCGCATCGTCCCTATGACTGTGCCATAGATTTACTGCCAGGTAAGTCTCCGCCTAAGGGCAAGTTATATTCGCTTTCCAATCCGGAGAGGGAGGCTATGGAGAAATATATTTCTGATTCTCTGGCAACCAGTTTCATCCGTCCTTCCTCTTCTCCGGCGGGGGCGGGGTTCTTTTTTGTGGGAAAGAAGGACGGGTCTCTGCGACCTTGTATTGACTACCGGGGGCTGAATAACATCACGGTAAAGAATACTTATCCTTTGCCGTTAATGTCTTCAGCCTTCGAGAGGTTGCAGGGAGCGTCCGTTTTCACGAAATTGGACTTGCGTAACGCTTATCATCTGGTTCGAATTAGGGAGGGGGATGAATGGAAGACTGCCTTTAACACCCCCAGGGGGCACTTTGAATACTTGGTCATGCCTTTCGGGCTGTCCAACTCCCCAGCAGTCTTCCAGGCACTGGTCAATGACGTGTTGCGAGACATGATAGATCAGTTCATATATGTTTACCTGGATGACATATTGATATTTTCCTCGTCTCTCCAGGAACATGTGCAACACGTTCGACGAGTGCTTCAGAGGTTGATAGAGAATGGGCTTTTTGTCAAGGCGGAGAAATGCGATTTTCATGCACAGTCTGTTCCTTTTCTAGGATACATCATTTCGTCTGAGGGAATGCGTGTGGACCCTGAGAAGGTTAAGGCTGTGGTAGAGTGGCCAAGTCCAGATTCCCGTAAGGCCCTGCAGAGGTTTCTGGGGTTCGCCAACTTCTATCGGCGTTTCATTCGCAACTTCAGCCAACTAGCCGCACCTCTGACTGCCTTGACCTCCCCCAGAACTCCGTTCAGGTGGTCAGATACAGCCGAGGCTGTGTTTGCCAAACTCAAGAGCCGCTTTGTTTCAGCTCCCATCCTCGTTGCCCCTGATTCTTCACGTCAGTTCGTGGTGGAGGTCGACGCGTCAGAGGTGGGGGTAGGAGCAGTCCTGTCCCAGCGTTCGCCCGCAGACGATAAGATGCATCCTTGCGCGTTTTTTTCTCATCGTTTATCCCCAGCCGAACGCAATTACGACATTGGTAACAGGGAGTTGTTGGCAGTCAAGTTAGCGTTGGAGGAATGGCGTCATTGGTTAGAAGGTGCGGGGGTTCCTTTTATCGTCTGGACCGATCACAAGAATCTAGAGTACATCAGAACCGCCAAAAGATTGAACTCCAGGCAGGCTCGGTGGGCACTTTTTTTCGGTCGTTTTGATTTTTCTCTCTCGTACCGCCCGGGTTCTAAGAACATCAAACCCGACTCTTTATCTCGCATTTTTGATCGTTCCGAACGCCCGTCTACTCCCGAGTGCATTTTACCGGAAACCCTATTTGTTTCCACACTCGTATGGGAGATCGAATCGAAGGTCAAGACGGCCTTAGAAGGGGTAATGCCTCCGCCCGGTTGCCCACCGAATCGCTTATTTGTGCCGGAGGGATTACGGTCCGACGTTATACAGTGGGGTCATTGCTCCAACATGGCTTGTCATCCAGGAGTTAATCGTACTAAGTTTTTAGTCAAGCAACGATTTTGGTGGCCACTTATGGCTCGTGACATCCACAGTTTTGTTTTGGCTTGCTCGGTCTGTGCCACTGGTAAGACTTCCAATCGTCCGCCTGATGGGCTCCTTCAACCGCTGCCTGTCCCTTCGAGACCCTGGTCCCATATCGCTCTAGATTTTGTCACCGCCCTCCCGCCCTCCCAGGGCAACACAGTCGTTTTGACTGTGGTGGACCGGTTCTCGAAGGCGGCTCATTTCATTCCCTTACCCAAATTACCCTCAGCTAAGGAGACAGCGTTGACAGTCATTGACCACGTCTTTCGCTTACATGGCCTCCCGATGGACGTGGTCTCTGACAGAGGACCCCAGTTTGTGTCCAAATTTTGGCAAGAATTTTGTAAGTTACTGGGGGCGACGGTTAGTCTGTCCTCAGGGTTCCACCCCCAGAGCAATGGTCAGACCGAGAGAGCCAACCAAGATCTGGAAAGGGTGTTGCGATGTTTGGTTTCTAAGAATCCTTCCTCTTGGAGTCAACAGATTTCCATGGTGGAGTACGCCCACAATACGTTACCAGTGTCGGCTACGGGCCTATATCCGTTTGAGTGTAGTTTAGGTTACCAGCCACCTATTTTTCCTAGTCTGGAATCCGAGGTCGCGGTCCCCTCCGCTCACACCTTAATCCAGAGGTGTCACCGCACTTGGACTAGAGCCCGTGAGGCTCTACTCCAAGTGGGGGCGCGCACCAAGGCTAAGGCCGATCGCCACCGGTCAAAGCCTCCCAAAGCCTCCCGTCGTTGGTCAAAAAGTGTGGCTTTCAACTAAGAACATTCCTCTCCGATCCGTCTCTAATAAGCTTGCCCCCAAATTCATTGGCCCGTTCACTGTCACCAAGATCATTAGTCCGGTGACAGTCCGCCTTAGTTTACCTCCAGCGTACAGGAGGGTTCACCCCGTTTTCCATGTTTCAAAAATCAAGCCCGTGTTTCATGCTCGCATTAATCCGCCAGTCCCGGTTCCCCCCCCGCCGCGTCTCGTAGATGGGGAGACCACCTATTCGGTAAATCGCATTCTGGATTCTAGACGGAGGGGACGTGGATTTCAGTACTTGGTGGACTGGGAAGGTTACGGTCTGGAGGAGAGAAGTTGGGTTCCGGCTAGAGACATCCTGGATCACTCTCTGATCGATGATTTCAATCGACAGGTAAGGGAGTCTGGGAACGCCAGGAGGCGTTCCTAGGAGAGGGGGTACTGTCACGGTATACAAGTTCATTGCTTCCTTCTCGTCTCGTGTTTATGTTGTTGTATGAAAGCACGTGTGTAGTGGGCGTGAATGAGTGTCATTCCTTGATCCGCTCCAGCTGATCGTCATCACATCACCAGCTGCAGCCGATCTCATCTCACTATATATTCTCACAGTTCTCTCATCTCCTTTGTCAGATCGTTGGATGTTGTCTCTCCGTGTGGTGTTCCTGTTGGATTCGTTGGATGTTTGTCTCTCCGTGTGGTGTTCCTGTTGGATTCGTCGTCGTCTCTTCGTTGGATTGTCGTTTGGGTTTCCACTGCACTTCACGGGTTCGTCTTCGACCATCGAGGTCCCTGCGTCATCAGTCCACACCTGTGTTCCTGTCGTGCTTTTCACTGTTCAATAAAGAACTGAGTTTGACCTGCGATTGCTTCCGTCCTGTTTTTAACAACCATGACAGACCCATTAGTTGATAATAATGGGCATGACACTCTGTTAATTTATAGCTGCCATCAGCCTGCTTGCAAAGGTAGAGACACTCTGTGAAGCTATTCTTGGAAGGACACTTAATTTCTAAAAGCCCGTAGTTTGAGCCTCTCACTCCCTCTCTCTATCACCTTGCGGTCAGGTGACGTATCAAGGTGTGGGGCATTGGGATTTACAACAAAACCACATGGATACACTAGATGACCTGTGAGCTTGGTGTAATGTATTGCTGCTATAGGCTCTTGTTCTATGCCTCTTTTCATGGCCTTAGTTTGAACTGATCCTGCGCTCTTTAAATTTTTAGCTAGTTTTTTATGGTTAGCTCTCCTACAGCTGATTCTTTTAAAAGAAGTTGATGTGATTCGGCCAGACCTTTCGTTAAACCATAAGTTGTTTGTGCTCTGTTCTCTGGTCTCCTGTTGCAGAGCTATAGAATCAGGCAAAGAAATGCTCAGTTCTGTGTAATGATGCATGGCACTTTCATTCAGCACTGTGCAGAAGCCGGTAGGTTGGGATGGCAGGGGAAAGTTGGGCAGGTCATCTGGTTGTCTAACTGTAGCTGCTCCAGGGTCAACACAAGGCTCTCCAATTCGTCTAACCAGTGGCAGCTTTAAAAGGTGAGAACAATAAATTATAATCATTAATGATTATAGCGCGTACTGTAACCCCTTTTGCCTTGATCTGGAGGATATCGCAGAAGTATTTGCCCAAAAAAGGTCACTGACACGCACGGGTACACCTCTTCCCGTCATGGCAATCTGTCGCGCTGGTCGTGTTTGACCATTTGTTTGTCGGACGTAGCAACAGTAACTAAGGGGGGCGGGGCTCAGCGAAAGGCAAATTAACATTAGCCCTTCATTCATGAAAACATACCGTAATCATACCACAGAGAGAACAGTTGCATACCTTTATCTTTTGCTAGTTTCTCCTCTTCTTCTTTTCTTTTTTTTCTCTAAATTGTGCACCTGATGGCTTTGACCTTTTCCTGTCCATCAAGACTAAACCTATTCACCTTGGTGAGGTGACCCACATAATCGTTTTGTATTAGGCTACTTATTGTATTAGCCATTTCACACAATTCAGAAAAACAAAAATTTGCAGTAACTATAGGCCTGTATTTATTATATTATGAATGAAATGTGCGTTATTTTGGAAGAAAGGGGAGGTGATGTGACTGACTTTAGCCCACTAATTCCTTAGAGTATTGCGCTACAGTGCTCCTGCTACGCGCTGCCACGCCGCCTCTGTGTGCGGTGTGTGAATGCTCTAATCTGTTAACATGGGCGCCGAAAAAATACGCACTGCTAACGCGTGCAGTGTGAAACCGGCATCACACACGGCACCTTCTCAGCAAGCAGGGGCGCCAATTTGCCAAGGATTTTTTTTTTTAACTGCTCGTGCTGCCCCCATGTGACATGAAAAAATGCCGCCCCGGGGCGACTGCCCGGTTCGCCCGTGCCTAAAACCGCCACTGTTTGTACCATTTTAATACATTGACAATCACCAATCACAGCAGTGCTAAGAGTAACATGTTGATTCAAAGCTCATCATAAGCATCTTTTCCTCAAGAAAGTTATTACTAATATGTAGAAGCTGCAGTGTCACTCACACAAACACAACATCCCTTTATGGTAACACATGAAATTAAAAAAATGAAATAAACATTAATTTAACAACATTAAATGTAACATAAAACCCTAATGTACATGACTGATTCGAAAAAAACTAAGAAAAACTATAAAGAAACTATTTCAGCCAAAATATAAATGTGAAGTGTCATTCAGCAATTGCACATCCAATGGCGAAAGTGGCGAAGGATGTGTGCGCCAATCAGCGATCAGCACGTAGACACACGTCAGAGAGCCTATAAAGGGAACCCCGATTCGCCATTATTGCAGGTTTAAATAGACTGAAGCGACAACTTGCCATGTTACTACAGTGTGGCAGGCTACGCAATACTCGTTCCCTACTCTCAGGGAACCGAGTTTACGATAGTAACCGAGTTTGTTCCCTTTCAAAAACGGTCACATGTGTTGCGTAGCTATACGCAGTGGGGCCGCAATGTAAAACGCCGCACCATAAGTAACTGGCTGCAACTGAAGCCCAGGACCCCTGGGCTCACAGAAACAAGACAGAATTCATATAGTATATACATATATATATATATATATACAGTATATACATACTGATAAGACCGGACACCATCGGGTCTAAATCATATATATATATATATAGTGATGTCACTAAGCTCATACCCCAAAATGAATATACTAATAGACTGGATACATTTACATTTACATTACATTTATTCATTTAGCAGACGCTTTTATCCAAAGCGACTTACAAATGAGAACAATAGAAGCAGTTTAAAATAACAACAATACGTAAGTGCTATGACCCCTCTCAGTTTAATTTAACACAGTTTTTTTTTTTTAAATAGTAGAATAGATGAGAAGAGAAGAGAAAGTGTTAGTATTACTGGATTAAGTGCTGCCGAAAAATATACGTCTTCAGCAGTTTCTTGAAAGTGGCTACAGACTCAGAAGCTCTGGTTGGGTTAGGCAGATCATTCCACCAACAGGGAACAGTCATGGTAAAGGTCCGAGAAAGAGATTTTGTGCCTCTTTGAGATGGCACCACAAGACGACATTCGCTAGCAGAGCGCAAGTTTCTGGATGGCACATAAGTCTGAAGTAATGAGTTTAGGTAAGAGGGAGCAGTGCCAGTGGTTGTTCTGTAGGCAAACGTCAGTGCCTTGAATTTAATGCGAGCGGCAACTGGCAACCAGTGCAATTTTGTGAGGAGAGGAGTGACGTGTGCTCTCTTCAGCTCATTAAAGACTACTCTGGCTGCAGCATTCTGGATCAATTGTAATGTTTTGACAGAGCAAGCTGGAAGACCAACCAGGAGAGCATTACAATAGTCCAGTCTGGATAGAACAAGTGCTTGGACAAGGAGTTGTGTAGCATGCTCCGTAAGGAAGGGCCTGATCCTCCTAATGTCGTGCAAGGCAAATCTGCAGGACCGGACAGTTCTAGCAATGTGGCCTGTGAAGTTCAACTGATCATCAATTACAACCCCAAGGTTCCTAGGTGACCTTGATGGAGTTATGAATGATCCATATCAGACGAACTGACTGAGGGTTTAGAGACCACTCGCCTAAGGGAGTGTTGTCTCGAGAAAGCATAATCCGCACCCAGATTCTGATATTTAAGGCATTCCTAAAATAATATACATGTATAAAAAAGGGAACCAATCCTTCCCCCCTCAACAGATATGTTATTTGCCAAATAGACTAAAATCACATTCAACTGAAAAAGGTCAACACAAAATATTTATTTCCTGTAGATGTCTTATCCACAAAAAAAATTAAGAACAAATTGCAATGCTTTGTGATAGCTTTAATACAAATTTTGTCATAGCTTTTATGTTGATAGTTTTAGTTTTCTTCCATTACATGGATCTTTGCTGTGTATGGGATAAGGCCTTATCAATGTGGTTCTGTGAGCTGAAAGCATACTCTCCATGTGGTCTTCCTGTAAAACAAGCACAACTTGATATAGCAATCATCTCCACTGATTTTTGACTTCATAACTGAAAATATGCAACCATTCTCATGTTTCCTTCCGCAAGCTTATACAGGGTAATAGTGGAGGGAAAACCCCTATGTGCAGAAAAACTTGATAAATCATCGCAAGCATGAAAGAATCACTGCTTGAAAACTTCATGGCATCGAAACTGTCCCCTACAACAGATCGATGGATATTCTCAAAATAAGTGAGATTATTTCCCCTCAATTATCACTTGTGAGGCTTTTTTGTCGAAAAGATCTTTGATATTAAAACCATGATCGAACCTAGTTTGTTTGATCCTTCAGTTGTCCGGTCACTATTTGTTAGTTTTGACCATTTTGAAATAATCTCCTTGCAGTCACTAGCCGAGGTAATCAAGCAGTCAAAAGCGCTTTATAAATAAATAAAACGAAACGAAACAAGATTCTTGCTGAATTTAACATCCAGTGTAAGGTCTGTGCCACAGTTACAGACAATGGTAGGAATTTTTTTAAAGCTTTCTAAGAATTTGGAAATATAAATGCCGAAGGACAAACACAGATGGTGTGCAGTTTGCACATATTAGTGTGGTTACTCAGGAAAATGTCCAACAAGAGCTTAAAGGATTAGTTCACCTCAAAATGGAAATTTCTTAATAATTTACTCACCCCAATGCCATCCAAGATATCCATGTCTTTCTTTACTCAGTGGCAGAGAAAATAAGTTTTTTGAGGAAAACATTTCTGGATTTTTCTTCGAATAATGGACTTCAATGACAACCACTGTTTTGAAGTCAAAATCAATGCAGTTTCAAAGGTCTTTGAAGTGCTTGACAATGCTGTGCACGATCGCAGCTGAGGAGAAGGGTCTTGTCTAGTGAAACGATAGGTCATTTTCAAAAAAAAAAAAAAAAAAAAAATTATATATATATATATATATATATATATATATATACTTTTTAACTACAATTGTGCGGATCGAGCTGATCTACACCGGGAACTACGTCATCACGTTAAAAGGTAATGTCCATGTCGCCGGTGCCAGCAGAAGTACCGCCCTACTGTTTACAAAGCGACCAATACAATTTGAACTATCCTCCTTCGCAAGGTCAAGTAGGGCGGTACTTCCGCTGGCGCCGGAACACACATGAAATTAAAAAAATGCAATAGATATTAAATTAACAACATTAAATGCAACATAAAACCTTATTGTACATGACTGATTCGAAAAAACTAAGAAAAACTATGAAGAAACCGTTATTTCAACAAAAATACATCAAATGTGAAGTGTCATGCAGGGAATTGTGGGAATGTCAATTTATGGTTTTTCACTGTAAATTATACAAAGACTTGTTCTTTTTCACTTCCAAAAACGTACCCTGTTACTATCGTAACATCGGTTCCCTGAGAGTAGGGAACGAGTATTGCGTAGCTATATGCAGTGGGGAAACTCTTTTCCTCAGATGTTGAGAGCACCTTAGGGACATAACCATGTCTGGGTTTGAGAGTAACTTTGGAGTCACCTATTCCAAACTCCAAACATGAGGGGCTCACAGAGAGCACCTGCAGATCTCCCATTTGCTTGATAGATGCCAGTGCTAGCAGGAGAGCAGTCTTTAGCGAAAGTGGCTTTAAGATCAACTGACTGAAGTGGCTCAAATTAGGGATGCTAACCGATGACCGTTTGACCGATGGTTGACCGTATCAACGTTAACCGATCAAAGTTGTCGGTAGTCGGTAAAAAAAAAAAAGTGATCTCTAAATTAGGCTATTGTAGACAGTGGACTAAACGCTACTACAGTTAACCATCTCATTCCAAGATATTTTTGTGTGAAGTGAACAAATCCCTCACACTCAATTTTTCATAACTCGCCTGTTTGTACTTAATAAACCAATAAAAACATGTGGCGCGAGGTCACAGCGTTTGGGTTTGCGCGCTCACAAGGTTTGCAAAAAGTAAAGGCTACAGGCTAAAACACTCGAGGTTAGAGCCAGGGCAGACGACAGGATGAAGCGTGTAAAGAAACGTAGTGTGTGGGACCATTTCACCAAAAAGAATGACAGATGTAAGTTGCAACTTGTGTGATACAGTGCTTAAATACAGTAGGCCTACATCATCTATGATGTATCACCTGAAAACCCGACTCGTTCTGTCTGTTATTAGAAGGCACACAGTGAGTTAGACCTGCCTTGGCCGGTGCGTCTTTTACGCATTCCGAAGGTGCCTGTTTTATCCATTGTTTTTATTGTTTTGCAGTCTATTAGACAACATTCCGCATAAGATGGGCTTAGATTTGGAAATACATTACATCTACATTTCAGTGGTAACAGATAAGGTGATTTCTTTATTATTGTTAGCACTACCTCAAACTAAAGCGGCGGCTCTTCGGAACTGTCATTTTCTTAAATGAGTCGTGGCAATGTTTCAAATGAGCTTCTAACGCTAGACTAACGCCTTTATTAATTTTTAGAATTATATATATATTATATTTATACTATAATTATTATAATTTTTAACTCACTGCCTGCAGTGGCTCAGGGGCGGTCTCTGCAGTGCAGTCGCACCAGGGACAAGGCCCAAGAGGATAAAGAGGGACACAAGGATTTACAAGACCTTGCTCCTCAGGAACCTGACGATCAGAATGTGCTTCTGCACACTTCTGCAACACGATGAGCGTCGTTTAAACACCGAGGCAACATCCCTTTGAGGGTGAAGGAAAACAGCCTACTGCAACCCATTTTGCAGGAAAGAGAGCACTGAAGTGATCGAAAGCTTTCAGGATCTCCTCTGGAGAGAAGACGCACTCAACGACTAGGTTCCACTTCTAAAGGCGTAAGCACGCTACCCATTTCTAGGGGGTGCTCGCAGAAGTGATGGTAACTATCACATGCCCTGTGAAAGCCACCTGAACCTCCGCGTCCAGATGTAAGACCGCCCGGAATCTCCGGGGGAAGAACGCGGGTGCCCTCGTGCCCCGTCCCTGAAAGAGTTTTCAGGGGAAGTCAGGAAGGCTGTCGATGGGAACCAGGTCTAGTTGGGCCAATAAGGGGCAACTATGAAGACCTGTTCCTCTCCTGACTTAGCACGTAGGTGCAAGCGACGGGCGCAAAAAGACAGGAGCGTTGCTCAACACAACATGTGAAGATCACTGGGCTTCAGGAGCATCTTCTGCTCAGCACTTGAGTGTGACAAGTTCACTGAGCTTCAGGAGCATTCCTGCTCAACACCTGAGAGTGATAAACTCACTGAGATTCAGGAGCATTTCTGGTCAACACTTGAGTGCGAAGAACTTCACTGAGCACCAGGAGCATTTCCGCTCAGCACTTGAGTGTGACAAGTTCACTGAGCTTCAGGAGCATTCCTGCTCAACACCTGAGTGTGATAAACTCACTGAGCTTCAGGAGCATTTCTGCTCAACACTTGAGTGCGAAGAACTTCACTGAGCACCAGGAGCATTTCTGCTCAGCACTGCGTGTGACGAATTCACTGAGCTACAGGAGCATTTCTGCTCAACACCTGAGTGTGACGAACTCACTGAGCTACAGGAGCATTGCTGCTCAACACCTGAGTGCGATGAACTTCACTGAGTTTCAGGAGCAATTCTGCTCAACATGAAGAGTGATGATTTCACTGACTTGAGCAGGCGCAAGGCGACCATGAGTCGCAGTCACTTTTAGAAGGCTCACTGGGGTAAAACGCATTTCTGCGGGCCCCTGGCGCAGCTGAGACCCAGTGTTTGTCCAAGGGTAGTCCGCTCGGTTTACACAAACACTGGCGGGAAAATGAAACCGGGGGGGCAACTGAGCGGCCCCGGAGAGGTCATGACCCAGCTGGACCTAGGGGATGGAGTCTCCACCTGCCCTGGCTATAACTGTCGTGAGGCTCAATGGCGGCACGATTGAGTAAAGCGGGAAGAGTGGAACAAAGCGTCCTCAGAAGCTTCTGAATCCAAGGAGGAGGTGACGGGTGAGTTGTGACATGCAAGGGAAGCTTGCGCAACGGTCGCAATGTCCAACAACTCGAGGCACGAATGCCTGTGTAGTCGAGGGTCACCCAGGCCCCCGTTAAAACACGCCCTTTGTACATGGCCCCTCTGTTGAAGAGGGTTTGGCAGCAGACCGGGATGAACTATAGTCACACAGGGTGAGCTGCTCTGCCACGGTCACCTCGGGACTCGATCATGAAGCTAGCGCTGAAGCGGTCACATATGGAGGAAGCCAATGGCTGCAACTACCATATACCCCAGGAGCCTCTGAAAGTTCTTCCAGTGGGACCCTTTCTCACTTCAAACACCAGCTGAACACATTCTCATTGGAATGTAGACCGAGTCCATCTCCAAAACTGAAAAAGAGATACTAAGCCCGTGGGCGAGATTACTCTCTTCCAGTTGACCTGAAGAACCAACGGGCTCTGGAGCACTCGAAGGGAAGGACACTGTACTGATACTCCACCCTTACACGCAACCCACAGGATGGCCTGCGGTGCGGAAGGTAGAGATCTGTTTTTAAGCACATGTCTTTCAGGTCGGAGCTGCAGACCAATCTTGGGCCAAGATGGTCACGACCCACCACCTAGTAGCACGAAGAACGAGTTTACAACTGGCCTTCGTACCGGCTGGTGGAGCGGCTATATCAAATCCTTCGCCAGCAGGATAAGATAAGCACGCACAAGTCAGGAGCACTGCTCAACACTCGGTGTGATGAATATCACTGAATTTTCAGGAGCACGTCTGCTCAACACCTAATGTGATGACTATCACTGACTTGAGCGGGGTAGCCGAGCCTGAGGTGGGGCAGCAAAGTAGAGAGAGTGGTGTTAGTGTGCTGTGCAACACTTACCTGTCTCCACAAGCGGCAGGGGGTGCGTGAGAAGGCGGATGACCGGGTCCTCGAACGCACCAAGCTGCCTGCTGGCGACCAAGGGGGAGCTGAGGGGTGTAAGGCTATACAGGGTCACACCCGCCAGACTGGCCCTCTTGGGACCCAGGAACAGATGAAATTGCTCTCTCTTTGAAGTGTGGGTACCGCTTGCTCCGCTTTTTTTTTTTTTTTTTTTTTAGGGAGCCAGCGGCGGAACAGACACACACACAAACAAAGGCTCCACCCGGCCCTCACCCGGGGGGAGGGAGTGATCGTGCCACTCCCAGAGCATCTCATTCATTCCTGGGCGCCCCACTCCGGAATGCTTTCGCTGTCGCTTGCCACCTGGCTTGGCAGTGCCTGGAGCGGGCTGGGCGTCTCTACTGCGGTCGGCTCCATGCTGAGGCCTGGATGGAGGCTGCTGCGGAGGGCCAGCAGGAGCGGCGGCCGGGGAACGCCCACGGCGACGAGCAGGGGGAGGAGCTGCCACCGGCGGCGGGTGGAGGCTGCAGCTGGCCACCGGGGCAGGATGTGCTGGATGACCTCCGTCTGCGCTTGAGCGGCAGAGAACTGTTGGATGCAGTTCTCCACCGCGTCGCCGACCAGCCCAACCTGGGAAATTGGGGACACCAGGAACCGAACCTTGTCCGCATCTGCCGTACCAACCAGGCTGAGCCAACGAAGGCACTACTGGACCACCAAGGTGGACATCGCCAGACCGATCACGCACGCTACGACACCTGTACCCCGGAGGGTGAGGTCGGATGCAGTGTGGTGCTCACCTATGAGCGCACGGTCTGGATTACCCTCGTGCATGCCATGGGTGCCCTAGCCTGCAGCAACGCCATGGCACGCAAGAGGAAGCGGCTTGCCCACAGGCTTTGTAAGCTCTGCCCGTCGGAACGGACGAAAACTCACAGGCCTTAGGGGGGAGGCGAGGATCCCCCCAAAAGGCAGTGGCCGCCGGACACAGGTAGCCCAAACACGTGACACAACAGTTGTGACCATCAGAGAGAGACAGGGAACGACCGCACCCAGACACGCACGGGCAGAATGACATCTTGAAAAAGACGCAAACGCAGCCGTGTTGCTCTTTCAGAAAATAGGACCGTCACCAGTGCCGGAGCACACAGGGGAATGACCGCGGCAACACTGAACAGAGAACTGAAACAGTGAAGCACTCACTTTTCCGCCCTCTAACCAGCCATCAACACACACAAACATTTAGAAATTTGTTGCTGTTAAAACAGCAGTTGAGAGCTCAAAGCTTGCGTTCACCGCTGCACTCGCGCTGTAGAACACCAGCATAGGGAGAGTCTTCCTGAAGAACACCGACACACTCGCTCGTTGTAGACAACAGCACTCTCAGAGACATCAAACGATCGGCTCCGAAGCGAAAGGCAACTAGTGCGTGGATCCACTTCCGTATTTATACCCGTGCCGCGGGGGCGGAGTGTGTGATGCGAATCACGCACGCCAATTATATTGATGGAGCGGCGGCCGGGGAACGCCCACGGCGACAAGCAGGGGGAGGAGCTGCCACCGGCGGCGGGTGGAGGCAGCAGCTGGCCACCGGGGCAGGATCTGCCGGATGACCTCCGTCTGCGTTTGAGCGGCAGAGAACTGTTGGATGCAGTTCTCCACCGCGTCGCCGACCAGCCCAACCTGGGAAATTGGGGAGACCAGGAACCGAACCTTGTCCGCATCCGCCATACCAACCAGAATGAGCCAACGAAGGCGCTACTGGACCACCAAGGTGGACATCACCAGACCGATCACGCACGCTACGACACCCGTACCCCGGAGGGTGAGGTCGGATGCAGTGCGGTGCTCACCTATGAGCGCACGGTCTGGATTACCCTCGTGCATGCCATGGGTGCCCTAGCCTGCAGCAACGCCATGGCACGCAAGAGGAAGCGGCTTGCCCACAGGCTTTGTAAGCTCTGCCCGTCGGAACGGACGAAAACTCACAGGCCTTAGGGGGGAGACGAGGATCCCCCCAAAAGGCAGCGGCCGCCGGACACAGGTAGCCCAAACACGTTACGCAACAGTTGTGACTATCAGAGAGAGACAGGGAACGACCGCACCCAGAAACGCACGGGCAGAATGACATCTTGAAAAAGACGCAAATGTACCCGTGTCGCTCTTTCAGAAAATAGGACCGTCACCAGTGCCGGAGCACACAGGGGAATGACCGCGGCAACACTGAACAGAGAACTGAAACAGTGAAGCACTCACTTTTCCGCCCTCTAACCAGCCATCAACACACACAAACATTTAGAAATTTGTTGCTGTTAAAACAGCAGTTGAGAGCTCAAAGCTCGCGATCACCGCTGCACTCGCGCTGTAGAACACCAGCACTGGGAGAGTCTTCCTGAAGAACACCGACACACTCGCTCGTTGTAGACAACAGCACTCTCAGAGACATCAAACGATCGGCTCCGAAGCGAAAGGCAACTAGTGCGTGCATCCACTTCCGTATTTATACCCGCGCCGCGGGGGCGGAGTGTGTGATGCGAATCACGCACGCCAATTACATTGGCTCGTTCAATAGTACTCGAAGAAGACAGGCTCTCAAGCGAGATCCCATTTCAGTCGACCGTCGACTACGTCTGACGTTATCGACTGAAAGGGAATGAATGTTTTGGCTGAAGGAGCATATAAATATCCGATGTGAACAAGTGCTAATGCTAGGTAACAGCTGGCTATAGTTTAGAAATTCAACTGGGTGACTATAATAAATACAATTTTATTGGATGAATGAATATATGAATTTGAATACATGTATCATATCAGGGAGCCTTTTAAAATTCATTTTGAGACTACTTGTGTCACTTAAAATAACTTAGTTATTTGAAATAACTAAGTTACATGAATAAATTACGTTTGTTTAATTGGTTCATGTGGGACTGATGTACACTATCAAATCATGTAAATCCAACACACTTTTTTTTTCAGTGTACACAGCAGGCGCAGGTTAATATTTCTAGTGGAGAGTCATACCTTTTACCCGAGTTCTGGTGGGAGCATCAGTATTCTGGTATCGAGCTGCTCATTGGAGATGGTGATGAGCTGAGTCCCAGACTCTCTCACTCTCCTGGAACCAGTAGTCAACCACTGGAACATCTAAAGGTTTGAGGGATCCCTGTTTGAGGGAGCTCTGAGCAAAATCGGCCCAGACGAGGAACTGGTTCCAGGAGTTCTGGTGGCCATGACTGAAGGTTCTTAGGAAGCAACAGATCTCTTGGATCTTCCTTTCCGTCCGATTATAGCCAGAGAGGAGAGACTGACGGTCACACCGAGAATCACGGGAGAGGAATGATTTCCAGACAAAGGAGATGAACTGTGGGCCTCGGTCCAATACTATATCCTCTGGAAGGCCAAATTTGTGGTAACAAAAAAACTTGAAACATCAGGTTTGCAGTCTCCATGGCAGTGGGAAGGTTCTTAAGGGGAATCAACTGGCATACTTTTGAGAACTGATCAACAATGACAAGGATACAGGTCCTGCTGTCGGAAGGCAAAGATTCGTGGACGCTCTGACACTATGACGTAGATCGAATGCTTGGTCATTGTTTTTTTTTACTTTATTTGAAGGGGCTGCAAAAGCAAACAAGTATGTTGATCGGTATAGTTAGTAGTACTTTATTGTAGTAAAAAAAAAAAAGTGCTACTAACTATAC
Source organism: Siphateles boraxobius (assembly GCF_051911475.1). Classification (NCBI taxonomy): domain Eukaryota; kingdom Metazoa; phylum Chordata; class Actinopteri; order Cypriniformes; family Leuciscidae; genus Siphateles; species Siphateles boraxobius. The sequence goes on along the minus strand of NW_027509119.1, from coordinate 1,265,225 downwards.
TGATCAACATGCTTGTTTGCTTTTGCGGCCCCTTTAAATAAAGTATTCGTGCAGACTGACCACAAGTAGGGTAGAAGTTAACCTCATGAAATCTACCATTTGTGTGGTGTGGCTTTTGTGTTCATGGTTAAGTGCTGGTCTAATTTCAACATGCAGTTTATAGGAGACGTTTACTAGCCTTGTTCTTTTTTATTTATTTATTTTTATTTAACAGACGGACATACAAACCAAAATAGTGCAGTAGCGAACAATCTAGTAATTCCATAATTCCAGAAGTGAAATAAAAGTGTATAGGTGTGTGTGGATGGGTGTGAGTGTGGGTGTGTGTATGTGTGTGTATGCATTAACAAAGTAACCATTTATTTTTTTATTGCCATCGTCATTACCATCACCACCACCACTCCTCACTACCATCATACAGCCGACATTGTATAAGTCAATTTTTTTTAATTCTTATTTCCATCTTTCCTCCTATGTAACAATTCCCATTGTCAGCACTCTCCAAAAATAAAAGATACTATAATAATATAATATAAGATAACCCTCCCCCTACATCTCTTCAGTCACTATCTTATCCTTTTTTTTTTTGTATGTTATGTGTAGTGTCTAAGGTACATTAAAAGATGGAGTACAGTGTGAGAGTGTCCCAACTTGGGACAGAGATGCTTTCCCATGGAAACCACTTCTCTCCTGTCTTGCCTGCCTAAGTGTTTGAGGTTTTTCATATATATGTAAGTGTTTTTTTTTGTTTTGTTTTTTCTATTCTACGTTGTGGTGCATTAAAAACACATGAAAAGATTAGGGGGGAATTTGGAAACAATCAATTAATTTATGCATAGCAGTAGTGATAACAATAAACCTCAGGTTACTAATTCCAGAACAGCACTGACAATAATAATATTGATAATAATAATAATAAAAATGATAATGATGATGGCAATGGCAATGATGAGAGCAACGACAATAACAACAGCAATTACAACGATAATTAAAATAAAAATAGTAATCATAACAGTAACAGTAATGATAATAATGACAATGATGACAAAAATAACAAAAATGCATCAATATCCGTGGGTTGATTAAAAAGGTGGGAAGAGTCGGAGTTGAGAGGAGAGAAAAGATTCATAGTTGTAAGAGGTCAGAAAGTGTTGGATGGCAGAGGTCGGTTTCAGATGTATAATTATAAGGGGGAGATGTGTATTCCATTGTAATGAAGTCTGTAATAAGATTTTTCCAATGGTTAATGTGTATGTTTTTACGGGTTTGCCAGTTCATGAGGATAGTTTTCTTGGCGATGGTTAGAGCTATGAGGAGCATTTTAGAGTTTATAGTTTTATCAGTGATTATTGTGAGGTCCCCCAGCAAGCAAAGAGTGGGATGCGGTAGCCGACTATAATGGATAGTGACTGTGTGACCTCTTCCCAAAAGTGTTTGATTGCAGTGCAGTGCCAGGTTGCACTAGCCTTGTTCTTTAATTAACATTAACATTAATTTGTGTGCAGCCTATATTACAAAAACTGTCCTCGTTGAAGTGTAGCCTTAACGGAATTGGTCAAATTGGAGTTGTTTTGAGAAGATGAATTGCATTCCCACTGAAAAACAAGCGGTCCAGCACAAATATGTAGTCTATAAATAGTGTTGCGTGCCTTCTTATCAAATTCACATGATCAACCTCTCCTCAATTGTGGAACTAATGTGGTCGGAACCAAAACTTACAGGACTGCGTTCCCAGCGTGAACTGAGAAAATCAATAGAGTGCGACAAGTTCTGGAGACGCAAGTATAGTAAGGTGGATACCCCCCCGGGGGAGTATTTTTGTTTGCATTGGCTTCAGAGAGCTGTTCTTCAAGTGACCACTAGATGGGGCTGATCATTAGGCTGGAGGAAACAATGGGCTCTGGAGACTCAATGAGATCATCTCGAGTGAACTGATGGGAGAGAGCATCTGCCTTAATGTTCTTTGAACCGGGTCTATAAGAGATGGTAAAATTAAACCTGGTGAAGAACAGTGCCCACACTCTCAGAAAAAAAGGTACAAAAGCGGTCACTGGGACAGTACCCTTCCAAAAGGGTTCTAATATGTACCATTTAGGTACTAATATGTACACTTTGGTACCAATATGTACCTTTGAGGGACCAATATGCACTCTTTAGGTACAAAGGTGTACCTTTTGAAAAGGTACCACCACAGTGACAGCTTTTGTACCTCTTTTTCTGAGAGTGAATTCAGGCGCTTAGTATCTCAGAGATATACTTGTGGTCAGTATATACTGTGAAGGGGTGATGGGCTCCCTCTAGCCAATGCACCTTTCTTTTTGGGCAAGCTTGATGGCCAGGAGTTCACGGTTACCGATGTCTAAATTTCTTTCCGCTGGGGTGAGTTTCTTTGAATAGGTTTACTTTGACCCTAATTTGAATTTTTAATATCATATTAGGGAGAATATTCAGTCTTATTTGTATCAGTTGAGAAATATTTCCAAGGTGAGACAAATTTTAAATTTTAAAGACACAGAGATGCTTATGTTGTATGCGCTTTATTCATTTATTTCGTCACGGCTTCAATTGGTGCAAAATGCTGCTGCTAGATTAATGACTAACTAACTAATAACTAAATCTTTTAATCATATCACTCCTGTTTTAGCTTCAGTACCTTGGCTACCAATTCATTTTATAATTGTTTTTGAGATAATATTATTGACAAATAAAGCGTTTCATGGTTTGGCACTTAAGTATTTAGCAGAACTTTTAAGACCTCATGAAACAGTCAGGTGTCTCAGATGTGAAAGCTTTAGCATAAATTTCTGCCAGGAAGACTTAATTACTACATCACTTATTACCTTCACATCTATCCAATCACGTTCTTATACTCTCTGTATAAAAGATTGGTACTTATGTAACGGAAACAGGATTTTTTTTGTATTGACCCTTGAGGCACCACAACAACAGACAAAGGTGTATAAACTCAGTTTTTATTAACAGTCTTTCAATACATAAAAACACACACTATAGAAGTATGCACGGCTAGGCAGAGGGGTTGTCACAGTCTATATACATGGTACAAGACCACGCTAAGGATAGCAAATGGTTAAGTATAAATGAACAATTTAAGCAAATCACACTGCTGCTATAAAACCGGTGGTAAGAAGATGGCGCCCTCTAGCGGGAAGTGAAGTCCCAGATCACAGTTATCCCAACGCTGATAGGCATACCACTAATAATTCTACACTCGTGTACAATTCACATCACACACGTGATCACACTTTCAAGAAAACAAGGGTTAAATAACCATAACCATATGTGACAAAAGATATAAAGGATCACACAGTATAACGCAATAGACCAACCAAAAGTAACATGCGCGCACGGTCAAATGCTACAACGTTGAAGACACTGTGTACACGAGAATTACACTTTCACCACATTCATTGTTCAGGAAAGTTACAGCGAGCAGCCAAACCCTATAACTTAACCATTGTTTGCCTAATACAAACCCCCCATTGGTGTACAGGAACATTAACAGCTCAGCAACCACTCACGGTCAGTCCACAATTCAAAGTCACAGTACAAGGAATCGCCGCCGTCTCTGTCTCTTTGTTCCTTGTGACTATGCAGTGTATCTGACGCCTCCCGTTGACAGCGTTTATCCACGGAACTCCATCCGGAACTGCGAGGAGGGGAAAGTGAATCAGTCAACCCTTCACGACAATATCACAGGGTAAAGCCCACTCGTTTACGAGACAGTTGCAAAACTACTTCCCTTTAATGCGAGGAATAGAGTGCGTAGGAACAATTCTTTCGCCGTCTTCACTGTATCCAAGTAGATGGTGACCGGCTCGCGACTATCTGGGTAATCGGTAGCGTGTAGTATTAACGTCTCCGCTCTCGTGAGTTGCGGTGCGTGAAGTCGTTTCGGGCTCCGTTTTTCTGCCTTGTTACTAGAATCCATCAGCTTTTATCCTCTCCAGCCACTAATCACAAAGGCTACTGATCATTCCCCATTATCAGCCGCACCTGTGGATGAACATCTCAACCACACACACGTGTACAGCCCCGCCCCCCAGACAGTTTATTCAACATCTCAATTACGTGTAGCCCCGCTACATTTTCACCCCCCCTTTCAATAGGGCTCGTCCCGAGCGCTAAGAGTCCAGTGATAGGGCATAATGTCCCATAGTTCAATTTATGGTCCAGTCTATTGCGACCTTCAAGGTCGGTAGCGCGCAGGTAGGTTCCCCCGGTTAGCACGAGCCGGGTACCGACTAGGAGCACATGGCTCCGGATTTTGGCCGTGTTCTGGGGCTGTGTAGGGATCCATCATTGGCGGTGGGGGGGCTATTGTGTCCTGAGCAGTCCCCACCATTCGCAACTCTGGGCCAGGGGCTTCATGAGAGGGGGCAACTGAGGTAGAAGAGAGAGGCGGAGTCACTATAGGGTTGGATGGTACATTGGCTGGCTCTGGCAATGAGGTCAATGCAGGGTTAAGCCGATATGGTGGAACTGGTTGGATTAGTACCACAGGAGCAGGAGGCCAAAAGGGTTCTGAGCGATTGGCTATCCCAGATTCGTATTCCCCATTCCGATGACCTTCCATGGTGTCATTATTGATCGTCGGGGGATCTCCAGGGCATGGCCGCAAGTTGTTACGGTGGAGGGTTCGACACGGACCATCTTTACCCTCTGGTCGTATGGTAAACACTGGGCGGTCAGGATGGGACTGCCCGACGATCACAAACGGTGCTGGGAGCCACCGTGGTGCAAGTTTACCTTGAGCCCTGCGACGGAAGTTTCTCATCAACACCCTCTCTCCCGGCAACAGTGGCAAGGTCCGAGTATTCCGGTTGTAATGCCTCTGGTTCCAGTGGTTGCGACGCTCTGCATTGTTACGGACAGTTGCATAGGCTTGCAGAAGAGTCTGGTGGTGGCTCCGAACCCAACCCTCTAAACTATCTCTACGCTGGGGTGGTGCAACTTCGTACAACATATATACTGGTAGCCTAGCGTGGCGGCCAAAAACAACGTACTGTGGAGTCATCCCGGTGCTTGCGTGCGTGGTGTTGTTGTAGGCCTGTAAAAGTGCAGGTAGCCGGCTAGGCCACTGGGCCTGGGACTGCGTTTCGATGGTACAAAACAGAGCTAGGAGAGTGCGATTAAACCTTTCGCATGCACCGTTACCCTGTGGATGGTACGGGGTGGTGCGCACCTTCCTACAGCCATACATCATGCATAGTTGCTGCATCAGAGTTGATTCGAACGCTGCCCCCTGGTCTGTGAGAATTCGCTCTGGGCAGCCAAAAGGGAGGATAAGTGCCGTCCACAGGGCCTTTACGGTGGTAAGAGCCGTCTGATCCTTGGTAGGTACAGCCAGTGCATATCTGGAGAACAGATCCGTGATGACCAGGATGTATTGGTACGTGTCCGAAGGTCTCCCAAGGGACAGGTAATCTAAAGCCACAGTTTCGAAGGGGTAACTAGAGACAATTGGGCACAGGGGGGCTTTTGGCTGAGCTCCTGGTTTCCCAACCACACAAGTGGTACACTCTGTTGCCCATTTCCGGGCATTTGTACTCATTCCCACCCAGTAGAACCTTCTTCTCAGCAATGAGACCATTTTGTCCCCACTCGCATGGGCTGCTGCCCTATGATATTCTTCCCAAAGTGATCGGGCCTGCGCTTCTGGGATGATAATTTGCTTCACCGGTGCGCCTGTATCTGGTTCCGCAACACACCTCACCAGAGTCCCATCACACAGCTCCAAATGTCGCCACTCTCGGAGCAAGCAGCGAAGCTGAGGAGACAGGATCGCCAGGTTATGGGCTACGGGGGGCTCACTGCTCACCTTCCAAGTATGTAGAAGTTGCAAATCAGGATCATCCCTCTGCCATTCCCCCCATTGTTTTTGCAAGGTATGTGGTTCTAATGATGAAATACATGCTGTGGTGTACACCGTGTGCTCCGCTGACTCTCCTGGCAGCCGTGACAGGACGTCGGCATTTCGATTGGCTGTCCCTGGTCGATAGCGTAGATTGTATGAATAATTTGCAAGTTGAGCCACCCATCTTTGCTCCGTCGCACCCAGCTTCGCCGTTTCGAGATGGACCAGAGGGTTATTATCAGTAAAAACTGTGACCTCAGCTCCCCACAAATAATCTTTGAACTTTTCTGTAATGGCCCACTTTAAAGCCAGTAGCTCCAGTTTAAAGGAGCTATAATTTTGGTCATTACGCTCGGTGGGGTGGAGGCTGCGGCTGGCATATGCGATGACCCTCTCTCTTCCGCCTTGGACCTGGGCTAAAACAGCCCCGAGACCATCCAGGCTAGCGTCGGTATACAATCTGAATGGAAGCTGGAAGTCTGCATAGGCTAAGATGGGGGCGCTAAGGAGGGCCTGTTTCAGTTGTCAAAGGCCACTTGACAACCCGGTGTCCACTGGATAGGGGCAGACGGTCTGTTGGCTTGTCCTTGTAAGAGTTGGTGGAGGGGGGCTGCTACCTTGGAGAAGGCTGGGATGAAGCGTCGATAGTAGCCGGCAAAGCCCAAAAATGATCTCACTTGCTTCACTGTCATAGGCGTGGCCCAATCACGGACAACCACCACCTTGTCTGGATCCGTCGCTACCCCTTGGCTGCTGATGATATGTCCCAGATATGTCACTTTCCTTTGAAACAGATGGCACTTCCGTGGCTGTAACTTCAGGCCATGTTCTTGAAGACAGGCGAAAACCTTTTCTAGGTGCTGCAAGTGGGCTGTAAAGTTGGGTGAATAGACAATGACATCATCCAGATAGATAAGGAGATGATCATACACCTGTGCTCCCAGACAGCGTTGCATCAGCCTCTGGAAGGTGGCTGGAGCATTGCAGAGGCCAAAAGGCATACGCTCAAAGTGATACAGGCCAAAGGGCGTGGTGAAAGCGGTCTTCTCTTGATCTTCCGGCGCGACCTCCACTTGCCAGTACCCACTTGCGAGATCGAGGGTGGAATACCACTCACACTTGGTTAGGCTAGTGAGGGATTCCTCAATGCGAGGTAGAGGGAAGGAGTCTTTGAGGGTTATTGCATTCAGTTTGCGGTAATCAACGCAAAATCTCCACGAGCCATCCTTCTTCTTGGCAAGAACCACTGGAGCAGCCCACGGACTCGCGCTCTCCTTCACCACCCCGCTGTCCAGCATGCCCTGTAATAGGGTCCTCAGTTCTGAATAGTGGTTTGGGGGAACCGGGCGATAGCGCTCTCGGATCGGGGGCGCCATGCCAGTGGGGATTTGATGGGTGACCACTGCTGTTCTGCCAAAATCCTCTTCATGGGCTGCAAACACATGAGACCACTTCTTTAAGAGGGCCTTCAGTTGGCCCTGTTGGTCATCGTCCAGCCCTTCACCGTGCAGAGCTAGGGCTGGGTGATCGTCACCTAGGGTCCGTCCCACCTGCTGTACATCGACCTCCATTACTTGGGGGCCAGTCTTCCGTAACACTAGTCTCGTCCGTCCCCGCACGTCTTTTTGGTCAATTTGAGTGACGGTGGCCAGGGAGCATCGTTGAGGCAGCTCCATGGGGAATGGGTTTGGATTACAGATACGCAGGGGAACCTTCCCTCCCCTGGTCCAGCTCAACGATCGAGCCACTCGCCATTCGCACCCCTGGTTCTCCATATCTTCAATCAGGACAGGGCAATCAGGCAGGCCAGCAGATTGCGGTACATGGGCCCAGACAATCATTTCCGCGGAGGGAGGCAACACCACCGGGGGCTGTCGTTGGAGTCTAGCCACACCTTGAAGCTCCACTCGAGTCACGGAAGCTTCAGCCTTCTGGCAGGCAGCAAAAGCTGTATCCCATATTCTTTCTACGGAGGGGGGGAACACAGATTTGAATGCAGTAACTCCGGGATGGCCACCTTTAAAGACCCCGGTCCAGCACTCTGCCACAACGTTCATCCCCAAGAGTCCATATTCAGTGTTAATGCAGTCGTCACGGACAATAACTACCCCCTTCCCCTTTACCTCTAATCCCCCAATGCAAAAGTCTAAAACTGCATAGCATACATAGGGGATGTCAAGGCCATTAGCTGCTCTTAAAGCTAGCCACGATATACGGCTAGGGTCTTGTATACATTCATCACCAAAATGGCGCTGAAATAGCGTTTGGCTGAACAGGGTGACTTGGGAGCCAGTGTCTAGTATGCATGGAATTCGTTGCCCTTGGACAAACACCTCGATTTCAGGGCATCTACCAACCATAGAGGGCCTTTGTTGGGGTGCAGTTGAGGACCCCTCCCGGTTCACTTGCCCTGCTGTGACCGAGGGTACCGAAAACCCGTCTGGGCTGGGCGTCGCCGTGGGCAGAATCTCTGAATGTGTCCGGCGTCTCCACAGTCACGGCAGATAGCTTGGCCTTGAGCATCCCATTGGTAGTATGACTGCCCAGGAGGGGCTGATCCCCGGCGTTGGCGCCGAGGGGCACTGGGCTGTGACTGCCAGGATGGTTGAGGGGAAGTCTCCATCTCCAGCAGTGGTTTTGAGCGTCCTTGTAGCTCCTCTACAATAGACTTGCCTAGAAGGGTTACCTGTTCTTTCAACTTTTGGCGTAACTCGGCCCGCAGAGCTTCCTTCATTTGCTGAAACTCTGTGACAACGGGCGTAGGCTGTGGGTATGATGTTGCAGCAATGGTTGGGCAAACGTTGACTTCTTCTGTGTAGCCCAGTTCCCGCTCTAATGCTTTTGCCTCCTCACAAGCCTCCGCAAAGGTGAGCGTTGAGGTCCTTCGGAGCTGCCTCTGTAGCTCCTGCTTCAAGGATCCCGTTCTCAGGCCCATGGCGAACTGTGTCCGTAGCAGTTCATCAATTGGTCCCAGCGTCCAGGGGCTCCCTGGCTCTCCATCTGTAATGCAACTCACGCAAATGGAGAATAAAATCCCTGACACCCTCCCCAGGTTCCTGTTTACAATTAAAAAACTGGACTCGCAACTGAGCTACTGGTCGTTGGATCCCATACAGTTCACTTAGGGCCTCTAAAATCTTGGTGTCAGTGTCACGTTTATCAGCCGCTAACAGCACCACCTCTCTTTTAGCATTTGCCTCCAATGCACTCAGCACAAAGTCCACCCGTTGCTCTGCATTCAGCCCCTGGGCCCGGATAAAGGCTTCAATTTGTGTTTTCCATTCTAGAAACTTTGATGCACCCCCTTCACCACTAAACTTTGGGACCCATGGCCCCCCCATAAACCATTGCATTAATGCAGCTACCATTTGTGGCTGTGCACCCACTACCTGAGGCTGCTCGCTGCTATTCATATTGTTGTGTGCGTCAAGGGTCCTGCCGACACTACGCCAAAATTGTAACGGAAACAGGAATTTTTTTGTATTGACCCTTGAGGCACCACAACAACAGACAAAGGTGTATAAACTCAGTTTTTATTAACAGTCTTTCAATACATAAAAACACACACTATAGAAGTATGCACGGCTAGGCAGAGGGGTTGTCACAGTCTATATATATGGTACAAGACCACGCTAAGGATAGCAAATGGTTAAGTATAAATGAACAATTTAAGCAAATCGCACTGCTGCTATAAAACCGGTGGTAAGAAGATGGCGCCCTCTAGCGGGAAGTGAAGTCCCAAGATCACAGTTATCCCAACGCTGATAGGCATACCACTAATAATTCTACACTCGTGTACAATTCACATCACACATGTGATCACACTTTCAAGAAAACAAGGGTTAAATAACCATAACCATATGTGACAAAAGATATAAAGGATCACACAGTATAACGCAATAGACCAACCAAAAGTAACATGCGCGCACGGTCAAATGCTACAACGTTGAAGACACTGTGTACACGAGAATTACACTTTCACCACATTCATTGTTCAGGAAAGTTACAGCGAGCAGCCAAACCCTATAACTTAACCATTGTTTGCCTAATACAAACCCCCCATTGGTGTACAGGAACATTAACAGCTCAGCAACCACTCACGGTCAGTCCACAATTCAAAGTCACAGTACAAGGAATCGCCGCCGTCTCTGTCTCTTTGTTCCTTGTGACTATGCAGTGTATCTGACGCCTCCCGTTGACAGCGTTTATCCACGGAACTCCATCCGGAACTGCGAGGAGGGGAAAGTGAATCAGTCAACCCTTCACGACAATATCACAGGGTAAAGCCCACTCGTTTACGAGACAGTTGCAAAACTACTTCCCTTTAATGCGAGGAATAGAGTGCGTAGGAACAATTCTTTCGCCGTCTTCAATGTATCCAAGTAGATGGTGACCGGCTCGCGACTATCTGGGTAATCGGTAGCGTGTAGTATTAACGTCTCCGCTCTCGTGAGTTGCGGTGCGTGAAGTCGTTTCGGGCTCCGTTTTTCTGCCTTGTTACTAGAATCCATCAGCTTTTATCCTCTCCAGCCACTAATCACAAAGGCTACTGATCATTCCCCATTATCAGCCGCACCTGTGGATGAACATCTCAACCACACACACGTGTACAGCCCCGCCCCCCAGACAGTTTATTCAACATCTCAATTACGTGTAGCCCCGCTACACTTACACACGTTTGAGTTCGCAGATGCTGACGCAACAACTAGTTGTTGATATAGAACAAAAAGTGATAGAGCTTTTACGAAGATTTTTTTTTTTAATGGGTTTACTTTGACTATAATTTGAATTTTGAATATTATATTAGGGAGAATGTTCAGTCTTGTTTTTATCAGTTAAGAAATACTTTTTTATCAGTTAAGAATTATAAGTTGAGACAGATTTTAAATTTTAAAGACACAGAGATGCTTATGTTGTATGTGCTTTATTCATTTTTTATATCACGGCTTCAATTGGTACAAAATTCTGCTGCTAAATTACTGACTCGAATTAGATATTTTAATCATATCACTCCAGTTTTAGCTTCACTACATTGGCTACCAATTCATTTTATAATTGTTTTTGAGATAACATTATTGACATGTAAAGTGTTTCATGGTTTGGCACTTAAGTATTTAGCAGAACTTTTAAGACCCCATGAAACAGTCAGGTGTCTCAGGCTGCGTTTACACTTGGCATTAACATGCGATCACCGTGATCCGATCAAGCAGATCGGATCATTAGCAAATCAGGACATTGTGAGTTTACATTTGTTCACATTAAGTAGCCTCTGTATCTGGATAATCGATCGGATTTCTGTTTCCTGCATAAATTAGGTATGTGGCACGACACCAGATTAAGAGTAAAGATGATACAAATTAAACAATGTCCCAATTGCTTTCACTCACTCACTTTACTTTCAATCTCCAGTAATTAGATCAAATTATTTTTTTTGAACGAAGGAATACTTCCAGATTTGATCATACAAAAATAACTGGGTTGGTCATGTTAAAGTCACATCGATCATCTGGGTTTAAGCTTATAGCATGCAATGACTATATTGACAGAAATGGGAGATTGATAAACATGCTGAAACAATAAAAACATTCAACATTTAAAACATAAATAAATTCCGATTCCGATTATTCCTCTGGCAAAGCAGCGTGCAGCTCTTCATTAAGGGGGCTTTCCCACTGGGCTCGTTTGCTGCGGTCCGAGCCCGAGCGCGTTTGTTCCCGGCGCCCCCCGCAGCGTTGGTCTGGTTTCACACTCAACTTGATTCTATCGAACTCTGGTGCGTTTGCGTGCATCTTACGTCATTGCAAACGTGCACGGCGCATGATAGAAAACACGACGCGGGTCAATATATTGTGTTTTTTATTAATTTGGTGCCATTATTCATAGCTGAGTAAACAACCCAGGTTAACTGTGTGTGTGTGTGTGTTTCGCATAAGCTGTTTTTCCGCTGCTTGCAAATGGACTCTTTTGAGGAGACAGTGGATTTCCATTAATTTGTTGCCCTGATTGCACGCACTATGCGCGAATACACTGCAGACTCACTCTTGCTCGTATCCAGGGTAAATCTTCATCCCTTACGTGTGTTTGAGGGGGCTTTTACACTGGCAGTTTAGTTCGGAACGGGGCACGGTTCGCATGAAAAATCTCTAATGTGAACGCTGTCATGGGACCCGGGTGCGCACTGGGGTACCGAACTCGAGACTGCCTGGAGGAGGTGGTCTGAGTTCGGTTGCTCCCAAACCGTGCTGCGATTCGCGTGTGTGTGAAAGCAACACGGACTCGGGTGCGCACTTGTTCAGGAAGTAAAGTATCCTGCACATGCGTTTTAGTCGATTATGATGTATTTAGTTAAATAAAACACACGTAAGGGATGAAGATTTACCCTGGGTACGAGCAAGAGTGAGTCTGCAGTGTATTCGCGCATAGTGCGTGCATGCAGGGCAACAAATTAATGGAAATCCACTGTCTCCTCAAAAGAGTCCATTTGCAAGCAGCGGAAAGACAGCTTATGCGAAACACACACACAGTTAACCTGCGTTGTTTACTCAGCTATGAATAATAGCACCAAATTAATAAAAAACACAATATATTGACCCGCGTCGTGTTTTCTATCATGCGCCGTGCACGTTTGGAATGACGTAAGATGCACGCAAACGCACCAGAGTTCGATAGAATCAAGTTGAGTGTGAAACCAGACCAACGCTGCGGGGGGCGCCGGGAACAATCGCGCTCGGCTTCGGACCGCAGCAAACGAGCCCAGTGTAAAAGTCCCCTTATTTAACTAAATACATCATAATCGACTAAAACGCATGCGCAGGATACTTTACTTCCTGAACAAGTGCGCACCCGAGTCCGTGTAGTTTTCACATACACGCGAATCGCAGCACGGTTCGGGAGCAACCGAACTCAGACCACCTCCTCCAGGTAGTCTCGGGTTCGGTACCCCAGTGCGCACCCGGGTCCCATGACAGGGTTCACATTAGCGATTTTTCATGGGAACCGTGCCCCGTTCCGAACTAAACTGCCAGTGTGAAAGCCCCCTAAGATCATGACTGACTGTGATTGTATACAGGTGATCGCCTCGTTCAGATAATGTTGCAAAATTAAAATGAAAAATTACACACATAGTATATCATGTAAGTCTAAATAAACTGTTTTAAAGATTGGCGTTTATTGTAAGGTTCAAATAAGTTTCATTTCTTGTCTAAACTGCGTCTGGACATTATTTCCTGACAGCAACGTGGAGAGACTGGGCGGGGATTTAAATTAAGTTCACCTGTGAATGCAAACAAGATGGCTGGATTGCGTTTACATTACACTGAGATCCGATCACAATGCGTCCTCGACTCCCTCCGAACCTGGACACGCTGATCGGATAACATTCTGATCAGATGTGCGTTTACACTTGTCTTTTCAATGTGTATGTGGACAACATCCGGATACAGGTCGCATGTTAATGCCAAGTGTAAAAGCATTCTCAGATCTTCAAATCATGGATTGTTGGCTGTTCCAAGATCTAGATATAAAACAAAAGGTGATAGAGCTTTTGCTGTGAAGGCACTAATGCTAATACCAATGGAGATTAGATCCACAGAGTCTTTGTCTGTTTTTAAGTCTCTTTTAAAAATGTATTGGTATCTACTTTGTGAAGTATATAGATTATTGTGTTTTTTTTTTAATGTATTATCTTCTTGGTTTTATATTTTGTAATGCTTCTTGTCTTTTTGCCTTTTGTGAACCACTGTGTGCTAAGTAGCTTTAAAAGCGCTATATAAATAAAGTTATTATTATTATCATCCAGTGCATGGATGAAGCTTTGGAGGTGTCCTGTGCTGCTGAGGTAACTGAAATTGTAGATTAGGCAACGTTAGAAATTGGCAAATTCAAGGAAGTGTTGTAAGTCTACTGTAGTGGGTGAAGGCCAGTTGTGGATGGCAGTGACTTTCCCCTCGTCCATCAGGATACCATCTTTACTGATGTTATATTATCCCAGGAACTGCACTGAGGATTGATGGAACTGAAATTTCTCCGCCTTGAGGAGCAGGTTGAATTCTCTCAGGTGTTGGAGGACCTTGGAAACGTGCTGGCGATGTACGGCCAAGCTCTGGGAGTATACAGGGATATCATCAATGTAGACTAGCACGAACAGGTGGAGGTACTCCTGGAGCACCTTGAGCATTAAGTCCTGGAATAAGGAGGAAGCGCATGACACAATATTCATTGTGGCCAGTAGGGGTCACAAAAGCACTCTTTCATTCATCTGCCTTGCGTATCCGGATGAGGTTTTAGGATGTTGTTGATGCTAGTGTCTCTAAGATGTTCCAGGGCTGTTGGGATGAGGGAAAGTTGATAACACAATTTCATTATGATTTTGTTCAATGTCCAGTAACCTCAAGCCTCCGCCCTTCTTGGCCACGAAAAAGAAGTTCGAAGCAGCAGGGGAAGTGGAAGGATGGATGTATCCCTGTTGGAGAGCCTCCTGAATATACATTTCTGTTTAGGGATGGAGAGTGGATATATTCTGCCACGAGGCACTGGCTCACCCAGTGTGAGATCAAGGGCGCAGTCCCATGGTCTGTGAGGTGGTAATTGGGAGGCTCGTCTCGGGCAGAACACATCACTGAATGGATCCACTGCGTGAAGAGAGAACTGTCCGGCTTGCCTGCGCTTTTTTCACTCCTCCCTTCACTGCAGCCGCCTACTCTCGACTATATTTAAGGCGAGGCAAGGTGCATCTCAAACAAGCCTACTATGCCATAATTCCAGCCAATCAGAGATGAGGCTGCTAAATTCTGATTGGCTGGCTTGAAAACCAATCAAAAGAGTCCCTGCATCACCGACTGAGGAAGAGGGAAAATACATGGTGGAAGATGTTTATGTTTAATTTGTTTAATGGATTGAACACTTCAATTTAAGTTCAAGTAAACAAAAACATTCACAGCAGAGATGTTCTGTAAAAACAACTATCATACTAAAAAAATATACTGTATTTTCTTATATACTATTTTAGGATGGATAGTGTTCACATTGGGATGCAGACTTGTTCCTCTCACTGCAAAAAGAAAGAAAGAAAGAAAGACATGTGGGTAACAATGCAAACATATATGCAAATATAACTGTAAGTGAAAATCTTGGGTGTGTGACCCACAAGACTTTCTACTATATAATTACTCGCATAATTAGATTTTTATTTTTTTGCAGTGAGGGGAAACAAGTCTGCATCCCAATGTGCACACTATTCATCCTAAAATAGTATATAAGAAAATACATTATATTTTTTTAGCATGATAGTTGTTTTTACAGAACATCTCTGCTGTGAATGTTTTTGTTTAAATAATTCCAAGGATATGAAGTAGATTGATTATTATTTTTACATTATTACATTGCATTTCTACGTTTATTTGATGGCTTTTTTTTTTATTCTGATGTGAGTGATGTACCGTTTTTACACACTTATTTCATTAAAAGGGGAAAAGTCTGTCCATCTTCATTTCTGAAAATGTGTTACATTTGAGAACCCAGCTCGGTCACATTCATATTTCACTAATGTTAATTACATAACTTGCAGTTCAGAAAGAAGTTAGAATCACCACTTGAGGTGCAGCAAACACTGGGACATACCATTATGTAATAGTACGATTTGATTTTGATTAAAAATAAGCTAAAAAAATTAAAAGTAAACTGTGGTCGTCGAGTGGTAGACATTTGAACTTAAATTGAAGTGTTCAAGCCATTAAACAAATTAAACATAAACATAAACATCTTCCACCATGTATTTTTCCTCTTTCTCAGTCGGTGATGCAGGGAGTCTTGTGATTGGTTTTCAAGCCAGCCAATCAGAATTTAGCAGCCTCATCTCTGATTGGCTGGAATTATGGCATATTGTAATGGTGGGTTGTGTTGAGCAAGCGAGTGTCTGCGCTTAGAGAGCGCTTATGGCTGGTATGAAAGGAGCAAGAAAGTGAAACTTTGCACATGCAAAAGAGAACGTCTGCGCACATCCAAATACTTATTTTAAATGCAAAATTGATTTTCGTTCGCTCGAAATATTTTCTTATCTGTGAGTGAGACGAACATTTCTCTGCAAAACTCAGTTCACGCGTGTGCGAAATGCCCTTTTGCGCGCTCAAAATGTGATCTTGCACGCGCAGAATTGTGACAGAAATCTAATCCCATAAGGTGTGTGATTATACGCTGTCAAGCGCCATCATAACTCTGCCAAACTGGGCGCTCACATGACATTAAGCATTTTCAATCTTTGCGTGGCAGGGGCAGCTGCCACTCGACCAGTCACAGATATATGCGCCTGCCACTCGACCAATCACAGATATATGCGCCTGCCACTCGACCAGTCATGGATATGCGCCTGCCACTCGACCAGTCACGGATATATGCGCTTTCATTCAACTAACTGCCTTTAGACTATATGGTACATTTCAAGTGTTAATCTACAGATTTTACAAAAAGTGCCATTTGACTTTCAATGTTATTTTGCAACAAGTTATTAACCAATTATCAACTAACTTTCTGTAGATTGAGTGACCATCTTCTAAGCTGTCTACCAACAACTCAAAATCAATCTGTCAGTTGAAAGTCAACTGTCATGTCAGCATATGATCTGTATATGATACTGTATAGGGGTCCCAAATGCATCACATTAATGATTATTTCAACTGAATAAAAACTTTTTAAAAACAAATCTGTAGTTTACCATTTGTTGATAATCTGTTGATAGTCAACTAAAGATTAGTTGCTTATTTGTTTCTTGTCAACAAATATATTGTTTATGATCAGTAGACTATTAATAGACATTCTCCACTAAGCGTTAGTAGATATAATTTAGGACTATCTAATTAAAGTGAAAAACAGTTGATATCAGTAGAAACTATATAACCTATCAACAGATTGCGTACAGGTTTCCATTAATTATATGCAACATAATTATGATTTAAAACGAGAACAGTTTTGCATACCTGACTGAAGTAGAACAAACACCATAGGCAGCACATCAGAGAAAAAATGCACTTTTATTAAATTAAAAAAACACTGCAAATAATACAACCCATTCTTTACTAGGGTATCAGGATCACATCTGATTATGTGACATTATATTGAGCATTTCAAAACGAAAACTACAAACAATAATTAATTAATACATTTTGCCTTTCATGACAGTAAGGTTTACAGAAAGTTCCTAAACTTATCTGCGGTTACCATTCCTTATGTCCTTGAGAAGTCTTCCAAGTACTCCGTGTTTATATCTTCTGGCTAACCAGTAGGTCCACTCTATGAAGCTGAGCTGTTTTTTTAAGGCCTTGTTAGAACGATTCCCCCGCATACGCCAAACTTCCCTCTTGTAAGTCTGCCACGCTCTCTCAATGTTTTGAGTATGTAGTCCTGTTTGTGGATCTACATAATTCTGGCTGTGGTTGACTCTGACATGCTTGTAGCCCTCCTGGGAAAGACTGGCATATGCTCTCCACTCATCACTCACAACTAGACTTTGACGTTTGACATGTTTCCTGATGATGGGAACAAGGGTATCCTTGTTTCTTTTCTTCACAAGTCGAAGAATGGGGCGTCTGCTTGCAGCTTTGACCTCAAGTATACCAAACACCCACGTTCGCTTTCTTTTGCAGGTGTTGCCAAAGCGTCCTCTTGCATACTACCAAAAAAAAAAAAAAAACAGCATGAACATTACTAAAGAAAAAAAAAATACTAAAGAAACTCTCTGTATCAGCCATGTATCAATTTATTTCTAATCAGGTGTTCTCATCTAAAACTCTTTTAAATTCCATATAACACAATAACTATGCTTATATAATAAGAAAATCGTCTCGGTTACGTATGTAACCCTAGTTCCCTGATAGGGAACGAGACGCTGCGTCAAACGCTGCGGGAACGCCCCTGCGTTGTGCGTCATGAAGCACGTATGGAATCAGCCCAATGGAGAGATGAAACGTCATAGGCGGGTGACGTCATCGACCAGGAAACTATAAAGCACCCCAAAAACACAAGCGCATTAGCTTCTGATAGGCTTGAAGGAAGCGCTAACGGGAGTGCCGGGAGTATGGCGGAGCGACGCAGCGTCTCGTTCCCTATCAGGGAACTAGGGTTACATACGTAACCGAGACGTTCCCTTTCAAGGGAACTTCGAGCTGCGTCAAACGCTGCGGGAACGCGAATACCCACGTCGCCATAGGACCAAATGACCGTCATGTGAGACTAGCGCACAGAGGACGAGAGCACCTGTGCCCCAGGGGTAGAGCTTAAGTCTAGGTCATAGAACTTAATAAAAGTATGCGGTGAAGACCATCCAGCCGCATCACAAACATCACTCAGGGAAACCCCCGACAAAAGAGCTTTAGAAGCAGCCATACTCCTGGTAGAGTGAGCTCGGACAACCAAAGGTGAAGGCTGGCCAGCCGACTCATAAGCAAGTGAGATAGCCTCAACCACCCACTTGCTCATTCTCTGTTTAGACGCCGGACACCCTTTCCTGGGTGGCCCGAAACATACAAAAAGTTGTTCTGATTTCCTCCACAGGGCAGCTCTGTGGACATAAGCGTCTAATGCCCTAACAGGGCAGAGTGAATTAAGTTTCTCCTGGTCCGATGACATAAATGGAGGAGGACAGAAAGCCTGCAGAACCGTAGGTCTAACAATATTAGTAGGAACCTTAGGAACGTAACCTGGTCTAGGATGCAGAAAAGCTTTAACCATGCCAGGTGCAAATTCCAGGCACGAGGGTGAAACCGACAGAGCCTGCAAATCTCCGATTCTTTTTAGTGAAGAGATAGCAAGCAAAAAGATAGTCTTAAAAGTGAGAAACTTCTCGGGAACTTCTTCGATAGGTTCAAAAGGAGCTAGGGAAAGACCTTCTAATACAATGGCCAGATCCCAAGTCGGCACCCTCGTACGAACTGCTGGCCTCAGCCTCAAAGTGCCACGGAGGAAACGAGTTATAAGCGGGTGTCTCCCAAGAGAAACTCCACTGAAAGGGACGTGGTAAGCAGCTAGTGCCGCCACATACACCTTTAGTGTGGAGGGGGATAACCCTGTGGAGAAGCGCTCCTGCAGGAATTCCAGCACTGCACCCACTGGGCAGTTAACTGGGTCCTGCAGGTGTTCTCCACACCAAGAAGTGAAAAGTTTCCACTTCAAGGCATAAAGCTTCCTCGTGGATGGAGCTCTGGAGTTAAGAATGGTCTCAACAACCTCGGTTGAGAGACCGGAGTCTATGAGCTGGGCCCCCTCAGAGGCCAAGCCCACAGTTTCCACAATTCTGGGCGGGGGTGAAGTATCGTGCCCCCCGCCTGGGAGAGTAGATCCCTCCTGACCGGGAGCTCCAAAGGAGAACCGTCCAGGAGAGAAATCAGGTCCGCAAACCATACTCGGGCCGGCCAGAACGGGGCTACTAGTAGTAGACTGACCCCGTCCCGGCGGACCCTCTCCAGAACTCCTGGTAACAGAGCAATCGGGGGAAAGGCGTACAGACGTGACCTCGGCCACGGCTGCACCATAGCATCCAACCCCAGGGGGGCTGGAAGAGTGATGGAGAACCACCGATGACAATGAGTGGTCTCCTTGGAAGCGAATAGGTCCACCTCGGCGCGACCGAAACTCAACCAAAGGAGCTCCACCACCTCGGGGTGGAGTCTCCATTCCCCTGGCCTCGGCCCCTGCCTCGACAGGGAGTCTGCTACCACATTCAAATACCCAGGGAGATACATTGCTCTCAGAGATAGTAGCTTCCCTTGGGACCACAGGAGGATCTGACGGGCCAACTTGTAAAGCCGGCGAGACCGCAGGCCCCCCTGATGATTTATATAAGAGACCACCGACGTGTTGTCTGATTGAACTAACACATGATGGCCTCTCAGGTCTGTTAGGAAGTGTTTCAGAGCCTGAAACACAGCCAACATCTCTAGACAATTTATGTGCCACGAAAGATGATGATCCTGCCACAGACCTTGGGCTGGGCGACCACTCATGACCGCCCCCCACCCTGTGAGGGAAGCATCCGTCGTTAGCGTTATGCGACGACAAAGAGCCCCCAGCACAGGACCTTTGGATAGGAACCAAGTTTCTCTCCACATGACCAGAGCACGAAGGCAGCGCCGCGTGACTTTGAACGTGCGGAGCGGATTTCCCCTCGGGGAGAATCCCTTGGTCCTGAGCCACCACTGTAGCGGTCTCATGTACAACAGGCCGCAAGGTATAACGTTGGACGCTGCTGCCATCAGACCCAACAGTCTCTGAAACTGCTTGACAGTGAGTAGCTGGCCTAGCTTCACTTGTTTCACAGCTGAGAGAATCGAAGCGATGCGGGTCGGAGAGAGTCGCGCCCGCATCGATACCGAATCCCAAACGACACCCAGAAAAGTGGTCTTCTGGGAAGGAGATAATACACTTTTCTTTGCGTTCAGCCTCAACCCCAACTTTCTGATATGAGCGAGGACGACATCTCGATGCCGAACCGCCATCTGCTCGGTCTGAGCTAAAATCAACCAATCGTCGATGTAATTGAGAATACGAATGCCCTGAAGCCTCAGAGGCACTAGTGCTGCATCCATGCATTTCGTGAAAGTGCGGGGAGATAAAGCTAGGCCAAACGGAAGAACCCTGTACTGGTACGCCTCGCCCCCGAAGGCGAACCTCAGGAACTTCCTGTGTTGTGGAAGGATGGACACATGGAAGTATGCGTCCTTCAGATCTATCGTGACAAACCAGTCCTCGGACCTGATTTGAGACACGATCTGCTTGATAGTGAGCATCTTGAATTTTAGCTTCCCTACCGAGCGATTCAATATGCGCAGGTCTAAAATTGGACGCAACCCCCCATCCTTCTTTGGAACGATGAAATATCGGCTGTAATAACCTGACTCCAAACTGGGAGGAGGAACCCGTTCTATAGCCTCTTTTTGAAGGAGCGTTTTCACCTCTTGTTCCAATACCAGAGCCTGCTCGGGGCCCACCACTGTGTGCAGAACCCCTCTGAATTTTGGTGGACGACACCTGAACTGGATAGCATAACCCTTTTCTACTGTCTGCAGGACCCAATGAGATATTTTTGGAAGGCTTTTCCACTCTGCCAGAAATTCTACTAAGGGTACCAGCCTCTCGAGACTGGCCTCTGGTGTAACTTGAGCAGCAGACGCAGCGCCCTGTAACGGCGCACCGGCAGGGAACAACTGGTCTGACCGCTCTGAGACCCTCCTCAGAGGGAGCGAGCGTCCCTCGGGAAAGCGCTCGCTGGGATCGTCTGTGCCCCGGCATAAAGGCGGGGTTGGCAGAACGAGCCCCTGAGGGCACCGAGGAGGAATGGGCACCGTAAAAAGAGGTGAACACCTTTCCGCCTCGGTGGGGACCACCCTCAGCATCCTGAACGGCTTGGCGTCAGGACTTCTTCTTAGCCGAAGCCTTCTTAGCCAATATAACTGTCCTCAGATCAGTTCTACTGGGAGAAGGCTTCGGCTGAGAGTGTCGCGGCTGAGCCCACTGTCCAGCAGGGGGAGCACGAGACGCGACACTCTGCCTCTGCTGCGCTCTATGTGATGAGCTCGAAGACGGCCGGGGCTGCTCCCGCCCAGCAGCCCCAGGGACATGAACTTTAAGGGGAAGAAACTTTTTAAAAGCTGCAGTTTGTTTCTTTTCTTCTTGGAATTTATCGATAACTGAATTCACAGCATCACCAAACAACCCCATGGGAGAAAGAGGAGCATCTAAAAGAAAAGCTTTTTCTCTCTCTTTAATATTAGTCTGATTTAACCACAAATGTCTTTCTGCGGCCACCAGAGCTGCCATAGAACGACCCATTAATTTGGCCGATTCTCTGGTGGCACGCAGGGATAAATCAGCAGCCTGACGCAGTTCGCGAACTACGTCAGTACTGACCTCCTCACTCTCACTCATGTCCCTTAGCAGATCAGCCTGGTATGCCTGCAAGATTGACATAGTATGCAGACATGACGCAGCCTGACCTGCTGCCGAATATGCTTTACCCACCAAAGCCGAAGTGTTTCTTAAAGGCTTGGTGGGTAATGCCGGTGCCTTAAAAGATGATGCTGCTTCGGGGGAGAGATGGCTCGCAAGCGTCTCTTCCACACGAGGCAAAGCACCATAACCATGAGCCTTGGCTCCCATAATAATAGCGTATGTTGAAGTCTGGGGACTAAACACTCTATATGACACCGGTTTTCTCCATGATTTCGACACCTCGGTGTGGAGATCATGGAAAAACGGCAGGCACCGGCGTGGAGGCTGCACACGTGACGGCAAAAATCTCTCATCCAACTTTGATTTAGAAACAGACTCCTGTCTAGTCACTGGCCATTCAATATTACGTTTTTCAACAGCTCTTGTTAACACCTCCATAAGCTCATCACTCTCAGGAGTGTGGGGTGGCGAATCCTCCACATCTCCCTCAACACTAACAACATCAAGTTCCTCAGAACTGGATAGCTGCAGCATTGGTGCCTCAGCCCGAGCGGAAGAAACCGCAGCGCGTGCTTCCGAACCCGGGACTGAGGCACTGGATCTCACAGGTGAAGGGAGAGATAAGGCAGAGCCCGTCTCAAACCCCGCTGTGAGATCCATCTGCGATCCCCACGATAAGCGCCGCCGCTCTGCCTCGGCAGAAGCGGGACCCGAACCGCGGGGAGCGCGCACCGAACCGCTCTCCTCAAAGAGCGATCGGCGGGAGCGGAGCGTCCTTAACGGCAAACGCTCGCAATGCTCACAGTCTGCTCCCTCGAGAGCAAACTGGGCATGCTGAACTCCCAAACAAACAACACAAAGATCATGTGTATCCCCGCTCGTTAAATAACGCGAGCAGGGAGGAACACACTTTCTAAACTGCTGTTCGTCCGCCATAATCTCTCAATATATATATATATAGGGATAAATTGTTTGTGTGGTGCAGGGTATGTAAGACAGACAATATCACACAGGGACAGATTCACATGTAGCGCGACTGAAAGCACAGAAGCTAATGCGCTTGTGTTTTTGGGGTGCTTTATAGTTTCCTGGTCGATGACGTCACCCGCCTATGACGTTTCATCTCTCCATTGGGCTGATTCCATACGTGCTTCATGACGCACAACGCAGGGGCGTTCCCGCAGCGTTTGACGCAGCTCGAAGTTCCCTTGAAAGGGAACTTTAAATCGTCAGTTCACCCAAAAAAATGAATAAAGTGGTAAATTATGTGTGAGTTTTTTGTGGAAACAAAGCACTTGCGTCATTTTATAAAACTGAGGTTAAACCACTGGAATCACATGGTTTAGTTTTATGATTTCTTCATTAATTTTTTTAAGTGGTAGTTGCGTAGCTGTCAATGGAGGGACAGGAATCGCTCATATTTTATAATTAAGATCTTCATTTGTGTTCCAAAGATAAAAGAAAGTCTTGCAGGTTTAGAACAATCATGAGGGTGAGGATATAAAGACAGAATTTTCATTTTTGGATGAACTAACCCTTAAATAAAATGTATTGTAAACAAGTAACAAAATATTGAATTAAACATTAAACATTGAATATTCATTTAATTTTTGTGTTAAGAACAAATTCCTGTTTTATTATACTTAAGCATGAGATAACCCTTCTTTAGGTTAAACAAAATAAATAAAATGTCAGTGAAAGTCAAAATTGCATTTTTAGATTACACTACCTTGCGTTTGTGGCAAAACTTGCTTTCATCAATGTGAACAAGGACATTAACTCCACCAACTTTCTGTCTCTTTTTTTTCCGGTGCTTCTCCAGGCTTTGTACACAAATTCTTCTGAGTTTCTTTGACATCATGGAAAGTGTCGCTGTGCTCTTTTCAATGCCGTTAGATATAAACCCTGAGCAAATCTACAAAGATTAAAAAAAATTATTACCATTAAATCAGAACATTGCATTTTCACACAAAGAGAATGTGCGCATCAACCTCCAGGCCATCCTGTATTTTGAAAACTAGTTCCCTTTCGTTGTCACTCCGAGTTACGTCGGATGACGACGAATGGGGTTTCGAAAGCCTATCAACTTCGAGTATTACAAAACGAGCCAATGGCAAAGAAATGCCATGGGTCTGCGGAATTTGCATGGCGTAACTCCGCCCCACCTCGTGGGTATAAAAGGAGGAAGCCTGGCAACATGCAGATATGTTTTCGCTTCGGAGCCAAGTGTAATTCATCACTCCACAAGCCATCTCTGAATTGTCAGCTTCACAAACGAGTACCACGAGTGTTGGTGTGACGGCGATCTACGGCGAGAGCTTGCTTCCTGCTGATCTGTTGCAGTGGTCTGCCAGTCGGTGCGTTTCTCCCCGGGTGCTTCAACACTTGAGTTTTCTCTAACTAAAAGAGCTTACATGCGGCACGTCTTTTTAAAGATGTCTCGCCCGTGTACTTCTGGATGCGGCAGATTGGTATCGGACTCTGATGGGCACGAGCGTTGCATAGTATGTTTGGGTATTGATCATGCTAGAGCAGCGCTCGTGGATGACTCATGTTCTCTCTGTGGGAACATGACCATCGCGTCATTACGGTCGAGACTCCGTGAACTCGCAAGAGTGAGAGTCCCCTCATCCACCCCCCATCCTGCGGCTGGTGGCCAGGGTGACCTGAGGGTTACGGTCTGGAACAAGGCGCCGACTATGTGTCCGCGACCCCAGCCCCCCTCTTCAATGACGGTGCCCGCTAGTGAAGTGCTGATTCCTGCGGGTCTACCCTCTGGTGGCCCGCGTGTTTCAGTTGAAGCTACAGAGGAAGATGCCATGTCTGTTTCAGCATCACTAGGTGGGTTTGAGTCTTCTGGAAGTGAGGGCTCGTCACAGCTGCCACCTTCCGGTGTGCATACGGCTGTGCTCGAGTCTGATCCGGAGATGACGGCCATGCTTTCCCGGGCAGCCGCGAGCATCGGACTTGAGTGGAGGCCTCCACCCTGTCCTGAGCGCTCGCGGCTGGACGATTGGTTTTTGGGTAAGGCCACCGACCCTCGTCCTCGGCAAACCCCAATACCTTTCTTCCCGGATGTGCATGATGAGATCTCGAAGTCCTGGAAGACCCCCCTGTCTTCTCGGGACCGCTCGCTGGTCTCATCCGCCTTTCCTCCCCTCGATGAGGCAGCTGCCCGTGGGTACACTGGGCTTCCCCCGGTTGAACACTCTGTTGCCATGCAACTATGTCCTCAGGGTGCTTCTTCTCGGGGCGAGCCTAAGTACCCATCCAAAGCCTGTAGATTTTCGTCGACCCTGGTGGCGAAGTCTTACAGAGCGGCGGGACAGGCAGCTGCTTCACTGCATCCTATGGCCACTCTGCAGGTCTACCAGGCCCAGATGCTCAGAGACATGCACGAGGATAGGACAAATCCAGGGCTCTTTGAGGAGCTGCGCGGCGCGACCGACCTTGCTCTCCGGGCGACGAAGGTTACCGCGCGCTCCCTGGGTTTGGTGATGTCCACAGCTGTGGTCCAGGAGAGACATCTCTGGCTGAACCTGGCTGACATGCGGGACGCTGAGCGGACCCGTCTGCTTAATGCCCCCTTGTCCCAGGCCGGCCTCTTCGGCGGTGCAGTTGAAGACTTTGCCCAACAGTTTTCAACTGCCCAGAAACAGACCGAGGCCATCAGACACATTCTGCCCCGCCGGCCCGCTGCTGCCTCCACCCAGCCGGCCGGGCAGACCTGTTTCCCGCCAAGGGCGCCCTCCTGCGGCTCCCGCCCGGACCACGCAGCAGCCTCCACCCAGGGCCGGTCGCGGAGGAAGCCGTAAGAAGGCGCCACAGCCCTCTCCTGCCCCGCCCCCCGCTAAATGCTGGGCCAAGCGGCGCTCCTGAGACGGGCTGCTCAGGGATGATGGTTGTTTCTCAGGAGGTGGTAGCAGGACCAGAATCTTTTGTTCTCCACTCCCCGCTGCTCACCCACGGGTTGGCAGCACCCTAATGTGGTTAAAGACAGAAACAATCCTCTCTTCCCTAAGCTCAAAGAGTTCTCGGGCGACACAGAGCGCCGCCCACAAGCCGTGCTCTCCTCGCCCCCCTCTGTCCCAGAGGCGGTTGACACGGCGTGCCGTCCACGGACCGCTTCGCCTCTGTCCCCCTCTGTCGCCAGACCCCTGGCAGAGCAGGCCCCCGCGGGACGACCAGCCTGGTCCTCCCCTGGCCCCCTCTGCCAGGGCGCGGTTGCTAACTGTGCCCCCACTCCGGGCCGCTATGCCATCCACTTCTGGGCCAGTTACTCCGCTTCGCTGCCCCTCTGGGGGGACGCCTGTGGTTCGCATGATCCCGCTGGTTCAGTTCCTGGGAGCCTGGCTCGAGCTTCCCCGTCTGTCCCACTGGATCGCGCGGACCGTCAGGCTCGGCTATGCGATTCAGTTCGCATGGTCTCCTCCCCGCTACAGGGGAGTCCGCTCCATGTTGGTCGGTGGCAATGCCCCTATCATGAGAGCAGAGATTGCCACCCTGCTGGCGAAGGGTGCAATCGAGACTGTCCCTCCAGCCGAGATGAGGTCCGGCTTCTACAGCCCCTACTTCATTGTCCCCAAGAAAACCGGTGGGTTACGGCCAATCCTGGACTTGCGCGTCCTGAACCGCTCCCTTCACAGGATGCCGTTCAAGATGCTCACCGCCAAGCGCGTTTTCGAATGCATACGGCCCCAGGATTGGTTTGCAGCGATCGACCTGAAGGACGCCTACTTTCATGTCTCCATTCTTCCTCGACACAGACCGTTCCTCCGGTTTGCTTTCGAGGGGCAGGCATACCAGTACGCGGTTCTCCCTTTCGGGCTAGCCCTGTCTCCTCGAATCTTCACGAAGGTCGTCGAGGCTGCCCTTGTTCCCCTTCGGGAACACGGGGTTCACATCCTGAGTTATATCGACGACTGGCTGATCCTAGCTCACTCTCGAGATCAGGTTTGGGAACACAGGGACCTAGTGCTTCGGCACCTAGCTCGTCTGGGCCTTCGGGTCAACTGGGAGAAGAGCAAACTTTGCCCCGTGCAGAGGATCTCTTTTCTCGGTATGGACATCCACTCGGTCGCCATGTCCGCGCAGCTTACGAGCGAGCGCGCGCAGTCACTGCTGACTTGCCTGAGACAATTCGAGGGCAGGAGTGCGGTTCCACTGAAACTCTTTCAGAGGCTCCTGGGGCATATGGCATCTGCAGCCGCAGTCACGCCGCTCGGATTGCTTCATATGAGACCGCTTCAGCTTTGGCTTCGCGACCAAGTCCCGAGGTGGGCATGGCAACACGGCACGCTCCGAGTACCAGTTACTCCCACCTGCCGTCAGTTCTTCACCCCGTGGTCGAACCTCAGTTTTCTCAGGGCAGGTGTCCCCCTGGAACGAGCTTCCCGGCATGTTGTTGTCTCAACAGATGCCTCCACCACGGGCTGGGGCGCCATGTGCAATGGACATGCTGCTGCGGGCTCCTGGACAGGACCCCAGCGGCTATGGCATGTCAATTGCCTTGAGTTGTTGGCAGTACGCCTTGCCCTGCACCGCTTCCGGGCGTTCCTCAGGGGTCAACACGTACTAGTCCGTTCAGACGATACCGCCACTGTAGCGTACATCAACCATCAAGGTGGTCTACGCTCCCGCCGTATGTCACAACTCGCTCGCCACCTCCTCCTATGGAGTCAGAAGCATCTGAGGTCGCTTCGAGCCATCTTCATTCCCGGAGCGCTGAACTGTGCAGCCGACGAGCTCTCACGGCTTCAGCTACTCCCTGGAAAATGGCGACTCCATCCCCAGTAGGTTCAGATGATTTGGGACCAGTTCGGGGACGCACAGATAGGTCTGTTTGCCTCTCACGACTCGACCCATTGCGCCCAGTTTTATTCCCTGACGAGGGCTTTTCGGCACGGATGCTCTGGCGCACAGCTGGCCGCAGGGCCGCAATTATGCGTTTCCCCCAGTGAGCCTTCTTGCGCAGACCTTGCGCAAGGTCAGGGAGGATGAGGAGCAGGTCATTCTGGTTGCCCCTTACTGGCCCAACCGGACCTGGTTCCCCGAACTAGTACTCCTCGCGACAGCACCTCCCTGGCCGATCCCTCTGAGGAAGAACCTTCTTTCTCAGGGACGGGGCACCCTATGGCATCCTCGTCCCGATCTCTGGAACCTCCACGTGTGGCTCCTGGATGGGACGAGGCAGGTTTGAGTACCCTACCTCCAACGGTGGTGGCTACCATCACTTCCGCTAGGTCGTCGTCCACGAGACACGTCTATGCGTTGAAGTGGAACCTCTTCGTCAGCTGGTGCTCTTCTCACCGAGAAGACCCCCGGAGATGCTCGATCAGCGTTGTGCTTTCCTTCCTTCAACAGGGGTTGGAGCGAAGGCTGTCTCCCTCCACCCTGAAGGTCTATGTTGCCGCACACCATGACCTCATCGAAGGTAAGTCGGTGGGGAAGCACGACCTGGTCGTCAGGTTCCTGAGAGGAGCGAGGAGACTATATCCGCCTCGCCCTCCTCTCGTTCCCTCTTGGGACCTCTCAGTGGTTCTATCTGCCCTGAAGAGTGCTCCATTTGAGCCCCTGCAATCAGTCGAGCTTAGATTCCTGTCAATGAAGACAGATGGATGATCATTTTGATACAAATGACAGCTACACACAATATGATTATTATATATATATATATATATATATATATATATATATATATATATATATATACATACACACACATATATATATATATATGTGTGTGTATGTATGTGTATATGTGTATGTTTGTAACTGTTTATTCTGTAACTTTTTAGAATTTGTTAACATTGTTAAAAAAAAAAAAATATATATATATATATATATATATATATATATATATATATGTGTGTGTGTGTGTGTGTATTGGGGTACAGTACAGGTGGTAAATTAAAATTTAGAGCTTTAGCTGTTAAGTCATTTGTCAGGATTGAACTGACTTCACTTGTGTATAGCCTGTAGACTGCTGCCTTGCCATAGCATATTGGCTTTCCATTTACAGCAGAAGTTGCTCAGACAACATTTGCATTAATTTGGTAGAATTCACTGAAATACTCAACTAGTTACAGTAAAGTTCTACAAGCAGCTCAATTATACAGTGGGTGTAGGTTTACATTATTAGTTTATATTACAGGTGGGAACTTGGAGATAATGGCCACTGGAGATGAGGAGGCATGGGCCATGATTTTGGACTCCAGCACTGACACTACCACTGATTCCAACACTGACTCCAGCTCCAGCTCTATCTCCGACTCTTCAGATGAGGGAAAGAAGAAAAAGAAGCGCAAAAAGAAGAATGGCAAGAAGAAAAGCAAAAAAAGAAAGAAGGAAACCAAAAAGGTGAAGAGGTCAAACGGAAAAGGAGAGCGAGGTATGGACACACTGTATTTAGTTAGTTATGAAGTATTTAGGTGATTATTTTTATTTTAGTGCTTTATACTTGATTTGTAGCATAATGCACACTATCACACACCCCAGTCATCATCACTCTTGTCATCTCTTTTTTTGAATGACATGAAATCCACATGTCAAAAGCTTAACTGTTCTGTTACGGCCAGTGTCCCTGAATTCTCAGTGAATATCAGTGATGATCTGTATCTAACTTGTATTTTTACTATAGCTTTCTTACAAAGATTATGTAAGGAATGAAGTAAATAAAGACACAACATGTGCTTACCTGTTATGGTAATCAATAATTCAATATAAAGAATGTTCTCAACAGTATTTACCTGTGTTTTTATAGCAATACTCATCAATAGTCTTTATTGGCACACTGCCCTCACACTACTGACTATTAAATGTTCTAAATCAAAGAATAAGCCACACGCCTTATTCCAAGTTGTAGCCTTCCTTTTAAAGAGAAAACATGTGGGTAACACTATGGCTCACCCTGCGACTAAGAAACCGCACAAGACACAACACAACAGTCCTTGGTGATTTATTCACATTATTGTATTGTTTTTTTCAGTTGCCTCAATCGCAGATGTGGTGAAAAGATATCGGCGTGTCCTCAAACTTGTGCAAAGAGGCTTCAGGATGACCGCAGCTTTAAAGAAAGCTTGTGTTTCTAGAAATGCTGTGAAAGACACGGCAGCAATTGCATAGATTTACATGGTAGACAAAAGTGTCCTAGAACAGTTCAAGGGTAAATACACACTTTTGCAACTAGCACAACTCTGTCAAAAAAATATTGTTGGTGAACTGGCAGAAAAGATAATTGAAATGAAACACAACAAACAGCTCATCCCCTTTTCTGTCAAGAAAGACTGAATGAGTTAAGTAGGTTGCTGTTAACTAAATGCAAGTTTGTTTTGTTTTCGTTTTTTGTGGTTCTACTCTTTATAACTTGACCACCGAGCTAGACCAACTAGGCCAGTGCAGCATTTTTTTTTTTAAGTATTGAGAGAGTTTTCTCGTATTGAGCTTTGAAATGCTCAATATAATGTCACATAATCAGATGTGATCCTGATACCCTAGTAAAGAATGGGTTGTATTATTTGCAGTGTTTTTTTAATTTAATAAAAGTGCATTTTTTCTCTGATGTGCTGCCTATGGTGTTTGTTCTACTTCAGTCAGGTATGCAAAACTGTTCTCGTTTTAAATCGTAATTATGTTGCATATAATTAATGGAAACCTGTACGCAATCTGTTGATAGGTTATATAGTTTCTACTGATATCAACTGTTTTTCACTTTAATTAGATAGTCCTAAATTATATCTACTAACGCTTAGTGGAGAATGTCTATTAATAGTCTACTGATCATAAACAATATATTTGTTAACAAGAAACAGATAAGCAAATAATCTTTAGTTGACTATCAACAGATTATCAAAATGGTAAACTACAGATTTGTTTTTAAAAAGTTTTTATTCAGTTGAAATAATCTGTTACGGTGTTTATTCATTTTGTCATGTTTCTGGTTTGTGGTTTCTCTGTCTTTGGTCTTTTATTCAGTTTGTGCCTTGTTAATTGTAGTCTGTTATCCTAGTCATGTCATTATTAGGTCCCTTGTTTCAGGTGTGTTGTCTTGTTAGGTTGTATGGTCCCGCTCGGTGTTCTGATTTGCCCCAGCTGTGTCTTGTTCCCTCATCCCGTCTGTGTATTTAAATCCTGTCTGCTCTTTTGTTCGTGGTCAGTTATTGAATGTATGTTTTAATGTGCGTACCACGAGTATCTTGTCTGTTCTGAATCTGTAATTAAAGTCTACTGCTGCATTTAGATCCGCCTACTGCCTTTGCTTCCACGCAAATTCGTAACATAATCATTAATGTGATGCATTTGGGACCCCTATACAGTATCATATACAGATCATATGCTGCCATGACAGTTGACTTTCAACTGACAGATTGATTTTGAGTTGTTGGTAGACAGCTTAGAAGATGGTCACTCAATCTACAGAAAGTTAGTTGATAATTGGTTAATAACTTGTTGCAAAATAAAATTGAAAGTCAACAGGCACTTTTTGCAAAATCTGTAGATTAACACTTGAAATAAACCTTATAGACTATAGGCAGTTAGTTGAACGTGTGTTACTTGTCTGTTGAAACAGTGTTGTCGAATGACAACTGATATTAACACTTGAAATGTACCTTATAGTCTAAAGGCAGTTAGTTCAATGTGTGTTACTTGTCTGTTGAAACAGTGTTGTTGAATGTCAACTGATGCACTGTTGATAAGCTATACTGAATGGCTACTAATAAGTAGTAAAGTCTCAACGAATGGACTATCAAAATAAAGTGTTACCGCACTCTTCATCACCTGATCATGACTCTTGTATGATTTTTCTTCTTTTAGCTGGCTTGTTCTTTGTAGGTCCAGATTTTGACTTTGACTCAGATTTTGGAGCTGGGGCCTGGCAGAGCATGGTTCTGAATTTGGCGATCTGTGACGTAGGATGGTGCAAACTTGTTTTCCAGAAATACATCTCTGTTGTAAAGTTGAACCCCAGCCACCCTAAAGCCAGCCTGAATGTTCAAGGGGGTTGTAGCCAGAGGATAGGCAATTGCTACAATTCCAGGAATGTCATAAATTGACATTGTCTTCCCGGGGTTGTTCCTCATTCAGGCATCACACACACTGTTGATGTGCCTCTTTAGTGGCCCGTAGACAGACCTGTCTAATGGTTGGAGCTGATGTGAGCAGTGGGGTGGGAATGACAGCATTATTATGCCATTTTCTTTGGCATAATTGAGTCCATCAATGGACAGATGAGATTGGTGGTTGTCCACCAGTTGTCCACCACCAAGAAAGGCCTTTTTCGCCTTTCTTCGCCTTTGTCGCCATTGGCTTTTGGCTTGGTTAGTTGGGGACATTTAATTTTATATTTAATAATATTATTAAAACATTATTTTCCTGATATCTCTGTAAAGCTGCTTTGAAAAATCTGTATTGTAAAAAGCGCTATATAAATAAAGGTGACTTGACTTGTCCAAAAGGAGTAAACAGGGCTTCTCCTTTGAGCATATTGTATGTTCACTGAAATATTTCAGAAAATCAAGAAAGTACGTGTCTTTCATCCATCCAGAGGAATTTGCCCCTCCTTTACTGCCATTTGACCCGTTGATCAAATGATCGCGGAAGTTGACATGGGGGAAAATAAAGTATGGAGGTATTCTATTCCCTGTGGCTGAGACAGCGCAGGTCAGTGCAACAAGGGTTCCTCTTTCAGCAGAGGTCAGTAACCCTACTTGTTTGAACCCACGTCTGGCCACCACTTTGTCTGGTTTATGTACAGTGGTGACCCCAGTTTCATCAATATTCCAAATGTCTCCTGCTCCAAAATCATATTTGCGTAACACTTTCTCTAAGTTGTCAAAGAAAGCATTGATATTCTCTCTGTTGAAGCTACTTGCCCTGGCAAGGCTTGTTGCCTCTGGCTTTCTCAGTGACAGCATTGTATGCCACTTTAAGAAGCCATTTTTTGCTGGCCTTTTCTTTTTCTGCCCACAAAGGCACAAACTTCAGCTGGTGTGCCACAGCAAACTGGTAAGCTAGCTTTCTGACCTCACTTGGCGACAGACCAAAATAAATGTCAGCTGACCAAGAGATGTACTCAACAAGCTGCTTTTCCAAATCAGGAGAAAAAACCTTCCGTGGCGTTGTATAACCAACCATTGTTGTTGGGATGGCTGTCTGACCTTTCTTCTCTGGTAACAGGGTTCTCAAGTCTCACGCATTGGGCGTGAGACACACGCATTTCAACCCGTTCACACGCTCACACGCCACACCTTGTATTTCTCACGCTGAGGAGTAAGGGAACTTGTCCCGCTATACAATTAATGGACGAGGCGCAGGCAAACGGAGGGAAATTCTCTGCCGAGTTCATAGCATCTGTCTCGAGTTATACAGAGTTAAATGCTAGCTACCAGCCAATCAGAAATTAGAATTAGTTGTTTCCGGGTATATTATGTGTTCCCGCTGCAAGCACGTTCGTTACTAGACAACACGCGCACACACGGAGTGGAAGTTGAAAGAGCACGATCTGATGAATGTGGTTTGCGGACATCTTCATATTTTTTTTTTATTTTTTTTTAGCATTTTGATTTTACGATTCCTGGTCGATATCTCTTGCCTGTGATCAAAGACAGTGAGAGCTGATGTTGAGGAGTATAGCCAAATTCGTGCTAAATTATTTTTGATGCATTCAAAAACTCTCCAACTGCTTTTAAAAGGGTCATTGGATGCAAAATACACTTTTATATGGTATTTGCAAATAAATGTGTCTTTGCAGTGTGTGGACACAATCACTATGCAATGAAGAAAATCCATTCACTTTTTTTTAATCCTCAAAAAGCCAAAAAGTTGTTGCTCATTATCATTTAAAGAGACATGCACCGAAAGGGGTCACTGTGAACAGAGCTGTTTTTGAAGAGGTAAAAAGGGTGTTGTTTTACACAACCATTGAGAAATTTTAACCAAAGTATGTTACAAACTTTACATGAAGACCCAAAAGAATCATACCAACTTGTGGAAAATGGGCATCCGATGACCCCTGTAAAGGTGACCGGTTTGGGTCTTGACATACATGCTCACAAGTTGTTATGACACAATGTTATGTACATTCAGCACTGATGTTCAATTGGCTTGTTTGGGGTCAAATTTATTTTTATTTTTCAATAAATTTGTATTTTTTAAACATAACTATTTATTTTATTTGGATGAATTTGTCTTTTTATCAGATTTAACAATTGTTATAATTTCCATTTGTATTGGTCAATTATGAACAATAAGCAAAATTGAACTGCTAGGAAAAATTGAAGCGAATTTGGTTGGGTCGAGGTACTGCTGCTGCAAATATTTGGGTGGCTCCTCCCCTAAATCTCACTCTAAACTTTTGATAAAACTTGAGAGCCCTGTGGTAATCTTTTGACAATACCGAGTCAGACTACGGTAATTTATGTCAAAATCCTTCGCTGTACTTGTGATGGATTTGTTCTGCAATTTTACCTGCCTGACTGCCTTTAACATTATGTCAGGTGGTGTACTGCCATGCCGCTTTGTCATGTCTTTCATTGATAATTTCGAACATCCTTCCTTCCTTCCTTAGTTCCTGCCTTTCCTTCCTTCCTTAGTTCCTGCCTTTCCTTCCTTCCTTCCTTCAAAAACATTATTGCAATTACAAATAAATTACAATATTACAATGTTTTTGAGGATGTTCTATGTGTTTATTTGTACAGGGGCAGGTTGTCACATGTGATGACTTCCCCCAAAGTCATTGAGACAACTTGACCTTGACGCGTGCTAATGTTGGCTAAATCTCAAGGTTAGCTCAACATAACACTTTAGCTAAAGTATCAAAAGACACATCATTGTCTCCTATATTTTGTGCAAAATAATAACTTTTAACATTGATACCTAAATAAGTTGTATTGCATAAAATGTAAAGTTGAATTTATTTACTTTTTAAACAGAAAAATAAGAAAATTGTGCTAACCTCAGATTAGAGTGAACTTTACCACATGTGAACAGGAAGTTGAATATAAAAGAAGATAGATTGATTTTTGAGATAGAGGCTCTAGTGTTGGAGTTATGAACCGTGTGACAACTTACCCATGTGACAACTTACCCCGCTCTCCCCCTACTGTAGCCTATACATCATAATGTTAATAATAATAATTTAAAATAATCAAGTCTTTAAAGTTCTTACCTTTTCAAAAACACCATTACCACCAAAAAAGGATTTGTTCACCAGAACTCTTTCACTTCTTTGATTCTTTAAGTCTATCAGCATCAGGTAATGCTGTTTGTTTTCTCCGAAATAGTCTGTCTAACCAACCCGATCTCATGTCTACTAATGGTTACAATCACCTTGTAGGTCGACATTTTGCCTGACTGAAAGATGTACAAACTCTGGATCCTCAGTTTATTCTTAAGCACCTTTATATGAAGTTCACTTCCGGCGCTACTCTCCACTTCCTGTGACATTATAATGTGGGTTTGGTCTATCAATCAAAAATGTCATGTGCATTCCTGCATATGTGATCTATATCAAGTTTCTGAATTTATAGAAGAGACAGGACTATATGTAGAGGTATTCCTGTGAAGACAATCCCCTTTCTCTTATAATCCCCTATTATTATTGAAATGCTGGAAAGTATTTAATATTTCATCACGGCTCCACCTCAGCAAATGAGAGCTGTAAAGAACAAAAAGGAGAAGGAAGAAAAGCAGTACAATTTTAAAATATGTATTATATACAGTTGTAATCATTAAAAACAAAACCTAATTTCTGCTTATTTCCACTTTTTAATTGACATTCATCATTTTTAGAGATACGATGCAAGAGAGAAAACTATTGCGCATCTATTTTTCTATTTTTAAACAGGATATTTAAGTAATCAAATAATAATAATAGGCTATTATTATTATTGTTTTAATTCTTATTATTCAAGCATATGATTTATAAACCAAATAAGATGATTAAATAAACCATCATATGACATATGATGGTTTATTTACAGCAGATAATCATTCGAATCATTCGTGATCACAAAACTCTCTCCCACACAATAAAAAAAATAAAAAAAATTGTTACTGAAGTGGCATGCAACAGACATCCACATGAGAATGAGTGCTAAGTTCAAGTAGACATCCATCAATGTATATCTGCTAAATGTATTCTCCGCTGTCTTTTACAAACAGCTGTACTGTCGTCATACTTAAAAAAAAATAAAAAAAAAATCATACTTCTGATATTCATGTGTGCCTGTATAGACACTGACTTGGCTTTACATGTTAAAATAAAAATATAGAGGTAAATAAATTTAGTTTGGTTACACTTTACAATAACAGTTCATGAATGATTGTGTGTTAAAACCTGAATTAATAATTAGCCTACTTCACTGTTTAAATAGCCTACTTTTTGAGTTAAAGGTAGGGCCTACTGAGACTCGAACCCGCGACCTTCGGACTCTCTAACATTATGCCACAACTGCCCACAGTTACTCAAGTAAGAATATGCAAGTGTAAATTCATACATGTACTAACAGATGCTAGCATGTAAAGGTGGTCGTTATTCACACATGAATTCACGCGACTCTTAGTTCTTCATTAGTTTATTAGTGAGTAGGCTAGGCCTAGTGCATGCTTTGACTCATTAGTTTGTGCTGAAGAAATTATTAATTCAGATATTAGTACATGATAGTAGTTATATGATTCGGCTTATGTCAAAATGATTTATGACCCTATGATTGACAGGTGGGCGGGGCTAACCTTTGACCTTCCGGAGGGTGTTCCGGAGGTCCTTTGATGTAGGGATTAACCTTTGACCTTCCGGAGGGTCTGTTCCGGAGGTCACTTAATTTAGGGATTAACCTTTGACCTATCGATCGATCAAGTTGACAGTTGTCTTTACCCTTTAATAGATTAGAATTACAAAAGTAAAATCATCTTACCGTTTCACTATGGTGAAGAATTGGATTAAAGTTGACAGTCTCCGCACTGTGTGTGTGCGTCTGTCTGTGAGTGTGTGCGTGTCATCCGATATCCTGGCATTCCTGAGCACGCTATATAAATGGGGATAGTGAGAAAATATCTCCCAGTAACTAAAGTTGAAACACATTCTGTTCTTTAAAAGTATATAAATGAAATGTACATTTAGTCATTTACAAATACCTTACACTAAAGTTGAACACATTCTGTTCTTTAAAAAGTATATAAATGATTATAAAAAATCTTTTCAAAACAAAAATAAATATCTTACTAAAAATCTACTGAAGCAGTCATTTCAGATTAAATAAGTTTAAAGTTTTTAAACACTCTGTGATTCAGAGTGGTGGAGGAATGTGTGTGTGTGTGTGTGTGTGTGTGTGTGTGTGTGTGTGTGTGTGTGTGTGTGTGTGTGTGTGTGTGTGTGCGTGTGTGTTTCATGACACCCTCCCTCCCCTCAGTCTCTCAAACACCAGCGCATGACAGCAATGGTCTCCGCGCTAAGTGTGTGCGTCTGTCTGTGAGTGAGACACCACCCTATTCCTGCACCCCCTGCTGGGGGGTGAAAGTGAGAAAATATCTCCCAGTAACTAAAGTTGAACAACATTGTTCATTTAAAAGTATATGAATGAAATATTTATAAAATTTACATTTAGTCATTTACAAATATAATATTTTCACACTAACTAAAGTTGAAAACGTTCTGTTCTTTACAAGTATATATGAAACGGTTATAACATTTACATTTAGTCATTTACAAATATATTATCTTCACCCTAAGTAGAGTTGAAATACATTCTGTTCTTTAAAAGTATATAAATGATATGATTATATCGTTCATTTTAAAAATAACCATCTTTTCTAAATTTACTGAAACACAGTGCACCAATTAGTTTTGTTTTAGATGAACACAAAATAAAGAAAATCATCTTACATTTTCAGAGAATTGAAGAAGTAAATCCCAACACATCATTGTCCCTTTAACGTATGAATGTATTTACAAAGATGCAATAAGTTTAAAGTTTTGATACAAAATATCCCTGAGTGTTTTTCTCCCACACAGGCGTTTGTGACACTCTGTGATTTAGAGTGGTGGAGGAATGTGTGTGTGTGTGTGTGTGTGTGTGTGTGTGTGTGTGTGTGTGTGTGTGTGTGTGTGTGTGTGTGTGTGTGTGTGTGTGTGTGTGTGTGTGTGTGTGTGTGTGTGTGTGTGTGTTACATGATACCCTCCGCATTGCTGGGGACAGTGAGAAAAATAAAAGAAGATTTAAATTCAATTCAATGAATTATTTAAAGTCTTAATAAAACGTTGTAATACAGTCGTATCTTCTATTTATCTTTTGAATGATTTTGTTTAATGGTGCTCTAAAGTATAATGTTTATTAATATAGTCATAGTCATAATGATTTTTGTACTGTAACAGCATATTCTATCCCGTACACCTAAACACGACCATCACAGAAAACGTCTCGGTTACATATGTAACCCTCGTTCCCTGAGTAGGGAACGGAGACGTTACGTCGGATGACGACGAATGGGGGTTTCGCCTAGAAAGCCAATCATCTTCGTGTATTATAAAACGAGCCAATGGCGATGAAATGCCATGGGTCTGCGGAATTTGCATAGCGTAACTCCGCCCCACCTCGTGGGTATAAAAGGAGGACGCTCGGCAACATGCAGATATGTCTTCGCTGAGGAGCCGAGACTGAACTCAGGCGTCTACCCAGCGGTACAGCGGAAGTGGCAGGGAGACGTAACGTCTCCGTTCCCTACTCAGGGAACGAGGGTTACATATGTAACCGAGACGTTCCCTTTCGTAGTCACTCCGAGTTACGTCGGATGACGACGAATGGGGGTCCCCGTGAAATCACGCCACCTTCACAGCTGTCTTCCAGTGCCCTGCGAAAAGTCTGATCCCCCTGTCGTGATACTGGCACAGACGAAGGAGTCCTACTTAACACAGGAATACCAAGGTACACTGGGAAGCATATCTCAGAGGAGATATGCCGCAGCATGCCTACCCGTAGGGAGGACTTAAGATACACATATGGCCGGAGGGCTACATATGGAGGAACACTGGGAGTGACCAGCCCGAGGGGTGGCAACTTTCAACTCCAGGAGGGCAAGATGGCTTGCCAAGGGAAAGACACATGCTCAAGGAGGCTTACAGTGGAAATACACATGTGGGGGTTACTCAGGGAGGAACCATGCACACGGAGGCACCTAGCCGACGCCCAGGCAATAGACACTGGCGCCAGCATCAACAGTGCTGGAGGAACTCAGGGCTTCAGAGAGGAAGGCTCACCTGAGGAATAATCGCACGTATCCAGTCCGTGGAGTGGAAAGGCGAGCAAGCGAAGACACCTGAGCGGGTCCAGTACTAGCTGACTGAAGCGAGTACACGAGAGGACACAGGCTCCACTCGGAGATTATAGAATCTGGCGAATGTGTTGGGTGTCGCCCAGCCTGCAGCTCTACAAATGTCTGCCAGCGAGGCGCCATGCGCTAGAGCCCAAGAGGAAGCCACACTCCGGGTGGAGTGGGCTGTCACACCAAGGGGGCACGGTCGGCCTTGCTGTTGGTAAGCCAAAGCAATGGCGTCCACTATCCAGTGAGACAACCTCTGCTTTGAGAGAGCCTTTCCCTTCAGTCTCCCACCATAACAGACAAAGAGCTGGTCTGAGGTCCTGAAACACTGCGTTCTGTCTACGTAAGCGCGGAGAGCGCGTACTGGACAGAGCAGTGCCAAGGCTGGGTCTGCCTCCTCCCGGGGCAGCGCTTGCAGGTTCACCACCTGGTCCCGGAAGGGAGTGGTGGGAACCTTGGGCACATATCCAGGCCGGGGTCTCAGGATCACGTGAGAGTGACCGGGCCCGAATTCCAGGCACGCTTCGTCAACGGAGAATGCGTGCAGGTCCCCTACCCTCTTGATGGAGGCCAATGCAACCAGGAGCGCTGTCTTCATAGACAGGAACTTAAGCTCCACTGATTGCAGAGGCTCAAAGGGAGCCCTCTGCAGGGCATTTAAGACCACTGAGAGGTCCCAAGAGGGAACGAGAGGAGGACGAGGAGGATTTAGTCTCCTCGCTCCTCTCAGGAACCTGACGATCAGGTCGTGCTTCCCCAGAGACTTACCTTGAACTGCTTCGTGATATGCGGCGATAGCGGCCACATACACCTTCAGGGTGGAGGGAGACAGCCTTCGCTCCAACCCCTTTTGCAGGAAGGAAAGCACGACAGAGATCGAGCACCTCCTGGGGTCTTCTCGACGAGAAGAGCACCAGTTGACGAAGAGGTTCCACTTCAACGCATAGACATGCCTCGTGGACGATGCTCTAGCGGAAGTGATGGTAGCCGCCACCGCTGGTGGCAGGGTACTCAAACCTGCCTCGTCCCGTCCAGGAGCCACACGTGGAGCCTCCAGAGATCGGGTCGAGGGTGCCAAAGGGTGCCCCGTCTCTGAGAAAGGAGATCCTTCCTCAGAGGAATTGGCCAAGGAGGTGCTGTCGCGAGGAGCACCAGTTCGGAGAACCAGGTCCGGGTGGGCCAATATGGCGCAACCAGAATGAGCTGCTCCTCGTCCTCCTTGATCTTGCACAAGGTCTGTGCGAGAAGGCTCACTGGGGGAAACGCATACTTGCGTAGGCCCCGCGGCCAGCTGTGCGCCAGTGCATCCGTGCCGAGAGAGCCCTCGGTCAGGGAATAGAACAGGGCGCAATGGGTCGAGTCGTGAGAGGCAAACAGATCTATCTGTGCGTCCCCGAACTGGTCCCAAATCAGCTGAACCGACTGGGGATGGAGTCTCCATTCGCCGGAGATGGGCCGAAACCGTGACAGCTCGTCGGCTGCAAAGTTCCGATCTCCCGGAATGTAGATAGCACGAAGGGACCTCAGGTGCTTCTGACTCCATAAGAGGAGGTGGCGTGCGAGTTGCGACATACGGCGGGAGCGTAGACCACCCTGACGGTTGATGTACGCTACAGTCGCGGTATTGTCTGAACGGACTAGTACGTGTTGACCCCTGAGCAACGTGAGGAAACGGTGCAGGGCAAGGCGTACTGCCAGCAACTCGAGGCAATTGACGTGCAAAAGGCGCTGGGGTCCTGTCCAGGAGCCCGCGGCAGCATGTCCGTTGCACATGGCGCCCCAACCCGTGGAAGAGGCATCTGTGGAGACAACAACATGCCTGGAAACTCGTTCTAGGGGAACTCCGGCCCGTAGAAAGCTGAGGTTCCTCCACGGAGTGAAGGACTGACGGCAGGTCGGAGTCACTGGGACTCGGAACGTGCCGTGATGCCATGCCCACCTCGGGACTCGATCGCGAAGCCACAGCTGAAGCGGTCTCATATGAAGCAATCCGAGCGGCGTTGCTGCGGCTGCGGATGCCATATGCCCCAGGAGCCTCTGAAACAATTTCAGTGGGACCGCACTCTTGCCATCGAACTGTCGAAGGCAAGTCAGCAGCGAGTGTGCGCGCTCGCTCGTAAGCTGCGCGGACATGGCGACCGAGTCGATCTCCATACCGAGAAAAGAGATCCTCTGCACGGGGCAGAGTTTGCTCTTCTCCCAGTTGACCCGAAGGCCCAGA
Source organism: Siphateles boraxobius (assembly GCF_051911475.1). Taxonomy (NCBI): domain Eukaryota; kingdom Metazoa; phylum Chordata; class Actinopteri; order Cypriniformes; family Leuciscidae; genus Siphateles; species Siphateles boraxobius. Next base: position 1,223,880 of record NW_027509119.1, on the reverse strand, counting down.
CGGGCTAGGTGCCGAAGCACAAGATCCCTGTGTTCGCAAACCTGGTCTCGAGAGTGAGCTAGGATCAGCCAGTCGTCGAGATAGTTCAGGATGCGAACCCCGTGTTCCCGAAGGGGAACAAGGGCAGCCTCGACGATCTTCGTGAAGACGCGAGGAGACAGGGCTAGCCCGAAGGGGAGAACCGCGTACTGGTATGCCTGCCCCTCGAAAGCAAACCGTAGGAACGGTCTGTGTCGAGGTAAGATGGAGACATGAAAGTAGGCGTCCTTCAGGTCTATGGCTGCAAACCAATCCCGTGGCCGCACACATTCGAAAATGCGTTTGGCCGTGAGCATCTTGAACGGCAGCCTGTGAAGGGAGCGGTTCAAGACGCGCAGATCCAGGATCGGCCGTAACCCACCGGATTTCTTGGGGACAATGAAGTACGGGCTGTAAAACCCTGACCTCATCTCGGCTGGAGGGACAGTCTCGATTGCACCCTTCGCCAGCAGGGTAGCAACCTCCGCTCTCATGATAGGGGCATTGCCACCGACCATAGTGAAGCGAACTCCCCTGAAGCGGGGAGGAGACCGTGCGAACTGAATCGCATAGCCGAGCCTGATAGTTCTGGCGACCCAGCGAGAAAGGCTGGGAAGCTCCAACCAAGCTGTCAGATACTGAACCAGCGGGGTCATACGAACCACAGGCGTCCCCCCGGAGGGGCAGCGAAGCGGAGTGACCAGCCCAGGCGAGGGTGGCAAAGCGGCCCGGAGCGGGGGCGCGGTCATGCTCCGCGTCCTGACAGAGGAGACCAGGGAAGGACCAGCGTTCCACGGGGGTCTGCTCTGCCAGGGGTCTGGCGATAGAGGGGGACGAGAGTGGTGAGGTCCGGAGACGGCACACACTGTCGCCCGCACCCTCCGGGACAGAGGGGGACGGGAGTGGCGAGGCCCGGAGGCGGCACACACTGCGGTCCGAGAACTCTGTGACAGAGGGGGATGAGAGCGGCGAGGCCCGGGGGCTCTGTGTGCTCAGTGATGGGTGTATTGATTCTTTCTTTGACCATAATAGGGTACTGCCCACCCGTGGGTGGGCAGCGGGAGAACAAAAGATTCTCCCCCGGCCCTCCGCCGGGGGAAGGAGGGGGCCTGCAACCACCTCCTGGGAAAAAACCGACACCATCACTGAGCAGCCCGTCTCAGGAGCGCCGCTTAGCCTGGCGTTTAGCGGGGCGCGGGGCTGGAGAGGGCTGTGGCGCCTTCCTGCGGCCTCCTCCACGACGCGGCCCGGGTGAAGGCTGCTGCTGGGGCCGTGCGGGAGGGGAGGGAGCCACAGGAGGGCGCCCTCGGCGGCGAGCAGTCTGAGGTGTCTGTACCGACGGCTGGGTGGAGGCAGCAGCAGGCCGTCGGGGCAGAATATGTTTAATCGCCTCAGACTGCTTCTGTGCGGTTGAGAACTGCTGGGCAAAGTCCTCAACCGCTCCGCCGAAGAGGCCGGCCTGGGATATGGGGGCGTCGAGCAGACGGGTACGCTCGGCGTCCCGCATATCAGCCAGGTTCAGCCATAGGTGACGCTCCTGGACCACAGAGGTGGCCATCACCTGACCCAGGGAGCGTGAGGCCACTTTCGTCGCTCGGAGAGCGAGGTCAGTGGCGGCACGCAGCTCATTGAAGAGCCCTGGGTCAGTCCCCGCCTCGTGCATATCTCTGAGCAGCTGGGCCTGGTAGACCTGCAAGGTGCTCATCGCATGCAGAGCGGCAGCCGCCTGTCCTGCAGCTCTGTGAGACCTCGCCACTAAGGTGGACGAGAATCTACAGGCCTTGGACGGGTGCTTAGGATTACCACGAGATGAAGCACTCTGAGGACATAGTTGCATGGCAACAGAGCGTTCAACCGGGGGAATCCCAGTGTACCCATGGGCGGCTGCCCCATCGAGGGGAGGAAAAGCGGAGAAAGCTGACGAACGTACACGGGAGGTCAAGGGAGCCTTCCATGATTTCGTCAACTCCTCATGCACCTCCGGGAAGAATGGCATTGGGGTTGGCTGTGGCCGTGAGGCGGCAGCCGCACCCAAAAACCAATCATCCAACCGCGAGCGCTCAGGGCAGGGCGGAGGGTTCCACTCAAGCCCGATGCTCGCGGCGGCCCGGGAGAGCATGGCCGTCATCTCGGGATCTGATACGGGCAACGCTGGAGCTCCAGAAGGAGGCAACGCAGCCGCATCGTCACTTCCCGATGACTCTTGCCCGCCTTGTGATGCCGCGATCGACATCGAGTCTTCCTCTGGAGCGCCGAATGAAACACGCGGGGCATCGAAGGATGAACCCGGTAGAATCACCGCGGCACTCGCGGGTTGCAACACTGTAGAGGGGGGCGTGGTCCGAGGACGCATCGTCGGATTGTCCCACACCGTAACCCTCAGATCACCCTGTCCACCAGCCGAAGTACAGCCTCTCGTGGAGGATGTAGATCGGGGTGTGGATGAGGGGACTCTCTCCCGAATGAGATCATTGAGTCTAGACCTCAGTGTTGCGATGGCCATGTTCCCACAGAAGGAACATGAGTCATCCACAAGCGCTGCTTTAGCGTGCTCTAAGCCCAAACACGCAAAGCAGCGATTGTGCCCATCAAGGGAAGACAGGAAACGACCGCACCCAGAAGAACACGGGCGAGACATCTTTAAAAAGACGTGCCACGTGCAGCTCTTTTAGAGAAAAAACTCAGCGATGCTGAGGCGACCAGGGAGAAACACACAGACTGGCAGATCACTGCTCAGATCGCAGGCAATGTGAACTCGCTGGGTACCGCCGTCACACCAACACCGGAGAGTTCGCTCGTCACAGAAGATGAAGTCAGGATTGGCTTGTGGAGTGAAGAGAAGCTCTTGGCTCCGAAGCGAAAACATATCTGCATGTTGCCGAGCGTCCTCCTTTTATACCCACGAGGTGGGGCGGAGTTACGCTATGCAAATTCCGCAGACCCATGGCATTTCATCGCCATTGGCTCGTTTTATAATACACGAAGATGATTGGCTTTCTAGGCGAAACCCCCATTCGTCGTCATCCGACGTAACTCGGAGTGACTACGAAAGGGAACTGCATCTTTACATTGTTTTTTACATACTGTTTTACTCTCACACACACACAGTAACCCGGTTCCATAAAATTAACTAATCTCTATTTTTAAATTAAATGATTATAAATAACGTATATAACTCAATGAATAATAAAAAGTATGTTACTAAAATGAATTCAAACAATTTAAACATAGTTTTAGCTAAATGAATTTATATATATAAAAATACCTTACATTTCCACAGTGCTGAAGATGTAGTTCTTTATGCAATGATAAAAACAGTCCAAAGTCATAAACAAAATTGTATTCCTTTTTTATTCCTTCAGTGATAAACTACAGGGTGAAATGAATGCATGACCCCCTCACAGAGACGAGAGGAGTTACAGGACAGATGAGCCTCTGGGATGTGCCAATGTCATAGCATATGTAAAGTTAGTCTGCTTTCCAGAGTTTTATTCATACTAAATTCATTTGAAATATTAAAAGTTTAAATTAGATCTTTTAAAATTAAAAGACTGTTTAAATCAAAGCTTTAACGTTTTATTAAAATTGTATCTTCTATTTATCTTCTTAGAAGACTTATGTATGATATAAATGATTTTACATAAATTTAACCTAAGCTATTATTTTTACTAAAGCGTCTGTTCAAAAAATAAAGCAAAAACCGTACTTTGGTATCTTAGACAAAAATATTTCAAACAGTATTTTTTGTCCATGCCGCATGAAACATGTTGTCACAATGTTTTTGTTGTTTTAAAAGAAATCCCAGGACTCTACATTGCTCTTATTTAGATTAAATTGTATCATTTAGAAAATCACCGCACATGTTCAGAGACGCGATGTGCCTCTGTGGTCCATGAGTAATAAGTAAAGTTTGTCTTGAGCGAATATATAATTTTACTCGTCTTAATTCAAAGCATGATCTTACTTTTTCTACGGTAGCTATGATCTATTGTACGTATAAGATCATTTTTACTTTTCTTGTATCTCCCAAACTATCCTTATTCATTGTGGAAACACACAGGGTGAACCCCTTTACTGAGAGTATACTATCGGTTATCTACTCAAAATATATGTAGAATTTTAAAATGTTAGCCTTTGTTGATGCGACAGGCCACATGAACAGACTTTGGAGAGAGCTGATGATACTATAGCGGGAAGCATGCCCCTTTGACCTCCTCCATTTTTGTAGGCTTTTTGTTAAATACCCTATAGCTTAGTCCTTAATGGTACGCTGTGTAGAAATTTCCCCATCTAGCGGTGATATTGTATTTTGCATTCAAACGCATAGTGCTCTCTAGCGCTTCGCTTTTTCAAATGCGTATTGCAACTACGGTAACCGCTATGTGCCAAGAAGCTACGCCCTGTCGTCCAATTGCACTTCATCGAGTTTAACTATACACGTTTTACCGTTATGTTGCCTATGTAATGAATTACACAACCACGGAATGAAAAAGCTTGTAATTTAGACCATAACACTGACTTAACTGTCGAGGAGAAAGCAGGACTTCGGTGTCCCTTTCAAAGTCTTTTCTCCTTCATTAGCTCTATCCACCTGGGAAAAGCCACCCCCATATTTACCCTCGTTTTAAATTTGCCGGTCGCGTTTCCTTTTAGATTAAATTTTTAAGCTTTATCATGGCTACGAGGATTGCATTATGAAGTGCCGTGCAATCTTTCAAGCGCCTCTCACTGACCGCTTCAGTGGTTTCAGTCAGCCGGCTCTGAACGAAAAGGTTGGCTAGTTGAGCTAGGCTAGTGCTTTTTGTCCCTCTCTGCTATTATAGTTTTTCAAGATGGCGGAACGACATGGAGGCCTCCATGGACTTACCCGTACCATGTAAATAAAGATAAGAAATTCTTTGCTTACGAGGATAAGTCAGTTCGTTGGCAAAGGTAATTTTACACCAACGAGAAAATATTTATGAATAAAGACATTGATTTTAGCTAATACAATACTTTATAAAAAAACTACCATAAGTTTAATTTCAGATGTGTAAATTACGAAACTCAATTTTTTAACCGAGTGAATCTACGCATGAGAGATCTTCATAAGTCATAACTTCAAACCAAAAGATTAAAAACCAAAGATTAAGCTAAATGACACTAGGTTCCAGCGTACCTAAAAAGTTAAAATCATGCATACGTGTTGTGTTCTGACACAAGGCCATTAGCTGATTCTTTTTGTTTTATAAATTTACTTTACTGATTTCTACAAATATCAGCCTGATAATATGTACTTAATACACGATGAAACAAGATAATCATGCTACCAATTACGTCTGACACAATGTTTTTAAGAAAAGTAGAGTTTTAAAATGCAACTAAACCAGATGATTTTTCTTTTGACAAACCTACAGAAATGCATGTCGATTACTAAGTTTCAGGCATAGTGCAAACATGCAATGTTCGAGAAAGTGTAATCTTTGCGAGGTCTCACCCACAAACGCAAAACTTTGTGTTGGGAAAATATTATGGAAGTAATTTTCAAACCGTAATTATATCACATTTATATTTTAATTACTATTATGGTTTCATGTTGATTTAAAGTATTTGTTATTAATTAATACCTTTATTTTTATCTAACAATTCAATATCCAGCTCAAAATTTTGTTCAAAAATTGATCTCTGATCCCAAATAATTAGATAATGTAATGCTCACAAGCCACAGATATTCTCCTGCATAGTATGTGTGTAAATAGTAGTGCTTAAATCTTTGGCTGTATTTTGTCACCCTCATGCTGATCCATGCATAGCTTTTTACTAAAAGAAAATATTATGGAAGTCATTATCAAACTTGAATTAAACCATATTTTATTTATTAATATTAGGCTTTCGTGCTGATTTAAAGTTTTTCATTTGTTATTAACTAATACCTTTTTTTTTTTTTTTACATCCACCACAAATTTTTTTCAAAAATTGTTCTCTGACCCCAAATAAACAGATAATGGAATCTTCACAAGCTACAGTTAGATATTATTCTGCTTAGTATGTGTGTAAATAGTTGTGCTTAAATGTTTCGATGTATTTTTACACGCCAACACATTCTGTCACACCGTAGTGATGTAAAGTTCCACACTCTTGTAAAGACTATGGTCTAACTTTAAAACATAATCTTTATACATGAATTCAAAAGACCAAATCACTAAGAAAAGTACCGTTTAAAATAATAAATACACAAAAGTTCACAAATGATGGTTTTATTACTATTACTATTCAGATAGCAGACGACACTGGTTCACATTTTGAATGTGTGTCTGTTTTAGGTGAAGACTTTTCTTTGAGAGCCGTCGACATTCATTGTTTATAGGAATAAATGACCATTGATAATTTAAGTGTTTGTACTCTGAAGTATTTCTGTTTGAGAATGTTTGACTAAATTGCAACTTTCCCTCTATCTACGATGTGGAATCACACAAAGTATTAACGCAAAAAGTATGTGCATGCTGTTTTACACGTTACAACAGAATCACATATGACTATTGCACTGAGAGAGGCGTATTCATTAAGACTGTTAAACAAATCGGTTTAAACCTGCAGATAACATTGCACAAAGTAAATTCTAGTGATCAACTTTCTAAAAAGCAAATACAACATGAGCCATACAGAAAAGCCACTTGTGATCAGTTTTGTATGTTTGTAATTGACATCATGTTTCTTTTTGTACAGTTTGCAAAAACTATAGTCTCCGAGCGTGGTCAAACATATAGGAATTTATGAAAAACATGAACAGATATTTCTACATGAGATATTTATTTTAGAACATCTTTCAGCTATGTCTACGAAACATCGACATGAAAGATGAGTATTGCTGTTTTTCTGTTACCTATAAAACTATTATACTTCAAACTCGTCTATCTATTGCCCATTTCACAGCACAGTCGGTTATTTTTTCTACGTGGCTAAACAACGGTTAAGCTAATGAATTACCGTTGAAAGGCGGGATGATTCATTTTTTATTCCGTCTACACCGATACTTTGACACAAGAGTTTTAGTCAGGGGGTCTTTTAGGCCTGATCCAGAAAACAGACATTGTGTTTTATGTCTTAATAATCGTTCTTCTTTTTATGAAAAGTAAGCAGTTTTTGGCCTCATCATCAAAAATGTTTAAACATATTGTAAATATCAATTGTTATATAAATTATATGTGAAACACGCTCAGTCGCATTAGAGTCGGATTCTTGTTTATATTGAAGTTTGTTATTGAACCGCTAGTGTTCTTAAATTGTTTACCACGGTTTCATTTTTAACAACACAATCGTAACACTTTTCGTATTTTGTACGATGTTTTCTTTACACTCTCACCCCATGGATATCGGTTTCCTACAGTTAGCTGTAATGTTGGTGAACTCTAGGCCTTCTCTTTTTCATATACGACAGTATTTGCATGAATTGGCTTGATTTAATAAAATGATGGTTTAAACCACATTATATTATTATACCATTTTTAAATTGCGCTTAAATGTATATTTTATATTTTAACCCTTTATGCAAATATAGAATAGGCCTACCGCACAAGGATCTCTGAAATATTTTTTTCGTGTAAAACATCTATGTAGATCTATGTTTTTAAAAATACAAAGACATCTTTCTACCAGCGACCCTCAAAATCTGGGCATACAACAAAACACAGTGCATCCGTGTAGCTACGATGATTGATCAGAAAATTACTTTTGTCGCTTTGTTTGAAGAAACACTTTAATCAGCTGGTGCTTGATAACTATTAAACAACCCTCAATTCGGTAATGATGCGATATTGATATCGCGTTTTAATTTCAACTCAATGCGCTAAAGGTCTATAACTGAACTTTAACGTCTTAATATTTGGTAAAAGTTAACTTAAAGCCTTACTTTCTAAACGCTTTTTACGGAACTTGTTGCGAACATTCACTCAGCCATATGTTTAAAAAATATATATATTGGTGTAATTAATAGAATTCTCTCTGGCGGTATATGCATAACTTCTCCATGACTTATGATTCAATGAGGCTTTAATCCTACGTAACAGTTTACGATGTCATGACGATGACACCCCTATACAACTCCTCCTACGGGCGGGTGAGCACTATCAGTTGTCCTGATAAACTCTACACAGAGCCCAGCCTCAGTTATCGCACGCAAGCCGGTTTCTCCTAACTGTTTGTGTGTGTGTGTGTGGTGGTAACGCTGCTAAACCTGGTTTCGACGCTACAGACGGTTGCTTCAAATGGATTCAAAATCGTAAAAACGCTGACTGTTGGGTCTACTGCTACATCTCATTAATCAGAAGTTGAAGGAACATTTGGAAGGAACCGTGGTAAACATTTGGTTGGCCTGCTAAAGCTTGCTTCGACATTCCTGTTTGTTTGAACCTACCGCAAACTAGTCTTCTACGACTCATCATAGCATTTGTCCTAAACAGGTGCGGGTTAAAATCACAGCCTGAGACTATTCATTTAATTCGAATTAAAAGACGAGCCATTCATCGGTACTAAACTACAAGAAATCAGAGACGATCTCCTTGCTGGATTTGTCCAAAAGCTCGTCTCCGTAAACTGTTACGTAGGATTAAAGCCTCATTGAATCATAAGTCATGGAGAAGTTATGCATATACCGCCAGAGAGAATTCTATTAATTACACCAATATATATATTTTTTAAACATATGGCTGAGTGAATGTTCGCAACAAGTTCCGTAAAAAGCGTTTAGAAAGTAAGGCTTTAAGTTAACTTTTACCAAATATTAAGACGTTAAAGTTCAGTTATAGACCTTTAGCGCATTGAGTTGAAATTAAAACGCGATATCAATATCGCATCATTACCGAATTGAGGGTTGTTTAATAGTTATCAAGCACCAGCTGATTAAAGTGTTTCTTCAAACAAAGCGACAAAAGTAATTTTCTGATCAATCATCGTAGCTACACGGATGCACTGTGTTTTGTTGTATGCCCAGATTTTGAGGGTCGCTGGTAGAAAGATGTCTTTGTATTTTTAAAAACATAGATCTACATAGATGTTTTACACGAAAAAAATATTTCAGAGATCCTTGTGCGGTAGGCCTATTCTATATTTGCATAAAGGGTTAAAATATAAAATATACATTTAAGCGCAATTTAAAAATGGTATAATAATATAATGTGGTTTAAACCATCATTTTATTAAATCAAGCCAATTCATGCAAATACTGTCGTATATGAAAAAGAGAAGGCCTAGAGTTCACCAACATTACAGCTAACTGTAGGAAACCGATATCCATGGGGTGAGAGTGTAAAGAAAACATCGTACAAAATACGAAAAGTGTTACGATTGTGTTGTTAAAAATGAAACCGTGGTAAACAATTTAAGAACACTAGCGGTTCAATAACAAACTTCAATATAAACAAGAATCCGACTCTAATGCGACTGAGCGTGTTTCACATATAATTTATATAACAATTGATATTTACAATATGTTTAAACATTTTTGATGATGAGGCCAAAAACTGCTTACTTTTCATAAAAAGAAGAACGATTATTGAGACATAAAACACAATGTCTGTTTTCTGGATCAGGCCTAAAAGACCCCCTGACTAAAACTCTTGTGTCAAAGTATCGGTGTAGACGGAATAAAAAATGAATCATCCCGCCTTTCAACGGTAATTCATTAGCTTAACCGTTGTTTAGCCACGTAGAAAAAATAACCGACTGTGCTGTGAAATGGGCAATAGCTAGACGAGTTTGAAGTATAATAGTTTTATAGGTAACAGAAAAACAGCAATACTCATCTTTCATGTCGATGTTTCGTAGACATAGCTGAAAGATGTTCTAAAATAAATATCTCATGTAGAAATATCTGTTCATGTTTTTCATAAATTCCTATATGTTTGACCACGCTCGGAGACTATAGTTTTTGCAAACTGTACAAAAAGAAACATGATGTCAATTACAAACATACAAAACTGATCACAAGTGGCTTCTCTGTATGGCTCATGTTGTATTTACTTTTTAGAAAGTTGATCACTAGAATTTACTTTGTGCAATGTTATCTGCAGGTTTAAACCGATTTGTTTAACAGTCTTAATGAATACGCCTCTCTCAGTGCAATAGTCATATGTGATTCTGTTGTAACGTGTAAAACAGCATGCACATACTTTTTGCGTTAATACTTTGTGTGATTCCACATCGTAGATAGAGGGAAAGTTGCAATTTAGTCAAACATTCTCAAACAGAAATACTTCAGAGTACAAACACTTAAATTATCAATGGTCATTTATTCCTATAAACAATGAATGTCGACGGCTCTCAAAGAAAAGTCTTCACCTAAAACAGACACACATTCAAAATGTGAACCAGTGTCGTCTGCTATCTGAATAGTAATAGTAATAAAACCATCATTTGTGAACTTTTGTGTATTTATTATTTTAAACGGTACTTTTCTTAGTGATTTGGTCTTTTGAATTCATGTATAAAGATTATGTTTTAAAGGTAGACCATAGTCTTTACAAGAGTGTGGAACTTTACATCACTACGGTGTGACAGAATATGTTGGCGTGTAAAAATACATCAGAATATTTAAGCACAACTATTTACACACATACTAAGCAGGAGAATATCTAATTATAGATTGTGAACACAACATTATCTGATTATTTGGGGTCAGAGAACAATTTTTGAAAAAAAATTTGTGGTGGATGTAAAAAAAAAAAAAGGTATTAGTTAATAACAAATAAAAAACTTTAAATCAGCACGAAAGCCTAATATTAATAAATAAAATATGGTTTAATCCAAGTTTGATAATGACTTCCATAATATTTTCTTTTAGTAAAAAGCTATGCATGGATCAGCATGAGGGTGACAAAATACAGCCAAAGATTTAAGCACTACTATTTACACACATACTATGCAGGAGAATATCTGTGGCTTGTGAGCATTACATTATCTAATTATTTGGGATCAGAGATCAATTTTTGAACAAAATTTTGAGCTGGATATTGAATTGTTAGATAAAAATAAAGGTATTAATTAATAACAAATACTTTAAATCAACATGAAACCATAATAGTAATAAAATATAAATGTAATATAATTACGGTTTGAAAATTACTTCCATAATATTTTCCCAACACAAAGTTTTGCGTTTGTGGGTGAGACCTCGCAAAGATTACACTTGCTCGAACATTGCATGTTTGCACTATGCCTGAAACTTAGTAATCGACATGCATTTCTGTAGGTTTGTCAAAAGAAAAATCATCTGGTTTAGTTGCATTTTAAAACTCTACTTTTCTTAAAAACATTGTGTCAGACGTAATTGGTAGCATGATTATCTTGTTTCATCGTGTATTAAGTACATATTATCAGGCTGATATTTGTAGAAATCAGTAAAATAAATTTATAAAACAAAAAGAATCAGCTAATGGCCTTGTGTCAGAACACAACACGTATGCATGATTTTAACTTTTTAGGTACGCTGGAACCTAGTGTCATTTAGCTTAATCTTTGGTTTTTAATCTTTTGGTTTGAAGTTATGACTTATGAAGATCTCTCATGCGTAGATTCACTCGGTTAAAAAATTGACTTTCGTAATTTACACATCTGAAATTAAACTTATGGTAGTTTTTTTATAAAGTATTGTATTAGCTAAAATCAATGTCTTTATTCATAAATATTTTCTCGTTGGTGTAAAATTAACTTTGCCAACGAACTGACTTATCCTCGTAAGCAAAGAATTTCTTATCTTTATTTACATGGTACGGGTAAGTCCATGGAGGCCTCCATGTCGTTCCGCCATCTTGAAAAACTATAATAGCAGAGAGGGACAAAAAGCACTAGCCTAGCTCAACTAGCCAACCTTTTCGTTCAGAGCCGGCTGACTGAAACCACTGAAGCGGTCAGTGAGAGGCGCTTGAAAGATTGCACGGCACTTCATAATGCAATCCTCGTAGCCATGATAAAGCTTAAAAATTTAATCTAAAAGGAAACGCGACCGGCAAATTTAAAACGAGGGTAAATATGGGGGTGGCTTTTCCCAGGTGGATAGAGCTAATGAAGGAGAAAAGACTTTGAAAGGGACACCGAAGTCCTGCTTTCTCCTCGACAGTTAAGTCAGTGTTATGGTCTAAATTACAAGCTTTTTCATTCCGTGGTTGTGTAATTCATTATATAGGCAACATAACGGTAAAACGTGTATAGTTAAACTCGATGAAGTGCAATTGGATGACAGGGCGTAGCTTCTTGGCACATAGCGGTTACCGTAGTTGCAATACGCATTTGAAAAAGCGAAGCGCTAGAGAGCACTATGCGTTTGAATGCAAAATACAATATCACCGCTAGATGGGGAAATTTCTACACAGCGTACCATTAAGGACTAAGCTATAGGGTATTTAACAAAAAGCCTCCAAACATGGAGGAGATCAAAGGGGCATGCTTCCCGCTATAGTATCATCAGCTCTCTCCAAAGTCTGTTCATGTGGCCTGTCGCATCAACAAAGGCTAACATTTTAAAATTCTACATATATTTTGAGTAGATAACCGATAGTATACTCTCAGTAAAGGGGTTCACCCTGTGTGTTTCCACAATGAATAAGGATAGTTTGGGAGATACAAGAAAAGTAAAAATGATCTTATACGTACAATAGATCATAGCTACCGTAGAAAAAGTAAGATCATGCTTTGAATTAAGACGAGTAAAATTAAATATTCGCTCAAGACAAACTTTACTTATTACTCATGGACCACAGAGGCACATCGCGTCTCTGAACATGTGTGGTGATTTTCTAAATGATACAATTTAATCTAAATAAGACCAATGTAGAGTCCTGGGATTTCTTTTAAAACAACAAAAACATTGTGACAACATGTTTCATGTCGCATGGACAAAAATACAGTTTGAAATAAGATCTAAGACGCCAAAGCACAATTCTTGATTTATAAAAAAAATGTATTTTATTTTTTGAACAAACGATGTTTAGTAAAAAAATAATACCTTAGGTTAAATTTATGAAATTCATTTATATCATACAGAAGTAGAAGATAAATAGAAGATACGATTTTAATAAAACTTTACAGATTTGATTTAAACGGTCTTTTAATTTGAAAAGATCTCATTTAAAATTTTAAGATTATGCTTTTAATTAAACAAGTTTAATATGAATAAAACAGTGGAAAGCAGACTAACTTTGCATCTGCTGGGGCATTGTGACCCCAGAGGCTCATCTGGCCTGTCACTCCTCTCGTCTCTGTGAGGGTGTGAAGCTTCATCTCGCCCTGTAGTTTATCCCTGAAGGATCTGGGAGGGTTTTTGTTTATGACATCTTAAACTATTTGTTTTTTTATTGTTAGTTTCTACTACTTCTTCAGTTCTATGAAAATGTAAGGAGTTTTTATATTTTATATTTGTATATATATATATATAATTTTTATATATATTATTTAGCTAAAACTAAGGTTAAATTGTTTGAATACATTTTGTCATTATACATTGAGTTATATACTTTATTTGAGTTTATGGAACCAACTTAGTGTGTGAGAGTGCAAAACAGTATGTAAAAAACAATGTAAAAATGCAGTTTTCTGTGATGGTCGTGTTTAGGTGTACGGGGTAGAATATGCTGTTACAGTACAAACATCATTATGGTTATATTAATAACAATTATACTTTGGGTCACCGTTAAAAAAAAAAGATTGTAAAGATGTAAAGATTTCATTTAAACAATCTTTTCATTTTTAAAAGATCATATTTAAACTTTTACGATTATGCTTTGAAATAAATTTAGTACGAACAAAACTTTGGCTCTGGAAAGGCGTTAGCAGACTAACATTACATGATGCACAGAGGCTCATCTGCTCTGTCACCCTATATCCTGAAGCTAACATTATTGTAAAATAACGTATTTCTCTGAAGATGTGCTGGTGATCGGAAGGAGCTTATAAGCAGGCTATCAATGGGGCTCGGCCTGAGGCATCACAGATTCTAAAAGTCTTCATTGTTGCTCTCTCACTACAGATAGACCTATGTGGGGATTTTCTCACAGATACTACTTGAGGAATTATTAAACATTTCACACAATGTGTGAGATAACTTGTGAGAGCCGCAAATTTCAAAGTTCTTTACATGCACCCTGATAAATAAAAAAATATAGTCAAGTTTTCCCCAGAGACCATCGATATAGCATAATTGTTTTTTATGAATTCATTGAATAAGTTTGAAACTATTTCAAACTTTTAATGCTTATACACTATGAAATAAATTTAGCAAACATTCACAGTCTCATTCTGATCACTGAACACAACCCCTCTGACTGTCAAACGCTGGTGTGAGAGAGAGAGAAAGAGAGAAATAGTTCTTTTCAACTTTAAATGGTCAATATGGACATCTATGTGATAGGAGCTACTTCAACCCTGGTGAAAATGTAAGATGATTTTATTTTTATCTAAATCTAACATAACTGCTACAGTAAATTTGTAAAATATTTATTTTAAATGAACAGAATGCTTTTCAACTTCATTAATTTAGTAAGATTTTTTAATGAACGGCATGATTTTCAACTTCAGTAATTTAGTAAGATTTTAAATGAACAACAATTAGTAAACTATTTATTTTATATATGATATATTTTAATTTATACACTTTTAAAGGAACACAATGCTTTTCAATGGGCTCAGGAACGTGTCACAAAAACAGATACCAGGCCAGCCACAGGCTGGTGTGACAGAGAGAAAAGACTTCAGGGGAAACACTTGTGGGTTTTTTCAACCACGGTGAAACAGTAAGATGATTTTTATTTTTGTTTAATTTATATACTTTTAATTGAACAGCATGGTTTTTCAACTTGAGTCAGTGTCAAATATTTGTGAATGACTAAATGTAAATTTTATAATCATTTCATTTAAATGAACATAATGCTTTTTCAACTTCTGTGTGAGATAAACTTTCAAGGTCCTCAGCAATGCGGAGGGAGGGGAAATTCCTGCTTTGACACACACACACACACACACACACACACACACACACACACATAGACGCGCGTGCTCCCTATGTTTTTGAGACAGAGTCAGATCATTCATACATTGGATTGTTTGCAATACTTTTGTGGCTCCATTTTATTTAAACTTTTTGTGTGAGGTTTTACATAAGCTGTATGTTTTTTCTTCAACTCTCTAATACATTTTTAACTGTTTGGAATATTTTTGTGACTCCATTTTATTTAAACTTTTTGTGTGAGGTTTTATTTTATATTCTTTTAAAGAACAGATAAACTTTCACCATTTTATTTAAATGAACATAATGCTTGGTCCAGTGAATAGTTGTACATTTTTTTCTTATCACTTTCACAGCTCCCCTTGATAAAGCTCAGGGATGCGGTGACCAAAACACCAACTTCAAACAATCACATCTCAAACTAACTGTCACATCACTTTGTAACTGTAACATCAAAGCTTATGTTAACAAGGCCAATACCTCCCTTTTCTTGATCAAACAATCAAACTAACTGTCACACATCCATCATTTTGACAGAAGCTGTAACCGCAAGGGGCGGAACTAGGTCAAAGGTAACCATCCATCATTTTGACAGAAAGTGTAACCGGAAGGGGCGGAAACTAGGTCAAAGGTAACAGGAAGGGGCGGAACTAGGTCAAAGGTAACCATCCATCATTTTGACAGAAAGTGTAACCGGAAGGGGCGGAAACTAGGTCAAAGGTAACAGGAAGGGGCGGAACTAGGTCAAAGGTAACAGGAAGGGGAGGAACCGGAAGGGGCGGGACAAGGGGCGGGACAGGAAGGGGAGGAACCGGAAGGGGCGGGGGAAGATCAAAGGAAAGCCACGCCCACCTGTCAATCATAGGGTCATAAATCATTTTGACACAAGGTGTAGGCTAATAACTACTAGAGCGACATCAGAGGGTGAGTATTCTTTTGAGATAAGAATAATCACTGTGATATTTGATTGATCAAACAGCCTAGCCAAAGAGGCAGCATATAAGATGTGTATATGTATAAAGAGTATATGTATGATATATTGTTATAGTGCGAACAAGGTTGAAGAGTACCACAAAAGGTAGACTTATAATATAAAGGGGAAATCTATTATTCAATAATAGAATACGAATTTATATAGACTGATCACCTAACTCTTGAGGACACGACTAAAGGATAGGCTCTTTAGTTACCGCGAGATTATATTAATATCAAGGACGGGATATTGTATAATTTGGAACGGTATTAATCGTGAAAATCCATCGCATGGGGGCTCATCGCGGGATTATCGTTAGATAATAAAGACCCGGAGCAAAAAGAGATTTTGATCAATCAAATGGATGACCCAAAAAAGCTTCGCTATAAATAGGGGACGCCCTATTGAAAGGAAAAGCGAAATAAACCCGCGGCAGAACCATGAGTATCTGACCAAAACTAACAAAAATCCCTTAAGAGAAAGGGTCTTGTAAATTCCTTAAGAAAAGGAAATAAGTGTTTGTCTTGGTCTGCATTTCCAGCTGAAATGACTCAAATGGCTCAAAGGCCACCAGACTTAAATGTGCTTGCAACCTCTCAACCTGTATCTGTATACCAAATCACTGTAACAACGCGTGATAAATTTTTCTGAGAAAAAAGTACCAAGGAAGGCACTTCGGAATGGTATATAGGGGATTGCGAAATAAACAATGGAAGGGAGTTTATTTGCACCTCAGCAGCAGATGTAAGGGCCATAGTTGGACGGATTGACACAAATAGGACACTAGGAGACAAAATTAAAATCCATTTCGATCAAGGAATGGAGGTCTCATACAAGCCAACCACAGATTCTAGTGTAGAAGTCTATAGTGGTAGTACAAGAGTGATGTATGACGGTACGGTTCTTCCCCCGCAGAGAAGGCGCAGGGACTCTCAGAATACTGAAATCAATTATTCTGATACAGAGCGACCAGGACCTAGTGTCCAGAGAAGATTAGACTTTCAAGAGGCAAGCCCTGGGCCGGCATATGCAGCAGTTGCAAATGAATTAGCTCAGGCTATTAATGCAGACTGGGCATCGTACCCAGAGGGGACTGACTGGGAAGGTGAAGAAAGCGGAGGAAACCAATGGGATGAACCCATTCCACAAAGAAATAGGGTTAATCATAAAAAAGCACGACCTTTGTCTAAAGAAAGAAGGAGTAGTAGCCACGCTAGGGAACACGTAGACCTAGCGGGGAGAAAAACTTTAACCCAACCGGGGCATAACCTAAAAGGAAGCATCAGGAGAGCAGAGCCCGAATACATGCAGAAATTCTTCTTAGCAGCGACAGGGCCGACAGCTGATGAAATTTAGACATGCCCGGGACAAGTTCTAAGGCTAAACAAGATATGATAGCCGAACAACAGGATGCCTGTCAAAAAGCTCTAGCATTATGTCTCCGTCTGGCTCTCCCAGAAAATAGAGGTCGGAGTAAAAGGGACCCTGTTATGGGTGATATTTTTGAACTAAGAAAGGAAGTTCTAACAGAAACAAATAACCCAATATATAGCAGAAGAACAGAACCAGAAATAGTACCCCAAAAGGAAGGAAATTATGAATATGATTTCAGTGCAGGGGAAGAAAGTGAGGTGCCAGAGCCCAGGGAAGGATTAGGCATAAACTTAGCCCGAGTAGCAGCCTCTTCAATAAGAAAAAAGGCACTATCAGGGAATAGCCGCAGGATCACAGGGCCCTATAGAGTGCCAGGGAGCTCACAGGAAGAGTCTGAATCAAGTGAGTCCTCTTCTTCGGAGGAAGAAAATTACCCCAGGCCAGTAAGAAAAACTAGGGCAAGACCTAAGCATACCATAACGGCCACAGAAATGGGGATGTTTAATGGAATGAAACTCGACTCCAGAGATAACATGAGAAACTGTCAAAAAATAGTAGAATTAGGGAAAAAGCTTAATATTCATGACGAGGATATAGAGCTAATGATTAATCAACTGGTAGGGTTGGAACTAAAAATTGACGACATTTCCCTTCACAAGAAGAATATTTCGGGAGTGACGGCTAAAGAGAAATATGAGAAAGGGCTGAGGGAGATCAAAAGCACCGGGGTCCTAATATTCTGCAAAAATAGAGCCGAAAGAGGTAGAAAACCAATTCAAACAGTGAAAGAACTCCTGAAGTTTGACAAGGATCTGCCAGGCCTGAACTCGCTAAAAACATGGGGTAAAGAAACTCACTGGGACGAGTTACAAACTTTTGCAGTAAGGTATGACAGGCGATCCAAGCAGGAAGCTGAGAAAAAGGGAAAGCTAGAGTCCCAGAGGGTAACAGGCAACAGGCCAGAAGGTCAAAGAAAATCAGAGAGGCTCAGAGGAGCACAGGGCTATAATGGGCGACAAGGGACTAAATACTTAGAAAAGCCAACAGTTCCCAGAGAACAGAGGGAATCAATCAAACCAAGCAGCAATCAGCGAAGAAATAGATCGCGAAGCCGAGGAAGGCAAGGAAAGCCCAGTGGAGGACAATTACAGAAACCTGCATACTCAAAAAATGGCACCAGGCCAGATAGCTCAACTTATGTTTCAAAAGATGAATGGGATAAGATGACTCCAGAGCAGCAAAGCAGAGTCAGAGAACAAAGAGATAGACAAAAACCAGCAGGGAGAAATTCGTACAGTAATGACAAAACCAAGACAAGATCCGTGAGGTCTAACGAGTTTCAGCGAAAACAGAAATAGGGAATCCCCAAAGGAAAAGCAACCATCCAGTCTGACCTAATTAAAGAAATAGACGGCTTTTTCTACCTCGACTACAATGGGAGAACGTTCCTATTGGATTCAGGGGCGGAGATCAGTTGTCTGAACGATTTACCTGGGGATGCAGAGAAACAAGAGGGAAAAATGAGAGTGTATGGCTTTAACAAATCGCAAACACCAATTTCTTCAGATTGGTACATGTGGAAAGGTATAGCCATCATTCCTAATCAGTCAGAAAATTTGATTACATTACAGGATGCCTGTACCATTGTGGGCGAGAGTAATAAAGACGTCTCAGTCAGATGGATGAAAATGGTTGACCTCAGGGGAGAAATTGACAGAATGGTAAAAGACACTATTCTAGACAAAGACAAAGTAAGAGCAATTCTAGAAAAACATAAAAATGGAGCTGCCAAATTTAAAAATGATGTTGGCCTGCTAGGAAAAGAATTCGAGTACGAAATAAAAGGTGGTGTGCATAAACCGCAGAGACAATACCCCATACACAAAAAGGCGTTAGCAGAAATTGAAGAAACAATCAAAGAATTAAAACAGTTAGGGGTGATCAAAGAAATAGCCAATGCAGTCACAAATTCCCCGCTACAGGCCGTTCCGAAGCCGGACCAAAGCTGGAGACTTGTCACGAATTTTAAATCATTAAACCGAGTGACCGAACCAGATACAAGATATCTGATTAATGCAAAAGACGTAACCAATGGTTTGCCTAAGGGCCAGATACTAACAAAAATAGACTTAGCAAACGGTTTTTGGACAGTTCCATTAACTGAGGAAAGTATGGCTAAAACTGCGTTCACGTTCCAAACTAAGCACTATTGTTATACTAGACTTCCACAGGGATTCATGAATAGTCCAAATGCATTTCAGGCTATTGTAGTCGGACTGATGTCGGGTCTACCAGTAACTGTGTATATCGACGACCTAATCATCATCAATGATGATCCAGAAGAACACCTGAGGATAGTAGACGAAGTTCTGACTAGGCTGATAAAAGTGGGTTTTAAGCCTAGTTACAAGAAGATTGAGATCGGGAAAAAGGAGGTAGACTTTTTGGGCTTTGCTACAACAGGAGCCGACAGAGGGCTCTCAAAAACTACAAGAGAAAAATTGGAGGAGTTGAGACAAAAAAGCCCAACGAGCTTTAAAGGTTTGCAGAGTTTCATGGGGCACATGAATTTTATCAGGGATCTGATACCAGGTTTTGCTAAATTAGCTAAGCCACTTTATGGGGCCACAAAAGGAAATGAACTAACCTGGAATGACAAGCTAGAAAAAGTTAGGTTAGAACTAATCGATTTAGCTCTGGCCTCAGGAAAAATAGCAAGAAGGGAGCCAGATCAAAAATTGATTGTGAGTGTAGAAAACACTAAAGAAGAAATGGAACTGGTACTCTACAATGAGAAAGATAAAAAGAACCCGATCCAGTTTATGTCATACCCAAAACCCGCTAATCAGGTAAAACAGGAACCGAAATCGGCGGTTGATATCTTGGCCAGCATCGCTAAATACCTGATACCAATAAAAACCTTAGCCTTAGATCAACAGATAATCGTTGAAGCAAAGGGTGAAGGGATAACTCAACTGGCGAGAGAGGCAAAAAACTTAGTGAGTGAAGCACCAAAAGTTCATCAGTTCCCCTTCAGGGACTACCGCTGCGTGAAATCGCAGTGGGAACGCCCTCAGCGTGACGCGTCTGAAGCATGAATGAAATCAGTCAATGGAGAGAATGAGCGTACGGCGAGTGACGTCATCGACCAGGAAGCTATAAATATCCCCTGAGTACACAACACGCCAGCTTTTAGTTACTTCAGCAGCTCTGTGTGTGTCTGAATCTGTCGATTGTGTTTGTCTGTTTTGTCAGGAGTTTTCACTATATATATTTTATATAAAAAAACCAATATGAGCGAGCAGTATAAGAAGTGTGTTCCCCCCTGTACTCGGCACATCACGGGTGGGGATTCACACGAGCTAAGTGTGGCTTGTTTGGAAGTGCAGCAATGCCCAGTCAGCTCTCGAGGGAGTCGATTGTCAGCATTGCGAGCGTTTTCCCTTGAGAACTCTGCGCTCGCGGCGATCGCTCTTCGAGGAGAGTGATTTGCTGCGAGCTCCCCGAGGCTCGGGTCCCGCTTCTGTTGAGGCAGAGCGGCGGCGCTTGTCTTGGGGCTCGCAGATGGATCTCGCTGGCGACGTTGAGACGGGCTCCGCCCTATCTCAGCTATCTCCGACGAGATCTAGTGCCTCTCACCCGGCTCTGGAAGCACGCGCTGCGGCGGTTACTTCTGCCCGGGTGGAGGCACATGATGATGTTGAATTGAGATTTTCCAGTTCTGAGGAGCTGGATGTCGAAAGTTTATTATCAGAGAAAACTAGTTTATCACATTATACTGCAAATGAAGAAGGTTTGATGGATGTATTATCTCGGGCTGTTGAAAAGCTAAAAAAAATAAAAATAATAATAAAATAACAGTATCGAGTGGCCAGCTGATAGACAGGTTTCTAGAATTAAAAGCAATCTAGATGATAGATTTCTGTCTGCACGACCTCAACCTTCTAGCCGGTGCTTACCGTTCTTCCCAGATCTTCATGCTGAGTTTTCAAAGACCTGGGTTAGACCGGTTTCAAGCAGAATTTACACAAATCAGTCCAATGCTTATGGTAACATTGTTGGTGCTAAATCTGCTGGTTATGTGACGATACTGTAGGCGGAGGAGACGCTTGCGAGCTATCTCTCTCCTGCTTCATCGTCTTCACTTAAAGCACCGGCTCTTCCACCAAAAAATAAATAAATAAATAAATAAATATATATACCTCTGTGCTGGTGGGGAAGGCTTACTCGGTGGCTCGGCAGGCGGCTGCATGTTTGCATACGATGACTTTTATGCAGGCTTTTCAGGCCGACCTGCTCAAAGGAAATCTGAGGGGGGTCCCCGCCGAGAGAGACTTGCGTTCACCTCCCTTAAGGGTGCCCTGTCTCTCCTGGCGCCCTCAGGGGCCCGTCCTACTAACCCTGCCGAAACAGGGCGTAGAAGGGTCTGGCGAGTGCTTTCCCGATGGACGCTCGCCGCCTCTAAGGAGGGTTCTAGTGTGTTCAGACAAGTCGTTCCCTGCCGGTGCGCCGTTACAGGGCACTGTGTCTGTCACGCAGAATGTTCAACCAGAGCAAAGTCTTTCGTCGAGTTCGTCTTCAAAAAGAGCACAGCAGAAGCAGAGGGTCACGTCTCGTGCCCCCCTGCAGAGAAACTGGAGGGACGAGGCGGGGTGCTCTCCGGCGCGGCCTTCTCGGGGCAGGACTGATCTGAGGACAGTCATTGTCGCCAGAAAGGCCGCGTCGAAAAAGTCCTGACGGGCTGAACGTCAGGACTCTGAGGGTGGTCCCCATCGGGAAAAACTTGAGTTCACCGCACAAAAACACGGTGCCCTGTCTTTCTCGATGCCCTCAGGGGTCTGTTCTACTAACCCTGCCTATACAGGGCGTAGAGAGACTCGGCGAGCGATTTCCCGAGGGACGCTCGCCCCCTCCAAGGAGGGTTGTGGAGTGCTCAGACCAGCTGTTTCCTGCCAGTATGTTACAGGGCGCTGTGTCTGTCACTCGGGATGTTCATCCGGAGGCCAGCCTCGAGAGGCTGGTTCCCTTAGTAGAGTTCCTGGCGGAATGGGTCCCCCACCCAGCAGGGAGTTAGGATACTACTTCATCGAAAAAAAAAGAAAAAAAATCCTGACGTGCTGAACTTCAGGGTTCTGAGGGTGGTCCCTATCGTGAAAGACCTGAGTTCACTGCACAAGAACACGGTGCCCTGTCTTTTCCGATGCCCTCAGTGGTCTGCTCTACTAACCCTGCCTTCACAGGGCGTAGAGAGACTCGGCGAGCGATTTCCCGAGGGACGCTCGCCCCCTCCGAGGAGGGTTGTGGAGTGCCCAGACCAGCTGTTCCCTGCCAGTACGTTACAGGGCGCTGTGTCTGTCACTGGGGATGTTCAAATCAGATCCGAGGACTGGTTTGTCATGATAGATCTAAAGGACGTTTACTTCCATGTATCTATCCTCCCTCAACACAGGAAGTTCCTGAGGTTCGCTTTCGGGGGCGAAGCGTACCAATATCGGGTTCTTCCGTTCGGCCTAGCACTGTCACCCCGAACATTCACGAAGTGTATGGATGCTGCTATAGCCCCGCTGAGGTTACAGGGCATCCGCTTTCTGTACTATATAGACGATTGCTTGATTCTAGCTCAATCGGAACAACAGGCGGTTCGGCACCGAGATGTCGTTCTTGCTCATATCAAGTGACTGGGGCTGAGGCTCAACGCCAAAAAGAGTGTTCTTTCTCCATTACAGAGAACCACTTTTCTAGGTGTAGTGTGGGATTCAACGACGATGCAGGCACGATTGTCACCTGCTCGTATTGCTTTGATTCTCGCTGCAGTAGATCAGGTCAAGCTAGGCCAGTCATCCACTGTAAAACAGTTCCAGAGACTGCTAGGTCTCATGGCAGCTGCGTCCAACGTGATACCTCTTGGCCTCTTGCACATGAGACTGTTACAGTGGTGGCTCAGGACCAAGGGATTCTCCCCGAGGGGAAATCCGCTTCGCATGATCGTGAGTTTGCGACGGTGTCATCACGCCCTGATCATGTGGAAAGATCCTTGGTTTCTGTCCCAAGGCCCTGTGTTAGGAGCTCCTTGTCGTCGCGTTATGCTAATGACAGATGCCTCTCTCACGGGTGGGCTCAGGGTCTGTGGGAGGACCATCATCGTCTGTGGCACTTAAACTGCCTAGAGATGTTGGCGGTGTTTCAGGCTCTGAAACACTTCCTCCCAGACCTAAGGGGCCACCATGTTCTTGTCCAGACAGACAACACATCGGTGGTTTCTTATATCAACCATCAGGGGGGTTTGCGTTCTCGCCCGCTTTACAAACTGGCACGTCAGATCCTTCTATGGTCCCAGGGGAAAATTCTTTCTCTGAGAGCTTTTATCTCCCGGGGTATTTAAATCAGGGGGCAGACATCCTGTTAAGACAGGGGCCGAGGCCCGGGGAATGGAGTCTTCACCCCGAGGTGGTGGAACTCCTATGGAAACATTTCGGTCTTGCCGAGGTAGACCTATTTGCTTCTCGAGAAACATCACACTGCCCGCTGTGGTTCTCTCTCAGCCATCCAGCCCCGCTGGGGTTGGATGCGATGGTACATCCGTGGCCGAGGTCACGCTTGTACGCTTTTCCCCCGATCGCTCTGCTCCCAGGAGTTCTGGAGAGGGTTCGCCGGGACGGGCTCAGTCTCCTGCTAATAGCCCCGTTCTGGTCGGCCCGGGTATGGTTTGCGGACCTAGTGTCTCTCCTCAACGGCTCTCCCCTAGAGATACCGATCAGGAGAGATCTGCTCTCTCAGGCGAGTGGGTCGATCTTTCACCCCCGTCTAGAGCTATGGAGGCTGTGGGCTTGGCCTCTGAGGGGGCCCAGCTCATAGATTCTGGTCTCTCGGCTGAGGTCGTTGAGACTGTTGTGGCAAAAATTCATCTCAAACAAACATCACTGCGTAAGAGACACTCAGAGTCAAATTATATAAAATAGAAGTATTTATTCTTGCAAGAATAGGAGCAGTCTAATACACAGTTGTTACCCTGTGCAGAAGAGTGACACACCCCCAGACAGACTGAACTAGCTTTTAT
The DNA here is from genome assembly GCF_051911475.1 of Siphateles boraxobius. Lineage (NCBI taxonomy): Eukaryota > Metazoa > Chordata > Actinopteri > Cypriniformes > Leuciscidae > Siphateles > Siphateles boraxobius. The sequence continues at coordinate 1,199,487 of NW_027509119.1, read as the reverse complement.
CTTAGTTTCAAGGCCTTCTTCCCCCCAGAGCCTTCCTCCCAGTAGTTTTCCATAGACGTCACTAGTTGGCCCACTAAGCTCCCCTGCACCAAATGGCCTTCTGACATCTAGGTCAGAGGTCCTTGTTCGTCTGTTCTCTGGAGTGTCTCCCCCTTCTGCCTCCCCAGGTACATAAACAGAATCTTCTCTCACTACAAGTGAGAGACACACATGTGACATTATTTGAATCATCTATATTTTACTAAAGATCAATGAATATCATTAAAATTGCCACCACAACTCCTCACTTTTTATCATTATGATTACCCATAATCACAATAATAAACAATAAGACAAATTTTAAGTCATATCATCACACTTATACTCTTCATCTCTGGTTTTCACTGACCACTCTCTTAAACATTTGTGAAATAACATTTGGAAAAGTAAAAAGCTTAGGCTGTTTTTGTGGGGATAGTCCCTTAAGTATTAGCAAGCAAGTAAAGACTTTATCTGCGGCCGGGCTGAATGAATAAGCACTGTTATTGCACTCCCGACCTAGGTCGGACCCTCAGTCACCTCAGTATAAACAAGAAATAGTGTATAGTTTAAGTAGGAAACACATCAATTTAACACCCTGGTTATCATTACACATCTTGAAACCCACATGGCATTTCAACAGGCTAAGAAATACGAAGAAATAAAAGTAGAATAAAATCCCTCATTTCGACCCCTCTCCTTGTACGTCAACACATAGCGGATAACCACAGCTTTTAACCTTCTGTTCATATCAAAAACATTCATAGAAATAAAGAAAAAGAAAAGGAAACATACACTTTAACACATGTCACAGTAGCTCCCACTACTTGTATCATCATATTTTGTTCATCCAATTGAACAGACTCCCAGCTTTAACCAGTCTCTGTACTGAGCTGGAAACACACTATAATGCATGGTAAACATAACAATATTGATAATCCTATCGCTGAAATTGGTAGTACAGTACCCCCAACCCCCCAAAGATTAACCAATCTTATCCATTTACCATCAGTCCACGCCCATTTCCATACATCGCCTCCATTTTCCTAACCATATTTTCTTAACTTTTAACTCGATTCAGCCAATGGTTTTACTTAGTAAGCTCTATTTAACACCATATTTAATAAAATCTATCCAGAAAAGGTTTTATATTTTTTTTTTATCCATTCTTTTAACCAATGTAGTTGTTCGAAATTAACTCTAATATTTCCATTACGGACACAATCAATATATTTTCTACATTTACAATCAAATCAATACCTAGTTTGATTCAATCAAACAAAATCGTCACAAGAACAGATTCTTCTGTTAAACTTAAACCATCAGTTGTGTTGATCATCTCGTTCGCCCCACGGACGTTCCGTGTTCTTTTACCTTTAACTTTTAATTCAAACATGCTGTGGTTCTACTTAATAAGCTTCAACAATTATCCCTAGTGTTTACATTAATTAATAGATCTTCTCTTCCCAAAAACATTTTCCTTAAATATTTCCTAATGAATAAGTAACCAATCAAATCTTTTGATCTAGTGTATATCAATACTAAGCCCTATTTTGATTTAATCGAATCAAATCCTCAAAATAATCACAAAACCACATTCTTAAACCATTAGTTGGTTCACATCCTCCTCCAGGCGTGTTGATCATCTCGTTCGCCCCATGGACTATGGGATGGTTGTGGCCTGTTGGTGTAGGTGAGAGGCTTGGACCCAGGTGTCACACTCTCCAACCATTTTCTGATCCTTATAAGGTTTTCCCTTAAATCACGACCGCACCCCCACTGGAGTGAACTGTCACCTGTGAATGGAGACCTTAAGTATTTTGTTAGTGACCGCTTGACCGCTCCCCTTTGGTGTGACCTGTGGAATCAACAACCTGAAACATTATCTCCGGATAATTTCTTACTCACTTAATAGCACTCGGGGTCCTTTTACCCTGAAAAACACTCAACCCCTGTCCTCATGTCCACACAATATTTATACATTTGGAACAGAATTAGTTCTGTTTGATCCAATCCTTCCTGACATTCTGTAAAAGGAAAATTTTAAGTTATGCGCTGCGCAGGTGTAGCACCTTTCTGCCACACTAATAACCCAGGCCAGGACAGTTAGCCAAATTCATCCATAACCATTATTTTGGTGGGCACATTTTGCCCTGTCTCCCAATCCTGCATGCTCTCTGTAAAGAGAAACAGATTTCGAGGTTATTGTCAGATAGTAAAGTACGTAGTTTCTTTTGTCTACTGTTCTCCCGTGGCCTTCGATGCCCTGGCGTTTCCTGTTGAAACAATCTTTGTTATTGGTGTGTGCGGCACACTCACAGACATCCATTTTGTTAGGCAGAAAAAATGGCTTCTTTCAGGGCTTTTATCAAATTACCCCTAGTGTTCTCCCAACATTTATTCAGCAAATGTGAACCCCTTAATAAACCATATTTGGCAATTGTTATACCATCTCCCTCTTGATGCACGACACAACTCGAGCATCAATTTAACATAACATTTAACATAGTGTTTTTTATAAAGTTTGCCATCAACACTAACCCAAACGTTGTCCTTCAGACAAATTTCCTCCAGACATCTTTCTCTGCCTCTGAAACAAAAATATTACATTCTTCACTTAAAGCCACAATCTCATCTTCTTATCGAAGTATTTGAAAGGCAACGGCCCTCAGTCTCACAGCGTATTCTGCTTTTCAGGCCTGTTGTTTGGTCTCTCAAGTCAGTCATCTACAAACATTTCCAAAGTCATCAATTTTCCCTATCATTTCAGGTCGTGCTGTGCAGACTTGGTCAATGTCAGTCAATCATTTCTCCCCCTTTGTTCACAATAATCATAAATGTGAGGGGCTCTCCTGATAATTTCATGTTGACTTAGCCAATATGTCACTTTGTTGTTTCCCTCAAACCTACAACATTTTCATTTATCTCAGCCCATGCCAGATGGTGATCTACAACTACACAATTCCAATTTACTGATCTTCAAATCTACATTATGTATGACAAAAGTATTACTACCAGACAGAGCTTGATGGCCAATCAACTTAAAGCTTGTCCCATGTTCTGTATTGTCTCTTCATCAGAATTATCAGCTTCTTTAAAATTTGTCATTTGCCTTAACCCATCTGTAATGATAAACTCATTCCAGAGGTTAATGACGCAATATACACACCATTCAGGCGGAATATTAGTGCCCCAAACTAATACATACAAGACATAAAGTGCTGTCACCATCACACACACACACACTCATACTAGACACACATATGTTAACTGCTCATTCTCAATGTTCACTTTTCTTTATATTATTGCTAAAAGATTTACATTTTAAATAAGATTTTAAACTTCCCATTTTCCTGTAGCTTCTACCTAATTTTACATGGTATCTTAACCACTTTCAAAGCACGTCTGTTCATTATTCATTTGATTTTTAGACAAGTCAGCTGGGTTGTTTTGTTTCATTATCATTATTTTGCTTCAGCTTGCTCTAGCAGGCAGATAACAGAAAGACAGACACAGTTACCATCCCTTCCTCCAACTCAGGCAGTCTCTCTCACTATAACAAATAATTTTTCCACCAGCCTCCTAAGGCTGTAACTTAGACAAAATTTGTATTCATTACAATAACCTTTGACCATTCACCTTTGTCATCCAGACTTTCCTTAAATCAAAAGCTGTCTTCATCTTTAGCCACCACCATGTCTAACGACCTTCAAGAGTTAAAACTATGTCATAGACCTATTAGTTCAAAATCAACACTATGATTTTCCTTGCCCATAAGGCAAACCAGTACATAAAAAGTTTTGCTACTGTCTCCACAACAGCTAATGGGAATCACTTCATGGCCTCAGCTGGCTCTTGAAAGCCCACTCCTGTTAGCCCTTTATCTATAATCTCCATCAGGGTGTTTTCCCCTGGCATATTTGCAGACGCTTGTCACAATAAAAAAACAAGCCATACAACTAATGCGGTTTCTTTTGGCGAGTGGTATATATAGAGGAGCTTTGCTTTATTGGGGAGACATGCCGTGACTCGTCACCGCGTCATCTCCCCTTAACGGCATAAGTACGCTGCTGGCCTCACAGCTCCTGCTCAACCCTCATACCTGTCTCACATAACACACCTCCATTCAGGAGATGCCCAATGACTTTACGTGATCCACTCTGGCTTAGGTTGCCCCCTGTCTGGCCAAAGAAGGTCTTACCCGTCATCGAGATGGTCACTCGTGCCCACTGGTGACCGCTCTTTCCAATCACACAATCAGTTCTCTTCAACAGACCTCAGCTGTTTTCTGGAGCTTAGGTAAGGCACGTTCAAGAGTCACCAGGGCCATTCGGATTGCCTAATAGTGTTCACACAGGGAGACAGGTCAATAACAACAGTATTTAATCACTTAAATCCATTAACTATCTTAAAAGCAGAAACCTAGCTGCTTAGATTATACTCAGTGAATTTAGATCACAACCGTACATTCAGTGTACTTCATCTGTAGCCGGAGCCATCGGTCCTGAATGGTGGAGACTAAATGAGACAAAGTTGTTACTGGTCCTAAAATACGCTAATCAAAATGTCACCTCTATCGTTTAAGGTCTGTATTATTATTTTAAAGACTTCTTTAAAGTCATTCAGTTTTACTTAAATCCATTTACAAATACAAATTGCCCTCTGAACGGCAATGATTTCTTTTAACCTCTCCATGTCTATGATTTTCAACTTAAACACTGTGCTTTACTTATGACACAGGCTCAGATAACAGCTTTTAGCTGACATTGAATCAGAGAGAGACTCTGAGGCATTCAGGACTGGTACACTGCATTTTCATAAAAGTTTTAACATCAGACTTTATCTACCATATTTTAACTCTAGCCCAGCTTAAGGCATCTTTGCCAGAAATTACATGTGTTTCAAATAAACATATTATTTATATTTGTCTTTTGCCCACCTCAGGGAATTTAGACATTACAAATTTCCACTCAGATTGAGTCTCTGTCGCACTGGCAGTTTCAGGCACAACACACATCAGATTTAGATAAGCGAACTGTTTCATTACAGCCAATAGCAGACTTTATCTTTTGGAAGCAAAACATCAGCTTCTAGTTCTTTCATGGTCAACTTTTCAAGCTGTTTGTTTAATCAGATGCCTTTCAACACATTTTACATTTAGCAACTGTTAATTCAGTAGCCTATTGCTTCTGCTTATTTGTTCTTACATAAAAATAATTATTCTAGTTCTCAATAACGTTTCACATTTCTCAATCTCAATTTTAATTGTCAAGTTCTCAACCATAGTTTAATATTTGACTTAAGTTTTCTCTTGGAGTTTATCAATCTCCAATTAGGATTCACACTAATTTTGACAAGGCTTCTCTGCATCTTTTGCAGTTATTATAAATCATCTTTGAGATCTGTCTCTCTATATTACATATTTTGCAACTCACATTTGTTGGAGTCACAAAAGGATTCACTTTAAGACTTCAATCTTTTGACCTTGTTTTTTTATCTCTTATTTCTCAGACCAAAAATTGTCACTGTCGTCATTTAAACACTGATCTATTTTCAACCCCACATTATTATCAGAAATGTGTCACGTGTTAAATGGTCCTGCTGACCACAATCAAGACACTCTCTGTCATCTGGTTGGTTCGTGTGTCAGCCTCAACTACAGCATCAGACACCTTGCAGTTTGATCACTGTGAGCTTCCAAAGGGCTTCAACTTAACTGCACACCCTTGAAGCAGTGTGTGTCCCATTCAGGAATGTAAACAGACCCACTGATAAGCAGTTCTCTGTATTCCTTTGACCATCCACCAATGGCGGATTCAATCACAATAGCCAACTCATACTCTTCATCATTATTATTGGCAGAACATAATTTCATGAGCAGCACAGAGAATGCTCAAAATATTCGAATTTGTTTTCTGTCTTTACCTTACTAATTTGGTATTATCATCAACAACACTAATTACAAGTACTGTTGCTGTTATCCCAGCTTATCTTTTACAAAACATCATCTGCAAATCTCTTCAAAATGAGATCTTCAGAGCAGAGCTGTTTACAGCATTTGCTCTCTTCTGTCTCACTATTTATTTATTTATTTATTTTCCCGGACTGTTCAGTTACTCTTCATAAAGTGTAACAATTTGTACATCATTATTTTCATTACAACTGGTTTGAAGCCTTTTCCCTTCCATCACATGGTCAGTCTGCAGATTCAACTTAATATTATCATTATTGTCTCAGTCTTATCTCTACTGTTTCTCCAAAACAGATTATATTACTCAGTCCGTAAATTACACAGACAACCATTATAGCTACTTGCTTCAATACCCTTATTTTCTTAACATTAATAAAATAAAGCAGATATATCATCATTTCAATCATTATTTTATCAAAATCTAGAATTGTTCCCCATTCTGCTTAAAACATTCTTCATATCATGTTAATCCCTGTCAATCATACAATGCCTTATTTTATTCTAAAACTTTTCATATCATTTAAACAGTTAATTTGACTTCCATAAATTCTGTCAGACCATGTCTATTTTCATCACATATAGTTTTCTACTATATTTCTCCTTTCTTTTCCCTACATGCCAGTTCCTTCATTATCCTCTCCTTTCTTTTCTCAGACATGCCAGTTCCTTCATTATCTAACCAGTACATGATTGTTTGCACAATCCCCACACACACATGTCTCACACACCACCTTTTTGTTTTTTCACTTCCCTCTTCCACCAAGTCTCACTTACAGCTCCCTCTATTTCACACGGACAGCCTTATTGCTTCTTCCTACTTCAATATCTAAAACATACATTTCCCCCCATACTTTCCTAGTTCTACAGAAAACCGGTGTATCAAATTTGGCATGCTTACTCTGAGATTTTCCCATACTGGCTGTTTTCTGTTCCCTGTGGATTTCTCTTCAACGCGCGTTTTCTCTAATCTGTTTAGGCGTCCCCAACAGACCCGATTCTTTCTTTTAACCCAAATCGGTCGGGTTGCACTATTAGTGCCCTCCTAATTAAGGTTTACCAAAAACTGTTCTGGTTCCCCCTAATTAGCCTCAGTACCTAAAAACAATTTGCTCCGTCGTGGAACAACTAATTTTCAGGGTACCTATCTGTTTGAAATCTCTTGATCTGTTACAGTTCTCACTTAATCCCAGATTATTTATCTGCTTGAAATTTCTTGTTCTGTTACAGACCTCAATTAATCTCAGATCATTTTCCCTCGTATCTGTTTGAAATTTCTTGATCTATATAGATCTCAATTAATCTCAGATTACGTACCACAGAAACAGCCTTCAGCCAATATGGTTCAATTTCACTCTTCTCCCCAATTAAACTGAATTTAATTAACTTACCCAAAAGAAAATAAATTGAACTGTCTCTTACCAGAGATGCTTCTGTTGCCACCGGGTTCTTTCAATTGATTCCAGTGGAGTTTCTCCTGGCCCTGATAGCGGTCGGCCCCTCTCTCTGAAATTTACGAGGTAGAGCTGGAACTGCTCAGTCCAGGTGGCCAAACACCGTCCGCTCTCAGGTCCAGAAGGCACTTCCAAGGAATCCCACTCTGACACCAAAATTGTTGTGGCAAAAATTCATCTCAAACAAACATCACTGCGTAAGAGACACTCAGAGTCAAATTATATAAAATAGAAGTATTTATTCTTGCAAGAATAGGAGCAGTCTAATACACAGTTGTTACCCTGTGCAGAAGAGTGACACACCCCCAGACAGACTGAACTAGCTTTTATCTTAGTTTCAAGGCCTTCTTCCCCCCAGAGCCTTCCTCCCAGTAGTTTTCCATAGACGTCACTAGTTGGCCCACTAAGCTCCCCTGCACCAAATGGCCTTCTGACATCTAGGTCAGAGGTCCTTGTTCGTCTGTTCTCTGGAGTGTCTCCCCCTTCTGCCTCCCCAGGTACATAAACAGAATCTTCTCTCACTACAAGTGAGAGACACACATGTGACATTATTTGAATCATCTATATTTTACTAAAGATCAATGAATATCATTAAAATTGCCACCACAAGACCATCCTCCGATCCAGAGCTCCCTCCACGAGGAAGTTATATGCCGCGAGGTGGAAACTTTTCACCTCTTGGTGTGGAGAGCGCCAGCAGGACCCAGTTAACTGCCCGGTTGGTACAGTCCTGGATTTCCTGCAGGACCGTCTCTCCACAGGGTTATCCCACTCCACACTGTAGGTGTATGTGGCGGCCTTAGCTGCTTACCACAACCCTTCAAGTGGAGGTTCCCTCGGGAAACACCCGCTTATGTCTCGCTTCCTTCGTGTCACCTTGAGGCTGAGGCCTGCAGTTCACACAAGGGTACCAGCTTGGGATCTGGCCGTCATCTTAGAAGGTCTCTCCCTTGCTCCTTTCGAGACCATCGAGGAAGTTTCGGAAAAGTTTCTTACTCTAAAGACTATCCTTCTTCTCGCTTTCTCATCTCTAAAAAGAATTGGAGATATTCAAGCACTTTCGGTGGCTCCCTCGTGCCTGGAATTTGCTCCTGGTTGGTTAAGGCCTTTCTCTTTCCGAGACCAGGTTATGTTCCTAAGGTTCCAACTGTTTCAGTTAGACCTATAGTTCTGCAGGTTTTCTGTCCTCCGCCTTTTCTGACGTCAGACCAGGAGAAAATTAATTTGCTGTGCCCAGTTTGGGTTTTGATGCTTACGTCCACAGAGCTGCCCTGTGGAGGAGATCGGAACAAATGTTCGTCTGTTTGGGTCACCTAAGAAAGGGTGTCCTGCATCTAGAAAAAGGATGAGCAAGTGGGTGGTCGAGGCCATCCCACTTGCTTATGGTTCGGCCCATCAGCCTTCACTTTGGCTGTAAGGGCTCATTCCACCCGGAGTATGGCTGCTTCTACAGCTCTTCTTTCAGGAGCTTCTCTTCAGGACGTTTGTGATGCGGCAGGCTGGTCCTCACCGCACACTTTCGTTAGATTTTATTCCCTCGATCTTAGCTCCACTCCGGGGCTCAGGTTCTCTCGTCGGTTTGTGTCTCCTAATGACACACGACGGGGATTTGGTCGTATGGGGATGTGGGTATTGCGTTCCCACTGCGATTTCACGCAGCGGTAGTCCCTGAAGGGGAACGTCCCGGGTTACGTATGTAACCCTAGTTCCCCGAAGGGACGGACGCTGCGTGTCCTGCCATACTCTCGGCATCCCCTTGGGTTGCTGCTTCAGTAACTTTTAAGCTGGCGTGTTGTGTACTCAGGGGATATTTATAGCTTCCTGGTCGATGACGTCACTCGCCGTACGCTCATTCTCTCCATTGACTGATTTCATTCATGCTTCAGACGCGTCACGCTGAGGGCGTTCCCACTGCGATTTCACGCAGCGTCCGTCCCTTCGGGGAACTAGGGTTACATACGTAACCCGGGACGTTCACATGGGCTAAATGGAGCAAGCTGCTACAAGATACGCAGATCGTTTTCGGGCAGAGTAAGACCAACAAAAAGGACAAAATAACGTAAATCCCGAAGGGGACCGTGGTTTGTTATTTTACAGACGGTTCTAAAGAGAATGACGAAACTGTGTGGGGTTTTATTAGAAAAGCAAGAGGTAAGACCGTCTTTAGACAAAAAGGACAGTTGTCACATGAGGAATCAGCACAGCAAGCTGAAGTGACTGCAGTCATAGAGGCCTTGAGGCACATGAAGTTGACACAAACAACAGGTGCGGTTTTAGTCACAGATAGCGACTATGTGTATAAAGCACTGACGGAACATATTGAGACATGGAAACTTAACGGCTTTTGCACTGCAAAAGGCAAAGCGTTAAAACAAGACGTTCTATGGAGAGAGATTGCCGTGTTGTTAGAGGATGTGAAACCACAGGTGCTGCATCAAAGCAGCCACACGGTGCAAACAACGCCTGCCGCATCGGGTAATGCTGAGGTCGACAGATACCTCAGAGATAAGACAGTTCAGGTGACTAAAATAATTAGGGCGATCACCAAAGACAGTGAAAAGAATCTCATTGAAACTCTACATGAAGATTTAATGCATCCAAGTTTAAGCTACATGGCAAAGTACTGTAAAGCCACAGGGCTTAACATACAAAATTTGAAGACAACCTACCTGAAAGTCAGAAAGGCATGTTCAGAGTGCAGGAAAGTAATGACCAGCAGAAATAATGACTATGGGTCAATAAAAACAGAGAGAGAAAATGAAGAAATATCTATCGATTTCGCCGGACCGATCCGGCCCGCGACCAGACAAAAGAATTGTTACTTTTTAGTAATAGTGGATAATTGCTCCAATTTCCTGCAAATATATCCATGCAAACAGGCTACAAGCTCAGTAGTAGTGCAAGCTTTAAATGAATGGATAAAATACCGTGGACCACCGATGAGAGTCAGGGGCGACAATGCATCTAACCTGACAGGACAGGAAGTCAAGGACTACTGCAAAAAGGTTGGAGTTAAACTGATAAAAAGTGTGAAATACCAGCCCGCAAGCAATGGAATTGCTGAGGCCGCGGTTAAGAGATGCAAGGAATTTTTTATAAAGAACGAAAAATCAGGTTTTTGGGACGAATTAATTGACCGCTGCAATCACTTTCTAAATTACAGAGTCAGACCAAGTGAACTCAAAATTGAGGATCAGCCCGAACAAGAGAATTTTAGCTCCAACCCATTTAAGGTAGGCGATCAAGTAATTATATTACATAAGATCAGAGGAAAACGATTTAAACATAAAACGGGTACTGTTGATACGGTAACCAAAATCACATCAAATACTAGTGTGGAGTTGGAAAATAACGGCATTTGGTCATGTCGGGAGATAATAAAAGCATATTGAAGCAGGTGGTATTTGAGTCCATTATAGAGTCTAAGACGGGCTGGGTACAATGTCAAAATGAAGCATATGCACTTCTTAGGGTGAAGAAATGGCATGAGGGTTGCCCTGACGGTACCAATAGCAAATTGATACCCTTCACGAGTTGTTGCATTTGTGAAATGAGTGACGTGGCCCAGTTGCTTTGGGAAGGCCCGAATGAGGATCGGCCAAGCAAAGAAAGTTTGAGACAATCCCTCATGAAAGAGGGACAAAACCTTTTTTCCTGGTAAAATCCAGAAGGGAAAATAGGGCACTGTGCACTTGGGGAAGTCACAGTGTGTGGAAACTGCAGACTAAGCAAACAGATGTGGGTCATCCAGAAGATACAACTGGGAGCGACCAGTTGTGTCTGCCGAACCTGTAATTTATGTAAAGAGAAACTTATTTTACTAGGTTCGAAGTGTTCCTGCACGTTTAGAGAGACTAAACTGGAACTGTGTAACAGATGCGATAAGCTAGAAGAGCGGAAGTGGGTGCAGACTGTCAGTAAAAAAGAAGTCTGGCTGACCCGAAAATCGAAGTTAGCTATGGGTTGTGTTTCCCAAGGTATGGTTATGACCTCGTGGGTTAGCAATCCAATTCCTCTAATGGAAGAGGAAGAGAGAACTTGGCTATATCAATATTGTAAATTGTCAGGACTGCATAGTCCATCCCATACAGACCCTCTAGAAGAAGGATCTGTTTTGGGCCAGATTCTGGGACAAATTACTTGCTTGAATGCATGGGAGAAAATCATCTCACATAATCTAAATAAACCGGACAAAGCTATTTTGGTGAAAAGAGAGGGTCAGTATGAAAGCAGCACAGCCGAGCAGTTCATAATCAATGAGATTAAAAACATGAACTGAACTGGAATGTAACTGACTGGTACGGGGGACCATGCACACGGCAGAGCACGATCATAGAGATAGTTAGAAGTTCCAAAGGGAAAAGACTAGCCTATGAATTAAATTGTACCAAAGAATTTGATCTAGGAACAGAAACTCTTATAGTGGGAGTTAGACAAGACAACCAGAATGTTGAATTCTGGAGCGACCAGGTCCAAACCACATATCCTTGTACTGCAGGAATGTTTAATGACTGGAGACATGCAACATTTAGTGCGCCTATAATGCAATCTTATGCAGCTGTAACCCTGAACAAAAGCACTGTCAGAAACCATATGTCCTGCAGCTATGAGGCTATAGAGGGCAATCAATGGAAACACGAGAATTTGAGGGTAACTCCATTAATTCTGAAACAAATGGTCGGAGAAACTCAAATGCGAAAGATATGCGCTTTGGTCCCATACCTTAATTATCTAAGTGACTGGAAAGATTTATTACACCCCGTGGATGACTTCCTAGAAGGTGAAAGCATGGGAGGACATTGGATACATAGAATTGACCTCTGGACAAAAACCAGGGGTCCCACAGATATAACTCTAACACAATTAGTTACAAAGGTATTGAAAAAGGCTTTTGAAGACATGGAAGAGAAAATCAAGGAAATAGCCCAAAGCGTTTGGAACGTACTACTAGACATATGGTCTATATTAGAAATAGTGTTATACTGTGTCGGGGGGGTAATACTAATCATTGTGATATTAGGTATACTGATAAAAGTGTTGAACGTAGGTGTACGTTGCAGACAGCTAAGCCGACTAGCCAATCAGGCTAGGTACAGGAAAATTCCCCTGACAGTTGATAATTCAGAGTCTGAAAACGACAGTGAGGGGGAGGAGCTTATAGCTGATACGAGAATCTAAAAATTGCAAGCTTGAAGTATTGCTCCACTCATCTGCTGGCCACAGTTGACTGAACTGATACAACAAGCAATAGATCTCGGAAAACCAGATCAATGGCATCATCGCTTGAACCAAACTCCTGGGGAAATGATTCCAATCTGACTGAACCCACTTGCTCCAATCCGCCGGTAAATAAATCTCAAATTATAATTTATGATACTATTTTAAGCCTATACTGGCTAGTGATGATAATGGGATTAAGGGGAAAATGGCAAATTCCAATTGCAATCTGTCACATAGCCATGTACAATCTACGTAAAGGGCTAAATCTGGCAGGAATATTAATTGGGCAAGTGGTAAAAAGCCCGAGAATGAAATCCATCTTTGGAACTCGAGGCTTGATAATACTGGAAATCCTCAATATAATACTCACCATATGTGTTATGGTACAGTATTATCTTGGGGTCAGTTATATGAAACATGTAGGATTCTGCTCTACCCTGCTGGTAATTCTTTATCTAATGATATTGGCTACCAGAAGAGTAGAGGCAGGAGGAATAACAATGGTTATCTACATAATAGGAGTAATGACAGTCGCATTGGCAACAATGGTGACAGCCGAATATTATGATGATCCAAGAATGTTTTGCATAGCCATGATGATTGTTATTAACGATTGGTTCTATCTGCCGAAACTGATAAAAGCTATTAAGCAATGTTGCCAAAGCATAGAATTTACAATTCCTTCTGTAACATCCAATTAGCATTCCACAACGGGACGATTGAAGAGAAGACAAGTAGATGGAAATGGAAACCTGAAGGCTAGAAGTGAAGATTCTAGGGGTTGTGTTATGTGTATTAGTTATAGCAGAGGTTTAAGGCTAAGATGCTATTTTAGGAACCAATGGGAAGATTTGTGTTTGGATTGTGCCTTACTATATAGGGTACCCATGGAGGAAATTGGGGAATTAGTTATGACCCATCGAAAGGGAAGAATGGACATTAATGGGCCCTGTGTGTCCAAAAGCTTCCTCAAGTGGTGTCAACATATGGAGTTTAGAGAATGTGAAGCCAGTAAAATTATACCCATACAGGCGGGCTCTAAGAATAGTTACACAGCCAAAACATATCACCTCGAGCCAAGAGTGTACCTAAAGAAAACTGGCACTGGAACTCCCGAGTTGATAATAGGGGTAATTTTTAGAAGAAAGTTCTGGAATCACAAGATGGATGATTTCCAGTACGAATATAGGTGTGTTTATGTTCCCGCAGAAAGTCCTCTTACAGGAGGCTCCTGGACAATGGGCAGTGGTACCGTTTTCTCCGGGGATTGCGGATGCTGGCACACTTTTTGCAATCAACCAGGACAATTTAGAGAAACGAAAGAAGACCTGGAGATTCAAACGCGAGTTCCAATGGTGGCCAGTGAACAGTCAATGGTACCAGCAAGAGGTAACACAGGGGTTGATGAGATGGTGCTTCCTCTCGGGTATGACCCATGGTCAATTTAAATCCCTTACAATTATGACGTGTAAACCAAATGAAATCGGCCATCGCCTGTATGAAGTAGAATTTGACTGCGTCACACCTACTGTGTACTGTACTAATTTTGTTGACACAATAGATAAATTTGATAGAAATTTTCAATATGACAATAGTCAAGGACGAGCAAGTTCAAACCAAATAAAAAGAAAAACACCAAAGCTAGGTCAATGCCAAGAGGGGGTATAGTAATAGGCCCAGCTGAGAATGGTATTGGCCTTGCTGTATCTGAATCTTCAGCAGGACCTCTGTCTCAATCCAAATGCAGAGGTCGAAAAGGACACAATAAAAAACATGTTCTGCCACATAAAGCCACTTGTTTAAGAGAAGTGTCGGAACTAATGAAAGTTATGAACGTTTAAAGTATATTGCTGTGTTTATGAACGTTTAAAGTGTATTGCTGTGTTTATGAACATTCAAAGTGTATTGCTGTGTTTATGAACATTTAAAATGTATTACTGTGTCTCACACCTTTCACCCGAGTTATATGAACTCTATACTTGAGGGACTCATATGCTCTAAGCAGTTGCTAGAGACATTGCTCCTTTCTGCAACAGCGGTCTTGTGAAACTAGATGCTTAAGGCGCTTTGGGGATACAAAAGCCAGCTGCAGAAAAAGCCTATATAAGCGGAAGAAAACAGAGATTGCTCGCTCTTCCTTGCAACCACCAACCTGACACACCAGCAGTTGTCAGGGGCAAGAAGCTTCAAGCCTAGCTAGTATCTATCTGTTAGTTAGTACTCATTTATGATCTGTAACAAGTACTCCTCTTTCATTTGATTGTTTTAATAAATTTTGTAACATTTATTACAATCATTTGACTGGACCTTGGATCATTGAGTGCGAGTCACATTCTTCTAACCGGGCCAGAAGGACCCTTCCTGAAGAGAGCGACATCAGAGGGTGAGTATTCTTTTGAGATAAGAATAATCACTGTGATATTTGATTGATCAAACAGCCTAGCCAAAGAGGCAGCATATAACATGTGTATATGTATAAAGAGTATATGTATGATATATTGTTATAGTGCGAACAAGGTTGAAGAGTACCACAAAAGGTAGACTTATAATATAAAGGGGAAATCTATTATTCAATAATAGAATACGAATTTATATAGACTGATCACCTAACTCTTGAGGACACGACTAAAGGATAGGCTCTTTAGTTACCGCGGGATTATATTAATATCAAGGACGGGATATTGTATAATTTGGAACGGTATTAATCGTGAAAATCCATCGCAACTTCCTATATCGTCCAGAAGGTCTTCATGTACTACTGGTCCTATCACTGAATTAATTAGTGCTGTGCATTTCGTTCGATGTAAACTAATACCTTACAAGCAACGTGGGCAGCCAGCTTCAACTCTGCCTCTTTCACAGCAACATTAGTTCTTAGAAAGGATCTGCCTGTGCATTTTTTTCAGTCGCAGCATGAGCTAACAGATCACCATGGTGAGCTCTGATTTCACATTTGCAATATTTGCAGAACGCTTTTCTATCATCATTTGGAACACTTCGAAACCTCTCCTTTTAATCCTTTCTCTGTCTCCCATTCTTTGCGATACTTCTTTCCATATTTTCCCCATTTACCTGACATTTTAGAATGCTGCTTGTTCATCCACGGACAACCGAACGGATGCTTCTACAACGTCTACGACGCTCTCATGTGACATGATGATGCTTGATTTTGATGTTACGTCAAAAACACATGTGACGCGTCTACTCGCCTGACACAGCGGTTGTTGCCAATTATTCATTCCCAGGGATCAATATGTCACCAGGTGACGAAGGGCGGAACCATTATTTCGGTGTTGTTTCCATGGGGAGCTAATTTAATGTAACACCCCGCCGGTTGCCCCAGGAAAAAAAAAACAGTTCGGCTGGATCTCGTAAACGGGAGAAACGAGCGGCAGCTGCGAGATGGGCGGAGATTGAATTATGGCGTTCACGAGGGGGATCATAAAAGCGGATGTTTGAGTGAAGAAGGGAGGCAGAGCTAGAAGGATAGAGCGGGAAGGGGCGATCCACGGCAGAGAAGGAGTCTAAAACGGCGATTCAACCTGGATGGGGAAGGAGAGACAACAGTAACAGAGAAGTGAGACAGTTAAGTGCCATCGGGAATCCTTATTATTTGACTCAACGCTGGTGTTGTATACAACCGTCTGGCGAGTTTGCCCTGAGGCCTATTGAATTCTGATGATGCCTATTGAAATCTGATGTCTGATGCTGTTGCAGCTTTAATGTCAGTGGTGTGTGTGTAGTGCATTTCCCGTGCAGTCTGGATGTGCTGTTTCATCAACTCAGGAGGAGGGAGTCGGCTGGGATAACGAGCGGAGACCTTATTCACTGCGAGTTGCTGTGAGTTGCTGTGAGTTGCAGTGCTTAGTGTGAAGTGAACACCTGTTACTATTTGAAGTGATTGATGTATGCACCGGTGTGAGGATTGTCACCTTGTGTCTGTCCGTGTTCCCAGCCGTTACACTCACTGTTCTGGATTGCTGAGTCAGAAGTAACCATTTACTGTGTGATGAGTGTGCACTGTACAGGGTTGCAGCTCCATTCTGTCTAGTGTGAAGAGGATTCATGAAACTTCCATGGATTGCTGTTTGATTCTCCTGGTCTAAATAAGAACCAGTACCTGCCCATTGAGCTGTCTCACACTGAAGCAAGCCCCTGCTGTGAGTATTCGAATGCTGATGACTTGAAGAGGATTCGTGAAACATTCATATATTGCTGTTTGATTCTCCTGTTCTAAATAAGAACCAGTACCTGCCCATTGAGCTGTCTTACACCGAAGCAGGCCCCTGCTGTGAGTATTTGAATGCTGATGACTTGAAGAGGATTCGTGAAACATTCATATATTGCTGTTTGATTCTCCTGTACTAAATAAGAACCAGTACCTGCCCATTGAGCTGTCTCACACCAAAGCAGGCCCCTGCTGTGAGTATTTGAATGCTGATGACTTGAAGAGGATTTGTGAAACATTCATATATTGCTGTTTGATTCTCCTGTTCTAAATAAGAACCAGTACCTGCCCATTGAGCTGTTTCACACCGAAGCAAGTCCCTGCTGTGAGTATTTGAATGCTGCTGACTTGAAGAGGATTCGTGAAACATTCATATCTTGTTGTTTGACTCTCCTGTTCCAAACAAGAACCAGTTCCTGTCCATCGAGCTTTCTCACACTGAAGCAAGCCCCTGCTGTGAGTATTTGAATGCTGATGACTTGAAGAGGATTCGTGAAACATTCATGTATTGCTGTTTGATTCTCCTGTTCTAAACAAGAACCAGCATCTGCACATTGAGCTTCTCACACTGAAGAAAGTCCTGTCGTGAGTATGGGCATGCTGTTGGCCTGAAGAGGAACTGTCGTGTGAACTCCTGAGAAGCATCTGCTCCATTACTTACCCCTGGTGGTGTGAAGAGGAACTGTTGTGTGAACTCCTGAGAAGCATCTGCTCCATTACTTACCCCTGGTGGTGTGAAGAGGAACTGTCGTGTGAACTCCTGAGAAGCATCTGCTCCATTACTTACCCCTGGTGGTGTGAAGAGGAACTGACGTGTGAACGCCTGAGAGGCATCTGCTCCATTACTTACCCCTGGTGGTGTGAAGAGGAACTGTCGTGTGAACACCTGAGAAGCATCTGCTCCATTACTTACCCCTGGTGGTGTGAAGAGGAACTGTTGTGTGAACGCCTGAGAGGCATCTGCTCCATTACTTACTCCTGGTGGTGTGAAGAGGAACTGTTGTGTGAACTCCTGAGAAGCATCTGCCCCATTACTTACCCCTGGTGGTGGGAAGAGGAACTGTCGTGTGAACTCCTGAGAAGCATCTGTTAATTTACTGGCCTCTGACTGTGAGGAGAACGACGGTGTGAATTCCTTGCAAGAATCTGTTCCGTGACTTACCGTTGGACGTCCGGAGAGGCCCCGCTGTGTGTATCCACTGTGAGTGCCGGCTCCGTCGCACACCCCTGGCGGCCAGGAAGAAGAGACACCAAGTTTTAGTTTAGGAAGTTTTAATTCAATAAAAGACTTTTTATACTTGATACCTTGTCTGGTTTCGTGGCGTCTCTGGGTAACTCCTCGAGGTAGTACGCTCACAGGGGTGGTCTGCGCCAGAGGGGGGCCATCCCGACCTGTGACAAATACCCACTAATAAACGGTTCCCTTTTAATTTTTTTTAAATTTTTTTGCGGCCCCAGTACATAATAAATATAGCCCCAAAAAACGCAACCCGCGACTCCTTTTTTAAAATAGCTCAATTGTGCGGGAAAACTACTACCCTGGCAACATTGATTTAGGATACTAACAAGTGATAATGTTAGCTAATAGCTGCTATAGTCTAGAAATTATGCTGTGCCCAACGAACTTGACGGGGATTCAGGCGCTTAGTATATCAGAGATATTCTTGTGGTCAGTATATACTGTGAAGGGGTGATGGGTTCCCGTTAGCCAATGTGCAGTTCTTTTTGGGCAAGCTTGATGGCCAGAAGTTCACGGTTACCAATGTTGTAATTTCTTTTCGCTGGGGTGAGTTTCTTCTCAATTCTTTGAGTGAGTTTCTTTGGTACAAAATTCTGCTGCTAAATTACTGACCCAAATTAGATTTTTAATAATATCACTCCAGTTTTAGCTTCAGTACCTTGGCTAACAATTCATTTTATAATTGTTTTTGAGATAATATTATTGACATATAAAGCGTTTCATGGTTTGGCACTTAAGTATTTAGCAGAACTTTTAGACCCCATGAAACAGTCAGGTGTCTCAGATCTTCAAATCATGGATTGTTGGCTGTTTCAAGATCTAGATATAAAACAAAAGGTGATAGAGCTTTTGCGGTTAAGGCACTAATGCTACAGTATTACCAATGGAGATTAGATCTACAGAGTCTTTGTCTGTTTTAAGTCTCTTTTAAAAACGTATTTGTATCTACTTTGTGAAGTATTTAGATTCTTGTTTTTTTTTTTTATTATTATTTTTTTTCCGGAGCCTATCAAACCTAATTTGATAGGCTGGGCATGGCGTGCTGCGATATTTAGCGATAGCGTGAGCGGCCCGGGCTAGCACTGCTGATTAGCTTGGATGGTATGATTTTGTTTTAATCTTATTTATTTTATTTTCAGTTAATCTGTTTTGTGTGTGTTGGCCTAAAAGTGCAATGGTTAATTGAATTTGTGTAATTTTCTTTCTTTACGTTTTACTGAACCCTATTTCCCTTTTGTAGTCACTCCGAGTTACGTCGGATGACGGAGAGTGGGGGTTTCGCCTAGAAAGCCAATCATCTTCGTGTATTATAAAACGAGCCAATGGCGATGAAATGCCATGGGTCTGCGGAATTTGCATAGCGTATCTCCGCCCCACCGCGTGGGTTTAAAAGGAGAGACGCCGGCAAAGGCAGATCATGTCTTCGCTGAGGAGCCGATACTGAACTCAGGCGTCTACCCAGCGGTACAGCGGAAGTGGCAGGGAGGCACCTATGCATCCATGCACACGGAGGCACCTAGCCGACGCACCAAGCCTCTCTGCATCAGGCCTAGACAGAAATGGTCTAATAAGCGCAATGTTCCTCCGATGGATAAAAGCAACCTTCATTATGTTTTTAAAATGTGAATTAAAAGTTAGCTGGGCACCAAAAATCACGCACCTGGCTAGAAAGGGACAATTGGGTATTGTCTACTGAAATTTTAAAATCCTTACATTTACTGACATTAAATGGAGGGCCAAATTAATAAGATTTCAGTTTTGGAGCAGTTTAGTTTTAGAAAGTTGAGTTTCATCCACACTTTAATTTCCAACAAACAGTCAGAAAGTTTTGAAGAGGAAGAATTGAGATCAGGCTGAGAGCTGATATAAATCTGGGTGTCGTCCGTATAACAGTGATAGCTCAGGCCATACTTCTGAATGATCTGCCCAAGAGGCAGAATATAAACACTAAATAAAACAGGACCCAAAACTGACCCCTGAGAGACACCCTGACACAGAGGCACAGTCTGAGATCTGTTAGAACCCAGGTAGACAAATTGGGAACAATCTGAGAGGTAAGATTTAACAAAACCAAACTGTCACAAGCCCCAGAGTTGGCTATAACGAGGAGGTCATTCAGGACCCTGATTAGAGCTGTCTCTGTACTGTGTCCAGATCTAAACCGGGATTGAAAAATTTGGTAACACTTTATATTACGACCCGCAAACAACTGCGTAAGTACACCGAAATTACGGTGTACGTTTCTGTAATTATAGTGTACTTATGTGTAGGTATAAGGAAACAATATGTTATGTTTTGGGTAATAAAGGGGTAACAAGCAGATATACAACCTGCAAAGAACTTCGTAAGTAAACCAAAATTACGGTGTACGTTTCTGTAATTATAGTGTACCTCCGTGTAGGTATAAGGGAACAATATGTTAAGTTTTGGGTAATAAAGGGTTAAAACCAGATATACAAGCAAATTATTTATAATGTAATTATTTTAAAACTAACAGGTACCTATTCTGTTAATATATTCCAGGCAAAAATTGTGCATCTGTTGTACAATTTTTATCACATTTCTGGCAAAATATGTTCTTGTGCAATGTAGTTACAGGGTAATTTTGACATCTGTGGGTTGTAAATTAAACATATATATACACACACATATATATATATATATATATATATATATATATATATATATATATATATATATATATAAAAACATTGTATTGCAATGACACTTAAATGTCAGGGCAAATATACTGTGTAATTAATTCTTGTTACCCCCTTGTTCTGTGTAGTTACAGGGTAAATACTTCGAAATTTTGTTTTGAAATGTTTTTGTAAAATAAAAGTCAGAAATTAAATGGGATCCTTTATTGTATATTTACTGCACTTACCCTGTAACTACACAGAACAAGGGGGTAACAAGCGCCACTTTAATTTACAGCCCACAGGAGTTACACTTACCCTGTAACTACACAAAACAAGGGGGTAACAAGCGCCACTTTAATTTACAGCCCGCAGGAGTTACACTTACACTGTAAATACACAGTTGAAACGGGTAATAAACACTACTTACTATGTAACAATAAGAAACAACACTATTTGCACAGTAATTACAGAGAAAGGTACTCTACTAAAACAAAACAAAAAACCGTTTTAATTACACAGTATATTTGCCCTGACATTTAAGTGTCATTGCAATACAATGTGATAAGGTAAGTACTAAGTTTTATGTAACAAGGGCCCTCAACGTAGGTTGGAGCAATGGACCAGTTTCTAGGTCAGTGGAGAACAGAATATTGGCAGTAACTGAATCACAGACATCAAGTAAGGAAAGTATTTGTAATTGTAAATTGAACAGTCATATACATAAAATGGAACAGAGTTTTAAACAGCAATGATAACAAAACCATAAAATTATACACAAATTATGAATTCTCTGTTGTCTTTGGGTTTTCTTATCTTATTCCTTTAAGATTTAAATTCCTTTTCTTTTTTCTTAAAACAATTTAATAAATGTTATCTAGTTTATCTCTGTTTACATATATCTTTAGTAAGACTTTTATTAGATTGTTCCGTATTTTTTGGACAGCTCCCTGTCTTTCTTTTGTTTTATTATTTTAGAGTTTAGGGTTCTAAACCCTTTGTTCAGATTCAAAGGAGCTTCACAATCGGCTAGAATCCGCACTTAAATCAGCAATCGCCATTCTAAAATGATTTATCATCATCAACCACAAAGTATTATAAAGTTGCTTATAACCTTATTAAATGAATTTGAACAATATAAACCTTATTAATCCTTTCTGCATCACTCTCATCTCGTGTTCAGCGCGTCTCTCATCTCGTGTTCAGCGCGTCTCTCGCATTTCCATGTGTCATCCGCTGACGTCATACGCAACTCGTGTACACGTAATATATCACATGTTCGGTGCTAGACCATAATGCATATTATTTTTATTTATTTTTATTTAATTCACAATGGATATGAATAGATCGTTTCAACTTTTTTATTAAAAGTTTAGCTATTAGAATATGCAATTATATTATCCATTTATTAATTTTTTTAGTACCAAATTTAACATGGGTTACAACTACATGGTACGTTCTAAACTAAAATCATAGCAGAAACTATTTTTTTTGGCTTAACGTTAAGTAGTTTAGTAAGAAAAGCCAATAAATTCAATTTTTATCATACTGTGCATACATACAGCCATATATATATATATATATATATATATATATATATATATATATATATATATATACGTTTAATTTACAACCCACAGATGTCAAAATTACCCTCTAACTACATTGCACAAGAATATTTTGCCAGAAATGTGATAAACTTTTATATACAACAGACATACAATTTTTGCCTGGAATCTATTAACAGAATAGGTACCTATTAGTTTTAAAATAATTACATTATAAATAATTTGCTTGTATATCTGGTTGTACACCTTTATTACCCAAAACTTAACATATTGTTCCCTTATACCTACACGGAGATACACTATAATTACAGAAACGTACACTGTAATTTCGGTTTACTTACGAAGTTCTTTGCAGGTTGTATATCTGCTTGTTACCCCTTTATTACCCAAAACTTAACATATTGTTCCCTTATACCTACATGGAGATACACTATAATTACAGAAACGTACACCGTAATTTCGGTTTACTTACGAAGTTCTTTGCAGGTTGTATATCTGCTTGTTACCCCTTTATTACCCAAAACTTAACATATTGTTCCATTATACCTACACATAAGTACACTATAATTACAGAAACGTACACCGTAATTTCGGTGTACTTACGCAGTTGTTTGCGGGTCGTAATATAAAGTGTTACCAAAAATTTCTAATAGGGTATTCGTACAGAGATGAGTATGGAGTTGGCCAACAACCACAACCTCAAGCACTTTTGCCAGGAAAGGTAAATTGGAGATGTGTCGAGGTTTGACATATCGGTGATATCACTCCCAGGCTTTTTAAGAACTGGCGTAACTACAGCCATTTTTAGAGCAGAAGAGACATTCCCTGTATTGAGTGAAGTATTTACAATAGCAGTGATATGGGGTACAACAACAGGCAGACAGTTTTTCAAAACAGTCGTTGGGAGTGGATCAAGTATCCAAGTAGTAGTAATAATAATAATAATAATACGTTTTATTTATATAGCGCCTTTCCAGAGCTCAAGGACGCTTTACAATAGACAAGCAACAGTAAAGTCAGTGGACAAAGACAGCAGACAAAACAACAGGGTAGGTAGATGACAGTGGTACAGAAAAAAAAAAAGTACAACTTAGGAGTTATGACATTCAGAAAATAAGTGAGTTTTGAGCATGGATTTGAATTCAGAAATAGTGTTAATAGAACAGAGTGATCGGGGGAGAGAGTTCCACATTTTGGGCGCTACAACACTGAAAGATCTGCCCCCCATCGAAACAAGGCGATGCCGAGGGACGACGAGAAGGCTAGAGTCGGAGGATCGTAGAGAGCGGGTTGGGGTGTAGGGGTGAAGCAGATTACAGAGATAGGGGGGAGCCAAGCTGTGCAGAGATTTAAAAGTGAGAAGGAGAATTTTGAATTTAATACGGTAAGCCACAGGAAGCCAGTGAAGATCGTGCAAAATTGGAGTGATATGTGCAGAACGCTTGGTGTGGGTGAGTATTCTGGCAGCAGAGTTTTGAATGTATTGCAATTTGGAAATGGCTTAGCAGATAGGCCAATGGAAAGTGCATTGCAGTAATCGAGACGTGATGCGACAAATGCATGGAAGACAGTCTCAGCGTCTGTTGAAGGGACGGAGCTGAGCGATGCGGCGTAGATGAAAGAATGCTGTAGTATAATTCAATGGCAAAACAAGTTTAGAAATAAAATCAAAATCAACAGCACTAAAACTTGAAAAAGCGAGACCAGAGAGATTAGGAGAATGCACCTCAACAAACTCAGAAGCATCCTCACAGGCAATGGCATGATACATATTCTCAAATTTAGTTGAAATATAATTGAGAAATGCATTACACTTCTCAATGGTAGAACAGTTGATTAATAATGAGCCGCATAATAAGCTGCATAATGAGCCTTTCACACAGATGTGTCACTGGTACCAAAGAATGCGAGGACAAAATAAATTATATATATATATATATATATATATATATATATATATATATATGTATGTATATATATATATATATATATATATATATATATATATTTTTTTTTTTACGATTAGAAATTGTAACCAATTACAAATAGGTTACAATTACAATTACAACAATTACAATTTGAACAATTATTTTTCTTTGTAAAAAGTATACATTTTATCATACGTATTTCAAAGGTAAGGATGCATTAGTTTGAATATTGGAACAAACACTATAATAACATCTTCAATGTATTATTCAATATACCTACTTTATTTTTGACAAAACATCCTATATATTTAACAAATGAGCAGAAATTGGCGAACAAAAGCTTAGCCTATTTGATGTGTCAGTAGTCTTTTTTTAACAGTAAAAAATTTATACTCTGTCTAAAAAGCAGCAACGAAATCTTGTCTAAACATTATTTCCATTACACGAGAGTAGTAGTACTCGGCTTTCGCCAAGATAATAA
The DNA here is from genome assembly GCF_051911475.1 of Siphateles boraxobius. NCBI lineage: Eukaryota > Metazoa > Chordata > Actinopteri > Cypriniformes > Leuciscidae > Siphateles > Siphateles boraxobius. The sequence goes on along the minus strand of NW_027509119.1, from coordinate 1,174,743 downwards.
CCAACTAAGACGTAGCTTTACAGTAACCTATGCTTCTCCATCCATTTACGCTTCTTTCCTTCCGGTGACGTGAATCTCCTTCTGTCTGGTGTTAATAGCTGCAGTGTATTTTGCACGTCAGCACACACAACGGCTGGAACCACAGTGCAGTCCCCCCATGACAACCGTCTGGATTGAGCGGTGTAGGGAACATCTCTAGGGTCTTCAAGTGGGCACCTTCCGTCCTCAGTGTTTCGTCGACTAGCCCACGACACCTCAAGAGGGCTCGACAGTGACCCTGGCATCCCATTCATAAAAAAGCATTCATATTTAGTCTTTAACATATGGTGTTTATGATATATTAGCATATAAATGTTAATTTGCAGTTTGTTGCTTATACAGACATTTTATTTCAACATATTTCAGTCTATTTTTACTCATCTCAGTAGGCTATAGCAATATAGTTTGGATGTGTTCATGTAAAAATAACGTTTACTAATGTAGGTGCGAGAGTGAATGAACGTCACAGACACGTGCTGTATAACTGTAGTTGTAACGTGGAGTCAGAGGCGTTCAGATCCATTTGCAGCACTTTATTTAATCACACTAGAAGATACACATACACACACATACAGAGATGAGCAGACATAAATTTCAGGCAGACAATGAATTAGAGGGACAATCCTGAACTCGTAGTCGTTAACAGGCAGAGGTCGAGGCAGGCAGCAAACGTGAATACACAGAGTCCATGGAACGGGCAACGATCAGGGAACCAGGGAAATCACAGATACTTGGAAACGCTCAGGAATGCCTGGAAATGCCCCCTGCTTGGGACAATAGGTCCTTCCTGATTGGAATGTCCATCAAAGAGCCGTCGAGGAGGGACACCAGGTCCGAGAACCAGACTCGGGCCGGCCATAAAAGGGCTACTAGTAACAGACGGCCCCGTCCCGGTGGATAGACTTTCTAAGCAATACCCCATTCGTCGTCACAACGTAACTTGTAATGACTACGAAAGGGAACTAAAGGTGCACCAAATGATTCATTTAACCATTAAGATCCGTAGGATTAAATAGTAGACAAATGTATTAAACTGAACAAGAAGATATCCAGAACAAAAGTTTGATAGTAATGGCATTATGAAAGGAAGCTACTTTGAATGAAACATTTATATAGATGAAACAGTTATTTTGTTTTGTGAAAAGGATACTTTGTGATTTTGAGTATTGTACTAACACAATTTAAAACAAATTGAAAAGTGTCCTTTTGATGATCTGTTGTGATATTAGTACTAAGAGTTTTGAAAATGTACAGCTTACTTGTGAAAATAGTACCAAAGCGAATAAAAAAAAAAAGGAAATTATAACCTGAATAATAACCTTTAAATTTGTATTTTTTGATAATGAAAAAAGAAAACAGTTGTTTATTTATTAAAGCTTTCTTTATTATGAGAGCTTTCCAGCGGATTAAAGCAAATGTAAAAACCATTTGAAGTGCTGTCAGAGATGTTTACAATCTCAAAACATTTCCTTTACAGCATTCATGAAACATCTTGCATGTGTATACAATATAATCAACGCAAAATCAATGTAGATGTAAGATCTCAATATAACTGTAAGGTAAAAAATAAGTCAAATGATGATCTAAAATAGACTACAAACAAAAGATAATCTGAATAATAAAGAATATGTATAAATGAATCAAAAGATGTGTAAATGAATACCACAGTATGGATATATAACTATGCACGTTTATATGATTTAAAAAAATAATTTAAAAAAAGAAAGACAATAATAAATGGATTATAACACAAGCTTAGCTCTTTAAAGCATAGTCAAATAAACTGTTTTGCTTTCCTGGCGTGAACCAGACCCACAATCACCCCAAAGATAAGATACATACGTGCACCGATGGCATTACAAAGTAATGAGACATAATTTCTATAAATCGCCTGAAAAGGCAGAATGCTCTGTTTTTTACAATACTTAAGTAGAGTTGTTCTTCTCTCTTGTATGTCAAGCACACATTGGCCATAAACGCTATATATAGGCCTGGCAAAATATTTTCTCAAATTGCAACACTGTTGGGGATTTTGTCTGGGGACAAATAACAATAAGGCAATGTTAATCTCTCATTACGTCTCTTGATGCTGTTGGTCACCTCATCTAGTTCCTTGCGGAAGGTCTTTATGGCTTCCTTCACTGGTTGCTCTGTGAAGCACATCTCTGGATACGTGCCTAAGAACAGCTGGGAAAAAGTAAGTTATTCAGAAAGCAGAACAACATCTTTCTTTCTTTTTACAAGGCAAACTGACCCTTCTCTAAGCTCCGCCCCCTTGGTTACTGTCAATCACTCAGACAAGCTTATAAAACTAACAAAGAATTGGGGATTCTTCTGGGATTCTTCTTGGAATGAAGTCTGACATTGCAAATCGTTTTAATTTGCCGTGTTTATTTAAAGAAGTTGTTAAACAATGCGGTAACTTGATTAAGAACCGCAGATCAGAATCAGTGCAAATGCTTTTTACATTCAGCTGAACAGAGAGAAGCCGATTACAGCACTGTAAAAAAATTATATGATCAATAAGTCATATCTTTTTCCATTAATTTAACCAATTTTAGCTCAATTTTATAAGTTGTACCAAGGTTATTATAGTTTTGCTTTTTAAATTAGTTTTTATTTTAATATAGTTTTCAATTTTGCTTTACATTTTAGTTTAGTTTTAGTTAGTTTCATTAATGGTTTTGTTAGTTTTAGTGTTGTTTTTATTTTGCAAACACATTTCTATTTAGTTTTTATTTTATTTAGTTTCATTAATGGTTTTGTAAGTTTTGGTGTAGTTTTTATTTTGCAAATACATTTCTATTTAGTTTTTATTTTATTTAGTTTCAGTTTTAGTTTTAGTAATTATAGTTTAGCAGAGCAAACAGAACACTTCCAGTGTAGACCATAGCGAGACGATTAATTTCAGCAAAGTTTAAGTTTTGTTTGCCCAGATTACAGTTAACTCTTGTGCAGACATCTTAATAGTAAAAATAAAATAATGGTTTGAGATTGAACAAAGCACCAAATAAATGGAACTTAAACGTATACAAGAAAAAACGATGAAAAATTCAGACAAACTAATTCATATTAAAGATGAAATCTTGTTAAACATGCCTAGTTTACTTTTTATCAGCTGTAAATGTAGAAGAGTGACCACTGGTACATAAAACAAAAACAAAACAAAAAAACAGCTCAGTTCATCTGACTACAGCCAACACAACCTGCTGTGAAGCCAGTGTGATTAAATAATGTATCTATGCAGTGTGTGAGAGTGTACGTTGTTCTATCCTGGTGGAGACTTAAACCTGAATGCACACAGACTCATGGGGACTCGTGTCCCTGTGAGGACCTAAATTGAGGTACACAAGCTTATAAATCATACAAAATTCGTTTTTTTTTTTAAATGTAAAAATGCAGAAAGTTGTGTGATTGGTAGGTTTAGGGGTCAGGTTAGTGTACTGTAAGGAGACAGAATACAGTTACAGTATAGAAACCATTACGTCAATGGAGAGTCCTCACAAAGATATTGGATCAGAGTTTCTGTCTGTCTGTTTTTGTATGCGGGCGCTTGTCCTTGTTTATATTACATTGCTGGGACCAAATGTCCCCACAAGGATAGTAAAACCTGAGATCACCTACATTGTGTGGACCAGCCAGCAGTCCCCACGAGGGAAATGGTTTAATTAATGGTTCTAAACTTTGAATTTAAAAAAAAAAATGTAAAAATGCATAAAGTTTTCTGTGATGGGTAGGTTTAGGGATAGGATTAGTATAAGGGGAAAGAATATACAGTTTGTACAGTATAAAAACCATTATGCCTATGGAGAGTCCCCACAAAGATAGCGAACCAGACGTGTGTGTGTGTGTGTGTGTGTGTGTGTGTGTGTGTGTGTGTGTGTGTGTGTGTGTGTGTGTGTGTGTGTGTGTGTGTGTGTCGTGTCCTGGTATTCCATACATTGCGGGGTAATGTCTCCACGTGGATAATAATATTAAAGGGTTACTTCAGGATTTAGCATTAAGCTTTGTATCAGTAGAAAACCAGTAGTATTTTCGAATTACCGTGCTTCCCCCCTTCATATCCCCCTGAGATGAGAGATTTATGTATTTTTAATCTGGAAAAAATCCTCCGATGACGCAAAAATCGTCATTTTGCGTCATCGGAGGATTTTTTGGTCAGAGGCTTAAAACTACAGCAGGTTTGAGCAGCTAGTTCCGCATGTTTTCACCACGCCCATATTGGGCGGGATCTCACTCACAGAACGTAAACATAGTGTCAGCCATCTTTCTGTAGCTAAGCTAACAGGCTCTTGCTCTGTGTAGAAAGTTTGTATAGTAGTCTAATCACGATTTACGAGTTTTGAAGTTGAAATAGCAGAAGGGGATTTCGAAGATCTGTTGCGCGAATCTGATGCTCGCGGCTACCTGTACGAGCCGCAATACAGCGACGAACAGTTTCGGGAGATGGAGGAACAAGAGGCGGCCGGAGCAGCTGCTGCAGCAGGGGAGCAAGACCTGACTCGAGCCCGGCCAGACTCCAGCTGGGGCGGACTGGTGGTGTCAGTGCTCTCGCTGTGCGCCTATGGAAACAGATAGAGAGTCCTATTGCTGTCGCGAATTTCAGTGATGTCATTTTCTTCTGGACGAAATTGGAAACGCCAGCCAAAGCCCGCAGGGACAAATGGACGGCTTAGTGTAAAGTGAGTATTTGGTTTGTTTTTCTTTTTTTTACTAAGACGTAATGAACAGAGTTTGGACTTTTGGAGTTTGGACTCTCGGCATTATCACAATGTTCTTCACGCGTAGTCAGCTGAGCTGTTGTTGTTATATTTACTATGCTAGCATACTGTATGTGCAAATAGTTCGCATTGCTAACGTTGTGCTTAACGTTACTGTTTTGTAGAAAATATCGCCGACGCCTAACAGCCTACCGTCACTTTATGGAATGGGTCCTGCAAGGCGAGGGACATAGTAAAGGCAATCGTCTTGTTTTGTCCACCTGTGTTGTCCAGGATATAAGACGGACATATCCAGCCTCCTGACGGGCAATATTGTGAATAAGGAAACAGCTGAAGCTCTGGAAGAGCTTTGAGTGTAAAAGTGTTAATATTCTTTATATTTTTAATTAAAAGTTATAACTCACATTGGTTGTGGTTCTTTTTATAAACCTTTACTGTTACTAGAGTATGTATTAGCCTAGAGAATGTGTGGAATTTTTTTTCGGATACTGCCGCCTGTAACCGGTAGGCGTGGTTAGGGAGCAAAGCAAGTGCATTCTGGGAGTTGTTGTCTTTCAGCCACATGAGTAAAAAATACATTTTCTGCCTTTTCTCACTCTAGAATGCTTCAATTTCAAAAATAATTTCACATTTCTACTATATAAATGATCACTATTAAATACACATTCATCTTCCCAGAGCTGAAGTATCCCTTTAAATGCACCTTTCACCCTGTCAGCATTCATGAAAACATGACATCTCAAACATACAGTAGTAGCCTAGAACATTAAAGTTCTTTTGTGCTTGACGAACTTGTTTTCCTGTTGCACCCGCGTGGAATTAAACGGCATTCTAAAAATGCTGCGCTCAAGTTAAAAGAAGTCCGACTTGTCCTCTCATTATCTTGTGTTATTTCCCATTCCACTGCAACAGATGCATCCTTTATGAACAGCCGCGGCCCGCTGAGCACTAGCCATGTGTTCTACGTTATGGTCCTTCATTGAGCGCGTCACAGCAGGACAGCGAACTTCACGCGTATGAAGCGCCATATCAGGCATTTCCTTAAACAGCCACAGGTCAGATTTTCCGCCAAAGTAAAGAGCTAATTAATTACGAAACCGATTATTTATTTTTGCTATTTATTATTTTATTTCAGTTCGTTTTTCAGTAACTGTTGTTAGTTTCGTTTAGTTTTAGTATTTCATTTATTATGAATTTTTAATTTTATTTCAGTTTACGAAAATGTTTTTTGACCAATAGTTTTAGTCTTAGTTTCAGTTTTCGTTTTCGAAAATAACCTTGAGTTGTACAAGATTCAACAAATTTTTTTAAGTCAAGATTTTAAATAATGAGTTGATCTGACTTGTACAGCCATTTAATACATTTTTAAGTTGGAGTTGGAAATGTGTTACAAAGAGCTGATAACATTAGTGTGAGTGAACAAAATTAGAACTATTTCTAATTTTACTACTACATAATCACAATACTGGGAACTGTTTTCTTACTAACTGGTCTGACCTTAATCAAAATTTAATTGTCACTGTTATATGTGCTCCAGAAACAAGATAAATGATCTCTTCTATAACTTTTAGATTATTAATTTAAATATATCCAAACACACAGGACGTCCATTTACAGACATTATAGAAGAGCAAAAGCTTGTCTGTTAGGATTGGAAGAAATGTATTGCACTACAGAATATACAGAATACATTGCGTAAAATGTAATTTGTAACATATGAATTACTTATTCAACACTGTTTTGAATTTTAAAATGTGTGGATATAAAAGTGTGAATGTGGCACATTATATTTAATGTACTAGTAGAGGTTTCATTCTCAGTTTTTTGCTGCCCTCTTCTTTGCATTCAGACTAAAATTGTGGTGTGCATTCTGTGCAATGAACAGCACAGTTATTATTATGATTTATACTGGACTATAACAGATCAGAGCACCTAATATTTAATATTTTAAATGCGTAACACCATTAAGTGAATATATAAATATTCTGTTACTCCCCAAACATGATGACTTTTTAAAAGTGGGACTTAGCGAAGGGTCAGTTAAATTAATTGCACTACCTGACTGAAAATACTTGTAGGTTGGCAGTGCTGTAGAACACATACACTGTAGCAAGCAAACGATCTACAACAATAATAATTTAAAATGTATTTTAACAGACATCATTTTTTTTTTAAATCATCTTTGGCCTATTTTTTTTAACTCATACTTTGATGCACTGTACCCTCAGCTAGTAACAGGTTAATTCTTTTTCACATTGATTTAGACTAGACTGCTGTCATGTTCTCTATCCAAATCAACATCAAACCTCGTTCTTCTGGAACCGACTGAGGGCCCATGCTGCTCCTAGAGCCTTTCTGGAACATCCACGATCAGGCAGACTCTCCATTATATACTTCATATCCACTTGGCCCTTCTGTTCGGGAGGAGGCTTGCGCATGGTGGAAGGACTGTTGGGGATCCAGCCATACCAGTCAAACTGCAACATAAAAGTTTACTCACAGATATTAGCTTATAGATATTATGTAGAATGTTGCCTAGCAGTTTTTAACGCTCCTGCAGATGATATGAAAGTTTGTAATCTCACCTGTCCAAAGTTGACAGCAGCATGTTGTGCAGAAGCTGTGAATATCACAATGGTCACGTACTTGACTAACTGCTCTCGAGTTTTCAGAGACTCTGGAAACTCTGGAAACAGTGACAGTACGCATTTAACTTGTGCACACATTTAAGAGTGACTTGAAACACACAAAGATGCATATAGAATATACAAGAATACAAACAATCATTCATGCTTCCACAGACCAACACATACATTTTGACCCTTTTTACACCTGGTATTAAGATGCGTTTTGGTTGATTGGATCACAAGTAGTTAATGGAGACACGTTCCCGTTTACACCCGGGGCCTCATTTATAACCGTTGCGTACGCACAAAACAGGCCCTGAAAGAGGCGTACGCCTTCCAACGCGTAAGTTGTGATTTATAAAAACAAACTTGACGGGAAAATTTGCGCACCTGCACGCAAACTCTGACCCATGCGTACGAAGGTTTTGGAGATGGAGCAGTTTGGCGACACCGATGGTGAGCTGGAGTTAAATGTCTTTTTGGTCACTTTTAGACAGACAATCTAAAAAGAATATATACACATACAGAACGATAATACAAATATAATTTCACTCACCAAGCCTATTACTTGAAGCAAAGCCATCCCTTCTTAAAAGTACGCGCCAGCAAGTGTGTTGGGCCGTTTAGTGAAACCTACACTGTGCAAAAGGCCCCTTAATAATAAGATGATGCTAGAGCAATGTAGCACTATTTTAGTTGGGACTCTTATTATGAACTCTGTAGGTAGTGACCGGAAGAACAGCTTTCTCTTCCGCTCAGTGCGAATGGCAGATTGCATCAGCCGCTGCTAGTAATCAGCTTCACCGCAATCACGAACAGCTGAAGACGCGTTTCAGAAGCATTATTGCCTTTCAGGTGGATGTATCTTGTGTCTGTGTGCGTCCTATAGAGAGTGAGTGTTATTCCGTAATGTTCACTGATTGATGCTCGTTATCAGTAATGACGCAGTTAACAGTTCTGACGATGTTGATTAATCCGTAACAGCTCTTATAACTTATCTGTCGATCTTCCAAGTTTAGAGTTATAATTTTTAGACTGTTATAGTAAATAATGTAGATAAATAGTGAAAGTAAATATGCTGGAAGATGTTATATCCAGTGTTTATGTATCATTGTTATGAGGGGAGCAGCCTATAGTCAGTATGTGAATGATGATTTGTAATGATGTTGCTGTTATTGAGTATTGCTTTTGTGTGTTGCAGAGAAACCACACACACACACACACATTCAAGCCTCTACACATCCTTTACTACGAGCACGCCAAACATGTCTATGCCAGCTAATGGTTATTCAGCCCATTTATGAGCCAAACCCACGTCAGTTGAAGCAGGGCCTACTGACTACTCCAGGTCTCAGCTAAGTGTGCTTAACATGCTCACATCGTGTCATTGTCCACCAAGCCTTGCATGTGCAACAGCAATCGTCTTCATGCTCAAACACAGTTAAGGAACTCCATTCCCTCTGGAGGCTGCTCTCACCAGTCTACTGCACTATTGATCTCAAGTTTTCATAGCTTGTTAAAGTTTATGTAAAGGCTGTCTCCTCCTCTCATGCTAATTCTGCATACCAGTGAGAATAAATCCAGTACAAACTGATACTTCACTCTGTGGTGTTCTGACCGACACACCTGGTTCACTGCGATCCAACTAGCCCTAGCAGCTTCAGGTAGTTCTTCACTACATACACATATATAGCCTATCTAACGGCAGATGAAGTAAAACCGTAAATCTTCATTATGAGTTTTAATCATAAATACAGTGCATGTTTACAATAACAGTTTAAACTAGAATGTACATTTCCTGAAGTAAATGTGAGTGGTGCTTGCAGTGGCAAAACTTGCAACTCAATTGCTAGGGTGTTGTACATGATTGCATACGAGCCAACAACCATGTCTGTACGATGTTCTGGTACTGAGATATAACTTATTCATGTGTTTGTATGGTTACTAGGGTACTCTATATGGTTGCTATGGTGTGCTTATACAGTTTGTGGGATCATATTTAAAGACTATTTGACAGTCATTTAGATTAAATATGCCATTATCATTAATGGAGTTAGACACTTAAACTACATGAAATCATTACTGAGAAGTTACAACATTTTTATATTCAATAAATAGAAATATTTGTTGTGAATGCAATACTTTTGAAGGCTTTTCCTCTGGAATGCTGTGATATAATGTTTTAACTACAGAGATAAACAGAGATATTAAACATTTTAATGTTTAAACTACAGAGATATTGCTTATGATAATAGCAGATTGTCTAAGAAAATAGTTTCGTGCAATAATGCACAACCAGGTCTATCTGTTTGCACTAAAAATATAAATCAATTAAAAATACTATTTGGCCAGTGGAAAATATTGAGAAAAACTTTCTCTGAAATGTATTTTAGACTATTTAATTTATTTATTCAAAAACAAGGAAAGGATAGGCTACTAAACATTTTTTATTAATGTAATATGACGGCACATCCGTATTTCATATTTTCCTAATGTCTTGTACCGTTAAACATGTTATCACGTGGATGAATAATCATATGTAAAACTAGGCATTGTAAGCTCATATATGGTTATTTCAGGGAGGAGACCGATGTGCGAACAATCTTCCGCTGACTGGGATTTATAAAGTGAATTCTGCACAGGTTCTGGTCTACGCATGGTTTTATAAGTCTGAATATTTTTTTGCGTATGCCATTTTTGGCTTTCCGGCGCATGTACACTTTTAGTAAGGATCCTACGCACAGTTTTATAAACGAGACCCCTGGTGTTTTAATCCGTCTCTTTTGTCCACTTTCAACCACTTCTGTCCTGATTTCTTCAAGGGTAGTGTCTATGGGTGGGTAAATGTATGGACTTTTTCAGATGTTTCGATTTAATGGACGAAATAAGCTTGCTTAATTTATATATGAACGCGACCGGAGACGACGGAAAAACATACAGAGATTAGCAGCTTTCATTTATGCTTTGACTGCCGTGAGACCACGCCGAATGCTGAGAGTGCATGCAGAGGTGGGTTAAGTACATTTACTCCATTATATTTACTTTAGTAAATTATTGGACATTTTTTACTTTTAAGCAGGACTTAACCGGTTCAAGGAACGAAAACTGGAAAAGAACAAAACTTTGACAGGAACAAAACCAGAAACGGAAACAATCAAATTGAATCGTTCTGAACAGATACACTTTGGACACTTTGGATTTGTGCCGAATGAGTGGGGTAGGCTTCAGTTTCACTTTAAATTTGTAAAGTCCTGGCCTCGAGATCCTGTGTTAAGGGAACAAGATTTTTTCTTGTGGCTACGACTTCATATGTTGAGGGGACGACATCTATTTCTTGTGGCCACAAGTTAAAAGAGTAAACAACCTGCGCGATCATAGTAGTCTGGGATTATCAGAAATGGATAGGCCTATAATAATATTTATTTTTAATTTAGAAAAAGTGTGGAATATCGAAATGATTATATTAACATATTGCCTATTATATTGTATTGTGTATGATGGTGCCAATAGACAGCAAGCATTCAAATGAAGTTTGTTATTATCAAGAAATGATAAAAGAATATGTAATTACATAAAATAATATAGGCCTACAAGAAAACGTCTCAGGTTACGCATGTAACCATTGTTCCCTGAGAAGAGGAATGAGACGCTGCGTCCCCTAGAGGGCCCTATGGGGAATAACTCCAGCGTGACCGGTGACCGGAGTCTAAACATGACAATGAACTTGACATTGGCAGGCAGCAGCCTATGACGTCACCAATGTTGTGATCGTGAGTATAAAAGGGCACCTGTAAAATACGTCATCCACTTCTTGTCTAAAGGAGACGTGTGCAGGAATACCAGAAGCATGGCAAAGGAAAGCGGCGTCTTGTTCCCCTTCTCAGGGAACCATGCTTACATGCGTAGCCTGAGACGTTCCCTTTCGGAAGGGAACTTCTGCTGTGTCCCCTAGAGAGCATAATGGGGAACGGAATACACACGCCACCATGCTGAAGGGATGAGCACTCTATTGCCTGAGCTTAGTCAAAGGAGTCCTCATCCCTAAGGTCTACACCATCAATACAATCATAGACCGGAGCTTCTCAAGAACGGAGGCCTCAACAGGATGACTCTAAAGAGAGGAAGCCTAACTACGTCCATATTCAGGCCAGCATCCAAGGAGCCTTCAGAGAGCCTCAAGCCTTGTTTATACTCAACGCGTCCGCACGAGCGCAGCAAAAATGACGTCATTGCGGTGTGGGCGGTCGTGTGCGTTGGGTGCGTAAGATCCCATTTCACCTGGCGGTGTGCACGGCACTTTTTGTAACATCGCGCGCAGTGCCACATTCGAAGATTAACAACTTCGAGGTGACTTTGTCCGAGCTGGTACGTCTAGGCATACGTCTATGCATGGTACCAGCATGTTTATGATCCTTCTATACACATAGAGACATTTGCATTGATGGATGACCATAAAAACCTCTTATTTTGTGAATAGGAACACATTTGCATTAAGCACCCAGTTTGCACTTGTCTAAAGTAACTGCTTACATTTATAAAATAAGCCTACCATAGCAGAAGTAAGCCCTGCTGATGAAATTAAGGTTTAAACACTCTTCAATAAGGCTTCAGTTGTTTAACTAGTTTACATGCAGTGAAAGTACAATAAACCTACTGCATTTATTATCTTTTTTTATATGAATTTCAGCAATTAATAAACTACTAATAAACGGCAAACAATTTCTTCACTGGTGGTTTAGAGGAGAATTACTCCGAGTCGCCCCCTGTCGTTTCACAGAATAGCGTCAAGTATAAACGCCTCGTCCGTTTGGGGAGGTGCGCGCTCAGTCAGCGGAGACTCGCGCTCGTGCGGACTCGTCGAGCTTAACAGCCCTGAAGAGTGAAGGCCTTCACTCTTGAAGAGAGTGTCACGTGTTGCTGTCGTAACCGAACGCGACCGCTATTTGAATGCTGAACGGAGAATGACTGAGGAGAGATGAGTTTCCACTCATTTTAACTTAACGACTTAAATATTCATTTTTACCTCACATTATGCTATAGCAGTGGTTCTCAACTCCAGTCCTCGGGACCCACTGCTCTGCACATTTTGTATGTCTCCTTATTAACACACCTGATTCAGATCATCAGCTCGTAAATGAGAGACTCTATGATCTGAACTGAGTGTGTCAGATAGGAGAGACATACAAAATGTGCAGAGCAGTGGGTCCCGAGGACTGGAGTTGAGAACCACTGTGCTATAGAATGACTTTAGAAGTCTTGGAATAGAGTACATGAAAACGTTGTTGCTTTACAATGCATTTTTTTATGCCTTTAGTGGGCTTAACAATAAAACACTATAATATGCACAATATCGGACCTCACTGAGAAGCTGCAGCTGTGGCGGGAAGATTTTTGGTGTGACGGACCACCACGGCAGAATGAATGTAGCGGAAACACTGCATTAATTTTCAGGCCAGCATCCAAGGAGCCTCCAGAGAGCCTAAAAGACCTGAAGAGTGGTGGCCTCAAACAAGAGGCCTAGCAACTCTCTAATCCAAGGGCAGTACAAAGAAAGCTCAGAAAGAGCTAAAATCTCAGTCTGACCCGTGAAGCTTCGCAGAGTGAAGGCCTCAATACAATGACTCTCATAATGAGAGGAGGCGTAGCAACACTCCACACTGAGGTCAGTAACCAAGGAGGCTCACAGAGGCCTCTCTACCTTACCGGCTAAAGGAGCTCTAGGAGGGGGCCTCAGTATGACGACTCTCTAAATGAAGTGGAGGCCTAACAACACCCCATGCTCAGGACATCTTGCAAGGAGGCTCACAGAGAGCCTACCACTCGCACTTGCTATCCTAGCGGAGCTCTGGGAAGCGGAGGCCCTAAATAAAGATAACTCTCTCTAGCCAGAGGAGGCTTAACAATACTCTCAGTAGCCAGGGAGGAGCACCTAACAACTTAGCAAACTGCCTGGCCGAGCTCTAGGAGCGGAGGCCTCAACATGACGATTTTTTAAACCAAGAGGAGGCCTAACTAAGCCCCACGCTCAGGATATCTTGCAAGGAGGCTCACAGAGATCTTACAACCCGCAATTGCTATCCTGGTGGAGCTCAAGGGAGCAGAGGCCTTAGTAAGATAAGTCTTTCTAGCGAGAGGAGTCCTAACAACGCTCGCAGTGGGAGGTAAGGAGGCAAATGTTATTTACCCCTGGGACGCTCAGTGAGATTACTCTGGATTACTTCCCTGAGATCTTCTTTTCTCCCTCTAGCTTCACGTCTCCTCCACGATCTTCCCCTTAAAGGATGGGGGTGTGCGAGAGGCGGTGTTCACCTTCTGGTCTCGCTTCCACTCCTCAGATTAGGACGGCCTAGCTCCCTTCGTGGCTTAAGGCGTATAAAGGTCTTAAAAGCCGTGGAGTGAAGGCGAAACTGGCCCATCAATGAGAAAGTTTAGGCCCTGGCTCTGGTCCAGCTTGCAGCACGGTCACTGTCAACAGCTTTCCTTATTTTGTCAGTCATATATAATATAAAAGTTTCAGTTGAATGTAAATACCTAAAACCTGACTGTAAATCATACAATATATTGTTTTTACTAATACATTTTTTAATCTGGTCATACACTATTTTTTTACATTCCATTAATAGAAATAGGCCTATAATTACCCATATTGAACTTACAAACCTTTTTATATAATGGATTAACTCTATAGCACATTTAAACTCACTTGGTATTTTTCCTTGTTCAATTGATACATTTAACATACATAATACAAAAGGAGCAATTACTTTAGCAGAGTCCCCAAAAAATGTTGCTGGAATATTGTCAATCCCAGGTGCCCTATCTATTTTTAATACATTTAAAAACTCCACTTTCAGTAACTGGTCTCAATCTAAAAGAATCATTAACAATTCCACATTGGCCATAAAAAGACTGGCCAGTAGGCGTTTTTTTCTAACTGTTCGAATGCATTCGACGACATGAGCGTCCACACTAGTCAGTCAAATGGGTTTTCAACAACCTCTGGAAGTGTTCGAAAGTGGACAAGCTCAAAACATTTAGACCCCGTTTACACCTGTATTTAGCATCATCCTCTTGTGATGCGATTGACCAGGTGTAAACAAGGCCTTTGATAAGTTAAACCTTTACTTACTGTGAGTTGTATTCATGCCAGAGTGACAATCCTTAACAAATCCTTGAATCTCCACATCTCTTTTAACGGTCTCATCGCTGTCATAGTAGATTTTTACTACAGCAGACACAAAACTACAGGAAGATCAAAAAAATGACAAATTAACAAATTAATGAAAATAACTTTTTATTGGAGTGTATGTGGACAAATTTTTACTTTGCACTAGTAGTACAGGATCTGGGTCCTCATTTATAACCGTTGCGTACGCACAAAACAGGCCCTGAAAGAGGCGTACGTCACTTAAATCACTTGTGATTTATAAAAACAAACTTGACGGGACAATTTGTGCACCTGCATGAAAACTTTGACACATGCGTACGAGCATTTTGGAGATGGAGCAGTTTGGCGACACCGATGGTGAGCTGGAGTTACATGTCTTTTTGGTCACTTTTAGACAGAAAATCTAAAAAAAATTATACATATACAGAAAGATAATACAAATATAATTACACTCACCAAGCCTATCACTTGAAGCAAACATCCATCCCTTCTTAAATGTCCACGCCAGTAAGCGCGTTGGGCCGTTTAGTGAAACTGACGCACAGCATGATCTAACACATCTAAAACCGTATATCTTCATTATAAGTCCTAATCATAAATACAGTTCATGTTCACAATAACCGTTTAAATTAAAAAAAAAATGATTTAAACTTTGTTTTACTTCTGTTGTACAGATTTAGATTAAATATACCATTCTGATTAATGGAGTTAAACACTTAAATTACATGAAATCATTACTGAGAACTACAGAGATATTGCTGATCATGTTAATAGCAGATTGTCTGAGAAAATTGTTTCGAGCAAATAATGCACAACAAGGTCTATCTGTTTCCATTAAAAACATAAATCAATTAAAAATACTCTTTGGCCAGTGGAAAAGATTGAGAAAAACTTTCTCCGAAATGTATTTACACTATTTGATTTATTTATTCAAAAACAAGGCAAGGATAGGCTACTAAATGATTTTTATTAATGTAACTAATGTGACAGCACATCCGCATTTCATATTTTCCTAATGTCTTGTACCGTTAAACATGTTATCACGTGGATGAATAATCATATGCAAATGATATGCAGATGAGGATATGCATAGTAAAACTAGGCGTTGTTAGCTCCATATATGGTTGTTTCGGGGAGGAGACGCATGTGCGCACAATCTTCCGCTACCGGGGATTTATAAAGTGAATTCTGCACAGGTTCTGGCGTATGCACGGTTTTATAAGTCTGAATATTTTTTTGCGTATGCCATTTTTGGCTTTCTGGCGCACGTACACTTTTAGTAAGGATCCTACGCACAGTTTTATAAATGAGGCCCCTGAACTGTTGCAACACCTACTTGTGTATTGCATCCCAGATCTTCATGCCATCATCTCTATAATAGTACTTGGGCGCATCTTTCATTCCTCGAGCTTCTATGTCCTCAGGGAAGCACAGGGACTTGTAGGTTAAAGTCTCCATGCCACTTTTAATCACTTCAGCTATCCCATCTCCAGTGAGGCTACTAATCTTTGGATACCAATAATTCAGTTAATATTTTGCCTCAATATTTTCAGCACTTATTTAGCCTACTCGTTGACTTTTTGAAATTTAGGAACTACTTAGATCTGACAAAGACTAAATAATCAAATATGAATAGAATCACTTTGAATCCTAGCAATATGCAATATATGTGTGGATTTATTAAATTAGGTGTAAGGCTACCTTGCTGATGATCCCGTCATCACTGATGAGTTTTTCACGAGCCACCGCATTGATTGCAATTGTGAAACGAACATGAGGTTTCAGTAACTGTAAGAAGCATTTAAACATAAAAATCATAAAAAACTGATTTAAAAGCATAACTTGAAACAGCAAAAGTGGTTTCCAGTTCATTCCCTGGAGGTTTTTGGTTAACAATAAACCATGGATGAAAGGAAGGCAATGATATCACAGAGCTGCCAACATTTGAGTTTTGCTTGGAGTGAGAGGGGGGATGGGATGAGGGTGGGTGTAATGACTGGTAGGCTATTGGTAGATTATTGGTTCACGTGCCGCCAGGCGCTAGCTATCTTTCATGTCACATTTAAGCGCCAAAACGGTATTTATTGTTTTAATTTCGTAATAAAATTGACAGAATCTGAGAGCTGAAAATTAGTTTCATATCAAAAGTAACCTGCTCTATCTTGTCTGTCGCAGTGTCAGTGTCCTCTATGTTTTGCAATTTTTCTCTGCATGAGAAAATGGATGTGTGGCGTGAGAGTGTGTGAAAAGGGTCAATTGCGTGAGTCTCACGGTGAACGCGTGAGAGTTAGCAGCTCTGTATCATAACCAGCAACTCTTCATCATTAAATTGACATGTGAAACTACAATCTTCAGTTTAGCCCTGAATCTAAATATCATGACTGTATATTGAAAGACATGTACCTTGTATACAGGATGGACTGCAGGGAGCTGTCTGTGCATGGCCATTTCAAAAACCTCGGATATCAGATGTGTCTTGAGAAGGTGCGTGACCAACTGGTGTACAATGAAGTCGGCAGATTTCACCCACATCTTGGCAAGCATCCAATCATATTCATTATCACTTGGGAGAAAGATTGGGCTCTTTCCCCCTGGGTTTTGACTGAGCTGATTCAGATATAATAAAGGCAAGCGGATATTTTTACTTCGGTAAGTACATTTACAGCAAGAGTACTTTTATTTTTAATTTATGTTTTCATTTGATACTGATTATATATGGGACAGATACCTGAATGGCAATTGGCACAATTTGGTCGAATCTGTTCTTGTACAGGAGGCAGATGGGTGCAGTCAAAAACACCTGATCGCTGGATGCTGGAACTCCGTTCAGTATTTCATAATCCACTATGAAGATGTTTCCTGCCTGTAAACATGTACACAGGTGCAAAGTTTAGAACTAATAGTTCATGGGTTAAAATAACATTAATTTTAGTCATTTATGTAAACTAAATTATGTGAAGGATGTCAGAATACACACAAATAAGTCTTGAATTTGATAACTGAACGACTGTTCAAGTGATTTATGTCTTAATGTTTCTGACCATTAACTCCTCTTGTAGTGTGACTCCTTTCTTCAGAAAGCCCTCCACCATCTCATGTGTGACTGGAAATTTGACTGGAATTGCCATGCACTTCCTGATCATGACAGGATTGCAGCCATTCAAAAACTGATAGCCGAACATGTAATCCTTACTCCAGTCTTGCATCACGTTCTCTGTCCAGATTTCAAGGGGGAAAATGGATCAACAGTCAAAGGACTTACAGGTATGAAAAAAATGGGGCTGGGTATAGTATTTGTTTAAATGAAGAAACAAACCTAGTAGAGTGTTCTTGATATTAAAATTTCCCAATATATTTTCAAAATCAGCCACGTCTTTCCAGGAATTAATGAAACCTCTAAATTTGTCAAGATGTGATTCCAACTTCCTAAAAAAAAGAGTGCATACAGTATAATTATAGACATGAACACTATTTGCACAACTTTCATTCTGGAGAACTGAGGAAAATCTCAGTAACAAATCAACAAGGACTGTGGCGATGACAAACTTACACTTTCAGGTGATTGACACCAAACTCAAAAGTTTTTGATGAATCGAACTGAACTTCTGGAAGAAGATGATCCATGCCCTTGGGATAGCCTTCGCGCCACTCCTTCCAGCTTCAACAAGAAAAATGACAACAGTTACTTGTACAGTTATACTGTCATATACACTGATGTTAAGTTAGTTACACTTTTATGGACTGATTCTGAGTAAGTTAATAAACCTTGTGTTATTTTGAGCCTTTTTGGCATTTCTTCTGGACTAATGTCACAGATACCAAGAATTACATTTAAAGGTGAAGTGTTTTTATTTTTTTCTTACAGACCAATTTAATGTGTAGAGACAATTACAAAACTTTTGTCAGTTGCCTGGTGTTTTTCTTTAACAAAAATAGAATAACTTGCAATCAATCATTAAAAGATTTAATATTTTACCAGTGACCTGATTTTGGGAATTCTTTAAAAAGTGTCAGATTGGCAGAAAACTATTTTCTTGCTTTTCCAGAGTGATTAGTGACATGGCATTCACAGCTCAGGTAACTGGTTAAAAAAGGGGGAACACTTTCCAGAACCGACCAGATATCCAGCTCAAGTACTGTATTTCCATTGAGATGAATAGAACAATCATCATTGTCTAAGCCCAACGCAGCAGGGGGAAGAGTATCCAAACCAGGGTGCGAACTACGGGCGAGCTCGGCTCCCCTTAATAAGACATGGGCTCCCCTGAAAACGTGATTCGTGAAATTTTGGGGGGTCTCAAAAATTATTGACAATGTTTTATTTTGACGTTCAATTTCAGTTTTGTGTAATGTGATCATCCTGGAGTATTATGTGTAAAATAGCAAAAATATCATTCATTCATTCATTCATGCATGACGGCGATTTAAACCTAATTCACTTCAATAAAGATAACTATGCTATTCTTGTCATGAGCATCAAGGTGTGGTGGTGCTGCGTTGCAAACTCCAATCATGTTTGGTACATGTTAACTCAAAGATTCGTAGAAAAAATATAATCGTTGGATGCCATTGATTTGCGCGTGAAGTCCTTGAAATCCATTCTGTGTTAAGGTAAGGCATGTTATTCCCAATAATATGTTGTGGCTGGGTTGTTATAGATCTAGCGTGACTCTCGATGTCTTAGGCCTAATTGAACGGAGGAATTATGGTATTCTTCTGTAGCCTGACGAGTAATTTAACCCTTCAAGTGAACTCAAAGACAGCCTATTTATAGACTATTTGTAGGTGCCTGTTTGCTGTTTGACTTATTAATTTGTGTTGATAAAGTATAATAGGGTGAATCATGTATATAGTTCTTGCATAGTGCATACACTTGTAGCTGTTATGTATCTTTGGAAGTCCTTGAAATGAATGGGTTTCATAGCGCAGCGCCGCGCATTCCGCGTCCTGTCTGAAAGGCTCTTCAGTCCAGGGCACAAACACCCCCCATGCAACAAATGAATATTGATCAAGAATGTAATTGTTTCTTCAGACCTGAATTGTTTCTTTCTGGATTCCAGTTCTTCTTTTCTTTTCTTTCTAAGCAATTCGGTGTCATCCTGAGGCAATCGAGCTAAATGAATGCACAAAGAAATGTACAGCACACATTTTACACATAGAAAAGACAGCATTTAAGACATGATTCAATAACAACTGAACAACAACAACATTTTTAAATAATAATGCTTCAGTTAAAATTAATGTAGCCTACCAGTGCCTTCTCGGATAATCACTTCCTTTTCGTTTTCTATCCAGGAATGACAGGGGAACTCAAAGCGTTTTCCATAGGGTGTTTTCACTTTGATATGCCCACAAAACCACTGAAAATTGGCATAGTATTTCTCCTTTTCAAGTTTCACCTGAACAATGTCTCCAAAGTCCTTCTCCACACAGATGTCGAAGGAGAACTCCTTTAATGACAACTTTTATTAGACACATAATATGGGGGGGGGACCAACAAACCATTAAACAAACCAACAAAAAACATGTCTTCACTAGAGTCAACACTGCTGACAAGTTTACCTGTTGCAGATTCTCCAAGTTGTGTTCACGAAACAGACACAGAACACAGTTAAAACGAGCCATTGGAGGAGCGCTAATTTCATTTGATCTAATTATTTGTCTGCATCATCAGCTGCTACTTGAGAATCTATGTGAAGTGCGTTGTGTTTTAGGGTTAGTGGAAATTGTCACATGCCTGTCCTGTCTTGTGTTGCACATGGGTGTTTTGTTATTGTGGGCCATGTGCTCTTGTCCTTGTCTGATCCCTCCCCCTCGTTACCTGATTATTGTTTGAGTTCTTCCACCTGTCCCCTCTTGATTTGTTCCCTTCTTAACTCTCCTCTTGTTTGCAGTCTTCGTCGGATCGTTGTCTAATGTTTTGTATACGTCTCCTGTTTTCCCGTGACCTCTGGTATGTTTGATTTTGAAGTTGTTGTTTTGTTTTATATTATGTTTTTCCCCCTTGTGGGTTTTTGTTTTACTTTATGTTTCTTTTATTAAATAAATCACTATTCTTTTGCAATTGAGTCCTCACATAGTTTTCTTTAGTTGTCACGTGACATAACGATCCGACCCAAATGAGGACTCAGCGGAGAAGAGGGGCCATGCCAGGGACTGTTCACGCTCCGTCTGCCCAGCGAGAGACCGTTCACGTCACGTCTACCCAGCGAGAGACCGTTCACGTCACATCTGCCCAGCGAGAGACCGTTCACGTCACGTCTGCCCAGCGAGAGACCGTTCACGTCACGTCTGCCCAGCGAGAGACCGTTCACGTCACGTCTGCCCAGCGAGAGACCGTTCACGTCACGTCTGCCCAGCGAGAGACCGTTCACGTCACGTCTGCCCAGGGAGAGACCGTTCACGTCACGTCTGCCCAGCGAGAGACCGTTCACGTCACGTCTGCCCAGCGAGAGACCGTTCACGTCACGTCTGCCCAGCGAGAGACCGTTCACGTCACGTCTGCCCAGCGAGAGACCGTTCACGTCACGTCTGCCCAGCGAGAGACCGTTCACGTCACGTCTGCCCAGCGAGAGACCGTTCACGTCACGTCTGCCCAGCGAGAGACCGTTCACGTCACGTCTGCCCAGCGAGAGACCGTTCACGTCACGTCTGCCCAGCGAGAGACTGTTCACGTCACGTCTGCCCAGCGAGAGACTGTTCACGTCACGTCTGCCCAGCGAGAGACTGTTCACGTCACGTCTGCCCAGCGAGAGACTGTTCACGTCACGTCTGCCCAGCGAGAGACTGTTCACGTCACGTCTGCCCAGCGAGAGACTGTTCACGTCACGTCTGCCCAGCCAGAGACTGTTCACGTCCAGTCTGCCCAGCCAGAGACGGAGCACGTCCAGTCTGGCCAGCCAGAGACGGAGCACGTCCAGTCTGCCCAGCCAGAGACGGAGCACGTCCAGTCTGCCCAGCCAGAGACGGAGCACGTCCAGTCTGCCCAGCCAGAGACGGAGCACGTCCAGTCTGCCCAGCCAGAGACGGAGCACGTCCAGTCTGCCCAGCCAGAGACGGAGCACGTCCAGTCTGCCCAGCCAGAGACGGAGCACGTCCAGTCTGCCCAGCCAGAGACGGAGCACGTCCAGTCTGCCCAGCCAGAGACGGAGCACGTCCAGTCTGCCCAGCCAGAGACTGAGCACGTCCAGTCTGCCCAGCCAGAGACTGAGCACGTCCAGTCTGCCCAGTCAGAGACTGAGCACGTCCAGTCTGCCCAGTCAGAGACTGAGCCGGAAATGCCCATTTGTGTGGCCGCCAAGGCACTTACGGACCATGTGGAGCGTCCCGCTCGGATCCTGGACATGCCCGTGTCTGCTGTTCCAGAGCCGGAGCCAGTGTCTCCTGTTCCAGAGCCGGAGACAGTATCTGCTGTTCCAGAGCCGGAGGCAGAGCCAATGCCTGTTCCAGAGCCGGAGGCAGAGCCAATGCCTGTTCCAGAGCCGGAGGCAGAGCCAATGCCTGTTCCAGAGCCAGAGGCAGAGCCAATGCCTGTTCCGGAGCCAGAGGCAGAGCCAATGCCTGTTCCGGAGCCAGAGGCAGAGCCAATGCCTGTTCCGGAGCCAGAGGCAGAGCCAATGCCTGTTCCGGAGCCGGAGGCAGAGCCAATGCCTGTTCCGGAGCCGGAGGCAGAGCCAATGCCTGTTCCGGAGCCGGAGGCAGAGCCAATGTCCGTTCCGGAGCCGGAGGCAGAGCCAGTGCCCGTTCCGGAGCCAGAGGCAGAGCCAATGCCTGTTCCAGAACTGGAGCCAATGTCTGTTTCAGAGCCAGCGCCTGTTCCAGCGCCAGAGCCAGTGTTTGTTTCTGTGTTTGTGTTTGTTCTTGTGACTGTTACAGTTCTTGTGTCTGTTGTTCCTGAGCCGGTGTCTGTTGTTCCTGAGCCGGTGTCTGCTGTACCTGAGCCGGTGTCTGCGGTACCTGAGCCGGTGTCTGCGGTACCTGAGCCGGTGTCTGCGGTACCTGAGCCGGTGTCTGCGGTACCTGAGCCGGTGTCTGCGGTACCTGAGCTGGTGTCTGCGGTACCTGAGCCGGTGTCTGCGGTACCTGAGCCGGTGTCTGCTGTACCTGAGCCGGTGTCTGCTGTACCTGAGCCGGTGTCTGCTGTTCCTGAGCCGGTGTCTGCTGTTCCTGAGCCGGTGTCTGCTGTTCCTGAGCCGGTGTCTGCTGTTCCTGAGCCGGTGTCTGCTGTTCCTGAGCCGGTGTCTGCTGTTCCTGAGCCGGTGTCTGCTGTTCCTGAGCCGGTGTCTGCTGTTCCTGAGCCGGTGTCTGCTGTTCCTGAGCCGGTGTCTGCTGTGCCTGAGCCACCGCCCTGGCCGCCCGATGGGGGGTCTTCACCGCCCTGGCCGCCCGATGGGGGGTCTTCACCGCCCTGGCCGCCCGATGGGGGGTCTTCACCGCCCTGGCCGCCCGATGGGGGGTCTTCACCGCCCTGGCCGCCCGATGGGTCGTCTGCTTCGCCCTGGGCGCCCGATGGGTCGTCTGCTTCGCCCTGGGCGCCCGATGGGTCGTCTGCTTCGCCCTGGCCGCCCGATGGGTCGTCTGCTTCGCCCTGGCCGCCCGACGGGTCGTCTGCTTCGCCCTGGCCGCCCGATGGGTCGTCTGCTTCGCCCTGGCCGCCCGATGGGTCTTCTGCTTCGCCCTGGCCGCCCGATGGGTCGTCTGCTTCGCCCTGGCCGCCCGATGGGTCGTCTGCTTCGCCCTGGCCGCCCGATGGGTCGTCTGCTTCGCCCTGGCCGCCCGATGGACTGTCTGCTTCGCCCTGGCCGCCCGATGGACTGTCTGCTTCGCCCTGGCCGCCCGATGGACTGTCTGCTTCGCCCTGGCCGCCCGATGGACTGTCTGCTTCGCCCTGGCCGCCCGATGGACTGTCTGCTTCGCCCTGGCCGCCCGATGGACTGTCTGCTTCGCCCTGGCCGCCCGATGGACTGTGTGCTTCGCCCTGGCCTCCCAGGACTAAGCGTTCTGTCCCTCCCGTCCCGCCCTGGTCTGTCCCTCCCGTCCCGCCCTGGTCTGTCCCTCCCGTCCCGCCCTGGTCTGTCCCTCCCGTCCCGCCCTGGTCTGTCCCTCCTGTCCCTCCCGTCCCGCCCTGGTGTTTCCCTCCCGTCCCGCCCTGCCCTGGTCTTATGGAGCGTCTGGTAGCCGCTCCGTAGGGAGGGGGTAATGTCACATGCCTGTCCTGTCTTGTGTTGCACATGGGTGTTTTGTTATTGTGGGCCATGTGCTCTTGTCCTTGTCTGATCCCTCCCCCTCGTTACCTGATTATTGTTTGAGTTCTACCACCTGTCCCCTCTTGATTTGTTCCCTTCTTAACTCTCCTCTTGTTTGCAGTCTTCGTCGGATCGTTGTCTAATGTTTTGTATACGTCTCCTGTTTTCCCGTGACCTCCGGTATGTTTGATTTTGAAGTTGTTTTATATTATGTTTTTCCCCCTTGTGGGTTTTTGTTTTACTTTATGTTTCTTTTATTAAATAAATCACTATTCTTTTGCAATTGAGTCCTCACCTAGTTTTCTTTAGTTGTCACGTGACGGAAATGTCCGTAAAATTACTGCATAATGTCCTGGTAATAAGATGGCAGTACGTTTTTGGTTGTTTTCATGTAGTTTTTTTTATTTATTTTATTTATTATTATTATTTTTATTATACAGTACCACTTAGTTTAATTAAGTTATTAAGTTATCGTCTGTTCCAGACGATTTTTTGTCTTTTAAGGATCAATTAATGGCTTAATGGCTTTTTTAATGAGAGAGGCATCACAAAAGTGTTGATCTGCATTTAACTGGTTTGTGTAAGGTTAAGATTCAAAGAAATCATTCATATGTTGCTGGGGAAATCCTAACCCAATCTCACGGCTATTTGTACAAATTTCACGAGGTGGCTAATTCGTACGAATTCATACGACATCGCTTGTATGAAATCGTACGATTTTTGCTAAATCGTAGGCCTACATATTTTATGAATTGAAAAATTATTATGAATTCGTACGAATGACCCACTCCCGCCCCTAAACCTACATCACTGGGGTTTAGACAAATCGTACGAATTGGTTGTGACTCGCAGGGGCGGTTCTAGAGTGAGTGAATATCCGGGGCTTAGCCCAGAGAAATCCATGTAGGCCTATGTGTCAGGATACAAAGAATAAACTTTAAATAAAATGTTTTATACATATATATATATATTTTAACAAGGTAAAATCTTTCTGGCTTATTAAAATCAAAATTAGGCTACCTTATTTTTACTTTATACATATACACTCACATGCATAATACACACACAAACACTTAAAGCAAGTATAATTATAAACACATGGCTCTAATATTTTTGAAGGAGCACTTGTACATGCATTTTACACAGCACTTACAATTTGCATAAAAAATCGTATGAGACTAATGTATCAAATATCAAATTTGGAATACAGAAATATGAAATATTGAAAAAATTAGAATGGTAGGCTACTTTGCCACTAGATGGTGGCAAGCCACTGCCTTCATGAGTGAGTCGGTTTATTCAATCGATTCGTCAAAAAGTAAGAAATGTTTTTTGAATGGCGGGGTCAGTGGATCGTTAAGCAAATTCATTCTGTAAACACCGTGATGCTTTGTTTGAAACCATTTTCGTAAGCGAAATATTTTCTTTACTTTTATTATCTTTTGTATAGAATTGTTGCCCTGACGCCATGCTAACCAAACATAGGCTATAACGCTCTAAAAATGCGCGCGCGCGCGTGTGTGTGTGTGTGTGTGTGTGCGTGTGTCCTATAGACTGTGCTGCGCAACCTTTAACTGTTAGACGATCAAAATGTAAATCAGACACAATTTAAAACCGAATAAGAAATATAATACTATGGTTAAAAGTTACAGATACCTGCTGAAGCTGTTTTATCTTGTTTTAGTGCTGGCTAGGGGTGTTTTACTTCCCTTTTTTTTTTTTTTAAGAATTTAGCATTTTAAAATATATCCATTTTACTTACACATCAACAAACCGCCTGGCTCCAAAATATCTAATTTCATTGGCTGGATCGTACAGACGCTGAACTTCTCATCGATGGTTGGCCAGTTTACATGTCAGTCAGAAGCACTAGCCTGAGTGGGCGGTTCTAGCCGGTTGTGAATAACAAAGCGACAGACACTGTAGATGTGAGATTCGAGAGATATACATTTAATTAAATTCTAATACAAAATATTTTAATGCAAATGAAAACTCAGTGATGTTGCGTACAATGCATGGTAATAAAAGCATTCGGGCCTTTACTAAAAAACATTCGGGGCTCCAGCCCCCTTTGCCCACCCCTAGCGCCGCCCCTCGTCGGGCCTCGTGAGACAGCGTTGGGAAATTTAGAGTAAAATGTTCACAAAAGTTTGCTATATTCTTTGGGTCATCACTAATATTAGGCTACTGTAATGATTACAACCTGACCGAACCCTGTCCTGACAAACATTGACATAGTGTCATGCTGGGTGAGCACTAACACACCCGTGGACAATAAATAATTGTTGTGTTGTTTTAAAAAGGGGAAGGGAAATTCTAGATAGAGAGGACAGGAAATATATAGTGCTATAGAAATTATGTGACTTGACTTGACTAAAGTTATACGCCGGTGAAGAAGTTTCAAAACTTCAATTATTCACTACAGAAAGTGAAAGTAATAACTGACCAATGAGAACTAGCTGAATCTACTTTAACATGTTCTGATAACATTCACAACAGTCACTCGCTGTGCTATAGCCTATACATGACAGATTATAAGAGTTATAAGAAAATATGTGGACATCTTTTTTTTATACCGTAAGATATTTAATAAATGAAGATGACACGAAGAAAAACTGTCTGGTATTCGATAAATACTGGGTTTTGACTGTTGAAACATGCAATGTTCAACAAATTCACAAACATCAGGTAATATTAATAGGATGAAAACAATTCTATTTTTATGCAAATTAAATCCCTAGAGATATCAACGTTCTAATATATAATAATAATAATATAGGCTATACATTAATGTCTCTATTAAATATATATTGAGAGAGCGCTCAATCTTTATCAATAGTCAGACTTTTTCCTAAATATTATGAAATTGAGTGTATAACCTACAGTTACGATCTCCGATGTTGTTTCGAGTGTTTTTAGACAATGGTGTAAAAAGCAACTATGATGAATAAACATTTATTTGACTTGACTGAGGCGTTATGTGAATACGTCTTTTCTTTAATTTTCAGGTCAATTTTTATTGTTGAAAAGGTTCATCTTTACTATATCAGAATTAATGTGTAAAATAACGCGTTCATTATCAACATTAAACAGCATATAAATCAAAACAGCCTAATGTTACAGAATACAAATGTCGACCCAGGACGAGCTTTAGGTATTGTATCTGAATCCGATGCAGATGTATATTTAACACGTGATTTTCTCCGAATTTTTTATTTATTTTTTTGCAGAAAATGTTGCTTTTTTGTATGAAACTTAGCCATATCCATGTGTTGATTAAAAAAAATAATAATAATAAATAAAGCATGAGGCTAGAATAAAACGGGCATATCATTACAAAAGCTTTCTATTTTAAATGCTGTTCTTTTTTACTTTTTTATTCATCAATGAACCCTAAAAAAAAGTATCACATGTTATAAAAAAATATTAAGCAGCACAACAGTTTCTAAAATTGATAATAATCAGCATAACCTATTAGAATGATTTCTGAAGGATGATGTGACACTGAAGACTGGAGTAATGATGCTGAAAATTCAGTTGATCACATGAATAAATTATACTTTAAAGTATATTAAAAGCAAAACCATTATTTTAAATTGTAATAATATTTCACACTTAGGCTAATACTGTTTTTACTTTTGACCAAATAAATGCAGCCTTGGTGAGCATAAGAGACTTCTTTCAAAAACATTGAAAACAGTAATGTTTCCAAACTTTTGACAAATAATGTATCCTATACTAATGGAAATAAAAAATAATAATAATAACTTAAAATAAAAATATTCAAGTCTGTAAAGTTCTTACCCTTTCGAAACCACCAAAAAAGGATTTGTTGACCAGGATTCTGTCACTGCTCTTATCATCTGAGTCGATCAGCGTCAGGTAAATGCTGTTCGTTTTCTCAGCAATAATCTGTCTACTAGTGGATACAATCACCTTGTAGGTCGACATATTGCCTGAATGAAAGATGTACAAAACTCTGGATCCTCAGTTTATTCTTAAGCACCTTTATATGAAGTTCACTTCCGGCGCTACTCTCCACTTCCTGTGACATTATAATGTGGGTTTGGTCTATCAATCAAAAATGTCATGCGCATTCCTGCATATGTGATCTATATCAAGTTTCTGAACTTATAGAAGAGACAGGAAACATGTAGAGGTATTCCTGTGGTACAGACAATCCCCTTTCACTGATAAGCTTTTACAATCACAATTGATATTTAAAATTTCTTAATAATATTATTAATATAAAAGTGAAGAGTATTATAAGAGTGTAGCCTAGCCTATATAAATCTCATTTAATTTGGATAGGATATAATACGTTCAAAATGCCCTCCCGCAATGTAGCCTACAGTAAATGTGGGTCAAAACAAAGGGTAAAAATCTCCGGCCGAATACTCCGGGACTCTTAGTTCTTCATTAGTTCTTTAGTGAGTAGTACATGCTTTGACTCATTAGTTAGTGCTGAAGAAATGATTAATTCAGATATTAGTACATGATTATTCAGACTGTTATTGTAACGGGTGACCACTGTCTTTATTTTACAGGTTGTGACAGTTTATTGTGTTGGAGACTGTGTTTTGTTTTCATCGTTGCAAGGATGAATGACACACTGTGGGTTTAAGTTTTGTAGGAAACTGAAAACTTTTCAGTTATTTCTCAACGAAATTCAAGATTTTCAAGAAAAACACAGAGGTATTAGGCAACACTGTACAATGTAAGTTATTGTGTAAATGCATGGAATGAACTGTCATAACCAGGGCCGGCCCATGGCATATAGCCGGAATAGGGAAGTTATTTTTTATTTTTTTACTAATACTATTTTAATACTATTCATGTGAAATATTACACAAAACCGACATAACATAACTACATTACAGTCACCTGATTCCCCCCAGACAGTAAAATGTGATTTTTTTTACATTTACATTTTACTTTTACATTTAGTCATTTAGCAGAAGCTTTTATCCAAAGCGACTTACAATTGAGGACTAAGCCAAGCGAGTCATATCGTGAAGAGGTAAAAACAACGCAAGAAGTGCTTAAAATACAGGCATTGCTCAGAGTAGCATAAGCCAGACTGTCACAGTCACCAGCTCTGTCACCTCAACAGCACTAAACTTCCCAGAATCCCTCATGTTTCCCACCTGCACACTATCGGACATCACCTGATCACCTATCACCTGCACGTCATCAATCACCATGGACACTTATGATCATCACAGCTGTCTGTCTGTCATTATCTCGTTATCATCATCATCATCTGCATCACCTGTGTTCTGTTAATCAGTGTTCATCTGTGTAAGTATTTAGTTCCCTTCTGTTCAGTCAATCTTGGTCCGTTCTACTTTGTATCTGTGTGAACCTTCTGCCTGTCTGTTCCCGTTTTAGTTGTGTTGTTGTTAGTAAACGCTTTGCTTTGGAACGTCTGGCTCCTCTTCTGCCTGCACCACACCGTGACACAGACAAGGGAGGATTAAAGGAAAGGGAAAGTGTTTTTTTTTTTTTTAACTGTTAAGTCAGGTGTGCCCAACCCTGCTCCTGCCGATCGACTGTCCTGCACAGTTTATCTCCAGTCCTAATTAAACACACATGCCTTTAATTTTCAAGTGATCCTTAAGACCTTAATTGGTTGCTTCAGATCCTGAAGACCTTAATTGGTTGCTTCAGGTGTGTTTGATTAGGGTTGGAGATGAACTGTGCAGGACAGTCGATCGGCAGGAGCAGGGTTGGGCTCACCTGTGTTAAGGGCTCACGGAAGAGATGAGTTTTCAGTTGTCTTTTGAATGTTGTCAGGTATTCTGCATTCCAGATGAGGGTGGGCAGATCATTCCACCAGCATGGAGCCGTGAATGAGAATGTTCTGGAGAGTCATTTTGTGGATTTTTTTTTTTTTTATTATTATTTTTTTTTGTGGATCAGTGTGGAGCTGTCACTCATTTACCGATCGTATAGGCTTCTGGTAGGGATGTAGACTTTTAGGAGCGAGTGAAAGTAGGAGGAAGCTGAGCCTGTGGTCGATCTGTAAGCAAGCGTCAATGCCTTGAACTTGATGCGAGTGGTAGCCAGTGCAGAGAGATGAGGAGAGGAGTGACGTGGGCTTGTTGAAGACAAGACGGGCTGCAGAATTCTGGGTCATTTGTAGAGGTTTAGTTGCACATGATGGAAGTCCAGCCAGAAGAGCATTGCAGTAATCAAGCCTAGAGACAGATTGGCAGGTAGAATGAGAAGCTCAGTCTTTGCCAGGTTGAGCTGCAGGTGATTTTCTTTCATCCATGCCCAGATGTCCGCCAGACAGCTAGAGATACGTGCAGCTACTGTGGGATCATCTGGTTGAAATGAGAGGTAGAGCTTAGTGTCATCAGCATAGCAATGGTAAGAAAAACCATGTGCCTGAATGATGGGTCCCAGTGATGTGGTGTAAAGGAAGAAGAGGGGTCCAAGAACTGAACCCTGAGGAACCCCTGTGGTTAGTTGATGTGCTTTGGATATCTCGCCTCTCCATGCAACCCTGAAGGACCTACCTGTGAGATAGGACTCAAACCAGTGGAGGGAAGTTCCAGTCATGCCCAGTGATGAGAGGGTGGACAGAAGGATCTGATGATTCACAGTGTCGAAAGCAGCAGACAGATCCAGGAGAATGAGAACTGATGATTTGTAAGCAGCTTTTGTGATCCGCAGGGCTTCTCTGACTGACGGTAATGCAGTCTCGGTTAAATGCCCTTTCTTGAAGCCAGATTGGTTTACATCTAAATGGTGGTTCAGAGACAGGAAATAATAATACATTTTATTTATAATGCGCTTTTCTCAAACCCAAAGCGCTACATTAAAATAAACAAAACAACAATGGCAATGCAACAATCAGAGAAAAACAGCCTTAAATAAATGTCTTAATCAGCTTTTTAAAGTGTTCCAGTGTTGGTGCATTTCTGATGGTAGGAGGAAGCACATTCCATAGCTTGGGAGCTTTGTATGAAAAGGCTCTTTCCCCCACCACCAGGAAAGATGATACTTGGTTGAAAGCAACTCGTTCAAGTGTTTTCGGAATGATTGGGGTTGAGAGACAGGTCTGTAATTCTCTAATAGTGATGATTAATGTTTGTTTGTCTTTTTTAAGCAGTGGAATTACCCGAGTCTGCTTGAATGCTGTAGGATTATTTGAAAAAAAATTTAAAGCATGTAATATCATTTTTTCTTTTATTAATAAAAAAACGAATTAAAGGGTTAGTTCACCCAAAAATGAAAATTAAGTCATTAATTACTCACCGTCATGCTGTACCAACCCCGTAAGACCTTCGTTCATCTTCGGAACACAAATGAAGATATTTTTGATTAAATCTGAGAGGTGGATCACTGCTACATAGGCTGCCTAAGGGAATGAAACTTGACGGCCCAGAAAGTCATTGAAGAAAATGTTTAAATAT
The DNA here is from genome assembly GCF_051911475.1 of Siphateles boraxobius. NCBI lineage: Eukaryota > Metazoa > Chordata > Actinopteri > Cypriniformes > Leuciscidae > Siphateles > Siphateles boraxobius. The sequence goes on along the minus strand of NW_027509119.1, from coordinate 1,143,519 downwards.
TCCATGTGACTACAGTGGCTCAACTATAAGTTTATCAAGCGACGAGAATACTTTTTGTGCGGGGAAAAAAACAAAAATAACGACTTGGCCTGGGCCTGAGACGAGAGTTCAAGAGATTTCCACGACGCATGCGCGAGAACTGAGAAGAGAACGTTCTTCTAATACTTCTTGTTCAGTTCTCGCGCATGCGTCGTGGAAATCTCTTGAACTCTCGTCTCAGGCCCACAAGGAAGAAAAGGAATAGTCGAATAAAGTCGTTATTTATGTTTTTTTTCGGAAAAAAAGTAGTCTCGTCGCTTGATAAACTTATAGTTGAGCCACTGTAGGCACATGGAATATTTAAACATGTTCTTTAATGACTTTCTGGGCCGTCAAGTTTCATTCCCTCTGGCAGCCTATGTAGCAGTGATCCACCTCTCAGATTTAATCAAAAATATCTTCATTTGTGTTCCGAAGATGAACGAAGGTCTAACGGGGTTGGTACAGCATGGGGGTGAGTAATTAATGACTTAATTTTCATTTTTGGGTGAACTAACCCTTTAAAGTTTTTACTACAGTTGTGCACTTTTGGGGGGATATATGGTAGGGCTGCCTCCAAGCTCTTACAGTTTAATCTGACCTAATTTTAATTCAGGTAATATCTACCAATAAGGCCAATCATTACAGCATTGCAATTTCATAGCCTTGATGTCATGAATTTCACTGCACTTGACGATGTGAGCATATGCCGTGAGTATTTAATATTTAAAAAGCAGTATTACAAATGTCAGAAATGTGGCTTTTAAAAGGAAGATTACTATCAAAGATCACTTCTACACTTTGGTAGAAAATTAAACTTTTCAGTTTCTCCAGATGAAAAGACCAAGGTAAAGCCAAGATCAAGCCAAAATCCATTCTACTGTCACACATACATTCTCCTTTCACATTTTGACAGAAACCTGCCTAAAACCAAACGATTACATTTACTTTAAATGAGTCCACCCCCCCAAGATTAGGGCTATAAACATGAGCCTCATCTGAAAGGCAAAGGGGGAGGTGTTGCTGTCATTTATAGTAATACTTTCAAAATGACTAAGAAGTTAAAAATATAATTCTTTTGAAGTGTGGGTGCTTAATGTAACAATATATAGTGTAAATGATAAATCACGTTTAATATTTGTGCTGGCTACTGTATACAGGCCACCAGGACACCATACAGACTTTATCAAAGAATTTGCTGACTTTCTATCAGTTAGTACTGGCTGCAGATAAAGTCCTAATTGTTGGTGATTTTAATATACATGTAGATAATGAAAAAGATGCATTGGGATTGGCATTTAAAGACATTCTTAACTCTATTGGAGTTAGACATCACGTGTCAGGACTTACTCATTGTCATAATCATACTCTAGATCTAATATTATCACATGGAATAAATGTTGATGCTGTTGATATTCTCGTATAAACTTCATTTAGCCAAGTCTGCAAAGCCGACTCCGTGTTACAAATATGTTAGACCTATCACTTCTGCCACTAAAGATTGCTTTATTAATAATCTTCCTGATCAGTTTCATCTCAGCATCCCAGATAGCTTAGAAGAACTTGATATTGTGACAGAAACTTTTAACTCTCTCTTTTCCAGCACTTTAGACACAGTTGCTCAGTTGCGCTTAAAGAAGATAAAAGAAAATAGTCCAACACCGTGGTACAACGAGAACACTCAGGCCCTAAAGAGAGCAGCCAGAAAAATGGAGCGAAACTGGAAGAAAACTAAACTAGAGGTATTTCGCATTTCATGGAAAGAGAGCACTTTTGCATACAGAGAGGCCTTAAAAGCTGCTAGATCTGCTTATATTCAACCCTATTAGAAGAAAATAAACAAAACCCTAGGTATTTATTTGAAACGGTTCCTAAACTAATGAAAAAGAAAGCTTCAAGCCCAGAAGTTTCCAAGCAGCACAGCAGTAATGACTTTATGACCTTCTTCACTTATAAGATTGATAATATCAGGGAGAAAATTATAACTATGCAACCGTCTACTACAGTATCGCATCAGACAGTGCATTGTAGTCTCACTGATGAAAAATTTGATTCATTCATTGCTATAAGAGAGGAAAACATTTTCTAAACTCATTAATTCATCTAAAACGACAACATGTATGTTAGACCTTATATACTGACTAAACTATGGAAATAGATGCTTCCAGAGGTCATAGATCCTCTTCTCAATATCATTAATTCATCTTTGTCACTAGGATATGTACCAAAAACTTTTAAGCTGGCTATGATTAAACCACTTGTTAAAAAAACGCAACTTGATCGTACAGAATAAGTCAATTACAGGCCGATCTCAAATTTACCTTTTCTGTCAAAGATGCTAGAAAAGGAAGTATCATCACAACTATGTTCCTTTTTAGAAAGAAATGGTATCTGCAAGGATTTTCAGTCAGGATTTATTCATTTCCTTCTCTATGGGCCTCTAGGCAGTTAACTTAGGGTGCTTTCACACCTGTAGTTCGATTCATTTGGTCCGGACTAAGGGTGAAAAATTATACTTTGTATCATTTTCAGGCGTTTGGTTCCTTTTCACACCACACTGATTGCTCTGGTCCGAATCAGTTGATGAGTTGATGAAACGAACCAAAATGCAGTCACGTGACTACATCCACATCACTCGTTGGCCAGATGTGTCTTGAACATATTTCCACAACTGCACTTAAATTGGTCAGAATTAACGTGCGGGAAAATTCCAACAGAACCGGAAGTAAACAAAGAAGAAAATCCGGCAGACATGTACAACACAGAAGCACTGCGCTATTACACTAGTGAACTGACTCGAGGCCCACAGATAAGGAAATGAATAGTTGAAATAAAGTCGTTATTTTTGTTTTTTTTTGCGCACAAAAAGTATTCTTGTCGCTTGATAAACTTAAGATTGAGCCACTGTAGTCACTTGGACTATTTTAACGATGTCTTTAATAACTTTTCCCTGAAGAAGCCTATGGAGGAGTGATCGAGCTCTCAGATTTCATCAAAAATATCTTAATTCGTGTTTCGAAGATGAACGAAGGTCTTACGGGGCTGGAACAACATGAGGGTGAGTAAATACTGACAGAATTTTCATTTTTGGGTGAACTATCCCTTTAATAAACAAATTACAGCTGATCCAAAACGCAGCAGCTCGAGTTCTTACCAGAACCAGGAAGTATGACCATATTAGCCTGGTTCTGTCAATACTGCATTGGCTCCCTATTAAACATTGTATAAATTTTGTATATATATTTATGATTACTTGCAAAGCACTAAATGGTTTAGCTCCGCAGTACTTGAGCGAGCTCTTAAATCATTATAGTCCTTCACGTCTATTGCAATCTCAAAATTCCGGCCAGTTGATAATACCTAGAATATCAAAATCGACTGCTGGCGGTAGATCCTTTTCCTATTTAGCATCAGAACTTTAGAATAGTCTTCCTAACATTGTCTGGGAAGCAGACACACTCTGTCAGTTCAAAGACTAAAAACACATCTCTTTAACCTAGCATACACCTAACACACTATGCAGCCTAACATTGAATTATAAAAGTCTATAGATTAGGTCAGCCGAAACAGGTACTCGTTACATCATAAGAAGAATGACATCTACGCTAATATTAGTCTCTCTGTTTATCCCGAGGTTTACCACAGTCCGCCGGATCCAGGCCGTATCCAGATCTGATGAAGGACCTGCGCCTGGACGCAACACAACTAGTCTCTTCCCTGTGAAGGCCTTTTTATTATATTACGAAATATTACGAAAATTATATTGTTACGTCCCATGACGTAATATCTAGTGTGTATGTTGTGCTGGTGATTGTTTTCTCCCTCACTCTCCCTCTCTCTCTCCCTCTCTCTCTCTCTGTCATGCAGCACTCCAAACCATCCACAGCTGATGCTAATTAGCAGGAGCAAGGCTTTTCTGTTGGCAACGTGTATAAAACAGCAAAGAAACTGTGATCTGGAGGAATCCCTCTTCAGCTATCCTAGACATGTTGTTGTGTTAACTGCTGTTGAAAAATGTATAATCTGTGAAATCTGTTGCCTGAGTACAACGACCATTTAGACTGTGTGAGTTTAAAGTATTAAACTGTGTAGGGTACGGGCACTTGCTCAGTCCTTACCAAAATTAAGCCCAGCTGATGTAGAAAGTTACCGCTATTTCTTCTAGAGGGCATGGTTTCTATATTCCCTGATGCTGAGTTTAAGCCAGTAATCATGCTAAGAGACACTGGAGCTGGGCAATCCTTCATTCTCGAGCGTAGCCTACCATTTTCTGCTGACACGTACACAGGATATGATGTGTTGGTCCGATGTATTGAGATGCGCTGTGCTAATGTACCTTTGCATACGGTTCACTTAAAGTCAGGTCTTGTCAGTGGAGCTGTTAAGCTGGGTGTCCGCAGACAGTTAGCTGTAGAAGGTATAGACTTAATCATAGGGAATGATTTAGCAGGTGGCGAAGTTTTTCCTTCTCCAATTGTGACATATACCCCAAGTTAGTGATGTAGTACTCGAGACCGATTTCTGCTGTCTCGGACTTGTTCCTTCAAAGACTCGGTCTCGACTCGGACTCGACCCTTCAAAGACTCGGTCTTGACTCGGACTCGGCATAGGCGGTCTCGTCCCCATCACTTTCGCGGTGAGAGGGTTCAAGACCTGCACTTTTTCTGCAGTTTTGCACAAACGCCTTACTACAGTCGCTCTCACAGAGGTCCACACAACATAGTTTTACAAAATCCAGTGGGAAAGAACGATCATTTATATATTGTACCCCAGCATATACAACAAAGTTCCTTTTAAGCTTTTTAGTCATTAATAGCTGTTAATGCCAACATTTAAATGTCACATCCATCCCCCGCATTTTTGAAAAGCTTGCTACACCCCTGGTCTATATTAAGACGTTAAGACTGCTCCTCTAAACAATTCCCAATCTAGCTTAGTCTGTAGGCCTAACTGTTGATTATTAACTGGGGTGATATTAAATCATGAATATCAAAACTGACATGTCGAAACAAAATCTCAACTCAGACTTGCTTCCTCAAAGACTCTGTCTTGACTCGGACTCGACTGTATTTGAAAAACAACGGACTCGGACTCGACCCTTCAAAGACTCGGTCTTGACTCGGACTCGGCATAGGCGGTCTCGTCCCCATCACTACCCCAAGTGTAAAGGAGCAGTCTAACCTTGCTACCTTGTATCCTTCAGCATTCCCTGCATGCGCAGTAACCCGTGCAAAGGCACAAAAATTCAAGGTAGTGGTGGATCTTGCTGATTCCTTTCTAGTCCCTGACACTACCCCATGTGAGTATATGCTGACCCCAGAGCATGAGCTTACTCCTGATCCCAGTTCACAGTAAAAAAAAAAACCCTTAAAAGTGGGCCGAGAACATTTGATAACTGCACAGAGAGAAGACCCAACGCTAGCTAAGTGTGTTAAAGCTGCAGATCTTGGGCAAGCACCTAATTCTGGGGTAATGTATTTCTGGGATCATGGACTGCTGATGTGTAAATGTAAACCAGAGGTAGACGATGAGAACTGTCAGGTGGTGCAGCAAATTGTTTTGCTTTCTGGACGCCTTCGCACACATGTGTTGATGCTGGCTCATGAACACATAATGTTGGGTCATCTAGGAGTGACGAAGACATTCTATCAAGTTTCCAGATACTTCTACTGGCCTGGTCTGTTGTCTGTCTAGTCTGATGTGTCTGCCTTTTGCAAAGCTTGCAAAGTTTGCCAACTCACAGGAAAACCAAACCAAAGAGTTCCTGCCGCTCCTCTTACACCAATCCCTGTGATGTGCGTCCCATCTGAACAACTGATCATCGATTGTGTGGGCCCGTTGCCCGAGTCTAAGGCAGGACATCAATATATGTTAATTATCATGTGTGCTGCAACACGCTTTCCCGAAGCAGTTCCTTTACGCAACCTGAAAGCCAAGGCAGTTGTGAAAGAGCTGATCAAGTTCTGTTCCACTTTCGGCCTGCCAAAAGTAATCGGACGGAACGTGGCACAAATTTTACGTCAAGAATGTTTGAACAGATTCTGAAGGAGCTTGACATAAATCATCAGTTATCCAGTGTTTATCACCCAGAGTCACAAGGTGCGATTGAGAGGTTTCATCAAACTCTTAAGACGATGCTGTGCAGCTATTGTGTTGAGACGGAAAAAGATTGGGACGAGGGTCTCCCCTTTCTTCTGTTCGATGTGAGAGGACAGTACAAGAGTCTCTAGGATATAGTCCAGCAGAACTAGACTTCGGTCATGTGGTGCGAGGACCGTTAAAGTTGAGCGAGCAGCTGTTGCCTCAACATCCAACACCTGTGGCTATGGCTGACTATGTCCAGTCTCTCCGTCAGAGGCTTCATAGTGCTCGTGAAGTAGCAGCAAAACACCTTGAAACAGCACAAGGCAAGATGAAAGCACGCTTTGACCAGAAGTCTGTTAATTTGTCAATTGTTTTGTTGATGATGCTGAATTTGAAAGCTGAAACTGAATGAATTATTATGCGAGTAAACATTAGGGTTGATAATGCCAAGATAGGCAGCCAATTAAATAACTCAACCATTGTTTCTAAATAAAACACGATTAGCAGACCCCTGAAATTAATGTCAAACACTGCAAACCAAATTAAAACTTAATTAAAAAGAAAAAAGATTAATGCTCAAATAAATATGAATTTGACACCTCATTTTGATTTGCGCCCTTATTTAATGCATTAAATGAACCTTTTTCTCCCCTTTGTGATATATTTGCAATTAATTAATTTGAAAATAATGCAATTCAGTTGATTTAAAATATGATTTCATAGGGTCCATTTACTCGACAATAATATGCTTAAAACTGAGAAGTTTTTCCTTTGAGTTTTCTGCATACAGACAACACCATTTTCAAAACATTTCCCATTCACACGGATCTGCGAAAACGACTGAAAATGCTGTGTTCTGCTGCCAGGCCATTAGATGGCGATTAAACACTATAGACTGAACATGTAATATGTGCATGACGTCATCGTTTTCAGAGATTCATGTTTTTGTTGTTTAGATGGAGACCGTTTTCTAAAACATGCACTTTGAAACCCGCTTTCAAAAGTTTTCATATTCAAGCACCCAAAACGCTGTTGTCCTGTAGGCTAATTGAATGGCCAAAACGCATAAAAAGTATTACTTTTTTAGTTGAAAACGGTGTTGTGTTAACAGCCCCTTTTGATGGCCAAAATGGTTGGTACAGTAGATGTTTGTCTGTATAGACACTCATGCTATTGCTCTTAAACAGTTGAAACTTGCTTGTTTAACAGATCTTTCCAGCCTGGCGATTCGGTTCTAGCTTTGCTACCCACTCCTGGTTCTGTGTTCCAAGCGAAGTTTAATGGTCCCTATGTTGTCAAGAAGAAAGTCACTTTTTAGAAAGTGAATTGGTGACTTATTATGAATGACTTTCATTATTTATAATCTTAACGGTGGGGGTGTTACGTCCCACAGCGTAATATCTAGTGTGTATGTTGTGCTGGTTCTCTCTCTCTCTCTCTCTCTCTCTCTCTCTCTCTCTCTCTCTCTCTCTCTCTCTCTCTCTCTCTCTCTCTCTCTCTCTCTCTCTCTCTCTCTCTCTCTCTCTCTCTCTCATCATTACAGACTTTTGATCCATCTGAAGATGATGGAAATCGTGGTATAGATTTATTTTGCAATCTTGTGCAATTTCTAGAAGAAAGGCATTCCTAAAATAATATACATGTATAAAAAAGGGAACCAATCCCTCCCCCCTTAACAGATATGTGTCTCACCAAAAAGACTAACGTCACACAAAATATTTATTTCCTGTAGATGTGTTATCCACAGAAAAATTAAGAACAAATTGCAATGCTTTGTGATAGCTTTAATACATATTTTGTCATAGCTTTTATGTTGATAGTTTTAGTTTTCTTCCATTTCATGGATCTTTGCTGTGTATGGGATAAGGCCTTATCAATGTGGTTCTGTGAGCTGAAAGCATACTCTCCATGTGGTCTTCCAGTAAAACAAGCATAACTTGATATAGCGACCATCTCTACTGATTTTTGACTTCATAACTGAAAATATGCAACCATTCTCATGCTTCCTTCCGCAAGCTTATACAGGGAAATTAGTGGATGGAAAACCCCTATGTGCAGAAAACTTGATAAATCATCGCAAGCATGAAAGAATCACTACTTGAAAACTTCAGGGCATCGAAACTGTCCCCTACAACAGATCGATGGACGTTCTCAAAATAAGTGAGATTCTCGTGGAATCCAGTGTAAGTTCACATCATCGATGTGCTGTGCACACACTAAATCTCATTGCCACACACTGTAAAAAAAATCCATTCAATTTTGGTAAAAAAAAAAAAAAAAACGGCAGCTGTTGCTGTTCTGGCTAGTTGCCAGAAACTTACATAAATATATATACCGTATATGGTTGGAACATTTTAGGTTTTACAGACTTAGCATACATTTACAGTAATAAACGTATTACATTACCACACCCAATAAATCAATAAATAAATAAAACACAAAATTATCCACAAACAGTCATAGTTTATTATATCAACATAAGATAAAGAGAAAATTATATTTCTCAATTGCACAAATCCTTCATTACATCCAACATTGCCAAAAGACAATGGACACAATTCTGCACATACTATGACAGTGTAAGTTATCAGAACTTAAATATACACTATATACATAAATGTGCCAAAAAATATATACAATCAGATAAAAAAAATTATCAAGAGCAGAGAGCAACAATAATATAAAACATTAAGAATGATATACAAATAAAATATAGAATAAATATTCTATAGCACAAATCACACAAATGTGAAAACACACTAAAGAGAATCTAATTATTACACTATTGCACTAAGAACAGAACATTGGATGTCATCATGAGGCCATTATAACTGTGTCATGAATATTTTTCTTGACCTCAACTACAGAGGTATTGAATTTGTCATTAAAATGTCATTGTACCACTGTAGTTGAGGTCAAGAAAAGTATACATGACTTGAAACTACTTACAGATTTGAAAATTCCATTGGCTAATTACAGGGCCTAACGTTAACCCAACTGATGGAAATAAATAATAACTGAACTTTAACAGTTTTGTTGCAAAGCACAATATTATGGTGAAATTAGATCTCGTGTTTGTTGACTTAAAACCTAATTATTGTTGTATAAGCATAACAAGCATCATAGCACATCATTACCCACAATTAACATTAGCCCTTCATTCATGACAACATGGATACCGTAATCATACCAAAGAGAGAACAGTTGCATACCTTTATCTTTTGCTCGTTTCTCCTCTTCTTCTTTTCTTTTTTTTCTCTTTGACCTTTTCCTGTCCATCAAGACTAAACCTATTCACCTTGGTGAGGTGACCCACATAATCGTTTTGTATTAGGCTACTTATTTGTATTAGCCATTTCACACAATTCAGAAAAACAAAAATTTGCAGTAACTATAGGCCTGTATTTATAATATTATGAATGAAATGTGCGTTATTTTGGAAGAAAGGGGAGGTGATGTGACTGACTTTAGCCCAGTAATTCCATTAGAGTATTGCGCTACAGTGCTCCTGCTACGCGCTGCCGCGCCGCCTCTGTGTGCGGTGTGTGAATGCTCTAATCTGTTAACATGGGCGCCGAAAAAATACGCACTGCTAACGCAAGCAGTGTGAAACCGGCGTCACACACGGCACCTTCTCAGCAAGCAGGGGCGCCAATTTGCCAAGAATTGTTTTTTTAACTGCTCGTGCCGCCCCCCATGTGACATGAAAAAATGCAATCGCCCGTGCCTAAAACCGCCACTGTTTGTACCATTTTAATACATTGACAATCACCAATCACAGCAGTGCTAAGAGTCACATGTTGATTCAAAGCTCATCATAAGCATCTTTTCCTCAAGAAAGTTATTACTAATATGTAGAAGCTGCAGTGTCACTCACACAAACACTAAACATCCCTTTATGGTAACACATGAAATTAAAAAAATGCAATAAACATTAATTTAACAACATTAAATGTAACATAAAACCCTAATGTACATGACTGATTCGAAAAAAAAACTAAGAAAAACTATGAAAAAACTATTTCAACCAAAATATAAATGTGAAGTGTCATTCAGCAATTGCACATCCAATGGCGAAAGTGGCGAAGGATGTGTGCGCCAATCAGCGATCAGCACATAGACACACGTCAGAGAGCCTATAAAGGGAACCCAGATTCGCCATTATTGCAGGTTTAAATCGACTGAAGCGACAACTTGCCATGTTACTACAGTGTGGCAGGCTACGCAATACTCGTTCCCTACTCTCAGGGAACCGAGTTTACGATAGTAACCGAGTTTGTTCCCTTTCAAAAACGGTCACATGTGTTGCGTAGCTATACGCAGTGGGGACGCAATGTAAAACGCCGCACCATAAGTAACTGGCTGCAACTGAAGCCCAGGACCCCTGGGCTCACAGAAACAAGACAGAATTCATATAGTATATACATATATATATACAGTATATACATACTGATAAGACCGGACACCATCGGGTCTAAATCATATATATATATAGTGATGTTACTAAGCTCATACCCCAAAATGAATATACTAATAGACTGGATACATTTTCATTTACATTGCATTTATTCATTTAGCAGACGCTTTTATCCAAAGCGACTTACAAATGAGAACAATAGAAGCAGTTTAAAATAACAACAATACGTAAGTGCTATGACCCCTCTCAGTTTAATTTAACGCAGTTTTTTTTTATTTTTATAGTAGAATAGATGAGAAGAGAAAAGAAAGTGTTAGTATTACTGGATTAAGTGCTGCCGAAAAATATACGTCTTCAGCAGTTTCTTGAAAGTGGGTACTGACTCAGCAGCTCTGGTTGAGTTAGGCAGATCATTCCACCAACAGGGAACAGTCATGGTAAAGGTCCGAGAAAGAGATTTTGTGCCTCTTTGAGATGGTACCACAAGACGACATTTGCTAGCAGAGCGCAAGTTTCTGGATGGCACATAAGTCTGAAGTAATGAGTTTAGGTAAGAGGGAGCAGTGCCAGTGGTTGTTCTGGAGGCAAACGTCAGTGCCTTGAATTTAATGCGAGCGGCAACTGGCAACCAGTGCAATTTTGTGAGGACAGGAGTGACGTGTGCTCTCTTTGGCTCATTAAAGACGACTCTGGCTGCAGCATTCTGGATCAGTTGCAGAGGTTTGACAGAGCAAGCTGGAAGACCAGCCAGGAGAGCATTACAATAGTCCAGTCTGGATAGAACAAGTGCTTGGACAAGGAGTTGTGTAGCATGCTCTGTAAGGAAGGGCCTGATCCTCCTAATGTCGTGCAAGGCAAATCTGCAGGAAAGGACAGTTCTAGCAATTTGGCCTGTGAAGTTCAACTGATCATCAATTACAACCCCAAGGTTCCTAGGTGACCTTGATGGAGTTATGAATTATCCATATCAGACGAACTGACTGAGGGTTTAGAGACCACTCGCCTAAGGGAGTGTTGTCTCGAGAAAGCATAATCCGCACCCAGATTCTGATATTTAAGGCATTCCTAAAATAATATACATGTATAAAAAAGGGAACCAATCCTTCCCCCCTCAACAGATATGTTATTTGCCAAATAGACTAACATCTCATTCAACCGAAAAAAGGTCAACACAAAATATTTATTTCCTGTAGATGTGATCCACAAAAAAATTAAGAACAAATTGCAATGCTTTGTGACAGCTTTAATACAAATTTTGTCATAGCTTTTATGTTGATAGTTTTAGTTTTCTTCCATTACATGGATCTTTGCTGTGTATGGGATAAGGCCTTATCAATGTGGTTCTGTGAGCTGAAAGCATACTCTCCATGTGGTCTTCCTGTAAAACAAGCAAAACTTGATATAGCAATCATCTCCACTGATTTTTGACTTCATAACTGAAAATATGCAACCATTCTCATGCATCCTTCCGCAAGCTTATACAGGGTAATAGTGGAGGGAAAACCCCTATGTGCAGAAAAACTTGATAAATCATCGCAAGCATGAAAGAATCACTGATTGAAAACTTCAGGGCATCGAAACTGTCCCCTACAGCAGATCGATGGATATTCTCAAAATAAGTGAGATTATTTCCCCTCAATTATCACTTGTGAGGCTTTTTTGTCCAAAAGATCTTTGATGTTAAAACCATGATCAAACCTAGTTTGTTTGATCCTTCAGTTGTCCGGTCACTATTTGTTAGTTTTGACCATTTTGAAATGATCTCCTTGCAGTCACTAGCCGAGGTAATCAAGCAGTCAAAAGCGCTTTATAAATAAATAAAACTAAACGAAACAAGATTCTTGCTGAATTCAACATCCAGTGTAAGGTCTGTGCCACAGTTACAGACAATGGTAGTTTTTTTTTTAAGCTTTCAAAGAATTTGGAAATATAAATGCAGAGGACACACACAGATGGTGTGCAGTTTGCACATATTAGTGTGGTTACTCAGGAAAATGTCCAACAAGAGCTTAAAGGATTAGTTCACCTCAAAATGAAAATTTCTTAATAATTTACTCACCCCAATGCCATCCAAGATATCCATGTCTTTCTTTCCTCAGTGGTAGAGAAAATAAGTTTTTTGAGGAAAACATTTCTGGATTTTTCTTCGAATAATGGACTTCAATGACAACCACTGTTTTGAAGTCAAAATCAATGCCGTTTCAAAGGTCTTTGAAGTGCTTGACAATGCTGTGCACGATCGCAGCTGAGGAGGAGGGTCTTTTCTAGCGAAACGATAGGTCATTTAAAAAAAAAAAAAATTATATATATATATATATATATATACACACTTTTTAACTACAATTGTGCGGATTGAGCTGATCTACAACGCGCCGGGAACTACGTCATTACGTTGAAAGGTCATGTCCATGTCGCCGGCGCCAGCAGAAGTACCGCCCTACTGTTTACAAAGCGACCAATACAATTTGAACTATCCTCCTTCGCAAGGTCGAGTAGGGCGGTACTTCCGCTGGTGCCGGAACACACATGAAATTAAAAAAATTCAATAAATATTAAATTAACAACATTAAATGCAACATAAAACCGTATTGTACATGACTGATTCGAAAAAACTAAGAAAAACTATGAAGAAACCGTTATTTCAACAAAAATACATCAAATGTGAAGTGTCATGCAGGGAATTGTGGGAATGTCAATTTATGGTTTTTCACTGTAAATTATACAAAGACTTGTTCTTTTTCACTTCCAAAAACGTACTCTGTTACTATCGTAACCTCGGTTCCCTGAGAGTAGGGAACAAGTATTGCGTAGCTATATGCAGTGGGGAAACTCTTTTCCTCAGATGTTGAGAGCACCTTAGGGACATAACCATGTCTGGGACCCATAAGTTTGGAGTCACCTATTCCAAACTCCAAACATGAGGGGCTCACAGAGAGCGCCTGCAGATCTCCCACTTGCTTGATAGATGCCAGTGCCAGCAGGAGAGCAGTCTTTAGCGAAAGTGGTTTTAAGATCAACCGACTGAAGTGGCTCAAATTAGGGATGCTAACCGATGACCGTTTGACCGATGGTTGACCGTATCAACGTTAACCAATCAAAGTTGTCGGTAGTCGGTTAAAAAAAAAAGTGATCTCTAAATTAGGCTATTATAGACAGTGGACTAAACGCTACTACAGTTAGCCATCTCATTCCAAGATATTTTTGTGTGAAGTGAACAAATCCCTCACACTCAATTTTTCATAACTCGCCTGTTTGTACTTAATAAACCAATAACAAAAACATTTGGCGCGAGGTCACAGCGTTTGGGTTTGCACGCTCACAAGGTTTGCAAAAAGTAAAGGCTACAGGCTAAAACACTCGAGGTTAGAGCCAGGGCAGACGACAGGATGAAGCGTGTAAAGAAACGTAGTGTGTGGGACCATTTCACCAAAAATAATGACACAGATGTAAGTTGCAACTTGTGTGATACAGTGCTTAAATACAGTAGGCCTATATCATCTATGATGTATCACCTGAAAACGCGACTTGTTCTGTCTGTTATTAGAAAGCACACAGTGAGTTAGACCTACCTTGCCCGGTCTGTCTTTTACGCATTCTGAAGGTGCCTGTTTTATCCATTGGTTTTATCGTGTTGCAGTCTATTAGACAACATTCCGCATAAGATGGGCTTAGATTTGGAAAAACATTACATCTACATTTCAGTGGTAACAGATAAGGTGATGATGATCATCATCTTTCTTTATTATTGTTAGCACTACCTCAAACTAAAGCGGCGCCTCTTCGGAGCTTTCATTTTGTCCCCCGATGTTGTATTAATGCTGACGTAAATGAGTCGTGGCAATGTTTCAAATGAGCTTCTAACGCTAGACTAACGCCTTTTTTTCAACGCGATCACCTTGAACCTAAACCATTTAGAAACTAAGGAGCCATTTGTCCCCCGATTACATACAAGCTCCTCGGCACCGCGTTTGCGGGACTCATGTTTCTCGCTGTAGGGGATTTAAAAAAAAAGTGACGTGAGTGGAAGGGCGGCCCCGGGGCAGTGTGTGTGTGTGTGTGTGTGTGTGTGTGTGTGTGTGTGTGTGTGTGTGTGTGTGAGCGGGAGGCAGAGCGGCAGAGCGGCAGAGAGATGCAACAGAGTTGCGAAATTGCAGGCACGGCTCGAAATGGCTGTTATTTCAAATAGCGTGGCATATTTTAAACTAATCGTTTAACCGGTTTCAACCGGCTAATGAGACTTGGTGGTCGGTCCCATAGCTTAAATGGAGGACCATTCAGGGCCCCAAGGACCGTGGATGGGTCCCAAGATGGTACAGAAGGAGGCCTAGGGGGGTTCATCCTCCTGCCCCCCTTAAGGAACCGTATGACCAAGTCATTTCTTCCCAGTGATTGGCCAGCCACTGTAGCATGATAAGCTGCTATGAATGCCACATATACTTTGAGCGTGGATGGGGAACGGCCCGTGTCTAACAGCTCTTGTAGGACGGAGAGACTCACTGATACCTTGAACGACTGAGGTTCAAAGTGTCTAGCGGAGCACCAGCCGGAGAACACTGACCATTTCAGGGCATAGAGACGCCTGGTAGACGGGGCTCTAGCCTTTCCAGACAGTTGATATGTAAGCTCTGCTCCGCGCTCGACCAGAGAAAACAAAGACAACTGTGCAATACATGTCTCCTGAGTCCTGCTGATTCTACTGATGTTGTATTAATGCTGACGTTGTTAATCATCCTACTCAACAAAGGGCATCAAATGTTAAAATAAATAATAGTTCAGTTAATTTTATTTCTCCATATCAAAACACTTCAATAAAATGGTTTCATAGTTTTATGTTTTATCATAGTTTACCTAATTCGTTTGTGTTGGATTACATGAATGATTTGTGTTGCATTAACTGAAAGTGAGTGGTGCTTGTTAGTTCCCAGCATGCTTTGCATATGGCTGAATTCAGAGAGAATAAATGTTGAAATTATGTGTTATTTTATGTGTTTTTCAGAAAATGAGAAAAGGGGAAGACTTGATAGTGTGAATTAACTTGGAATTATTAGAACCATTTAAATTACAGTGAGTTACCTTTGTGGAGAAGAGTGGAGCATTTGGTTAGGCTGTGGACTGATTCAACAACACAGATAATGAATGTTTTGGCAGAAGGAGCATATTAATCTTCGATGTGAACAAGTGCTAATGCTAGCTAATAGCTGGCTATAGTTTAGAAATTCAACTGGGTGACTATAATAAATAAAATTTTATTGGATGAATGAATATATGAATTTGAATACATGTATCATATCAGGGAGCCTTTTAAAATTCATTTTGAGACTACTTAATTGTGTCACTTAAAATAACTTACTTTCATGATGTTGAAGTTACATGAATAAATTATGTTTGTTTAATTGGTTCATGTGGGACTGATGTACACTATCAAATCATGTAAATCCAACACACTTTTTTTTCAGTGTACACAGCAGGCGCAGGTTAATATCTCTAGTGGAGAGTCATACCTTTTACCCGAGTTCTGGTGGGAGCATCAGTATTCTGGTATCGAGCTGCTCATTGGAGATGGTGATGAGCTGAGTCCCAGACCCTCTCACTCTCCTGGAACCAGTAGTCAACCACTGGAATATCTAAAGGTTTGAGGGATCCCTGTTTGAGGGAGTTCTGAGCGTGCTCGGCCCAGGGGAGGAACTGGTTCCAGGAGTTCTGGTAGCCATGACAGGAGGTTCTGATTTCCCAATACACGAGAGTAGGTGTTAAAAATTCATGCTGATTTGTACTCGGCTTTCGCCAAGATAAGCACCAACTAAGACGTAGCTTTACAGTAACCTATGCTTCTCCATCCATTTACGCTTCTTTCCATCTGGTGACGTGAATCTCCTTCTGTCTGGTGTTAATAGCTGCAGTGTATTGCGCGTCAGCACACACAACGGCTGCGACCACAGTGCGGTCCCCCCATAACAACCCTCTGGATTGAGCGGAGTAGGGAACATCTCTAGGGTCTCCAAGTGGGCACCTTCCGTCCTCAGTGTTTCGTCGACTAGCCCACGACACCTCAAGAGGGCTCGACAGTGACTCTGGCGTCCCAGAGTCACCCCCCTCCGTCCCCCACTCAACTCAGCCCAGCTTACTGACCTCTACTTCCCTCTTGCAGCTGAGACCTAACCACAATCTCACAATCTCTCCGCAACCCAACCATACGCGCCAACCCATTTGACTAAGGCTGTCGAGCCCCACTGGTGCGTTAATATGCAGTTTCAGTGGCAACGGTTCCGTATGGCATACCACCTACCACAAAACACAATATCTGCCCAACCACCCGTCATTCATGCAATATACACAGGAACGTAATGACTGTAAATACTATACAACCTATACAAATAAACCAACAGACTCTTCAAGTTTTCAAGAAATCTATGAAACCGTAGCATGGCGGCCTGTACACAGCCAGCTAGAATCTTTCCGTCTCAACCACAGCCAGTTGCTGCTCCTTTCTGCTGCTTCAGATAAGTTCTTTACTGTGCGACGCAACTCTTGGCCACTGAATCCGACGTCTCTGAGGAACCAGGTTGTAGAGTGTGCCACAAAACCTCGACAACCCACTTCCACTGGATAAACCTGGACTCTCCATCCTCGCTGTTCTGCCTCAGTTGCCAGATGAGCATAACGCAGTTTCTTCCTCTCATATGCCTCATCTACCGCATCCTCCCATGGCACTGTTAACTCTATCAGTTGAACATTGCGTGCTGATCCAGACCACAAAACAATATCTGGTCGTAGGTTAGTGGTGGCAATCTCAGGTGGAAAAATAAAAATAAAAACTTAGGAAGCAACAGATCTCTTAGATACTCCTTTTCATCTTGGGGTTATAACCAGAGGGGTGAGACTGACAGTCACACCGAGAACCATGGGAGAGGAATGATTTCCGGACACAGGAGATGAACTGTGGGCCACTGTCCAATACTATATCCTCTGGAGGGCCAAATCTGCAGTAAAAAAAACTTGATTAAACATCAGGTGTGCAGTCTCTTTGGCAGTGGGAAGGTTCTTAAGGGGAATCAACTGGCATACTTTTGAGAACTGATCAACAATGACAAGGATACAGGTCCTACTGTCGGAAGGCAAAGATTCGTGGACGCTCTGACACTATGACGTAGATCGAATGCTTAGTCTTTTTTTTTACTTTATTTGAAGGGGCTGCAAAAGCAAACAAGTATGTTGATCGGTATAGTTGGTAGTACTTTATTGTGGTAAAAAAAAAAAGTGCTACTAACTATACCGATCAACTTGCTTGTTCGCTTTTGCGGCCCCTTTAAATAAAGTATTTGTGCAGACTAACCACAAGTAGGGTAGAAGTTAACCTCATGAAATCTACCATTTGTGTGGTGTTTTGTGTTCATGTTTAAGTGCTGGTCATATTTCAACATGCAGTTTATAGGAGACGTTTACTAGCCTTGTTCTTTAATTAACATTAACATTAATTTGTGTGCAGCCTATATTACAATAACTGTCCTGGTTGAAGTGTAGCCTTAACGCAGTTGGTCAAATTGGTGTTGTTTTGAGCAGATGAATTGCATTCCCGCTGAAAAACAAGCGTTCTAGCACGCATATACTACCTATAAATAGTGTTGTGCGCCTTCTTATCAAATTAACATGATCAACCTCTCCTCCAATTTGGAACTAATGTGGTCGGAACCCAAGTTTACAGGACTGCGTTCTCAGCGTGAACTGAGTAAATCAATAGAGTACGACAAGTTCTGGAGACACAAGTACAGTAAGGTGGACACCACCTTAGCTTCCAAACCTTTACAAATCTTTTGTTTTGAATCAGTGGTTCAGAGCGTGTATCAAACTGCCAGAGTCACGTGATTTCAGTAAACGAGGCTTCATTACATCATAATTGTTTTGAAACGTTTCGAGACAGTTTGAAATTTCAATTGTTCACAGCTGGGGGCGATGATCTCTGTAAACACATGACTCATGAGTCACCACTGAGAACCAATGAACAATTGTCTGTGGGTTTTACCTGATCAGTTTTATACATTTGTAGACATATTAATCAGACATTAGTATAATTAAAATTAACAATGGTAGCTAATAGTCTCTTATTGGCCTGTTTATCTGAGCCATCCATAGAACAAACAAAACAAAAGACAATTGATAAAAGAACATATAGACACTTGATAATCTTATTAGATGAGATAAATGCATTTGAAAGATTTGACTTTCAATAAAATTTTGCAATAGATTTGTAAAAGGTGTTTTATGCATTTACAATGGTGTGACCACTAGGGGTCAGTGTGGAGACAGGTTTTTTGAAGCCTCGACACAATACGGCACATTTGTTCAACTGTTTCACCCAGCCTCGATCTGGTGACTGGGATCGTTGTGAGGGAGTGATGGTGGAACCTGGTGTATCCGTGACAGATAATAAATGCGCATTGTGTAATTAAGAAGTGCTCCAAATAAAGTTTAATAATAATACTCAAATCAGTAATTCTCAAGTGATATGTCAGTAAATAGGTTAATGGACTGAGTATGAATTAAATGTATTTTAAATACATTTTGATATAGTTTTTTTTCACTAGGGCATTCTGGCACATAATCATGGTACCACCTGACGTAAATTATATAAATAAATGATATTGGCTATATAAAGCGGCCATTCAAAACCTGAGGGTCAACCAGGATCACCGACAGTAGCTTACAATTTGGGCGGGGATAAACACAGATATTGGATGCAATACAGGCCTAACATAAACAGACTAGACAACATAAAAAAAATAAAAAAAAATTTTATTTGAAGATCAGATCTGTGCATTAAGACTTGCAGTGTAAATATTGCGTAGAAATCGTCCTACATTTGATCTCACGTTAATTTCTCAAATGCGTACATGTGATTCAGAAAACGTAGACTACACACAAAAAATTTATAAATCGCAAATGATCTTGAAATCGTCCTGAAACGGAATGGTTTCGGATCTCCACCTTTTAAACTCTGCCTAATTAAGTATTTAACATATAAAAGAGCGCCAGTCAAAATCCTTTAGCTGAGAATGGCAAACAGCAAGAATTGCTCAGATTTCTAAACACCTGGGGTGCTTCTCAATATCCCTCCTCGTCTCCTCGCTCCTCCGTCCTCCATCCTATGACCCGGAAACCGATCGAGCTCAGCCATCTTGAAGGACATCTCAATTCTCTAACTGCACCGCGAGGAGTCGAGGATCGAGGAGTGAGGAGGCTTCCTGAGGAGTCATGAGCGAGGATACACAGGTGTATCCTATGCGGAAGTGTTTTATCGACTAAACGTGACGCACGTATCAATTCTCCTCCCCCTTCACATCGGTCACAATCTTTTTAATTTATACTTTACCTTTGCAGTTTATATAATCCACACCTCACATATTTCAACAGGGTCTCTTGCTTTATTATTATTCATTATGAATTTCTTAAATAAACAAGCTTCAACAACATAAGGGCAGATCCTTTGAGCGCTGCTGATGACGCTGTGAAGTGACGCTCGAGTGATCAAGTATTCCAATGTATAAAAAAAGCTTTCATTCGATTCCTCCGTCCTCGTTTTCTTTCCTTGTAGCCTTCCCTCGTATCCTATGGAATGCCAAAGCTGACTTAATTAAAAATAAATAAATACATAAATGAATATACTAATAAATGTAAAAAAGCAAAAATACATAAATAAATACATAAATAAATATACTAATAAATGTAAAAAAGCAAAAATACATAAATAAATACATAAATAAATATACAAAGAAATGTAAAAAAGTACAAATAAATGAGTATTTATACTTTTATTTCCTTATGTATAATTGTATTTTTTCACACATTTTGTATATTTATTGATGTATGCCGTATATTTATTTATTATTAATAAATGTAAAAAAGCAAAAATAAATAAAGAAATACATAAATAAATATACAAAGAAATGTAAAAAAGTACAAAGAAATTAGTATTTATACTTTTATTTCCTTATTAAAGGTTGTATCAGTGATTTCTGGCCCAAAAATAAATGTCTAATCTTTCCTAACGATCCGCTAGCTGCCCGCCCCATAAGCATGCCGTCCAAAAACCTCGTCTCTGTAGGCGGCGTAGGCTCTGAGATCTGCACACAAAAACAAATGGGACAACCACCACCCAAAACCAAAATAAAGTGTTCCAACCAATCACTGACAGGGGCGGGTGTTGCTCCGATTTCGCGTCCAGCAGTGCACGAGCGCAAAACCTCACAACACCAGCCCCTGTCAGTGATTGGTTGGAACACTTTATTTTGGTTTTGGGTGGTGGTTGTCCCATTTGTTTTGTGTGCAGATCTCAGAGCCTACGCTGCCTACAGAGACAAGGTTTTTGGACGGCATGCTTATGGGGCGGGCAGCTAGCGGATCGTTAGGAAAGATTAGACATTTATTTTTGGGCCTGAAATCACTGATACAACCTTTAATGTATAATTGTATTTTTTCACACATTTTTTTATTTTTTTATTTATACATTTATTTATTTCCACTTTTATTTATTTGCACATTCATTTACGTATATATGTTTTTATGTCTACATTTATTTATTTTCACATTGATTTATTTCTACATTTATTTATTTCCACATTGATTTATTTATTTATACAGGAGGAGCTGAGACGCGAAGAAAGGAAGCGAGGAAAGGAAACGAGATGCACAAATAAGAAATGAGAAGCACCGCTGGAGTACTTTTCTGCCACAAGGAAAAGTGCATATGTCTGCTTAGACCCTGACGGAGCGCTATAAGCTGTTTTTTCACATCGAAGAGCGTTTTAAAAAAATTAATGTTGGCGTGGATTTTAGCGTCTAAGATCATATCTGTGCGAGTGCACGCTTTATAAATAGAGAATGAGCACACATTTCACGACGGCTGTGTTTGAACAGCAGTGAAGATGCATGATCAACAAAACCAATTGCAAGGATACAGTTTTGATTTGTAATAATGGAATGTTTTCCATTCAAATAGCCAATGTTGGGTTTCTTAACTGGATAACTGAAATACAGTGTAATACTACTATTATTAAAGTAGCTTAGTTAGGTATTTCAAACTTCTCTGCAAACACGTATAATATGGGAACAAATGCTACAGGTCTGTTAGCTTCTTTTTTTTTCAAGAACAATTTCCCATTCAGATTGTTTAAGGAGTGGGAAATTGTCTGAGAAATGGTTTAAGAAATTAATGTTCTGAAAAGATTTGAGAAATGTACTATTGAGATTTGAGGTTATGTCTACACCTCTACTCGATGTCGCCATCTAGTGTGTCATTAGTGTAATCACATGTGCATCAAGTTGATTCTTTTTTCTCTCTATTTTTTTTTTAATTAGGAATAATTCATCCCCATATAATGAAATACATTTGCTGATCCTCGTGTTGTTTTTAAACTGATAAACATGCATGGAGATGTTAGGAAAGAATCACAGACTTGCCCTCACTTTCATTATGTGGAAAGAAAAGATGTGATTAAAAATAAAAGTCACTAATATTCACCTTTTTTTGCTCCCTGGAAGAAAGAGATTGTACAAAACACTTGATATGTGTCCGCCAAACCTTTGCTAACAAGAACAAACAAAAATGCATGAAAATATAACATTGTAATTTAATGTTTACAGTTATTGAAGTTGATGATCTCAAGACATCATTGTTTCACACCGGCCAGAATTACACATCAGTCATTTATAAAGCAGAGCAAGCTAATAGAGTTTAGCTCACAACAATAGTTTAGTTCAAATAAATAAAAGTATTAAATTCTATTAAATCCACACTCCTTTCCAGTTGGTGGCGGAAATGCGTCATAAAAATTCATAAGAAATACCTTTGGGATTAAAACAGAAATTAACATTTTACCCTGAGATTAGATCACTGCTTTTATAATTCTTAATCAGAATATCATAATCCTGTTATGAGACTGACTGACAGTCAACAATCAATTAATAAAATTGAAAACTGTCAAAAATTTAACAGTTTCAGTTACACTTCAGTTCAAGGTGTCAATATCATGTGTGAATGCAATTAATTACTGATTAACAATAATTAACAGTACTTACTAGAGGGTTATGGACAGGTTTAGAGTTGTAATTCTGCATAATTCATTATAGTAAGTACACATGTATAACAAGTTTACCATAAAAAAAAGCATTAGGCCTACCACAGTTTAATTCAGAAGTTAGTCATAAATACTAATGTTTGTCAAGACAAACTTTGAAGTTGGCTTGAGAAAGCCAGACCAGAAAGTTTGAAGGTTTTCATTATAAAGTTTGACATTTATAATGTTTAAAGTTTGAATGTTTTGAAGGCGATAAATAGACTGTCAGATAGATAGATAGATAAAATAATAAAACAATTTAATTTTTTAAGTAGGCCTACTAGCAATATAATCTAAAATGTCTTTCTAGTCAGTCTTGTGTCGAACAGCTGAGGTAAACATTCATGGGGGGAAATGCAAATATAAAATAAAACCACTTAAATGTATTTTTGTCTTCATTTTTGATGAAGATAGCGTAATATGCTACAACATAATATTTCATTAAATAAAGCTTATGTACCATCAGGAGTTATTCACGTTTTCTTGACAGTATTGTTACCTTAAACATTTCACATCAGCAGCGGCAGATCTGCGGTCCTTGACACATTATTTTGCATGTTTTACAAACCAACAAACTACATCCCGACATTTTCAGTCAGTCGCACTATAATTTTTCTAACTTTAACAGTTTTCTGACTGGTTGTGTTCAATATATTGGGCTGGGAGTTGCGATTAGGGTCCCTAATCAGTTTCCATCGGACTCAACCATTTTTATGGAGGGGGGAGAGGGAAGAGGCATTTAGAAAACGTATTTAACTATAATCAGAATCAGAATCAGAAAGAGCTTTATTGCCAAGTGTGCTTGCACACACAAGGAATTTGTTTTGGTATTGAGGCTTCCAGTGTACATATACAAATACAACATGAAACATAATACTACAAATTATAAGAATAAAAAATAAAAATATAAATATATGAGAATAAAACTATCACAGTTGGGTTTAGTCAGAATAGACATTTTCAGATTTACAGATTATGAACCTATTTACAGTGTTTTGAATATTATAAATAAATAAATCTACATATAAGTATCACCTGAGTTGTGGGATATTGCACTAAACAGTGGGAGTATTGCACTTAGAGGCATATGCCTTGGGAGGTGTGTTAACTGTTCAGAAGGGAAATGGCCTGTGGGAAGAAACTGTTCCTGTGCCGAGATGTTCTTGTGGCCAGTGATCTGAGTCTCCGTCTTGACGGTAACAGTTCAAACAGGAGGTGTCCAGGGTGAGTGGAGTCTGTGATGATTTTACCTGCTCTCTTCCTCACTCTGGAAGAGTACAGGTCCTGGAGGGATGGCAGGGGGGCACCAATAATCCTCTCCGCAGTCCGGACTGTCCGTTGTAGTCTCCTGATGTCTGATTTGGTAGCTGAACCAAACCAGACAGTGATGGAAGCGCACAAGACAGACTCAATGACGGCTGAGTAGAACTGAATCAGCAGATCCTGTGGCAGGTTGAACTTCCTCAGCTGGCGAAGGAAGTACAGTCTCTGCTGGGCCTTTTTTACAGTGGAGTCAATGTGATTGTCCCACTTCAGGTCCTGAGAGATGATAGTGCCCAGGAACCTGAATGACTCCACTGCTTCCACAGTGCTGTTCATGATGGTGAGTGGGGGGAGTGCTGGGCTGTTCCTCCTGAAGTCCACGATCATCTCCACTGTTTTGAGCGTGTTCAGCTCAAGGTTGTTATAACTGCACCAGGCAGCCAGCTGTTCAACCTCCAGTCTGTAAGCAGACTCGTCACCGTTTTGGATGAGACCGATGACAGTGGTGTCGTCTGCAAATTTCAGGAGCTTGACAGTGGGGTCTTTAGAAGTGCAGTCATTAGTGTACAGGGAGAAGAGCAGTGGGGAGAGAACGCACCCTTGGGGGGCTCCGGTGCTGATTGTGAGTGTCTTGGATGTGTGTTTCCCCAGTCTCACTCGCTGCTGCCGGTCCGTCAGGAAGCTGGTGATCCACTGACAGATCGAGGATGGTATGGAGAGCTGGGTCAGTTTGGCTGTGAGAAGACCAGGCATGATGGTATTGAAGGCCGAACTGAAGTCCACAAAGAGGATCCTTGCATAAGTCCCTGGTCTGTCGAGATGTTGCGGGATATAATGCAGGTTTTTTGGGGACAGGAATGATAGTGGAGCGTTTGAAGCAGCAGGGAACTTCACAATGCTCCAATGATCTGTTGAAGATCTGCGTGAAGACTGGGGCCAGTTGGTCAGCGCAGGCTTTTAAACAAGCAGATGAGATGCCGTCTGGGCCTGAGGCTTTCCTAGTCTTCTGTTTTTTGAAGACTCAGCTCACGTCCTCCACACAGACCTTAAGCTCAGGTTGGATGGCAGGAGGGGGGAGTGATAATTGGAGTTCAGGAGGTGATGGTGAATGTGTGAAGTGTAGATCGGACCGGGTGTGTGGTGTGAATGAGGGCTTTTCAAACCGGCAGTAAAATGAATTTAAATCGTCAGCCAGGTGTTGATTGTCCACAGATCGAGGGGATGGTGACTTGTAGTTGGTGATGTTCCTCAGGCCATTCCAGACTGATGATGGGTCGTTGGATGAAAACTGGTTTTTCAGTTTATCAGAGTAGTTCCTTTTAGCAACTCTGATCTCCTTTGTCAATCTGTTTCTGGCCTGGTTATACAAGATTTTATCCCCACTTCTGTAAGCATCCTCTTTGGCATGACGAAGGTGTTTGAGTTTCCCAGTAAACCATGGTTTATCATTAGTGAATGATAAGAATGTCCTGGTAGGAATGCATGTATCCTCACAGAAACTTATATATGATGTTACAGTATCTGTGAGCTCATCCAGATCATTGGTAGCAGCTTCAAAAACAGTCCAATCAGTGCAATCAAAGCAGGCCTGTAGATTCTGCTCTGCTTCATTAGTCCATCTTTTTACAGTCCTTATCACAGGTTTAGCTGATTTCAGTTTCTGCCTGTAGGTCGGTATGAGATGAACCAAACAGTGATCAGAGAGCCCCAAAGCTGCCCGTGGGACGGAGTGATACGCATTTCTTATTGTGGTGTAACAGTGGTCCAGTATATTACTGTCTCTGGTGGGACATGTAACGTGCTGTCTGTATTTTGGTAGTTCACAGGAAAGATTTGCTTTGTTAAAATCCCCAAGAATGATTAAAAGAGAGTCTGGGTACCTTTGTTCCGTTTCAGATATTTGTTCAGCCAGCTGTTGTAGCGCCGCGCTCACGCACGCGTCTGGAGGGATGTAAACATTCACGAGAATGAAAGAGGAAAATTCCCGAGGCGAGTAGAAGGGTTTACAGTTTATGAAATGTGCCTCTAAATTAGGAGAGCACATCTTCTTCAGTGTTGTTACATCTGAACACCAACTTTCGTTAATGTAGAAACACAATCCACCACCTCTCGTTTTCCCCGTTAGCTCCGCGATGCGATCCGCTCGGAACAGCTGGAAGCCCGGCAGATGTATTGCGTTGTCCGGTATGGCTTCACTCAGCCAGGTTTCAGTGAAGCACAAAGCAGCAGAGTTTAAAAAATCCTTGTTAGTGTGGGTGAGGAGAAGAAGTTCATCCGTTTTGTTAGGAAGGGATCGGAGATTCGCGAGATGAATACTGGGGAGTGCAGTGCGCAGGCCGCGCTCGCGGAGTTTAACCAGCGCGCCGGCTCGCTTCCCTCGTTTGCGTCTCAACGCGCGTTTGAACAACACCGCTGCCCCTCCGACGAGAATGTCCAGCAAAACGTCCGAATAATCAAAAACTGTAGAAAAGGTTTCTGGTGTGCGTTTCCTAATGTCCAGTAGTTCGTCTTTGATGAAACTGATAGGAAAAGAATGACTAAACGCAGAACAAACGAACAAAAACAACACAATAGCTGGAGAGCTCCACACCGAGGCAGCCATCCGCGGCGCCATCTTGGATTGCTATAATGCAAGTTTTTGTAGTTTCCTTTGAACTTTCGGGCATGTACTACAATGATTCATAAGAGTTGGGGAATATATAGCATAACTTCTGGATTTAGTGCCTCTATAATTGTCTGCACCTTTCACCCCACGTCAGATAGATAGGAATTGTTTCATGTTGCTAGCATGGTACAAATTTGAATTAGCACATTGCTAACATGATTTAAAATGTTGCTTGAATGATTTAACACATTGCGTAGTGGTGGTGACATGGTAAACATGTTGTCAACATGATTTAACACATTGCCAGCATGATAACATGTTGCTAAATATTAACGCATTGCTAGCATGATTAACATTATAAAAAGATAAACGCTTGAGTTTAAAGGGCTTCTGGGAGTTTAAACTTGAATTTTAACAGTCTTGACTCATTTGATTACTCCATCAAAGCAAGACTATGGTAAACTTACGCTTTATAATTGGAAGGAAAACAAGATAAGATAAAGTCAGAAACCAGGTCAGAAAAGTCTGATCTGAGTGTTTTAGTTCTAGCTTGAAAACTCTAGGAGTTACAGAATTTTAGTCTCAGAAATAATAGTAAGTTTAAATATGAGTTCATAAGTTAATAAAGTTGGTTGCAATGATTTCATGCAGACTTTAAAAATAATAATTCAGCCAGTGTTTTTGAAATGTGTTATTGAGTAAACACTTGGAAACAAAAACAGTAAAAGTAATTTTAATTAAAAAAAGGGAAATAAGCATCAGTGTAAAAATTGAATGCTGAAACAAACATAACCATATAAAAGAAATAAAAGCATACAAAATGCAATTATCCTTGCAGCTGAGGGGAAAAGGACAGAAATAGAGAACAGCATACAAAAGTTTTTGAAAATTCAGTGCTTTTCAAAAAAAAAAAAAAAAAAAAAAGTACATTTAGAGGATAATTAATGGTTTAAATCAATATTTAATGCCAAAGAAGTTGTAAAAACATAAACGTTACATTTCATAAAATATACTGGGCAAACAAAGTTGGGACAAACATCTCAAGCTGCGTTACAGCTTCCCCACAGAGCTATCCAAACAAATATTGAATGTCTTTTGAATTGGGAGCTGCTTTTACGGGAGAAAGAAAAAAAAGCCACGTTCCTCTCAAGACTCCTCCCATGAAAAGAAAACTATTAAGAATCTTTCCTTTATGTTTACAGGTGAACAGTGCTATTTTTCCAGTTCCAACTTTAAACAATTCAAATCACCAGACCATAAAGCGAAGTATAAAAATTCTCATATTTTGCACTTTTAAACCATCAATGTGTCACTTGCACAGAAAGAGAGAACCAAAAAGAACAAACACAAAGAACAAACACAGAGTCTTAATCGTCTCCTCCTCCATACATGTCTGCCAGCTTCTTGAAGCGCGGGCCCCAATCATTGATGAAGTCGTAGTCTTGGTCTCCGCCTGAGCTGGAGGAGTTGAGGGAGCTGAGCGAGCCTGCGTCCGAGCCGCCTCCTTCATAGTCGAACACCAGGAGAGAGTCGTACGGCGGCGCGGTGGGGTCGTTATCCGCAGCATTCAGATTCTACCGGGCAAAGAATAGAGTCGTTAGCCCCTTTCACACAGAAATCCCGGTAAATTACCGTAAAATAGCCAGAACGACTTGCTATACAGATATAAACAAGTTAAATTTAAGACTTAAGACCTTTTTAATGCCACTTTGAATGAAATTTAAGACCAAACCTGTGATGGAAATACACATTACAAATGTATATGTAATATTTAATGTTTAACCCAAGTAAATTTAATATTAACTACTTGTTTATTGAACTAAAAATCAAATGTAACATTTGCAATCATGAGAATATTCAGCAAAATAGCTCCCGTCATCAGGGTCCGAAATTAGCACCCGCCAAGCGCCAAATGCGGGTAGATTTTCCGTTTGGCGAGTAAATCTCAAAAGGCTATCCGCCACACTGGCGGGTGGATGTTCCAGACATCCAAAGTCTTGCGGAAGTTTCGGGAGTCTCCCGCATATTGATAGCGGCTGCCTGATGCTCGCAAATTAGTTCAAATCTCCAGGAATCTAGAGCGAGCGAGAAAGAAAGAGCGCGCTCATACTGTGCTCCAAACCGTGTAGCGCGCGCACTGCAGAGAGCGAGAGACCTTGTGTGTGTGTGTGTGTGCCTCAAGAAGCGTGTGTGAACCTTCTCCACACCCAAAATAGACCAGCACTAAATATATTATTTTAACTTAAAGAATTAACAAATTAAGATGACAAAAAGAAAACACTGAATCAGTTTGAAGCTTTGAAAAAACCTCTTTTTTCATCGGACTACGTTTTTTCGTCAAATAAAAATAGCAGGCCTTCCTCAATCCACAGCTTGTCTAGTTTTTACTTAAAAAAGTAAAATGTCTACATGATGTGGGGTGAGTCTGGATCTCCGATGGCACAGATGTCCAGGGAATACAGAGATGACGTCTCGCTAGAGTGGCCAACTTCGGAAAGCGCCTTTCATTTGCTTGTGGATGTTTGCTTCGCCAGTGATATTGCATTGTACTTGCACTAGGCCTACTGCTATTTTAATACCAAGTGGCATATTTTGCAAGTAACTTCGTCGCCCTTTCTGTCAAAATGGTCCCACACAGTAGCTACTTCTTTTCGCTTGCCTTGCTTCATTGTGCTTGCTCAGCGAAATATGTCTTTAGGCGCGTGTGGTTGCGCGTGTCGACGCACCCCATGATTTAACAAATACAGGGTATATATACTGTTTTTTTTTTACCATGCAGCAAACAAACAAAAAAGCTAAGTGTGTGTGTGTATATATAATTTTAAAACATAATTTTATGTTTACTTTCGGTAAAGTATCTGATAGTTTTACAAAACCTTCAAATGTACTGTTATGAGCACTAGTTCCATGCTCACATCTTCCATGTCTTATATTTGTTGCTCTGATTTGACTTCTATGTACTCTTATTCATTCAACATAATACTTCTCAATTAAATGTACTGAAATGAATGTATATGTGACACAAAAAGGCTGTTTATTATTTTGGCCGGTAAAAAATATGCTTGGCTGGTGGATTTTTTTCATCTACCAGTCCCCGTGGCAGGTGAGCCAAAAAGTTAATTTCGGACCCTGCGTCATGTTATGTTACTTAACTAGGCTATATCATATGTTATAAATTAAAAAACATGTTTTTATGTTATGCTCATTTGTTTTGATTTCTCACTATAAAACCTCTCACAGAGACAGGCAGCGCGAGTCTCAACAGCGCTACCAGAAATACATTTTCAATCGCTGTTTATGTAATAAAATCATTCTCGCGATTCGATACTTCACTGGTTATTTTGACTGGAGAAATTTTAGCAGTAATGTGACCAGAAATATTTAAGACCCATCGAATCTGAATTTAAGACATTTAATACTTTAAGTCCTTTTATTAGGAAAACATTAAGCCATTTTAAGACTTTAAGGACCCGCGGCCACCCTGTTACCGGTTAATTAAAATCCTTAAGAGGTCTGCCGTTCACATAAGCAACAGCGTTCTGGCTTTTTACCGGTAACGGACCGATCACGCAAGGGCTGCACGATTAATCCCAATTTCCATGTAATCGCACTTAAATCGATTTGGCTTATCGTGATTTTGAAAATCACAAATGCTGTGATTTATGCGCAGCTTGTCAGTGATGATCGTCTCTGTAAACGCTGCTCCATCTAAAAGCACTGTGAGTTTGAGTCGCTTATAACGTGCATTTGAAAAAGCGATACGCGTCAAACAGCTTTCCAAACATGAGAAGCATTTAACAAAAGTCAACATTTAATAACATGCTTTTACTCAACTCACGTCATCTCACAGAAGGTCCTCAACTGCCGTTATGATGCGCTTCTTACACAGAATAAGGCAGTCCTGCGTTTATTAGTCATGTTTAATCAAAGCGTTTTAATCTTCTGTTTATTCAGCTACAGCGATAGGGATTTCCTGGAATAATGCATTTTTATCATACTTCTATGGAGGGGCATATTTGGAGTATTGTGTGTGTGTTCAGACTCTGGTGTTCAGAAGGATATTAGGTGTGTGTGAGACGCCCTCTGGTGTTCAGAGGGATATTTGGCGTATGTGAGTGTGTGTGATTGCCCTCAAGTGTTCAGAGGGATATTTGGGTGTGTGTGTGTGTGTGAGACGCCCTCTGGTGTTCAGAGGGAGCATTAACTACAAATCAGCCGCTGCACTGACAAGCTGTGCATAAAATAATCGCAGCCTTTGTCAAATCGTGTGCAGTTTCATTGCGATTAATCGTGCAGCCCTAATGCACACATCAGTTCCAAAACACCGGTAAACTCTATGATGTCATTAACCGGAGGTTTATGCCTTGTTCCTAAAGAAGGCTATTTATTTTGATCATACATAATATCGCTAACTGTTCCTGTAAGTTTTTGACAAATCTCTTCATACGCCCGGACGAGGAGAAGCGCTTTAGTTTCGGAATCGCTCCAATTGGAAGACATTTGTAAACAGTGCAGAGTAAACGTATCAATTTTATGAATGACCCAGAACAGTTCACGCAGAATATAATCGGCACTGATCATCGGCTGTTTTTGAACAATTGACCTATGGCTAAGCCACGCCCCCTCCACTCACTCGGACAAACAGTCAACATTCAGTGACAGGCACTATGGCAGCTGTCACAGTAGGAAACATTTCACAGGAGGCAATTGATGATTATTGGAGACAAAGATTATATAGATATATATTTTGGTAGGAATTTGTTTAAAATATTGTGCTTTAATATGTAATTAATGGTTCATGATCAAATTAAATATGTACAGGTCTAAGTTGCATACGTTTCCAGGACAAGCCTTTTTACCATCTTTACCAAGAGTACCTCTCCGTTAGTTTGGTGCAACAGTATTTACATGAATTATTCAGCACAACATTGCTAACATTTGTTATCTTGGTTATTTACAGATACATTAATGAAGCTAAGTGACATTATGTACAACGCAGCTAGAAGCTAACGTTAACGTTTTCTAATGTTAGGCTAACGTTACGTTAGAGATGTTAAAGATAACGTTCAAATACGTTGTTGACTTATTTTAGAACAGATGTAGACATCCTCGTTTAATTTATCCACGTTTAGTTGGTGTTGTGGTCTACCGCGTAACTTAATCCAGACACTTATCTCGGTTGAGATGTGGCTTGGGAAAGGGTAAAAAATACACACCGTCGCCCAGCCTCTCGGGATACCTAGTGTCGGAGTTGCATGTACTCCATGCACACCGTTTGACCATTTTAAACTTAAAATGAAAAGAAAAAACAAAAACAAATGAACTGACTAACTGCAATGCATTTCAATGGACGAGGAAGCAGAGAATGTCCGAGTGTATGGGTTAGCTATGCGCACTGTGATTGGCTCATCGCGTTTGGGGGCGTGACTTAGCCATAGGTCAATTGGCCAATGGCGAAAATAGCTTTAATCGCGTCGATACCGATTATTTGCAGATACATCAATGCATCTCTAATACTTCGACATAGCTTTAACAGGAATTCTTAATTGAGGTTTAACAGGAATTCTTAATTGAGGTTTAACAAAGTAACAAAATCACTTACATCATCAATGAACGTGCCAATCTCATCTGGGTTGGTGGGTCGTGGTCTAAACTGAGGTGCTGACATGTAAGTGGGAGCCACATCGTTTCTGAACACTTCAGGTCTGTTGTCCAAGCCTCGATGCAGCACGCTCAAATCAAAGTCCTGTGCAGAAAGTATTTGATATTAAAGTACAGCAAAACCAATTGCTACATAACAGCAGACAGTTGGTCAGTATGTAATTACATTTTCACAAACCTTGCATTTACAGCACATTAACATCAGCCCCAGACAGCAACAGATCTGGCCCACATCTGGGCTGTGGAAACCATGTGTACCAGATGTGGGCCGGCTCTGGGCAGACACTATGTTGCTGTCTGGGGCGTAACTGCAACCGCAGGTATGCATTAAGCATTCACACCAATATGGTTCATGCTGACTTCTGGGTTACCACATGTCCTTTTTATGATGCTCATTCATAATACTCCCATATTGTCAAAACTGAAAACCTTTTCACAAGCCATTGACACTTCCATATAAATGTGATGTCAGAACTACTCAGTCACTGCCTTCAGTCATCACACCCACCAATGGTGGGTCACTCAATATTCATGAGCCTCTCTTCTGATTGGCCTGTTTTCTAAGTAGACAGGCCAAAATCGACCTGTTCTTGGCAGAGCTCATGAGAAACGAGCAGTAAAAATATTGAGATGGTTTTTGGTACTTATACCGCAAATACATATTCTTAAGGACATCAAAACCTAAAATAAAACTTCAGAAAGTTGTACAACATGGGACCTTTAAGTGATTGTGATCTGAGCAATGCTTAAGATCAAGTGGTGATAAGCGTCTGCAACCGCTTGTGTTTTATGCAATGGCAAGACGGCCATATGGGCAGGGGCAGGTTTTAGCAAAGACAAAGTTATAAAACACTTAACCTCACATTTCAGCTTTTAAACATTTTAAGAGAGACGAGTCAAAATTAGGGTTAGTAAAATTAGGCTTGGGAGGAGCCCAATCATTATCACAAGCTTACACTGATGAGCCAAAACTTTGACCAGTCACAGGCAAAATCAAATATCATTGATCGTATCCTAACAAGTCCACATATTAAGCTCGGAACAAATTAGATGGTAAGCCAACAGTCAGTTCTCGTAATCATGGAGAAAAAAAAAAAAAAGGGCAACAAATAAAGATAAACTTTGACAAGAGCCAAATTGTTATGGCACGGAGACTGGGTCAGAGTATCTCTAAAACAGCAAGGCTTGTGGGTTGCTCCCAGTCAGCACTGGTGAGGATTTACCAGTGGTCTGAGGAGGGACAAACAGTTAAAACAGGGTGTTGGGCGCTCAAGGCTTGTCAATGGACAAGGGCAACGAATGCGATCCCGAATGGTCTGAGCCAACAGAAGGTCCACTGTAGCACAAGTCACAAAAATTTTAATGTTATGGGAGGAATGTGTCACGGCATAAAACTCTGCTGGGAAACACTGGATCCGGCCATTCATGTGGACGTAAGATTGATATGCCAACTACCTAAACATTGTTGCAACCCAGGTACAGCCCTTCCTGACAGTGTTCCCCGGTAGAAGTGGCCTCCAACTGAATAATGCGCTCTGCACACGTTTCGCAAACCATTCCTGAACAATGAGTTCAAAGTGTTGGCCTGGCCTCCAAATTCCCCAGATATCAATCCAATTGAGTGCCCTATTGCATCAAGTGGAAGGCCATGTACGTGTGCGCTGTTGACCTGGGGAATTGATGGCAATAGGATCCACTGTGGGACAGCAATAAGCCAGTAGAGAGAGTGAGTGATGCTCTGAGCAATGTTCTGCTGGGAAACACTAGGTCCGGCCATTCATGTGGACGTACATTGGACATATGCCACTTACCTAAACATTGCTACAGACCAGGTACAGTCTTTCCTGACAGTTCCCTGGTGGAAGAGGCCTCCTTCGGCAGGATAATGTCTCAATCTACCAAATTGTTCAGGAATGGTTCGAGTTCAAGGTGTTGCCCTGTCCTCCAAATTCCCCAAATATCAATCCAATTGAGCATCTGTGGGATGTGCTGGACCAACAAGTTTAATCCACAGTGACTCTACCTCACAACCTACAAGATCGGAAGGATATGGTGCTAATGACTCAGTGCCAGATACTAGAGTCCACACCTTGGCAGGTGAGTGTAGTTTTGGCAGCGTGCAGAAGAACAGACAGGTGGTCAAAGTTTTGGCTCATCTGTGTATACAAGCAGTCCTCATTACGTCGTCCCAGAGGAAATTCTTCCAGCATTCTTCCACCTCCCCATCCATCCCTCCCTCTATTTCCCATCTCTCCCTCCATTTCCCCCCCCCCATTTTTTCTGTACTAAGAACTTTCGGTTGCGTTCAGAGTGCAAGCCGAGCCTCAAACAAAGTTCATTTATCATTAACTATTAAGATTGGAAGGGCAGGTGAACACGTAAATGAGAGCACTGCATGGTTCAAAGTTAGTTATCACAATGAAATCGTTGCCTTTTGAAGTTTAAAAAGCAATTACATTAAGCCATTTCACGATTCCTTTTTCTGTTTCCAAATTTAAGATCTCCTGAAAGAAAGGCGTTTCTTGTACATCTTGGTACAAGTTATGGCCTTTAATTCGATGCAATAGACGGTCTTTACACAAGCATCGGAGTCCCTGGGGGTCCTTAATGTTTTCGTGCTAGCACCACAGCGATTCAGGTAGTGAATCACTGGACCTTGAATTAGGCCCCATAAGCGCTTTCTAAGGGCACCCCATTAATTTAGAGCTTCACAAATACTTATACTGGAAAAGAAAGTGATTAAAGACATGTTGCTTGTGCAAAAAAAACAGCAAGTTTGACTGTTAGTATTCAGTTACCAATTACCAATAAACTCAACTATTATTATTAAAGTATTTCAAATTAAAACCAACCTGATCATCTTCTCCACCGCCTTCCTCATCATAATAGTAGATGTTGTCCCTTATGTCATCTTCAGGAAGGAGAAGTTCTTTTTTGGTACTACTTTTCCTCCTCATGAACAATAGCAGAAGAAGAGCGAGCACTGTGGTATAAGAAGCACAACTTTAACACAGCAAACCTAAAGTATTCAGCAGTAATTAACTAAGACTGAATAGGGACTCTAAAGAGGTCAAGGAAAATTAGATTGCTATTGATCTTATAGGAGTTCAATTCAAAGAGTGAATGTGTTTGAAAACTTGCTAGCAATAAGACTCCTTTCCTGCAGTATAAATGTACAGTGTTTCCCATACGTTTACTTATCTGTGGTGGCTCGCCACAATATCAACACTGACCGCCACAAATAGATGCCAGTGCTACCCATTCATTAACTACACTGTGGTGGCCAAAAAATACATTTTAACTTCTCATAATAGCAAAAAGGTCTTGAACGTTGCATTTTGCGCCATTGCTGTGAAACCAAAAAACGTGATAAAGTTCAGGTACAAGTCAGACTTTTTCTCTTCGAAATCAAGAACTCCAACCCATAATCAGTGTGCAGATTGAACAATCTCAAAGTGATCGGATTCATGAATTTCTTTAAAAATGTACAACGTTCAATCCTGTGGGAAACACTGAACTTTCTGTATGCATACAAAACTGGGAAGACCAACTAGATGCACACATAAATGCAAGGGAGAAATTACATACATAGCAGAAGCAAGATTCCTCCCAGGATTCCCAGAACTCCAGATAGTGGCATTCCTGCTATCGTTTTGTCAGCGCAACTCACTGTTTCTCCTTCGCAGTCACACACAGTTGCTTGAATGGAGCTTTCCTGATCCAACCCACCCTGATCAATAACTTTCAGGACAACATTATAGTCACCCTGCTCCAATGAAGACTTTGGTGTCAGAAAGACACCGGTTGCTAAAATGGGCACATTATAATAGTTAGACATGTATACCAAGCCAGCCAGATATTTCAATGTGAAACTTATGAAAGAATGAGATTAATTTATCTTTAAAACATTAGTAATTGCTCACATGTGCCATTCATCGAGGTGGACCAATTTTTACTGGTTTCTCCGTGGGTCTCAACTCTAAAAGGCCCAGCGAAAGGAGGTCCATCTTTGTCCGTTATAGAGAGAAGCACTGGGGCTGAACCACGATTGCACATTTTTATATTCCTTTCACTGATGACAGGAGCGTTGTCATTTACATCCTCCAATTCAATTATCAGGGTTCCTGTGCCAGTTGCTTGAGGAGTACCTGCACACAAGCACAGACATCAGAAAAAGGCCAGCAAGAATTATTCTCTTAAAAAAGAAAACACAAATTACCATCATCCAGCGCCAAAATAATAGCTCTGTATTTGCCATCTTTGACTAAGTGAGATTCTCTATCCATGAGGCTCTTGACTGTAATAATTCCAGTGTCTGGAGTAACACTCAGCCAGCCGGCAGGATCACTGCCAATTTTATACCTGAAAGGAACCAAACATACAGGTTTAAACTAGAAATGTTCAGCAAGAACAACTTAAGTCTGGTGGTTTAAAAACATTTAAAGTTCAAAGGATATTCAGGCATGGCATGATTTGAATTCTGCGTATGAGAGATTTGACATTGGAAGGGAAATAGGCCTTAATAGGTAGACAGTTGCTGAGGTGGTTTTCAGATTTGTCTGCTAAAATTCTGAATCTCTAGAGCTGAGGTTCTCAACCTTTTGGAACTATCCCTATCTCTTGCACATAGTCAGTGAAGTTGGGAAACATGCAACATTAATTAATCAGCCGATCATGCCAAAGATCCAATTTGCCAACGAATGCACTGACTTTGATGTTGGCATCGATGTGTTCAAATTCAACCTGTCAAAAATGTCTACAAGGTATGACAACTGCACCAACCACAGGGAGTTCCAGGTACGAGGTTGAACTTCGCATCAACAAGAAAAATCTTCACCTCTGAACGCAATTTGTAGAAGCGATGTAAAACCCGACCTCTGGAGAGCCAGCTGGTTTTATCCAGTGTTTTTTTATTTATGCATTCATCAGCTTAAAGCACAATAAAATACACCTGGTATAAAAATGCACTGTCTGCATTTTTTTTTCTTGAAAACAATTTTCGCCCCCCTTGTTGAGAACCACTTCTCTAGAGAAAGCAGTCCATTTTCAAATGAATGAAACTTTAGTTGTTTGATTGTCTTAGAGGGGATTAAATGATTTGCAACATTTCTTACGTTATCTTCTGTGATTTTCCAATGTCTGGATCAGTGGCTTTATAAGTAACCAGTTCACTACCAACTGGTGAATCTTCAGGTTTGTTAATAACCTTCTCCTTTGGATTAAACTCTGGAGGCTCATTAACATCTTCTACATTCACCGTGACTGTGGCAGTGGAAGTGGCCAAAGAACCGACAAATGGATCATCGTTCTCAACAATCACAGACAGAATGAATTGCTTGTTCTTCTCAAAGTCCAGGGGCTGAAAGGAAAAGAAAGCATCTTTTACTAAAGGAACATGATCACAACCAATTGCCTGTGGAAACACATGAGCAACACACAGTACCTTTACAGTGGTGATGATGCCCTCTAGCTGGCTGGGTCCAGTACTGACACTGAAAAACCCACTCCTGTCACCGCTAATAATCTTATATTTGGTTGACCAGGCAGGAGATCCAGGTTCATCTTCATCAGTAACTGCAAGTCTGGCCACTTCAGCCCCAACTTTATTCTCTGGGACAGATACAGTGTGCTAAAACAAAGAGATGTATGGTGTAAATAAGTATTAATAAAGTTAAAATGCTTATTATAAAACTAATTTAATATACATTACCGTGGATTGCTCAAACTGAGGTGCGTTATCATTGCTGTCAGTCACAGTAATAACAGCTGTGCCAGTGGTTGAATAACCATTTCCTTCCATGTCAGTAGCAGTAATTAACAAAGTATATCTGGTAAGTGTCTGAAAAGAAAGATGTTTTAAGGTGAGTTTGTTTACATGAAATTATTCTTCACCAATGCGAGATCAATTCATAATTTCTCACCTCTCTGTCCAAGCCTAAAGCATTCACACGAATTCCTCCGGTAACAGAGTTGACTGTAAACAGATTTGGTTTTGGCAGTTCTGGATCTTGCTTGACGATTAAATAAGTGACAATACCATTGTGAGTGTTTGGATCATCTGCATCAGTGGCTGTGACTGTCATAAACTCATGACCTTCAGTGAGAGAAGAAAGACTGATTCGGTTTAAAAACTGAAAAGGCATTTGAAAAAGAAAAAAAACATTTAATTAAGAAACTGCATCATACACCTACCTATTTCAGCAGCTTCAGCAACATTTCCATTGAATGGATTTTGTGTAAAAATAGGCTTATTATCATTTTGGTCCATCACATTTACAATAATTTCCATTGGATTTTCCCTGATATTCTGACCAACTGCAGTCGCATCAGCTATAAGCTAAAGACAGGAGAAGAAATACAGGCACGTTAAGAGAATATCTGAGTTTGTGTCTTTTAGTCCATGTCTGTAAGCTTTGACACATCAATATGCAACTGTAGTAGTAGAAAACACGTAATTTCTTAATAGATATACAAATTACAAAAAAAGAGAGAAAAAAGTATGCTCTCTGCACAAAACAAAGTGTCATTTCATGGGGCCTTTTTAACATTAACTGATGACAGCTTTCAAACAATTAAGAATGAAAAAAAAATCTGACATTAAAAATACACCAAGAACTAACTGCTGATTTTAAAAGTTAAAGACCTAAAATCAACTTACTCTATATGAAGCTTTTTTTTCTCTGTCCAGTGGCCGAGTCACATACAGAGTCCCTGTTAATTTGTCTATAGTAAAAGTTCCCTTAGGCTCCAGATCCGCTCCTTCACCTGTGATACTGTAAACCATCTTAACTTCCTTAGAATAGTCCGACTTGATCTAAATACAGAAAGCAATATCAAGAGAACAAAGTCAATATCAGAAAAAACGCTTTCTCATCCATCTAATTTTAAACATTCCCTTCATAACTTTCTCACCTGGACCAGAAACTCTGGGAAAGGACCTCTGCTATTCTCAGGTACATTGAATGGAGGAATAACCCAACCTCTCTTTGCTCTCTTCAGACCCGTTGAAGACTTTGGAAACATCAGTACCAGATCATCAGAGGGAGATTCCATCTGAAATTTAGTAAATGACAATGAGCGACATTGTTTCTTTGCTTGCTGTACATTGT
Organism: Siphateles boraxobius; assembly: GCF_051911475.1. NCBI lineage: Eukaryota > Metazoa > Chordata > Actinopteri > Cypriniformes > Leuciscidae > Siphateles > Siphateles boraxobius. The sequence goes on along the minus strand of NW_027509119.1, from coordinate 1,104,252 downwards.
ATATTTCAGGGCTCCAGACTGCGACTAGTGGCATTTTGCGACCTTTTTTTCCCGTGGACCGATCTCGATCATGTGACTGTTACTAGACAGTGCCAGTGTTGGGCATGTTACTTAAAAAAAGTTATTAGTTATAGTTACTAGTTTCTTCTCACAAATAGTAACTGAGTTAGTAAGTAAGTTACATCATTATAAAAGTAACTAATTACCAGAGAAAGTAACTATTGCGTTACTTTTTAAAAGATTGTTCAAATAGGCCCATATCAAATAACTTGGATGCCCCCAGTATTAAATGTGTTAAATGAATGAAATGGACACTTAATGGAATACATTTTTATAAAACATTGAACACCAATCTACACTATTTTAATGTTGCTGTGGGACAATGTGAGAGACACCTATTAAATTCAATATATTATTCTAAATATTATCATTACTATAGTAGAACAATAAAACATAATAGATGGTTTATACTTAATATCGCACAGACCACAACTGGCCAACAAATAAGTTTAAAAATAAATTATACTTAAGAAATGTACCAAAAATGTATAAAAAATAATTTAAAAAATACATACTCTTTGTAGTGCATATTATAACGATAAAACTGTTACACAACTTCACAACTAGGCCTAGTAGACATACTTTAGCAAAGTATAATGTATTTTCTTCCTCACAAAAGTAAACAGTTTAACATAAAGTGCTCTGTCAATATAAAACTGAACAATTTACCAAAAATAAATAAATAAAGTATATTATTTCAGGGGTTTATTTTTATAACCTACAGAGGACATCATCAGAGGTTATTTAAGCCAAATTAATAGCCGCACGTGTTTACAACCGGTCAAACAAAGATGTTTTCTGGGAATGTTCCTTGCAGGTTATTTTCGGGGGGTTTTTATAACCTAAAGAGAACGTTCCCTGTTATTTTTAGGTTTTTTTTTAATAACCTAAACAGAACCTTCCCAGGTTATTTTTTAGATTTTATTTGTATAACCATGCAAATTAATTAAAACATTGTAGATGATACCAATAGGCTATAGAGATTATTCTAATGCTGAAATTTGTCATTTATTTATAAACAAACTATATAATGCTCGGAAACCCTCGGTCTCTCTTGCACAACTGTTGAGCGTGCTCTCGGACACACTCAGTCTCTCTTGCGCATTGAGCGCGCTCGCCGCATTCGGCTTCGCTTTTTTCCACTCTGGCGCCTCATAAACACACACCAGAGAAAAAACTTTGCAGGTCCTGCTATGGTGGAGAGAGAGCATACTCGGATGAAAACCGCTTCATTGAGTTCAATAGTAACGCCACATTTTGTCAGTAACGATAACTGTTGTAACGGGTGAAACAGTAATTCGTTTGATTACTCGTTACTGAAAAAGATAACGCCGTTAGTAACGCCATTGTTATTCCCATCACTGCACAGCGCTGGGAGATCCAGTGAGAAAGTGCCTGAATATACGCGGCTGTATTAACGTCACAGCAAGATTACTGGGAAGCATTCAAATTCGGCACAATTCCCGATTATAAAACCATATTAGAGCAAAAAGTGCTGAGATAGAAACCAGGAGAAACATTGTGCCATGAATTAAGTTATGGATGGCTTTTCAATCCATGAAATCATCATGGATTCACCATTGTAGTAACGCTACCATGGTATTGTGGCAGAAATAGTCAAATGTTTTTAAAATATTAATCTCAAGAGTTCTTACAACTGTTTGAGAGTGAAATGCAAGCACTTTAAGGTCTCATTAAAGTGCTTCACAACTTTCCCAGCACTTCAAAGCTCTAAATATTATCCAATTTAAATGTTATTTTTAATGAGAACACTAAAAACATTATTTCTTCATCCAGTTTAAATTGTCCCCATTTGTAACACTAAAAGTTTCAAGATGTAGGAAAACTAACCCTCGGTGGCAAATTTTCATGTTTAGCTTTTGAATTTAAATTTAGACATTATGAAATGACTACTTATACATATAATAAATGCCATGTCTGGCACCACTCTTTTGTACTGTAGTCTCTTTAAAAAAAAAAAAACAGCTCACGACCCCTTTAAAGATGTTTTTAAGTCCATATAAGGTTATCAAGTTATCTAATTTAGAAGTGAATCTATTTTCTACCCTTCGTTTGACCCTATCTTTTGAACACTATATATGAGTCACATTTAAGGGACAATGTGTAGTTTTTTTAGGTACTTTATCATCTAAAATCATAATTCTTATTCATAAATTTGTCCTCAATGGTGTACAAATACCTCTGCCAATTATCTGACTTATCCTCGTAAACGAAGAATTTATTATCTTTATATACATGTGACGGGAAGGTCCACGGAGGCTTCCATGTCGTTCCGCCATCTTGAAAAACTATAATAGCAGAGAGGGTCAAAAAGTACTAGGCCAACGCGTTTCCACAATGCGTTTTCGTTCAGAGCCAGCGTCACGTGACTGAAAGCAGCAGAAACGGAGGAGCAGAGCAGTGAGAGGCAAGTTTAAAAGGCTGCATTACACTGTTATTATTCATACTGTAACATTCGTTTGTTCGTTGTGTCAAGTTGCAGTTTGTTTGAAATAACAAACCTGTTCACCCGAAGGAAAACTCGACGAAGTGCTATTAGAAGACATCCTGTCGTAGCTTTTTGGTACATAACAGCTACCGTAGATGCAACACGCATTTTGAAAAAGCGAGGCGCTGGAGAGCACAATTCGTTTGAATGCTAAATACAATTTCACCGCTAGATGGGAGAAATTCCTACACAATGTCCCTTTAAAGACTTGAGGTAAACGCCCACTGCCATGATTGGCTAACATAAAAATTTGCTTGCATATTAACATTTTCAATGTCCCCGCCATTTCACATGTAGAATGGTTTTAAAAACTCCCGATGTTGAAATCTCCTTATTGTAAGCATATGCTTTTATGTTTCAACTATATCTGAAACATTTATGTGCATTACATAGTTTGTTTGCTACAGCCAAGACTTCAGTTTCCATCGTTTTAGTTGAAAAAAGATGACAACAGCACTACAGTCTTTCGTCGCACTATGACGTAATAATGACAAAAATCAGAAACGAGTCATTTTCTGAGCTTGATTTCAATAAAAGCTGTTTTTGGACTAATGAGGAAGTGCAGTTCTGCAACTTACAGCATATCTTTATAGTACAATAAAACTCAATAAATCCTCTCAATTCATGACCCCTTTAAACTACAACTGAATTACGCAGAAAACAAGTAAAACTCTAAAACCTGCTCCTTATACAATCACTGAATTGTTTTCCATGTTAAAAAAATTGCGCTTTTTGCATGTTACTTTTGTTAATAATAAAAGTTAATTTTATCTGCATCTCAGTGCTAAAATAAAATGCAATATTATTAGTAAACCGCACTTGATGCAAAACAATAGTAATTTTGAAATTAAATTACCTTTAGGATTAAGAATATAGAACAGTGTTAAAGTTTAGGCAATCTTTTAGGTTTGGAAAAATCATGAATTTAACAGGTCTGCAAAAATAATATGAAAAATGTACAGAATCCGGTAGTTTAAATTGTGATAGCAAAGTAACACACATAAAAACTCAAGTGTCCAATAGAGGTCAGGCTTGTACTGCACTGACAGCGGTTTCTGGAAGGAACTTGTTCGTACCTGTGAAGAGGAGATGTTCATGACCGTGTCCATGTCCATGTGATGGTCCTCATGATGATGTTGATGATGATGATGATGATGGACACGCTCAACTCTGACAGATACCGTGTGCTTCTTTCCACTGGAGTCCCAAGCGTCCACAGAAAACACCTTGTGGCCTTCATGAAGAGTCACTTGTCTCTTCAGTGTTACAGTCCCATCCGCGTTCACATCAAACCGCTTGTCAGCGGACTGGAAGAGCGTTCTTGTTCTTCCATCGCAATTAATGAAAGGTACTGAGGGAGAGAAAGGCACATAAACTTAAGACCGGTAGAACAAACTCAAGCTATGACTTCAATGTGATTTTATAAAAATAAAAAATAACTTTTCTTTAGGAAAGTAATAAAGTATCAATTGATATGCTGAAACATGTAGTGGTACATACACCAGTCATATTTCCACATAAGCTTTACTCGATTCACTTCACAAGACTTTCATCATTCAAAAACTACTTGTTGCCACATGTTTTACCACCCACCGTATTAAGCGATTCACTGTCATAACGGCCAGTCGGCTACTATATAATATAGCCTACATATCTGGTCTCATGAAAGAGTTTGAGAGCCTCATGGATGGGACCAAAAAAAAAAAAGTAACACTTTACTTAAAGTCCTTCTGTATAATGCATTATAAAAGGTTATTATACATTACGTAAATTATATATTTTCATAAATAATTGTGAACAATGTTAAAATGCATTACAATTTTTGCAGTATCTGAAATTGGTTGTCATGTGTTAATGCATTTTTCTTTCTAAAGGAGTGTTCAATGAAGTAATGTATTATAACCGTGGCTACAATTATTCATGAGAACATACAATGAGTTATAAGGTGCATTAAAAGGCAGAATCACTGCATTAAAAATACTTCTATAATGGATTACACATAAGAGCGTTAAGTAAAGTGTTACGAAAAAAAATCGGAAACAGATTAAAAAAAAAAAAAAAATGCAATTTGCAATATTCACGCTAAATATTTGTTTGTGGTAGAGCTTACATGCATGCTTTAGTTTATGCCATACAACTTCAGAATGATGCTTACTGTGTCGATCCCTTTCCCAAAACTACAACATAATTCATTGAAACAACCAGTATCCAGTTATACAGAGGTTTTGCAATGGCTAATAGTGCATCCATTAGAGGTCGGAAGTGGTGAAACCAAATAAGCAAATAAGCCACCATTAGTGGGACAATAAAAGGAAACTCCCTTCAAGACGTACATAGGTAAACTTACAGATCTATTGCAATATGAAACCAAAGACTGGTTAATGTCCAAACAAAACGTTTTTTTTATTTTTATAAAAAAGTTAATATGAAAGAATAAATCAGAATAATGCTGTATTAACTCACACAATGGCTCTAGAAAAATACTAAAACAATGCTTGTGAGATTAGAGCATAAAATCGAAACTAAGATTATAAACTGCATCACCTCTCATGGAAAGTTCCTGATTCTATGCATTGCATAGGAATGCTTACTTATACTTAATAAAAAGTGTGGCTAATAAAGCACAGGGTATGACAAAACCAAATATAACTGGGTTTATATATTTCAATGATTGAAAAGAAAAAATAAAGTGATAGGCTCAATCTTAAATGATTTGTTGACCCTGATCTCCTGGTTTCACTCCCACAGAAACTCACGATGAGATCATCTGAATTTCACAACACCTGCAGGTTTTCTGAAGCATGATATTTCATAAAGAGACTTTAACTAAACACCTCACATCCCGACATATGAGAGAACTAAAATGTGATTTAATTCAACATTTGTGGAGTTCAACCCGAAGTTGCATAGAAAAACAACAGTTTAACCTGAACAAATAAAAACTCTCAACGTTTGCTTTGTCACACCAGGAAACAAAAACAAGGGAATAACTTGCCAATATCTTTAAGAAGATAAAGTCTCTAGATTTAATAAAAGGCTAAGGTAAAGAATATAAATAGGTTGAATTAAATAAAGTGCTGTAAAACACGGTTCGTGTAACTTAACTTACATCAACTTTTGACGAAACTCGAGGCACAACAATTAAACTTGAGGTGAGACCAGATTTAACGTTAGCATAAACCACACATAGCATTTCTGAATTAGCGTACTTCGCGTTGTATTTGAATATTAAATAACATTTTGAAAAATCTTCAGTGTTGTTACTTTAAAGAGATTTGCATTGACTTACCTCTTCCTAGTCTTTTTCCCCTGTGAAGGTGATTTCTGTGCACTTTTAAAACTACCGTTTCCGACTCAAACCCAGGTGTACATGTCGACTCCTCCGTATATCCACACGAAAATACCTAGTTACAAAAATGAAAATCAACAGATACAACACTTTATAATAAACTGAAGCCGTAAGAGTCCGAAAAACGCGCGACCATTTTCTGTCCACAACTCGACGCCAGAAAGAAAGAAAAAACTTACCTGAAATAGAAAAATGATAACTCCTAATCGCACAATCCCTACACAAGCCATCGACACGCCAAAATCCACACAGAATCCTTCAGCTTTATAACCTTTCGAAGTATTTAAGTGAAGAGCTGCTGTTTTTTCCAACCTCTCCAACAGCAGCAAATTGAGGAAATGGTGTTCAGCAGGTATTTCTGCTCTGACGTCAGCAGCCAGGTGACCTCGCCCATCCGGTAATTACCATGTCCAAATATGGATATTCGAGACAAACACACAGGTAAAAATAAAAAAGGAGTTCGAAAATCCCCGGATCAGTGAACTTCGTGTGAAATATCGAAACGCTGCGCTTCTCAAACAGCCTGCATATCATCTCACACAATTAACTCTTTAAAAGACTATTTGTTCTGCTGCTCACTCATGTTGCATTGAAAAACTCCTTTCATGGGTTTATACTGAGAAATCCCCTCAGACACATCCTCTTTCTGCTGATGATGAAATTGATAACGATGATGAATCTGGTGGCTTGACTAGCCTTGATTTACTGAAACTAATATCCCAAATTAATCAAAATATACTATGTTTCTGTTAAAAAAAACATGAAAATGTAGATTTTGGAAAGAGAAATTGTTTATAGACCACACCTATAAAATGAAAACTTAAATAAAACAACACCATGTAGCCTATGTCAGTGCAGTCTGCTCATACAGTATACAAACAGTGCATTATTTTCCCAATGAATCCCATTGTTGGTTATATATGGTTGTGTGAAGAAATAGCAAAAATAGCTTAGATTTCAGTAAAACATATTGCACATCTTCCATGTTAGCTTACTTATTCGATTGGTATTTCTTGTGACCCTGATGATTTACTTCAAGATTAGTAATACAATGGTTATGACTTTCCAAGAGTCATCAGGCCTCTTCCCACACAATGGCTCAATAATAACCTCTCTAACATAGTCTATAATGCTTGCTTTGTATTATATCACTGACCCTATAATGTAGACTATTTATTAATTTCACGGACTATCCAGATATCCATAACTAATTTTGGGTGCCTCTTGTTTGCTTTCTGTTCAGCTTGGGATGCCTCAAGCTATCAAAGATCACGTTTATTTTTTTCCTCAAGTGTTAAGTTTGATCATGAGTTTCCAATGTGATCATGAAACCATAAGTATTTTTGTTTCCAACAGAGCGTGGTAAAAATGAGCCTATAGTTTCCAAGGAGAAACTGTCTTTAGCCGTTCTATCTTTGTGATCTTCTTTTCATTTTTGTAAACAACCAGATATATTGGCTCCTCCATTATCCTTGTAATTGTCCGAGGAAAAATATATCACTATCTGTTGTTTTTGTCAGTGTAAGATCATTAGCTAATAAATGGATGTATAGTTAAAATATATGACGGATATTTTTCCATGTGTCCAAATTTAAGTCAAGTGACCCTTATTTGTTTAGTGCTTCAATAGAAATGGTTTCAAAGCAGCTTCGCAATAATAAACAAGAAAATAGCAGAATTAATGATGCAAATTTGATCAAATATGAGACTGTAAATCTGCTGTAAAGCAGAAGTAGCAAAACAATAGTGTCATTATTCTTCAGTTGTAGTTCTGTTCAATAATGTAAAGCTCATTCTTAAGAAACAAGTTTAATTCAGCTATAAGCTTGTTTCTGCTACAAAATAAAAAATGTAAAAAAGTTAACTGCAACTTTTTTTATCTCACAATTCTGACTTTTCTTTTTATAAACTTGGACATTGGAAGATATAAACTTGCGATTCTGAGAAATAAAGTTGCAATTTTGAGAAATAAAGACAGAAGTGAGAGATTTTTTCAGAATTGCAAGATATAAACTTGCAGTTGTGAGTTATAAAACCACAATTGTGTGATGTAAACTTGCAATTTTGATAAAGAGAAGTCAGCCCGCAGTTCTGACATTTTTACACAATTGTGTGTTTATATCTCATAATTCTGACTTTATACGTTTATATCTCGCAATTGCGAGGGAAAAAAGGTCAGAATTGTGAGATAAAACATTGCAATAACCCTTATTACATGGAGGAAACAAGCTTCTATAAAACATTAATGCCATTATTCAACTCGAGTCAGTTCAATGTTGATTCAGTTCAGTTCAATAACTGGATCAGGATATTCAGTTTCCCCAAGCAAGACCAAACCCCTTCTTTTATTCTTAATTTTTATTTTTTTGCTGCATGAATGTTCATAGCCTGTTTTTAATTTAGCAATGTTTGTTAGGTCACTAAACTACTCTGACTGTGAGAGTTCGGATCTTCTTACAAAACACGAAAATATGAATGTTATTCAGCTGACCTTTATACAAGAACACATACAAAAGAGCACATTGTGTTCTTCATCCTTGGGGAAACTGTTGAACTAATTGCTATCAGTTCTGAAGATGGCTTTAATGTTTCTTTCTAATTTCTGTCTTTGTAGAGACTTTTTAGCATGACGACGGCCCTAGCCTAAGCACTGTTTGTAGTTGTGAGGTTTTATATCGAGTGCAAAGGCTTGACTATCAAAGCTTATAATAGTACAAATCAATGTGTTTCCACAGTGTGCATTTGGAGAAAGGCTTGAAATTCATCTGAGCACCTTAGAAGACAATGCATATTTTGTTAATCATTTGTTTGGCGTCTGCTTATCTGTTGCTGATAATCCCCAGAGAACAAATGTTGCAGGAGAAAACATGAAATACTCTAGAATGTGACCAAGGCCTGCATACCATTCCCAGACCGAACCAACGGAGAGAGATCGTTTTTGGCATGAGAAAACTTTTTTATTTGGAAATGCTTCTTCACATCTTCGTTTTTTTAGTATGATATGAGTTTTGTTAATATATCACGAGTATTGCTATTTGGTTTTAATGTGTGCGCCTCTTAATTCATTGCTGACTGTACACATAATTTCGGTTTTTAGTCCTTGACATTAGGTCTAAATATGTGTAGCTGTGTTTTGACTGTGTTCAGACATAACATACTAACAAACGTTTGTTGCTACAATGCTAATCAGTGCACTTGGAAGGGAGAATGACATTACAGGCCATTTCTTTCTTAAACAGTGGCCCTGTTTTAGGATTTAAAAAAAGGAGACATTCATAAATGTCTTCTAATAAAGAATCAGCTACATATCTGAATTCTGAAATGGTAAATTTTTCTCAAAAAGTTAATATTATTCAAAGATATACAGAATTCAGAAACCCTTGTTATTAGTGACACCACTGGCCATAAAGTGAACTGCAGCCAGCGATGTTTTTTGCTCGCGCACACGTGATGTACAAGAGACTGAACATATTTCAAGACCGGGGTTTACTCATAGCGAAGTTCTGTTTTGTTCTTTGCTTTCTAGCTTAGAAAAGAAGATAGAAATACCCATGCAGGCAGCGATACGATTAACAAACATCCCAATAGTGTCCATGTTGCTGAAAGCGACGTTTAGATGTGTAAATATGTGCTGCCAGCTTTAAAAACAACATAAACACAACAAAAATGCCAGCGGTGAGAAATCAGCAGTTCAGAAAGCATCTGATCATAGCGATGTGGATATATTTGAACCAGCTCTGCGATTCATCATGTCGACAGATGAGGTAGCTGAATTAAAATGACACTGTTATGATTATAAATTTCAGACTAGCTATAGATCTTTATGGAAGCTTGTTTCCGTCACAGAATTAAAAATAAAAAAGGTAATTGTGGCTTTTTTTCTCAGAATTCTGATTTTTTTTATCTCAGAATTGCATGAAATAAAGTCGCAATTGTGTGTTATTAAGTCAGAATTGCAGGATATAAACTCGCAATTGCGAGAAAAAAGTCAGAATTGCTAGTTTATCTCACAATTCTGACTTTATATCATGCAATTTTGAGTTTATATCTCACAATTCTGACTTTATATCACGCAATTGTGAGACATAAATTCAGAATTGCAAGATGTTCGCAATTGTGAGATAAAAAAGTCGTAATTATCATTTAAAATGTTTTATTCTGTGGCAGAAACAAGCTTCCATAGATCTGGCTATATGAGACTTTAGTTTGAACTAATCCCTTTTCTTTGCATGACACATTGACAGTACAGTACAGAATTGCTCTTTCGGCATTGTCCTGAACACATTCGTCTCATCTACCATTTAACGTAAGAGAGTTTCGTGCGAGTAGACGTCACATCTTTTTGATTTTCCCGGCAAAAATGTCCCGAGAACTTCTCATAAAAATCTGCCTACAGGCTTTCATAGACAACCGAAGAAAGTCGGGGAAGGTCTTCTTTATTCATTTTCTTTACAAGCTTTTCACACATTGGCAATAAAAAAGCGATGAATACAGACAAATTCTTACATGTAGCTCCTTTAATAAAATTTTCATATATTTTTTCCAGACTCAAGGTCCATTAAAAAAGAAAACATACAACAACCTACACAAAATTACATGCAACACAAAACATTTAAAATAGACAATCATGCCAATACTTCTCATAGATGACTGGTATCACACTTTGCCTAAGGTTCGACAACAGCATAATAATAGCATTCTGTCAATTATCATTTATACATCAAATTTCTCATTATATCCATAAAGGTTTTGACATACAAAACAGATTACTTGCACTGCTCCACCTCGTGTTTTTTTTGTTGTTTTTTTATAAAATACGCATACAATCATTTGTAGGCAATCTGAAGCTTATATAGGCTCACTTTTTTAAGCATTATAAAAAGAAGGACAGTATGCTCCAAAAAGGTTTATCTTAATCTGAGCCGAACACATGTAACATTTTCTCATGATATTAAAATCATACCAATACAAAATAGAAGTACTTTCAAAAGGGAATTTTGAGCTGATTCATTGCAAGTGAAGACGAGTTTTTGCTGAGCGCCTGTGGCAGTAGTTTCATGTACAGTAAACAGCATTCAGTGTGAAATCATTTACACTGGTTAATGCATTACGAGGTCAGAAGTGCAGGTCTGAGTTAATGATTACACTGAACTATTTTTGTTTGAAAAGATCCTGTCCTCTGCCAGCCGCCAAATGAAATGCTGTTTGGTTTCCATATACTGTTGATTAAGCTGAATCAAAAATCAAAGCCAGATATTCAAGAATTCATATTGTTTATCACTTCAAAGTGGAATTTGTCATTTTGGCCCAGTCAGCTCCTGAATCAAAGGTCCCAAATTAAGTCAATAAACGTATCATTGTTCAAATTTCCTACATTTTTCAGAGTCTTTCATGTTGCACTCCCTCCCCTAGACGAGGCGTAACAGCAAGTATAATCACTCTAACAGTTTTGATTATAACCGTAACTATAGGATTTGTCTGAGGAGAAACCTTTGGATGCACTCTGAGCTGTTATGTGGTTATAACAAACAAGTTTGTGTATGTTTGTGGAGTGTTTAAAGCTGGGCGAGGCTCAGTTAAAAGCATATGGGGGATGGTGTCTTATCTCGCCAGTCCCGCATTACACTGTCAAAGCCACTCATCCACTTCAAAGTGCTCTTCTTCGATACTATGACCAATCAAATCAATATTTCCTGTGCTTATAATTATGAATGCAACTATGCTATTATGAGAGCTTTTACCCAGCGCAATGTACAGCATGTTGCTTATCTGTTAATGGCTATATGATATCTATTAAACTTTGTCAACATGGACTCGAGTGTCTTCCAGTGCTTCCCGCCACGATTGACCTCTCGCGTCCATCAGCCTTAAAAGCCCATCATTATCCAAGAAGGGCTTTTAGGCTCCATGAAATGTTTATGCTTGTACAACTTTCGGTATCATATTTGCTTGCGGTGTCGTGTTCATATAGCGCATCGTGACTCGACGTCTTCCAGGATTTGGAAGAGAAAGCTGCTGATAACACCTTGGTTTCACAGCCATGGGACAAGACTGGTCTTGTGTTGCGACGGGTCTTTTGTTTCTTAGAAATGCATTAGAGGACCTCCCATCTCCTACTGAGCCTTACAGCTAGAGGCATGTAGTTGTCTTAATGCAGATTAAACACCCTCCCCCTGAGTCGATACTAGTCTGGCAAACATAGACTGTCTGACAGGGCTTTTAACAAACAAGGAAGTAGAGCTGAGACTTGAGTTCAGTTCAGTCTAATACTGGAAACTGGTGTGATATCACACGGCAAATACTGAAGAAATGAGGCTGATTATCGGTTCTCAGGGAGGGAATTTATGACGTCAAGTCACTCCTTTCTGTTTCGAAATTGCTGCTGACATCTCTTATATGTTTTATTAATATCCTTGAAGTATAAGCTTATGTATCTGGTAGTGAAAAAGACCCAAACTGCACAATAATATATACAGTCAAAACTTATTTTTTTTCATACACCATCAACATTTCCCACATTATCACAGTCTATTCGCTATAGTTCAGAAAATGGTAATAAAATATGACAAGAAAATATGCAGTTGGTATTTCACTGGTTTTGTCCGTCCTTCTGTTAGACTGTCTCGCACATGAATTATGTTGAATATCTGTCAGCTGTTAGATTTAACAACACAATTAGATCATAACAGTTTAGCTCAAATGATTACCAAGCAATGCTTCATGTTGTTCAGTCTGTGGTGTAAAAGATCGCATTAGCAATTAAAGAAAAAACACTTCAGCAAAACATGATCAGCTCAAAGTGTCCGAATAATATTTGCTCCCAAATTGTTATAAATGTTACTGGTAGTCACTGTATGAAGAATATTTGGGTATAATAGTCACAGTTTACTTTATTTTGCTCTCCTCACTTACATAAATGAACTATAGTGTCCTGCACACACTAGTAAAAAAAAATAATACAAAATTATATCTGGTGACTGAATAATTTTTGGTTTGACTGTATATGGTCACTCCAGTGACACTTCTCCAGATTTGGTTGATACTAAATATCCTCTCTTGACAATCTCTTTGTCCCCCGGGCTTTTAAATCGGTGACACATGACTCTCTCAGACAGACGGCAGGATTACAGTGGAGTTTGAGCCTGAGTTTGATCTGAGATCTGAGGAATGTCACCACACCCAAAATCTCTCCATTTAACCCCCGACTTCAGGTTTTATTGTTTACGCATAATGGGTTTTGCTCAGTCAATTGCCTGATCAACACGTACAATGCAAATGAATGATTTTGAGCAGGGATGCACCGATATAAAAACGTTGGCCGATACCGATAACCGATAATTCTTTATATTTGCAAGCCAATAACCGATATATTGGCCGATAAATCTAAATCCAAATTTGTATATCATTTTTTTGAGAACCCGATTACAAAAACAAAAGTGTAATTTAATCACAAGTACACAATTATAATGTTCTCATTATTCTATGAAGCTGATTTGACAGATTTGCACTTTACTGTATTTTCCTTTTGAAGTGATTCCAACCATATTTCAAGCGATTTAAAAGCATCATGTTGAACATCATGTGCATCTGAAGTGTCTCAGCTGAAGGAAATAATACATTATTTATCAGCTTTAATATATCGGCCAAATTTTCTTTTCAGGTCAATAACGATAATATTAAAAATGATTATATATCGGCCGATACCAATATGGTGTATATATATATATACGTGTACACCAATATGGTGTATATATGGTGTACCGATATATATAATTAAATAAATCTCTGCTTAAAAACATGAATATGTATATGTTGAAACGTAGGAAAGGATTTAATGTCATACACAGAGTGATGTTTGTGCCGTTGTTCTCCCAGGAAAAACGGTCACTTCCTGCATGAGATCATCATTGCGAAACTGTGCAAAAAGTGACATTGGAGACAGAAATACGCATTATTAGCAATTAAAAAAATATTCCCAAGAAACCATGCTTTAGTTTTAGTAAACTAATATAATTTCATATATTCATATTGCATTTACTATTAAGACATGTAAATTGGGAGGATGCTGCATAGAAGGAATTTAATATGTGTAGCTGACCTATATTACGGCTTAATAGGAGGACAGTTTGTACAGAACGGCGTGTAAAAACAAGTCTGCTTTTGTTGCTGACAGTGGAGAGACTGCATGCATGAGGTATCTTTGCAGAGACATGTGGCATGTGGGAAGTGTATTCACTCTTCATCTATAAACAGGTTTTTCAAGCTCAGGCAGGTTGACGGAAACAATGGAGCCTCATTGTGAGAGGCAAGAGGCTGAAAACCTGTTGAAAAGGTGATTCAGGGAATCATTAAAGCATTTACACATCAATGAGAAAGTGCCAGTCAGCTGGAAAAACTCAAAAAACTCAAAAAAATTAGAATATCGTGCAAAAGTTATAATTTTGATGATTATGGCTTACAGCTTATGAAAAACCCAAATTCAAAATCTCAGAAAAATTAGAATATTACATGAAAGCAATAAAAAAAAAGATTTTAAATACAGAAATGTCGGCCCTCTGAAAAGTATAATCATGCATATCTATATACAGTATACTCAATATATTAATTACATCTTTTAATTTGAATTACTGAAATACATGAACTGTTGCACTTTATTCTAATTTTTCGAGTTTTACCTGTATATGACAAAATATACTGTAGAGACTGAAAGATACTATAAATAATAGAAAACATTAGGGATGCACAATATATCGGCCACCATATCGATATCGGACGATATATGTTCATTTTTAATCTTATCGTTACCGGCTTAATATATATATTAAAGCTGATAAATAATTTATTATTTCCTTCAGCTGAGACACTTCAGATGCGCACTGTTCAACATGATGCCTTTTACTTGCTTGAAATAGGAATAGGAATCACTTCAAAAAAGGAAAATACAGTAAAGTCCAACATGTGCAAGTCTGTCATATCGGCTATATAAAACTATCGTGAGAACATCATTATGATTGTGTGTTTGGGACATGGATTTTATGGTGAGACTTTTTTTAATCAGGCTCTCAAAAATTATATAAAAATTTGCATTTAGATTTATTGGCCAATATGGCATGTATCTGCTTTCAAATATAAAGAATTATCAGTAATCGGTATCAGCCATTGTTTTTTTAATTAAAACACATTAATTATTATTATTATGTAGATGTAGCACTGAATCTTCAATGATTCTAAACTCTAAACAAAAATCAGTCTAAACTTTAAAAGTGACATGTTTTTGTGTTCTTTAAGGCCTGCTTCAGTAAAAACAAGCATTAAAATTAAAAAAAAAAAATCTTATCAACTTGCTTGCATGTGCTTCATAATATGAGGTTGTGTTTTTTTTAACTGTTATATTTGTAACATTATCCTCATTCCAGTTATATGGCGCGGGTGTCATAGGCCTAATGTAATGTTTGTCTTGATAATCAAATCCAGACTGAGACGACACAAATGAATCACCTCATATCTTCTATGAACTTTAGAACTGAAACGTACAGTAGGCAATGAGATAACTAAGATCTAAGATTTTAAAAAATCTTGTCGGGTCAATGACTTCTTAGATTAAAAAAAAAAAAATTCAAATTCAAAGGCGTTTGGAAGGGAGAATTGATTCTAATGTCGATTCAATATGCCAACTTGACTTTGATGTATCAGTATTTTTGAGTGAATATTAGGGAAAATTATTAGAATTGAGTAAAAGCAGAGCCTGTCTATGGAGAGCCTGGCCACTCCCTATAGACTCCTTTTCAGTTGGTAAACATGATGACGTTTTTATGTGGGCGGAGCTTATGTGGAGGCAGAACGATCCCTCTGGCCGCTTCACTAACGCTAGTTTGCAAGTTTTGTTGACTTGTTTTTTAACAATGACGGGAGAAAATCAGATTTGATCTTAATGTGCAAGGTCACTCACTGTCCAGGACCGCGATTGTTATTTGCAAAAGTTAATTTTAACGGACGGAACCAGATTGGCCGACCCGCACACGCTCAGGCAATGGATGGACGATCTGACAGGATTAACGTTACCTCGGATGAGCGGCCTGCCTTCTACACCTGTTAGAAAAATCGAGTGTAAAGACAAACTGAGGGCATATACATCTTTAGATGCCTATAACTATGTGATGAATGGTCTTGACTTGTGGCAACGTTACATTGCGCGGTCCTGCCCAGCGCCAAGGCCAGAAGACGACAATGTAAAGAGTTACAATACAGTGCAATTTTAATGATGTGAATATTTTCTAGAAATAAAAATATTTTTTATGTATTAAAATTATATTAATTAACTATGTTTTTGATTATTCTTTCTTGGTTCTTCAAAAAGTCTATCACAATCAATCACAAAAATACAATCATAGATGATTCACAAATAATCACAATAATTTAGAAAACATTATGCGATAAAATTTCAAATTGGATCCTGTAGGTGGTTTTTGCACCCAGAAACACAACAAGATGACATTTAATAAAAATAATAATAATCTATGATCCTTATTATATAGCTGATTCTGTGCTGGTTTGTATTGGCCGCCTCCAGTTTTCACTTTGTTTTGCCTCCCGCTAACGCCGTGACGTAGTTGTGACGTCGGTCCAAAAGGGGTCTTTTAAGCCCTATTGTAACGAATTCTGGTTGTAGTTCCACCAGAGTTCCACTGGGGGCGATCGCCCTGAGTCCAAAATGAATGGGAGTCTATGGAGCTAGACGGCTAAATTTGTCTCTTTCACCCGATTGCCGTTGAGAAATCTCAGATTTGATTGTAGGTTTTGCAAGTTCAACATGGGTTATAGGTCCAAAGTTGAATGAACGAGCACTTATGACCTTTAGATTTCTTACAGGTTGAGTTGTTGTTGCCCATAACATGCTAGCATTCTGCTAATGAACGCTGATTGGTCATTGAAGGACTGATTACGTCCAGAGATACCGCTTGATGGCATCGTGGCATCCGAAGCGGGGCCAGAATGTGTGTGTGTATTTTCGGCGTGGTCTTTTAAAACAACAAAACAAAAATTCTTCTAGCACGTGTGTTTACCTGTGTTAGCGGTGTTGTCGATGCCTCGAGAGAAAAGAAAGTGCAGAGCGTGAAAGCACCAAAGTGACTGAAGGATTGCCGTAAAGCAGTATCTCTGGTCGTATGATGTGTATGACGTCATTGGCATTTTAAAAGACTTTTTAAAGCAAATAAGTGACTCTAACACCCGGCAATGTGTAATTTCTTTGCATCTCCTTTCGAATACAACATTCAAATTACTAGACAAATAAATATATCCTGAGAAAAGTGGATTTTGAGGGGTATATCTCCATAGACCTCCATTCATCTGCACTCGTCCTGTGAGCGCCCTCATATGGAGCCAGAGTGGAACTGCAACCGGTTCAGAAGCCGGAAGTTTACTGAGAGTTAAAGTTCTCCACTTATTAGACATTCTCTGGTAAAAGGAAGAAGTATAAGACTAGACCAGTCTCACTGAGAGAGCAAGAGTCATACTGACATCTAGTGTCCAAATTATATACATTTCAGTTGCATTAAAAACAATCAGCAGTGATTGTTGTTGTGGCAGATTTAGCAGTTTATGCCTTCAGGTTCAGGAAGTTCACAGACTTACAGTATGTAGAATGTCACTGTAGTGACATATGAGTGTATATATGTGTATTTGATTTAAAATAATTGCACATTGATATTTAATTTGGTCTTGGCATTTCCATCACAATCTGACAAACCCTCGGATATCCAATCTGAGGCTTGGAGATTTGCAAACCTTGATCAATGATATATTTCAACAGTTGTGGGATATTTAACAGCTGCAGACTTTCTTCTTGTTCAGGAGTGCATTGACCCCACAATATTACTCTTGTTCTCTGTCTCTTTTCCTTGTCTGTGTACTACAGTTACATCTGTAGATATATAGATGGCACCCTAGTCCTTCACTGTTCCCATAGACTCTGTTGTTCCCAGACTTCATTTCCCAGAACCCTCTGCTCATTAGTTTATCTGTTTCAGCTGTGTTTCAATTGATCATAAATGCCTGTTAGCCTTCATTCAGTATGAAGTCTTGTTTGTTTGTTTTGATTTTGGTTCATGCTTTCTTTCAGCATTTTGAGCAGTTCCTGGCTTCTTTATATTTATTTGCTCCTGAGGGATTTCTTGTTTCTGTCCGCCTCTGTGGGTTGTATTTGTGTTCGGACTGATTACATGTGCTTGACCCTCTGTCTGGTATATGAACTATGACCTTGGATTCTATTTGTTATTAAACTGCGTTTGGATTCTCAGCCTCTCTGCTGAATGCTGTCTTATAACCACTACCAAATCATTACAAATAAACTACAAATCAAAACTTCTGCTCACCACGGCTGCATTAATCCAATCAAAAATGCAGTAAAAAACATTTAATATTGTGAAATTATTACAATGTAAGCGGTTTTATATGTGGCTATATAATAAAATGTAATTTATTCCTGTGATCAAAGCTGAATTTTCAGCATCATTACTCCAGTTTTCAGTGTCACATGATCCTTCAGAAATCATTCTGATATGATGATTTGATGCTCAAGAAACATTTATTATTATTATTATACATTGATAAGTGATACATCTTATAAATTACATTTTGAAATAGAATTACATATTTTATAAATTACATTTTGAAATAGAATTAAACATTTAAAAAATGCATTTTTAAATCGAATTAAACATTTAAAAAAATTCTAGAATTAAACATTTTATAGCAACAACACTAACAAACAAACAACACTAGCGCTTTGAGGAACACTAGGCGCATTACAATTAAAATATATTATTATTATTATTTAATTAATTACCTTTTTAATAGAATTAAATATAATATTTTTTATAAATTATTTTTTTTAAATATAATTAAATAGAATTGAGCAGTTGTTTTAAATTGCAATAATATTTCACAATATTTTAGTTTTACAGTTTTAATCACATAAATGCAGGCTTGCTGAGCAGAAGAGACTTCTTCGAAAAACATTTAAAAGTCTTATGATCCCAAACTTTTGAACAGTATAGTTTACATTTGATCCAGCCATCTTGATGACATTCAAATAATCTAAATCATAAAATACAGTAACACTTTACAATAAGGTTGTATTAGTTACCTACTTGATCTAATAATGAACTGCACTTCTAAAGCATTTATTAATCTTAGTTCATGGTAATTTCAACATTTACTAGTATATCATTACAATCAAAAGTTGTATTTGTTAATATTAGTTACTGTGAACGTTTTATTAACCAACATGAACAAAGATTAATAAATACTGTTATAAATGTATTGCTCATTGTTAGTTCTTGTTAGGTAATACATTAATGTTAACAAATAAGACCTTATTGTAAAGTGGTATACCTAAACATCTTATTGCTGTGTGTAATTCTTATTTCTACCACCAGAGGAACTCAGGGGTGAAACATCTCACTCTCTAAACAACAGAACAACTGATTCTGAGCCTATACTCAATAACTGATGCTGAGAAACTGAGTAACGCTGATGATGGTTTGGTAACATTACAGAGCAAGTAAAAATCTGGTCCAAATCCAGTTTAAGAAATTCCCATTGTGTTAAAGTAACCCTTATTTTAAGTCTTACAGGGTTAAAACAGTTTGTTCCCCCTCTTTTTGCATGTTTCTCCAACACTTCTCCACTGGAGAAGTGTTGACTTCCTCAGAACCATCTGGTCTTTTCTAGAATTGGAGAAAACAACATAAATCAAATGTTTACAAATTCTGACCTCAATTGCATCTGGACAATCTGTTTAGTGTTTAAATTCCTCTTTTGAACCATCTGGTTTCAACAGCAGTTCCTCAATCTATTCTGATGTAGCAAGTTCAGCAAAAAACAAACAAAACAAAACTACTGCTGTAATTAAATTGCAAGGTATAGTTAAATAAACCACGCAGTTGCAGTATGATTTCCATTACACGAGAGTAGATGTTAAAACTTCATGCTGATTTGTACTCAGCTTTCGCCAAGATAAGCACCAACTAAGACGTAGCTTTACAGTAACCTATGCTTCTCCATCCATTTACGCTTCTTTCCAAATGGTGATGTGAATCTCCTTCTGTCTGGTGTTAATAGCTGCAGTGTATTTGCACACACAACGTCTGGAACCACAGTGCGGTCCCCTCATGACAACCGTCTGGATTGAGCTGAGTAGGGGACATCTCTAGGGTCTTCAAGTGGGCACCATCCGTCCTCAGTGTTTCGTCGACTAGCCCACGACACCTCAAGAGGACTCGACAGTGACTCTGGCGTCCCAGAGTCACCCCCCTCCGTCCCCCACTCAACTCAGCCCAGCTTACTGACCTTTACATCCCTCCTGCTGCTGAGGCTGCTCCTTTGACCTAACCACAATCTCTCACAACCACAACCCGACCATACAGGCCAACCCGTTTGACTACGGCTGTCGAGCCCCACTGCGGACGTTAAAGCGGTCAGTGGCAACGGTTCCGTATGGCATACTACCGCAAAACACAATATCTGTCCAAACACCAATCCTCATTCACACAAAATAAACAGGAACGTAATAACTGTAATTACTATGCAAACTATACAAATAAACCAACAGACTTATCAAATTTTCAAGAATTTTTCGAAACCGTAGCATGGCGACCTGTACACAGCCAGCCAGACTCTTTCCGTCTCAACCACAGCCAGTTGCTGCTCCTCTCTGCTGCTTCAGATAAGTTCTTTACTGTGCGACGCAACTCTTGGCCATTGAATCCGACGTCTCTGAGGAACCGGGTTGTGGAGTGTGCCACAAATCCACGACAACCCACTTCCACTGGATAAACCTGGACTCTCCATCCTCGCTGTTCTGCTTCAGTGGCCAGCTGAGCATACCGCAGTTTCTTCCTCTCATATGCCTCATCTACAGCATCCTCCCATGGGACTGTTAACTCTATCAGTTGAACCATGCGTGCTGATCCAGACCACAAAACAATATCTGGTCCGAGGTTAGTGGTGGCAATCTCAGGTGGAAAAATAAGCCGTTGATAAATAACAATGACTCCGTGACAAACACTGAAACAAACAGGGTATATATACACACACAGATCCTAACAAGGTGATGGGAAACAGCTGTGTGCAATGATCAGTGATGAGTTCAGGCAAAGGGTTATGGGAAATCAAGTTCATGATAAGGGTGACGATCAGGGAAAGAAACCTCTAGTGAAAACCTAAGGAACACAAACCAGACACTGTGACATAACCCCCTCCTCTACGGAGCGGCTACCAGACGCTCCAAGACACCACACAACACAAGTCCAGGAGGGAGGTGGAACGGTGGAGAATCAGGGGGAGGGATGGTGGGCCAGGTCCATTTAGGGGAACAGGAACAAGGGGTGACGGCTTAGCTGCGGCCAGGGCGAAACAGAGAGTCCATCGGGCGGCCAGGGCGAAACAGAGAGTCCATCGGGCGGCCAGGGCGAAACAGAGAGTCCATCGGGCAGCCAGGGCGAAACAGAGAGTCCATCGGGCGGCCAGGGCGAAACAGAGAGTCCATCGGGCGGCCAGGTTGGAGAAGACATTCCATCGGGCGGCCAGGGCGGAGAAGACAGTCCATCGGGCGGCCAGGGCGGAGAAGACAGTCCATCGGGCGGCCAGGGCAAAACAGAGAGTCCATCGGGCGGCCAGGGCGAAACAGAGAGTCCATCGGGCAGCCAGGGCGAAACAGAGAGTCCATCGGGCGGCCAGGTTGGAGAAGACATTCCATCGGGCGGCCAGGGCGGAGAAAACAGTCCATCGGGCGGCCAGGGCGGAGAAGACAGTCCATCGGGCGGCCAGGGCGAAACAGAGAGTCCATCGGGCAGCCAGGGCGAAACAGAGAGTCCATCGGGCAGCCAGGGCGAAACAGAGAGTCCATCGGGCGGCCAGGTTGGAGAAGACATTCCATCGGGCGGCCAGGGCGGAGAAGACAGTCCATCGGGCTGCCAGGGCGGAGAAGACCCTTCGGGCTCACGAACAGGAACAGACACCGGCTCAGGAACAGACACGATGGCCATCTTGTCCAAAGACACTGAATCGGCCGACGTGCCGTGAACAGTCTTTGGATCAGCACACGTGACGTGTATGGTCTCTGGATCGGCAGACGTGACGTGAACAGTGTCTGAATCGGCAGACGCGACGTGAACAGTGTCTGAACCGACAGACATAACGTGAACAGTCTCTGGATCGGCAGAAACCATATACTTCCTCCATGCATGTAGAACAGCTAATGCATAAAAAAGGAAGACGGCCCTCCTGGCCATGTCAGACGTGATGTGAACAGTCTTTGAATCGGAAAACGCAACGCGAACAGTGTCTGAACCGGCAGACGTAACGTGAACAGTCTCTGGATCAGCAGACGTGATGTGAACAGTCTCTGGATCAGCAGAACTCACATACTTCCTCCATGCATGTAGAACAGCCAATGCATAAAAAAGGAAGACCACCCTCTTGGCCGAGGCAGGGCTGATGATGGACAGTTCTGGGATGGTCTCTGAGACGACAGCGGGCTGCATGGGGACGACCACTGGAACGACAGCGGGTTGCACGGGAACGGCCTCCGGGATGACAGCGGGCTGCACTAGGATGACCACCGGGATGACAGCGGGCTGCACGGGGACGGCCTCCGGAATGACAGCAGGCTGTTCGGGAACGACCACCGGGACGACAGCGGGCTGCAAGGGGACGGCCTCCGGGAAGACAGCGGGCTGCGCTGGGACGTTGGAGAGGCAGGAAGTCCTCCTCCTCCTCCTCCACCGCCCTTGATGGTGAGGTGAAGGCTCTGGGCTGGACGGGACCAGCGGTGAAGGGAACTCAGGGCTGGGCAGAATCAACGGCCCAGGGTCGAAGAGGGGGAAAAGTGGAGGATGGTGTCGGGGTCCATCTCGACAACCTCCTCCCCTGCAGCCTCCACGGGTCCCAGAAAACTTGGCCAAACGGGTTCCCTCAAAAGATCGTCTATGGAGGGGGGTGTCGGCTGACCAGGCATCAGCTGGGCTGCTGCAAGGGGGCTTAGAGGAGTTGACCGTCATGTACTCCTCCGTCTGACGAGCCCACAAGGCAAAACACTCAAATAAAGTAATGCGCGGCTCTGGCTCTTCAGACCGAGAGTTCCCCCTCTGCTGCCTCCTCTCCCTCTCAGTGGTTGGGGAAGAGACATGAAAACCCATACCACTGGATCTTTGCATGACGGAGTCGATCTGTCACGATACACACACGGGAAACAGTAGATCCAATTGCAGTATTTATTGGGTAATCCATAAAACGTTATCCAGTCCAGGCAGGGGTCAAATTCCATACAAGTCAGTCCAAGAACAAGAATGTCCAGCTGTGTGCAATGATCAGTGATGAGTTCAGGCAAAGGGTTATGGGAAATGCAGTTCATGATAAGGGTGACGATCAGGGAAAGAAACCTCTAGTGAAAACCCAAGGAACACAAACGAGACACTGTGACATTTTACTTTTAAATGTGTGTTTCCGTATTGGAATGTGTGTTTTTGTTTTGGTGTGTGTGACGCCGCCTACTTTACCCAGTAGTGTTTCGACACCCCGGGATGCCAGATAGCAGTAAATACAACAACAAAACTGGGTCAGACATTAAAAAGCCTCGCTATCATCTAAAAATCTCTATGAACGAGAGGATATTAAAACTCATGTTGCGTGTCCTCAAACTGGCAAACTGCCTGAGCGTCGAGTCTGAAGAGGAGGAACAACAATCTCCGATTTTTTTAATTTGGACTGCAGTACCTATTTCCACCACTAGCTGTCTTTCTCACAGACTGCAGCTTTAATGCTAGATGTTTTGTTAAATTTAGAGAACCACTTTACCAATCGACATTTAAAATGATACCAAACATAAAAAGGAAAAACAATAGATTCAAAAGATAGATAAAATGTGGTATGTAGCAGTGGTGTAGTCTAGTTTTTTGTAGTGAGTGTACTGTGATATATCAGCCCTAAATTAAAGACATTTGAGCTTCTGTGTGTTTTAATAAACTATTATTATTATTATTAGGCCTACTTGAAGTATACTCTACTGTGCAATAGTAATATATTTCTGTTATATTTTCTTCAAGTTATACAAAACTTTGATTTTGACAGGTTGTAATGAAGACTTTAAAGTTTGTGAGTGTGTATATGATACGAATGAATGACGATAGTTTTATCAAATGAAATGGAAAAATTCTTGTGAAGTGACTCTCATAAAAGCTCTGCAATGAAGTTCAAATGTGTGCATGTCCTCCTCATAGACGCTGAAAACACCACGAGTGTCACGCGCGCGTCAGTGTGTAGTAGAGCGCGCTCATTCACAGAAACACGCAGAACATTCAGAGTTTATTTCAATAGCAGTCTTTTTGAGCTTTAATATTCATGGACACTTAGTACATATCGAGTTTTGATTCTTTGTATCATTACTTTTGATTTATTCATTCAAAAATGGCCAAATTGCGTGACGTTCCGCTTTACAGTAGGCTAAGTTACATTTGTTGCTGGATTCCGCGATTCGATCCGTGTCGCTGCGCAAACACAGAAGTCACGGCGGGGTGAATTTATGAATGAAAGTTCTTTCACAAAACGATGTTGTTACGTTTACGAATCCTCACGCTTTTTAAAGTGGGTATACGGAGATCTTTGACATTTCCTAGTGGGTATACGGCGTATACCTGCGTATCACGTAGACTACACCACTGGTATGTAGACCTTCTTAGTGAACTTTTAGTGGCTTGAGTCAGGGATGCAGAGATAAGGACGGAGAAAAGTTTGGACAAGAGTCCTGTGCTCTTTCTTTGAGATCTTCTGTGCCTTTTATTGCTTTATTGCAGCGTTTTATCTCAGCTTTTGTTTTAGCAGGAAAACCAAGTCTTACACCTCATTGGTTCCAGTCAAGTTATATTATTTTTCTTGGCACATTGCATCACTCCATATGCCACACCCTTAGGAAAACTCCCCTATAAAGTTAGCAAACTCCCCGTCTGCATGCATTCTGGGGAACTCAAGACATGAAATAGCTGCACATTCTTAAAAACCAACAACAAAGGAATCCTTGAAGGACTTTTGAGAGACAATGAAAACTGTGCGATTGGCAGTTGTTATTTTCCTTTGCAAGGTAGGATTTTATATACTTCAAATCAGGACTGAGAGTGAGAAATAAAACGCTAAACATTTTTACATCCACAACCAAAAATGAATATCAAATTTTTAATAGAGAAAAAACTGTGTATTTTTTGTATTATCAGTGATTAGACAGAGTTTGGGAAATTTCAAATTTCAGTTACTTTTATGTTGACAGAACAACATAAAAGAAAAAAGAAAAACATTTATTTTTCCTTTTGTTATATATAAGTCATAAAAAATGGCAATATTTAAACTAAAAAAATTTTTACAAATCTTTTCAAATCCCTTATAATGGCTGATTTCCCCTTGTCCTTTTAATCATAAAAACATGAAAATCTAATTAAAAAATGTTTATTAAATACAAAGTAGAGTGTGGCAGTGTTTTCCAAACGAAACACAAGACCTGTTAGTTTTGAATGCTATATCTGTCTAATGCTATGTAATTGTGTTTATTTAGTGTTTTGTAGTGAGTGCAAATATGCTTGTAGTTATTCACACTTGGTCTGTAAATTAGGTTCTGCTGGGACAAGAGTGCACATACGTGAAAAGAAACACCATTTGTAATCTAATGTTATTGATTTATTTTAGGTTTCTTATTTGAATTTATCTGCTGCATGTAATACAGTTTTTTTTTTTAGATTGCTAATAATGCATTGGTAAAAAATGAAGTGACCCTGTCAAAACTTTTCACACAGTCAGCAAAACCAAAGTATATGCGGACCAGCTTTTTAATAATAATAATAAAAATAAAAATAAAACAGTTGCTAGGAACCATTTCTCAATAGTTAGTTCATTTTTTCAACACCTTACCGATTGGCACAACAGCTAATGCCACAGTGATGCTAATGATGGAAGAATCATATCGCCTCCATAACTAGAATATGCCAACTACACATTCTCTTGGGCCTTAACCTGGAAATATCAAGTGTATATATTACAAAATGGGATTTAATACGTTTCAAATTAGGTCTTTTTATGTGTATTTGAGGAGGAGTCTTCATGGGAACTACCAAAATACGTCATAAATGTCTCAAATCAACTCATTCTTTCAAAACACAAAGGTAGTAAGGTCAAGTGAACAGGTGTTATTCATATTTTTAAGACATCTGTGAAGTGTTTTTGTGGTGAACATCTGTGAGACTTGAGATTAACTGACTGGCCAATATTCCTGTTGGTAAAGCAGACAGTGGCTTTACACAAAACAAAATAAAAAAGATTTACTTTTGAAAAGTGGTGTCAGTATAGACTGATGCTTGCTAGCAATTGAAAAATGGGAAATATCAAGTGTATATATTACATAAAGGGATTTAATATGTTTCAAATTAGGTGTTTGTATGTGGATTTGCGGAGGAGTCTTCATGTTCTCCGGGCTTTGAGTCGGAGTTGCTGGTTTTTAAAGTGAACAGAGATGACCTTCACCGAGGAAAAATACTAGGAAGAGGTAAGCTGTGTTCTCTTACTCTCTTAATAAAACTTTGAAGCAACTGAAGTTCTTCTTTAACTGTGATCTGTAATATTAAATCAAATTTTATACTGTACATGATCTGTAAATGTGCTTTCACCAGAGTCAAAATTAAGGGTCTCACTCAAGTTTAAGTATTGTATCTCACAAATAAGTGTTGATTAATGATGTATGGAATAAATAAATGTCCATAGGTTCACTTGATGCTGCATCAGTAGCTGATGCTATATAGGACACCCTCCAGCTGAGTAATGCCTCAGGACACGCTATCGCTCCACAGATTTTTCTTATTCAGGAAGTGAATTATCCGCCTGTGTTTTGTTAGAATTTCCAGCGACACTGAGTTTTTTTAAAGGTGCGCATCTCTGTGTCCAAGCAGAGATACACATGTTAAGTGTTTGGCTGTATGCTCAAACACAGATCACCATCTCCTCTGACTTTATCACCATCTCTGGCATGATGGAGTAGGGCAAACGTTATACTCCGAAACCAGTGGCGGGCCGTGCATTTCACACAGGCTTGGATTAAGAGGACTTTGGGCCCTGGGGCTATAGCAACACCAAGGGCCCCTTTTCATCTGATTGCCACGCCACCGTCTTCTACCGCAATAAATATTTTTTTTTATTGTTTTTAAGGCTGCAGTCCGTAGCTTTTCCTCTTTGTCGCCATCTCTGTTCGAAAACTGCAATTGCAGTTATTTGCGGAATTATTAACTTTACGTGGGTTGTACATCGGCATGAAACAGCGCGGATGAATCCAATGTTTTGAGGTGAGTGTGCGGCTGTTAATCACTGCGCCGGTGTGGACACGGGCATTCACAATCACACATTATACTTTTTGGAAGTATGACCAATATTAGAATTTTCAACGGAAAATAACGTCTGAACAAGTAAGTAACATCCACTTTTGTTCTGATAAACTATAGGGGAAAAAAGCATTGCAGTAAATCTTATTTTGTATAAACAAATAACAATCATAGTGCTATGAAATAAACGGTGTATGAACAGAATCCCTGTTATGCAAACGTGTTATAATATAACATAATATAAACATCTTACGACAGGAAAATTTTGATATGGAATATCATGATAAAAATTAGTCCACATAATTTCTTGGTTCATTTTGGGAACATTTTATTGATAAAACATTTTTACCCCCTCCCCTTCCATAAGTCCATTCACTCCAGATATGAACTCAAAAACATAAAGGTTGCCAAAATCAGCAAAAACATTACTAATACTTCAGTCATACTTCCTCAATAAGTACTTAACCATGAATAATTTAAAGGGATAGTTCAACAACATCACCCTCATGTTGTTCAAAAGCTGTATGAATTTATTTCTTCTGCTGAACACAAAAAAAGATATTTTAAAGAATGTTGGTAACCAGACAGTTGAAGGTACCCATTGACTTCCATAGTAGGAAAAATATATATTAAGTCGATGACTACCTGTTAGAATGGAAATGAAATGGTCCAAACGAAAAGTGCCCCAAATCTTGGTCTTTATTATGAACAGATAATACAATATAGCCTACCCGGCGCCGGCTGGAGTAAAAAGCTCAGCTCAATATCCTTTGTCTAGAGTTTATATAGTGAAAGTCTTAAAGAAAAGAATACAGGTCTAACCAATAAAATCAAAAATTACATCATAGATATCATATAGACGTTATATAACAGCTTCTTAATATGTGCAATATCCTGTTAGATTTCCAACATATCCCTGGGACCCTAGAAGCTTTTCAAACACACAATGTATAGAAAGAACGAACATTCAGGGGAGGAGGCGATTCCATCCTCCTTTAATGAATACCAGATGTTTAGCTTAAACACAAAAGGAAAAATGTGCAGACATGGCAGTTTTGCTGCTTAGAATAAAGATTGTATGTTCTGTGCTATACGTATGCTGAAAAGGAGAAATATATTTCTAACACTACCGCAAACTGTCTGGTTACTAACAGTATATAAAATATCTTCTTTTGTGTTCAGCATAAGAAAGAAGTTCTTTCAGTTTGAACAACATGAGGGTGAGTAAATGATGACATTATTTTTATTTTTGGGTGAGCTTTCCTTTTACATAGGGTCTTACAGTTAAATAGTCTTTTTTCTAGCTTTAGCAGAGCAGAAATCCTTTATGATATCATTAAAATCCATTAAAATCTAGTGACTGTCTTAATAAGCGAGTCATTCATTCAACCGATTTGTTCAAACGGCTGTTTGATTAAACGACGAAGCAAACGAGGAGTCATTTAATCATTAAATGAACCCATTTTTTCAAAACGCGGATTATTCAGTAACGAATCATCACTATCAGTTTCAGAGATCGTTTCTGCTGTGGTTTCCTTTTGGATTTTTCATCGGCGAAGTGACGATAAACCAAAACGTAACTCTCAATGTTAACTTATTGGTCAACTCTTTTATTGTTGCATAACATATATCACATTAGCAATTGTGCTGATATCTGGGTAAAACTGCGTTTTTACGTGTGATATATTTATTTTATATTATGTAATATTACAATAAGACAAAAACTCATCGGGGCAAAAATGCCCATGTAGACCTTGGATATTGGACCTTAGATGTTCGTCAAAAAACAGTAGCCTAATTCGGCCAGGGATTTTTACACGGGTGAGTGGTGGGAGAAAAAACACTGACATTCTGGATTCAGACTGCAATAAAATCACAGACTAGCCACTATAAATATTGAAAATACCTTACGACTCCACGAGAAACAATTACCATCCAAATAGTGCTTAACTCATTAACTTACTTCAGCTGCTTGCTTATCTTCTTCGACGTATAAAACACGCAGATCGGTGACGACGCAGGAGGGTGAAGCTAACTGCTGTCGCTACACTCGGGGTCTTCCACGGGCACGGATGAAAGTGAACCAAAGTATTTAGTTAGTTCAGGAATTTTTGCATCCATTTTCTGTCTTTCGAGTTTTTTTTTTTCCTTTTTTGTGCACCATCACTTTTTTTTCATAATTTTTGCACTCTAGCGAGCGATTTATACCTTACCCATGTTCTATGAAAAGCATAACGAAAAGAGGCGTTTCCCAACCTCATGGCACAAATTGTAGAGTTAATTTGATTGGGCGGTGAATTATATCAGTCAGGCACATTTTCCAATAACTTCTTGTTATTTTATTATACAAAAATCAACCACCTATGATTTGACTATCTCATTTTCTCCAGCCAATCACGGGCCCCCTAAAATGTTGTATCAGTGATTTCAGGCCCAAAAATAAATGTCTAATCTTTCCTGACGATCCGCTAGCTGCCTGCCCCATAAGCATGCTGTCCAAAAACCTCGTCTCTGTAGGCAGCGTAGGCTCTGAGATCTGCACACAAAACAAATGGGACAACCACCACCCAAAACCAAAATAAAGTGTTCCAACCAATCACTGACAGGGGCTGGTGTTGTGAGGTTTTGCGCTTTGCGCACGGCTGGACGCGAAATCGGAGCAACACCCGCCCCTGTCAGTGATTGGTTGGAACACTTTATTTTGGTTTTGGGTGGTGGTTGTACCCATTTGTTTTTGTGTGCAGATCTCAGAGCCTACGCTGCCTACAGAGACGAGGTTTTTGGACGGCATGCTTATGGGGCGGGCAGCTAGCGGATCGTTAGGAAAGATTAGACATTTATTTTTGGGCCAGAAATCACTAATACAACCTTTAAGCCCCACCTAGCCCTTATGTTAATCAGGCCCTGATTTCACACCTAGGCCTTCAGTGAATGAATAACTTTTAATAGTGTGGCAGCGCACAGACTCTTTATAAGTGTTGTGAAATTGCTGTTTTTATGTTGCACCGGCAGTTATAGGGTTAATGCGGTGAGTTGGGAAAAGACCGGTAGAGAGAGACAAGCGAGTGAGTTTGGCGTGTGCGTTAGTGTAGGCTACAGTGATTCTTGCGTTCCGATTATAAGTTCAGAAACAGAGCCTCCCTGGTCTTGTCCTTCAAGGGCTACAATAGTCCCTTGTCAGACGTTACAATAGTTTGAATGTTTGAAAAAAAACATTACATCATAAATTTACAAGAAAAATTACAAAAAAAATCCTATTCACCACGGAAAAAACGGGGGCAAAAAAGCATTATACTCACTAAAACTACTGATTATGTTTTACACAAAATCCATCCTAATTTCTTTCCTCTAAAATACTTCAATTACTCTGATGTACAGGTTAGGCTACTGTGCGTTTCAGCTAGTTCTGTTTTTACCCGGACAGATCGAATTGAGTTCCGTGACTCTGTGTTAAGCTGGATAAGGCTGAATAAGGGATTTTTTCCGGTAGTATTGAACCTGCTGGGGGTCGAGGAGGGAAAGAAACATTAATTTGTGGGTTGAAAAACTATTAAATCTACAGGAATGTATTTTAGTTTCTGCAGTTTGCTACAGATGCGTTAGCTAGCTCAGCCTCTGACTACCAGTAATAGTACGCGCTCTGACCAGCCAATCAAAGGACGTGAAAATGCCGACGTTATCGTACGCCTGCTAGTTGGCCCCGGTGCAGTCAAATCGAAATCTGATTGGCTGATTAAATCTGACTGATTATCTGATTGGCTGATTAAATCTGACCCCGGGGATCCTAAAAGCTTTTCAAACACACAATGTATAGAAAGAACGAACATACAGAGGAGGGGGCTATTCCATCCTCCATTAATGAATACCATATGTTTAGCTGACACAACTGGAAAAGAATGTGAAGACATGGCAGTTGTGCTGGCTAGAATAAAAATTGTATATAGACTGTTATATTGTATGCTGAAGGACAAAGATATTCTAACACCCTGGCAACACATGATGACTGAAATATAATTTGATAAAAGCGCTAAAATAAATATACAATTCTGGAAGCAGCGCAACCAAAAGAAATGCTGTGAGATTAAGAGAATGGTCTATTGGGAATAATTTAATACTCATTCATGGAAAAAATTTATTAAAGTGCAAGTAAGTGATTCTGATAGTGTTTAGGCCAGCAGAGAAGGCCTTGCTGACCCTGACGGCCCACCACTGTCAGAAACTGAGCAAAGAGCGCTCCATTCATAAACAATGCAGCTGATATCGTTCCATCAGCAAACTGGATTGATCCAGTATGTGGTATTACAGAGAGGCTGGTATTGTAAATTTTTTAAATTAAAGCTGCAGTCAGCAAGATTTTTTTGATCATATTCACTGAAACCGACAGAACTACATAAATCAGCCGGTTTTAAAAAAAAAACCCGCTCATCTACCTCCACCTAGAGCCTGTTTTTTTTTTTTTTGGCAAAAATCCGCTCTCGGATCTTCTGGTCCAATCAGCGCAGTGTGAGATCTGACTGTCAATCCCAGTTCATGCACACGACACAGATCCCCCCCCCGCCCATGTTACAATAAACACACACTGACGAGCACGAACTGGATGGGAGGGTGCTCGGTGATGATGGGGGAGGGGCATGAGAGTTGTAAACATTAAAAATTTTGGCTAAGTCCCCTCAATCGGCCAGACTTGCCGACTGCAGCTTTAAATATCAATTTGGTAACACTAATTCATTGACTAATAACGAAGTTGACGTACTGATACTTTTGACAAAACTATTTCAGATCATCATCACACCCGGAGGGTGTTCCCATAGCATCAGCTGCTGACACAGCATCTTGTTCCCCACTCCAGGTTTACATATGTGACAAGATGCTTTATTGTGCTAATTTAATATTTTTTTCTGAAAGTAATTTTTAATGCATGTGATGGAAGAACAAGAACGCTATTCCAGTCTGCTGACAAGCGGTTTGATGTGGACACGGATGGGACTGTAACACTGAGGAGACAAGTGACTCTTCATGATGGCCACAAGGTGTTTTCTGTGGACGCTTGGGACTCCAGAGGAAAGAAGCACACGGTATCTGTCAGAGTTGAGCGTGTCCATCATCATCATGAGGACCATCATATGGACACGGCCATGAACTTCTCCTCTCCACAGGTACAAACAAGTTCCTACAAGAAACTGCTGTCAGTACAGTAAAAGCCTGTCCTGTTTGCTTTTGTTTCCATTGCTGCCTTGTTTGTTGCCATAGTGATTCATTACTCACACCTGTTCCTCATTATTACCTGTTCCTTGTTATCTTGTGTAAACCTCAGTACAAGCTTGACCTCTATTGGACATTTTAGTTTTATGTGTGCAACTTTACTATGGTACTGTAAATAGACATATTCAATGATCAATATCTGTACATGTTTAGAATTAATTATTGGAGGCCTGTGTTAAATGATTAATGATGAATATAATTAGTCACTGCTCTCTCTGATTGGTCTCAAACACACAATGAGTCTGCCGATATGTTTCATTTATGCAATGCTAAAGCCTAAAACCTATGATTACCTAAACTCTTACACTCTTTTATATTACACGCCATGTGGCGAGGTGTGTTGTTATGGGAAGGAGGAGGCGGGAACGGGTGAACATTTCACAAAACTTTAATAATCGCAAAATAAACAGACAAAAAACTAAAGTAAAAGCCCCTCATGGATGACTGCCACCCACACATAAATAAAACATAATGTAAAATAGTCCAGGCCTGGTCCTCTCTCATCCTTCATTGTTGTCGCTCCTCCTTTTATACTTCCGAAGCTCTTTTCCGTACGATACGCGCCATTCTCACGTCCCTCAGCCCAGAGATGGGGACTCGAGTTTGAGACTCGGACTCGAGTGCGACTTAAGTCGCACACACAGTGACTTCAGACTCGACTTGAGACTCGTCCTCGAAAGACTTCAGACTCGACTCGGACTCGAGCTGCGGGACTCGTGAACAATGTTTATTTTTAGGAAACGTCTGATGAGCACGCTGTTATTCCCCTCCCTCTGACCCGTTACCTAAAACCTGCCTACATAACACGTACTACGTGCGCGCGCGCGGCCACACATGAGAGGACAACAAACAAACATGTCGACTGCACCGGCCGTTGCTGTGCCATTCATCGTCAGCTTTGGGTTTAAAAACTTCAAACAAGACGGGCCAAACAAAAGAAGCGCTCAATGCAAAATATGGGGTATCTGCGCGCGTGCACCTCATGGTGTTCCAGAGCGCGAGAGGTGGGTGTACGAGAGAGAGAGAGAGAGACGTGCGAGAGGTAGTGCTGCGCGAATGCGCTACGGCGCTCTGCAATCAAATACGATTTTAAATAGGCTTAGTAAAAATAAAAAAATAAATCGAAAATCAATGTGTGGCGGGCCGCCACAAATATATGAACCATGTATTTCACATCATTTGGTTGCAATAGTGTTTTGCATTTAGCTACTGTGATGTTTTGCACTATGTCAATTTTAGTGCTGTGAGGTAGGCTATAACATTTTCTATATTTGGTCTAATGGCTCCACAGAGCCAGCACAATAGGAGCCAAGGCCTTTCATTATAATTCAGCAACAGACATGAGAGTCCTTTTTCTTCAGAACCTCAATTTTTACAGATACAGATATTAACTTAAAAGTAAAGTGTTCTTGGTGTTTTTGTCATGTTGAAATAGCCTGTTTACACTGATTATATACCTAAATCAAAGCTGATATTGTATGCTATTAGATAAAGGAGTCATAATAACATATTACATGCTTTGAATTCCTTAATAGCTATGCAGTGTTCTAAGCAGCCTGGATGGGTCGCTGTACGTGATGCAACACTTATTATAACCACAAGAGACTTGAGACTTGACTTGGACTTTAGCTCAAAGACTTGAGACTTGACTTGGACTTTAGCTCAAAGACTTGAGACTTGACTTGGACTCTAGCTCAAAGACTTGAGACTTGACTTGGACTCTAGCTCAGAGACTTGTGAGCATCTCTGCCTCAGCCTCGTCCTGCTTGCCTTCTCCATTTAATAAAAGGGAATAATGTTCAGCCGACGACGAAGCAAAGAGGTTTCGAATCGACCTAAACTGGTTTATTGAATAGGGACCCCAAAAATGTTACCCTCCCCATATATTAAAACTGTTTTTCCCCAGACAGATTTTTACAGTCAATAGCTGTAGTAAACATTTTGAGATGCAAAAAGTATCCAAATATTTGATGGATTGAGTGCTGTATTTAATTGTAAACAAAACTGTTTTGTTGCTCAGTGTCTTTTACTAACATTTTCAGATGGAATCTCCCTCTGATGATCTGGTTCTGATGTTTCCAAAGTCTTCAACGGGTCTGAAGAGAGCAAAGAGAGGTTGGATTATTCCTCCATTCAATGTACCTGAGAATAGCAGAGGTCCTTTCCCAGAGAGACTGGTCCAGGTGAGAAAGTCATGAAGGAAATATTCCAAATGAGATGAACGAGTGAGGTTTGTCTGTTATTGACTTTGTTCTCTTATTGCTTTCTGTATTTAGATAAAGACAGACTTTTCTAAGGTATCTCAGATGCAATACAAGATCACAGGTGAAGGAGCGGATCTGGAGCCTAAGGGAACTTTTACTATAGACAAATTAACAGGGACTCTGTATGTGAATCGGCCACTCGACAGAGAAAAAAAAGCTTCATACAGAGTAAGTTAATTTTTAGTCTCTAACTTTTAAAATCAGCAGTTAGTTCTAAGTGTATTCCAGTGCGTGTTGGATTTTCTGCTCATTCTTAATTCTTTCAAAGCTATCATCAGTTAATCAGATAAAAAGGCCCCAGAAAAAGGCTTTTCTCTTCATGTGTTTGCCTAGAGCATGAATCTTTTGTAAGCTAGATATAATTTGTATAGCTAGTAAAAATGAAGTCAGTTTACTTCAACTACACTTGCTGTGTCAAAGCTAAAAGACATGGACTAAAAGATACCACTCTTAATTTATTTAATTGTGTTTTTTCAAACAACATCAGATATTATTCTCTTAACATGCCCGTATTTCTTCTCCTGTCGTTAGCTTATAGCTCATGCGACTGGAGTTGATGTAAATATCAAGGAAAGTCCAATGGAAATGATTGTACATGTTATGGACCAAAATGATAATAAGCCTCTTTTTACACAAAATCCATTCAATGGAACTGTTCCTGAAACTGCTGAAATAGGTAGGTGTATGATGCAGTTTCTCAATGAAATGTTTAGCAGTTTTTTCCCCAAATGCCTCTTCAGTTTTTCCACCGAACCAGTCTTTCTTCTTCTCTCACTGAAGGTCATGAGTTTATGACAGTCACAGCCACTGATTCAG
Organism: Siphateles boraxobius; assembly: GCF_051911475.1. Taxonomy (NCBI): domain Eukaryota; kingdom Metazoa; phylum Chordata; class Actinopteri; order Cypriniformes; family Leuciscidae; genus Siphateles; species Siphateles boraxobius. Next base: position 1,068,579 of record NW_027509119.1, on the reverse strand, counting down.
ATGATCCAGACACTCACAATGGTATAATCAGTTACTCAATCGTCAAGCAAGATCCAGAACTGCCAAAACCAAACCTGTTTACAATCAACTCTGTTACCGGAGGAATTCGTGTGAATGCTTTAGGCTTGGACAGAGAGGTGAGAAATTATGAATTGATCTTGCATTGGTGACGAATAATTTCATGTAAGCAAACTCATTTGAAAACATCTTTCTTTTCAGACATTTTCCAGATATACTTTATTAATTACGGCTACTGACATGGAAGGAAATGGGTTTTCAACCACTGGCACAGCTGTTATTACTGTGACTGACGCACCAGACATTGGAAAATCACAGAAGATAATGTGAGAAGTATTAGAAAATTTCATTATCCCATTTAAAAATTCTGACTACTTTCTTTAGAGATTTCCAGATCTTGAAGCGAACAATAAAAATCCCATAGATTTGCATTGATGAACTTTTTGTGAATCAATTTTTTTTGTCAAACTGCCTCACTAGCACTATTAACCACTGAGAACCGTAGCAACTGTCTAGCTACTATCTAAAAAAAGGCCTATATCCAGAGCCTAAAATTAACACTCACCAAACACAAAATGCGACATTTAACATGGTTATGAATTCTAACAATGCAATGTTGTAAAAACATGAATGAGAACAAACATGAAGTATGCTTCATCATCACGAAAGTTTAACCCAATGTGTAACGTTTACACATCCGAAACGACTGCCAAGAAACCCGCGTCTCAGACAAGGCTTGAATACTAATTTGAGCTCTCTTTCAAGTCTTGCGCTTGAACTGACAAATTCCCACACAATTATGTAAAAAAATGTCTGTCTCAGCAAGTATCCTAGTAAACATAGTCGATTATGTCCATAAGTGAATGTAAACAATTGAGAAAGAAAACACTTGTGTGTCAGTTTCAGTATATTAGATCCGTGCACTAATAATCCTGATGCTGTCTGCGTTTTTAATGTTAATCAAACAAACGATAAACAAAAAGAAAAGATCACTTACTGATCTTGACTAAATAAATTTAGTAACTTTAATAAGGATTAATTTACATTTAAGTTATACACTGAAGACTATGCAGTGTTATTTTACATTCGATTTTTTTACTCTTTAATTTACTACTGTTAGACGTATCTTTGTTCTATTGCTTGCAATTTGTTATTTTATTACTGACTGTTTACTTATTAAATTTATATTATTTAGGTTAGTAGTTTTAACTGTGGTATCAAAATTTTAATAAAGAATTTTCACTGGTATCTAATATTTTATTGTCATAACTGCATGTTTTGGCCTGTTCACAGCCGGTAAAAAAGTATTTATGGACGGTAAATTCTCAAGTCATCAGCCATTGGCCACCGTGCCTATATTCCTTCTTTAACGCTGACCAAACACAGAGAGCTGGATCTAAATGCAAAGAGTTTAATAATAAAATAAACATAAAAGCAAATCTACAACAGAGACCAGAGAACCAGGGAACAGAATGAGCAGCACCAAACATACATACGTACAGGACAAGCCTCGACATGGAACATAAGTGTAGCAAGGTTTGTGTTCCGGGAAGAAGGTGGCGGGAACCAGCAAACGTTTAACATAAAACTTTAACAAAACGAAAGTAAAGCAGCAGCTCTTCATGGACGACTGCCGCATGTAAACAAACAAAAACATAACGTAAAGTCCAGGCCTGTTCCTCTCTCATCCTTTTATCCCCCTGGAGCTCCTCCATGAGACCAGTTTGGCGTGCAGTTGACGCTCGTTAGCACACGCTTGTTAGCACACGCTTGTTAGCACACGCTCGTTAGAACACGCTCGTTAGCACACGCTCGTTAGCACACGCTCGTTAGCACACGCTCGTTAGCACACGCTCGTTAGCACACGCTCGTTAGCACACGCTCGTTAGCACACGCTCGTTAGCACACGCTCGTTAGCACACGCTTGTTAGCACACGCTCGTTAGCACACGCTGCTCGTTAGCACACGCTCGTTAGCACACGCTCGTTAGCACACGCTCGTTAGCACACGGCTCTTGGCCCTGCCCTTGCTTGTCACAATAAGAAACACTGGGGTTTAAATACTAGAGGGGAAATAGGCAAACAAGACACACCTGTGAATAATCATAGAACTAATCAACTAGAAAAACTACAAAGGACTACAAAAATGGCACACATGACCTGAAACAGTAACAGAAAAGGGTGAAATGCAAACTAAAAGTCCAATTACCATAACACATGAACTACAAAGCCAGGGAATATGTAACAATGTCAAATTTCTTCTACCCAGAATTAAAATTACGGCTTGCCTGTATATCCTTTGAACATCAAATGATTTTAAACTATCAGACAAGACTTTGTCAAACTAACATTAAGATGTTCTTGCTGAACATTTCTAGTTTTAACCTGTATGTTTTGGTTCCTTCCAGGTATAAAATTGGCAGTGATCCTGCCGGCTGGCTGAGTGTACATCAAGACACTGTAATGATTAAAGTCAAGAGGCCCACGGATAGAGAATCTCCCTTTGTCAAAGATGGCAAATACACAGCTATCATTCTGACCGTGGATGATGGTAAGTTGTGTTTCTTTTTTAAGAGAAGAATTCTTGTTGGCATATCCTTTTTCTGATGTCTGCTTGTGTGCAGGTACTCCTCCAGCAACTGGCACAGGAACCCTGGTAATTGAATTGGAGGATTTGGGTATTCCTTCTGTCTGCAAGGATTCATCTATCGACCCAATCGGTTAAATGTGTGAACAGGGCCTTACAACTTAATAGTTCATTAATCCTTTATATATTTTTCACATTTGCTGAACATTAAAATTTTACATTCATTACATCTACGTCTTCTTAACATTACTGTAATCATTGTTATATAAATGATAGTGTACAGCCAGATGGTTTATTACAACATTTTTAAATTCACATGTAATTGGTTTTCATATTTTAAAAACTTTTTAATACTAATCTCACAAAAGATCATCATAAATGTACTGTTTTTCTAACATTTCAGAATATTTTCTGTTGATTTATTACAGGATTCAAAATAAAACTAAATAAACAACTAAATTTTTCACTCTTTTAATATGTTTAATCTTTATTTACTTTTCTTATAAAGGAATTGCCTTTCATAATGTTATGAACATTAAACTTTATCATTTGCATCATGCATAATGTTTAATCAATAATTTGTTTAGTGTGTGTGTGTGTGTGTGTGTGTGTGTGTGTGTGTGTGTGTGTGTGTGTGTGTGTGTGTGTGTGTGTGAGATGTGTGTGTAAAGTTTTGAAACTATATTCATATCCAGTTGGGAGAAACATTTACTTTTTTTGGTAAAATTCACTGTTCACTGCTCTGGCTCTCACGGCCCTAGATTCTCATCTTTAATGACTTTTGAGTGTTAAGGATTTTTTTTTTCTTTTACAAGTACTATGGCTCGATGGAAATGTAAAAAAAGTGTTATCTGGACCTCCGTTGGGAAGGAAATATAGAGGAACAGACCTTAGACCTCAAATATAGACCCTTTGGAAGTTAAACTGAATACCCCTGATTTAAATCATAAAATCTTATTGCTGTGTGTAATTCTTATTTCTACCACCAGAGGAACTGAGTGGTGAAACATCTCACTCTCTAGTCTCTAAACAACAGAACAACTGATTATGAGCCTCAATAACTGAGGCTGAGAAAACCTAGTGATGAAATGCACTAACTGTATGGTTTGGTAACATTGCAGAGCAAATAAAAGTGAATTTCACTAATCTGGTTAACGTTTAATTTCAAAATCCAGTGTAAGAAATTGTATGTTAAAGTAACCCTTTGGTTTAACTGAGTTTTACAGGGTTTAAACAGTTTGCCCACTATATATATATATATATAGGCCTATATATATATATATTTTTTTTTCTTTTTTTTTTCGGGGTTGTTGCATAAATTCAGTGTTTCTCTATGCAGACACACTGTTCCTCTTTTCAGGAGTGGATGATTGTATCTGAACGATCTCTTTATTGTTTAAATTCCTCTTTTCAACCATCTGGTTGAGAACAGCATTTCCGCTTTTTCCTTTTTTTCATTTTAATATAGCAAGTCCTTTGCAAAAAAAAAAAAAAAAAAAAAAAGCAATCAACTAAGCAATTTCTTAGCAGAATGCAGAAACAGCCAAAGAACTATTCAGTGATTTGATTTGTCTGTATTCCGCATTTTCCGACATAAAAAGTATGACCCAAGTCAAGTCTCCTTCATTTATAAAGCGCTTTTAACAATATAGATGTTTCAAAGCAGCTTTACAGTGATAATAGGAGATTACAGTAACAGAGATTGTTTAGGCTTTACAGCAGATCTAGAATAAAGTTATTGTCTAGCTAAAGTTAGTTTTGATTGATTCACATCCGTTGTAAACATCATTAGTTATTAACTTAGGATCGGCTAACACACAACACCGTTTCAACTGAAAACCTTTAATGCGATCATGCCGCTCATTTGCATAAACCAGTGTCTGGTGGCTCGAGAACCCAAACCATGAAACAGGGTCCAAGGTACAAGCCTTGAAAAATGTATAATACAGAATTTATTTATCGCTTCCGCATAGCTTTGGGAACCGGAATTACAATATTTTATCTGTACAGAGGTAAAGGGAAGGAGGCCTTACAGTGGAGAGACTAGTTTACACTTCAGGACCCACATGAATTATATAAATCTGACTGATGAATGATCATTGAAATCGCAAAATTGCCTTATACAATAAATAAACTGCAAAATGTTATGTTTTACATTTATTTCCTCATGCACAGAATGCTTCTTAGCCGCGGGTTCAAAGCGCCAAATGAGAGTAATAATCTGTGTTGAAACGGTGTTAAGGACCCGATATACTCACAGCGAAGTTCTTTTTCATTCTTCACTTAGGGGTAAAACAGAGTTCAAAATACATGAGCATGATTTTATTTTATTAAAACAAGTCTCATCAATAAACCAAGATTACTATAAAATGTCTGTTTTAATTTCTGTTCAAAACAAAGTAAACAATTACCGTCTTTCAACGTTGAAATTTGGTTGAAAATAAGTCGGTCCACCTTGGACTAGTTTACAACGTGATTTCAACTGATCATCTAAGATACCACATGTTTTCAAGTGATAATCTAAGACAGGATAAGTCTGTTATAGCTACGTGCTAAAATAACAGAGAAAAACAAACAACCAAACCATGTTCATTATTATCCCAAATAAACTGAAAGAGTTTTACATATTCCATTTAGACGTTGAAGATTCTACATGTTTTCAACGTTGAAATGTCGTAATTAGATGTTGAAGATTTACGTCTACTCAACGTCTAATAAACGACTTTTTGCTTGCTGGGAAATGTCTATTTAAAGGGTTAGTTCACCCAAAAATGAAAATTATCCCATAATTTACCCTCAAACCATCCTAGGTGTGTATCGCTTTTTTCTTTCAGACGAACACAAAGGTCATAAAGGTCTTCTGAAGCAAAGCCTTTTGCGTAAAGTTTGTGAAAGAAAAATATCCATATTAATAACTTTATAAACTGGCTTCAGGTAATGTCCATGTGGCTCAGGGATTGGAGCTTTTGCACCGTAAATCTCTCGCTATCAGCCCTCGTGTGATCCTTCTCAAACAAAACACACACATTTCATGCAAGTCATTTGAAATCTTTTAAAACATTATAGCATGCCGTGTCAATTTGACCCCCCTTTATGCATTCTAATTTACAGTATACTGTAGTTGCACTAATATGTATTAATTCAGCCGGCTATGCATATGCACTGACGAGACCAGGCAATGCATGTGTGCTGGGTTTAATGAGGATGGAGGTATCGAATAAGTTTATGACATATTAAATATTGGAATATTTCTGATTACACAAGCGTCACTTTAAAGTTAGCTGCGCTCAATGGATCTGCCCTCATGTTTTTGAAGTTTGGTTATGAAATTCATAATAAATGATAATGAAGCAAGTTGCCTTGTTGAATAGATATATGGTTTATTTAAACTGCAAAGGTAAAACAAGTATTGTGACAGATGTAGAGACACTCGTAGCAGGTTGATGGAAGATGAATTACAGGTGACAGAATATGAATGACCAAAAAGTTCATGGATTTTGAAAGATGTGTTCTTTAAATGTATTTTTTGCGAAAGCAATGAAAAATTATAAAACTATTCACTATTTGGACCTCACAGATTTCTAATTTCACTGACTGTCTGTTAGCAATAAAAAAATAATAAAAAAAAGCATTTATTCAGTATTTAATAATGCTTGTTAGCGATTAAAAAAGAAAAAGTAAATTACTGTTTTGACCAGTATTTTTGTGTAGCCAAATAAAAATAGTGTGTTTTTCAATCAGTTTTACTTTTTTCTTATTTGTTTCCATTACTACAATCCTAATAAAAAGGAAACTTTTAAATATTTTTCTGGAATTGATATTTTTGCAGTTTGAAACACTGGGAATATTTGTTGTGTTCCCGATCACTTATTTCACCAGGTGTCTAGATGAAAAAATATGTGAGCCCAGAAACCAGCCTTGAGGTTATTGCAAATGCTAACAGATGCAGCTTTCTTCTAGTGATGTTACGTCTGACACCGACGCTCCGAAGCTTGCTTCAAACTCGGTGTCTGGCGGCTGTATTTCTTATAAAAGTGAAGCCAAACCATGGCAACACAGAGAAAATAATATTTCTGAATAAAAACCATACCATTTAATGAACAATTTGTCTAAGCCTTCTGCATGATGTACCCAAAGCACATCCTCTGCCAAATGTTTTTTTTTATTATTATTATTAATTAGAGAACATATGAACATTGTTACATAAAAACATGCATCAAAGACAGAAACTTCAAAAACCCTCTGCTACATTATACAAGTACAACCAGTTACACAAGCCTTTTCAACATACAAACAATACCAGTCCCACCAGTTAACAAGTTTAGAGTTCTGCTTCCCACAGCTAAACAAGATAAAGCTTTCACACATGATACTGTCCTGCTAAAAAAAAACTATAGAAACCATTACAGAAATTCTTTTGGATTTAATGGTTTTCAAGGGAATTTTATTGGTTGTAATGGGAATTATAGTGGTCTCTGTGGGTCTCTACTGATAGGTGTTGGGTTCTATTGGTATTTCCATTAAATCCTAATGGAATATGTCCCAAAAACACTACAAAAAAGAATTGTGTAGTGGTTTAAATGGTAAAAGCCAATGGTTCCTATTGGTATTTTAATAGAAACCATTAGAATTTCTGTGATGGTTTCCAACTTTTTTTAAGCTGTTCTGATCGTCTGTCCTTGTCTAAAGAAATAATTACACACACACATCATGCTTAATGTTTTATTATCATGGTGAACACATGAAATTCACCAGTATCTGTAAAATTCACCTACATAGATGAGTTTCACAGCACTAACACTGTTTCAGCTTCGATCGGTAAACACGTAATAAACGGGGTGTTAACATATAAGCCTACTTGCATTTTTTGGTGGTCAGCTTTGGTGCATTACATTTACTTCACCAGGAGATGGTGCTGCAATTTCTATCTGAATGAAGCTTCGAGTAATGAACCATTTTCGACACAATTGTATCAGAAAGCAATAATGCTTCGAAACGCTTCATTTGGCCATCACTAGATATATCATAGACCTCCATGGTTCCTGTAACAGCTGACGTGGAAGCAGAAGGCGATGGTGAAGAGAACCCAAGTGCAGTTTAATGACAGCGTTCAAAGATCCAAAAACATCAAACAAATTCCAAAAAATGAAACAAAACTTGACTATGAACAAACCTGTAAACATAGAACAGCATACATACTTCAACAAATGACAAAGTAGCAGGGTAGACATGAGGGCTTAAATACACAAAGACTAAATGACTAAACAAGACACAGCTGTGAATATAATCAAGACAATTAACCAATGACAACATGACACTAGAGAACAGGAAAGCACATGGCAGGATCGCATGAGGGCAAGGGAATCACATGACAAGACAGGAAACATGAACCAAGAAACAAAACTAAACATTACAGTTCCAGTCAAGTCAGATTTTTTCTTGACACATTGCATCACTCCACATGCAAAACCTTTAGGCAAACTCCCCTATAAAGATAATAAACCCCCGTCTGCATGCATTTTGGGGAACTCAAGGAATTGACACTCTTCTAAACCCATAAGAAAGTATAATCCCTGAAGGACTTTTGAGACATTTTGCTTCGAATGGAGACAATGAAAATTATGCTATTGGGAGTTATTATTTTGCTTTGTAAGGTAGGATTTTATATACCTTATATCAGAGCATGTTCCAAAAGCTTTGGATGTGTTTATTAGTGTCTGAAAAACATTGTTTGAAGGTCCCAAAAATAATCAGGGGAACAAATATATTTTGAAGCTGATTTTATTTGAAATTAAAAATTAACAATCTGGGAATGCTAAGATGAAGTTGAGTGCTAAGAGTGAGAAATAAAACGCTATACATTTTAACATCCACATCCAAAAATGAAAATCAATCATTTAAGTGAGAGAAAAATAATAATATGTGTTGCTGTTGCCTTTGTTATTAAAAGTGGCTGGCCTGAGATTGCAAACATTTTTATTTCATTCACATTTATGTTGCAGGGGTTGATTTGTTTTTTTCTTTCCCAAAATAGACTTCTGCTTTTTTCCTTTTATTATATAGCAGTCATGAAAAAAAGGGGATGATTTGTTTTTTCTTTCCCATAACAGACTTCCGATTTTTTCCTTTTGTTATATAGAAGTCGTTTTAAAAGTCATTATATTAAAACATTTTTTACAACAAGTCAAATGACTTGTACACCTTATTAATACCTGATTTCCCCTTGTGTCAGACCCATAATTTCAATCTAAAAACATGAAAATCCAATTATAAAAATATTCATTGTAGTGTCATGATATTGTAATTTCCAACTTCGATGCGATGCCTTCAAAAATATCGATATTCGATACCTTTTTCGATACCACAGGGAAAACTGCCATATATACTGCCATACAGATCATTTATTATCTCATTATGTTCTGTTCAGCTGTGCTTGTCTGTCTGTATGAGTTCTTGTTAGGCACTATGGTTTCTAATTAGATCATCTTTGTCTGTTTAGTTTATGTTTAGTGTATTCATTTACTGTGCATTTATACTCCATTTTCTATTTAGTCCTTTGTCAGTTTTTGTTTGTGCAAGACACCCTGTTGCATATGTTAGACCTCTCTTAAATTGACTTTGTATTTGTAACTTTTGACTCTTCCTCATTTTTGGATCTTCTCCAATGTGACATTAAGCCGGGGTGCACACTGTGCGATTTTGGCCACGATTTGGCCGTCTGAGACAAATTTTACAAATCCTAAAATAATCCTCTGATCCTAGGCTAAAATCTGAAGTATTTGATCCTTAATTTGACATGTTCACCGACAGCCGATTAATGACCATTGTGATCAAACTCACAGTCCTGCAGTGATTCTCCTAAGAAGACCGTCAAATTGTCTTCGTTTTCCAAGAAAAGCCATGTTAAAAATAAACGCTAGAGATTTCTTTGTAGCCACCACTTCAATCCCGCGTGTAATGCAGCTCACAGTCACAGAACAAGTCATTGACTGATAAAACTCCGGACAAGTTTTCTTGTGTGCGTTTATTTTTAACTTCTGTAATCTTGTGTGCGTCTTGACTGTCGTACAGTCTGCCATTAATGACAACTGAGATCTTACAGTGTGACATTAATGATAACTGAAATCTTACGATCTTACAGTGTGACATTAATGATAACTGAGATCTTACAGTGTGACATTAATGACAACTGAGATCTTACAGTGTGACATTAATGATAACTGAGATCTTACAGTGTGACATTAATGATAACTGAGATCTTACAGTGTGACATTAATGATAACTGAGATCTTACAGTGTGACATTAATGACAACCGAGATCTTACAGTGTGACATTAATGATAACTGAGATCTTACAGTGTGACATTAATGATAACTGAGATCTTACAGTGTGACATTAATGATAACTGAGATCTTACAGTGTGACATTAATGATAACTGAGATCTTACAGTGTGACATTAATGATAACTGAGATCTTACAGTGTGACATTAATGACAACTGAGATCTTACAGTGTGACATTAATGATAACTGAGATCTTACAGTGTGACATGAATGATAACTGAGATCTTACAGTGTGACATTAATGATAACTGAGATCTTACAGTGTGACATTAATGATAACTGAGATCTTACAGTGTGACATTAATGATAACTGAGATCTTACAGTGTGACATTAATGATAACTGAGATCTTACAGTGTGACATTAATGACAACTGAGATCTTACAGTGTGACATTAATGATAACTGAGATCTTGCAGTGTGACATTAATGATAACTGAGATCTTACAGTGTGACATTAATGATAACTGAGATCTTGCAGTGTGACATTAATGATAACTGAGATCTTACAGTGTGACATTAATGATAACTGAGATCTTACAGTGTGACATTAATGACAACTGAGATCTTACAGTGTGACATTAATGATAACTGAGATCTTACAGTGTGACATTAATGACAACTGAGATCTTACAGTGTGACATTAATGATAACTGAGATCTTACAGTGTGACATTAATGACAACTGAGATCTTACAGTGTGACATTAATGATAACTGAGATCTTACAGTGTGACATTAATGATAACTGAGATCTTACAGTGTGACACTAATGATAACTGAGATCTTACAGTGTGACATTAATGAGAACTGAGATCTTACAGTGTGACATTAATGATAACTGAGATCTTACAGTGTGACACTAATGATAACTGAGATCTTACAGTGTGACACTAATGATAACTGAGATCTTACAGTGTGACATTAATGATAACTGAGATCTTACAGTGTGACATTAATGATAACTGAGATCTTACAGTGTGACATTAATGACAACTGAGATCTTACAGTGTGACATTAATGATAACTGAGATCTTACAGTGTGACATTAATGATAACTGAGATCTTACAGTGTGACATTGACAACTGAGATCTTACAGTGTGACATTAATGATAACTGAGATCTTACAGTGTGACATTGACAACTGAGATCTTACAGAGTGACATTAATGACAACTGAGATCTTACAGTGTGACATTAATGACAACTGAGATCTTACAGTGTGACATTAATGATAACTGAGATCTTACAATGTGACATTAATGATAACTGAGATCTTACAGTGTGACATTAATGATAACTGAGATCTTACAGTGTGACATTAATGACAACTGAGATCTTACAATGTGACATTAATGACAACTGAGATCTTACAGTGTGACATTAATGAAAACTGAGATCTTACAGTGTGACATTAATGACAACTGATATCTTACAGTGTGACATTAATGACAACTGAGATCATTAATCTCTGTTCACAACAGGAAGCCAGTGAAGTGAATGGAGAATGGGTGTGATACGGTCGTATTTTCGCACTCTCATCAGAATCCTTGCAGCACTATTCTAAACATACTGCAGTCTCTGCAGGCTTTTGTTAGGGATCCCGATGAGAAGTGCTTTACAATTATCCAATCTGGAGGAGACAAAAGCGTGGACAAGTTTTTCAGCATCCGCTAATGTGAGTGTAGAACGGAGTTTTGCAATATTTCTGAGATGTTAGAAAGGTTTTTGATATGGGCTACGAATGTGAGTTGTGGGTTCAATCTTACACCAAGATTGGTGACAGTTGTGGAGAGGGGAATGTCATGACCAGAGATAGTTATACCAGTTATGGAGGAAGACTGGGTTTAATTTGTGGTGCCAACAAGAATTGCCTCTGTTTGGGAGCTGTTTAACTGGAGGAAGTAGTGTTTCATCCACACCTTTATCTCCTCCAGACAGGTGGTGAGTGTTGCAGACGGAAGTTATGTTGGTGAAATTGCAGAGGTGTTTGTTTCCGATTTCATGTACAGTTGTGTGTCATCAGCATAGCAGTGAAATGAGACTCCATTGAGGCTAATGACATGGCCGAGGGGGATGATGTAAGTGATGAAGAACTGACCCCTGGGGGCCAAGAACTGACCCCTGGGGGACCCCGCAGGTGACTGTGTGTTGCTGGGACCTTGCACTTCCAAGTGAAATGTATTCTGTTCTGTTAGTGAGGTACGATTTAAACCAGTTAAGAGCAGTGTCAGTATTGAAAATACTGATCGAAACATCACTTACAGCAAGGATCATGTTCTTACAGTCTGACAAGGAACAATCATAAAGGACAATAATAAATCGCACAGTGTGCACCCAGCTTTACACAGCACAGGAAGGCTTTATTTGAATCGTTGAACTAAATTTACAGGAAAAAAAAGACAAGTAAACAGTCAGTAATAAAATAAGAACCAAAATATTGCAAATAATAGCACAAATACATACAATAGAATAAAGAGACAAATGAAATAGACATGGATTTAAGTTAAGATTTAAGATTTGCAGGTGGGTCTAACAGTATTCAGGTAAAATGAAAAAATAAAAATATACTACTGTACTAAATAAAATATACTAAATAAAAAAATACTACTGGAATGAAAGTAATCAATGTAAAATAACACTGGATAGTTTTTATTGTAAAAATTAAAAACAGATTTATTCTTACAATTAGAATTACAAAACAAGATCAGCAAATTATTTTTGTATTTGTCTTTTGCTCTTTGATTAACTTGACAGACAGCAGCAAGTTTATTAGGCTGCTGTCACTTTAACAGCTTATGCTTATGCACGGATGCAATATATTGTTACATAACATGCGTTTTATCCCAACTATTTACGTTCCAAAACTGACTGTAGTTACCTGTGTGAAGCTCAACTTCTATAGAAATTATTTGAAAACGCTCGCTCTTTTCCATGCTAGTGGACACGCATTGTCAGTGAGAGGAGTCAGGTGTGTGTCAATTCGCTGTCAGAGACAGAGAGAGCGAGAACGTGCAGCTTGTATCAGTGTATAGATACTGTAGAAAAGGAGTATTGGAATCGTTTCAGATATTTCAGTATCAATATATATTGAAATATCAATATATTTGACAATACTGATACACAGTATAGTGTGTGGCATTTTGAATGGTAGAGTTTTCCAAATGAAACACAAGAGCTGTTAGTTCCCTTTTGAATGGGAAATCTACTGGTGCGCCCCTGAGTATACAGTATAAGGGCAACTGTAATAGACGTCATCGGCTTCTTTGGTCTTCAGGAGATTGTTTGTTTTGAAGCATGTTTTCTGGCGATAATGGATGCATCCTCAGACAAGTGTTTCAGGAGGTGTATGCCACTGTGTCAGCATTATCCAACACCGAACGATACACATGGCTTGTGAGTTATCTGTCTTGGATAGGATCACATGCGATCTGTTCTCGGGGGGGCAGAATGCGCGGATTGCGAGGATTTCTCCATGAAGAAGCTGTGTTCACGTCTGTTCCTTTTCTCGAGGGAATTAGGATATGCGTCCGCACCCCAAAGTTGAGAACTTCCTGCAACTGAGGCCCAGCAAAGACTCTGAACTTGGGCATCGCAGGTTGAGCTGGCAATGGAATTTGATCGAGGTATGGCTATCTTTCGTTCCCCTGCCACTCGATCAAGCAAGCTGCTAGAGGCAGATGTGCTTTCTCTAAACGAGTCATCTGATCCAGTGCTCTGTTGGCTTCTAGCCAGGAAGAGCAGGATGTGGCTGTGAAAGGTGAATAAATGTTTAATGAGCCCTCACAGCCTGCTTGCCCCGCGTATGATGAGCTGCTCGAAGTTATGGCCCACGCTGAAGAGAGATTAGATCTGGAAGCCTGAGAAGCTTCAGATCTCTCGTGGGCATCTAGACAAGCGACTTCTGGCTGGCCATAAACGTGTAGCTCATGTGAGTCTTTGGTTTCTGCCGGACCTTCATGCTGAGGTGGAGAAGTTTTGACAGAAAATCATATTCAGCTTGTATTCTTCCCTTGTATACACTGCGCAAATTTTGTGAGCGTTTAGGGGATTCACGAGCACGGATATGCATCGATGCCTCCTATGGAAGAAGCGCTTGCGAGCTATCTTTTTATGGGAGAAACATCAATGTTGAAGACTCCAGCCCTGCCATCAAAGCCATTACGGGTTACAGGATGTAACTTACATCTCAGTTGAATGGCAGGGTGTACGCAGCTGTGGGTCTGGCCCGTGGGGCTTTGCACACAATGGCATGACATGAACAGTCTCTTGTGCGGCAGGCACGACGTGAACAGTCTCTGGCTCGGTGGCCATGACGTGAAGTGCAGGCTCAGCAGGACTGACGTAAAGTGCAGGCTCGGCAGGACTGACGTGGAGAGGCTCTGGCTGGTCAGGCGTGGCGTGAATAGACTCAGACTCGGCAGGCATGACGTGAAGAGACCGATCCTTGGCAGGCATTGTGGGGTTGCAGGGCCTCCTCGTCCACAAAACCAACAGTAAAAGTTGAGCCGCTCAGTTGCAGGGCCAAGTCAATATACAATTTTAAAGTCCAATGAGGATTGTGTAGAGGCATGGTTGAACCGAGTGCCTCAGATAGCCTCCCTCTAAAAAAAATCATGAGGCATACAGAGTCCATCAGTCAAATTTGCCAGTTCTATTAAGTCTCTCACATACTCCTAAATAGGACATTTTCCTTGACGGAGAGACGCATGATCCTTGCTGCTGGATTCATTTTTGTGAGTTCTTCTGTAACGCTGTGGTTGAATCTTTGGATGAAGCAGGATCCACAAGCAGCACACATTATTAATTAAACTCAAAACTCAGAACTAGACAAACTCAGGCTATGGAAACAGGACACGGGAATCGAATAACACAACATTACAATAACAAGAACTCACCAAGACTGAACTAGATACAGGGCTTAAATACAAAGGCAAACAAACTAAACAAGATAACAAGGGGACGTGGCTAATCAGAAACACCTGGGGATACTAATAAACAAGAAAAACTACAATGGACTACAAAACATGGTACAGAAAAGGAAATAACAAAAGTCCACACACGACAAGTGGAACACAAGACTGGAATCACAGCAGTTATCATGAAAAAAGCCAGGAAATTTTATTTTTGACAATATGGGACATTTAAAAAAAGGATTGGGTGGATTTTTATCATTGTAGTGTGATAGTTTTCATACAATGCCAACACACCTTAATGTCCATACACCATGTATTTTGCATAATAGGTGCCATTTGCTGTGTTTCAAAATAGGTATTTGTATGTGGATTTGTGGAGGAGTCTTCATGTTCTCCAGGCTTTGAGTCGGAGTTGCTGGTTTTTAAAGTGAACAGAGATGACCTTCACCGAGGAAAAAGACTAGGAAGAGGTAAGCTGTGTTCTCTTTAAATAAAACCTTGAAGCAACTGAACTTTTGGAGTTTTTGTTTTATATTTTAATTTGTTTACTACTTAATGCCTTACCTAATGCAATCAGATATCTATATGTACTAGTTCTTCTAATAAAACTGGTTTAACTGTGATCTATTACATTCAATCAAATTGTATAATGTACATGATCTGTATCTACTAAATTTGCTTTCATCAGGGTTAAAATTAAGGGTCTCACTTAAGTGTAAGTGTTGTAGCTCACAAATAAGGGTTGATTGATGATGTATGCCATAAATAATGCTGCATTCCAGACAGCTTGGAATTTGGATTTTTCCCACCTCGTTCTTGGAAATAACGTTTTTGTTATGCCACTCAAAGTCGGACATTTGACATGTGAACACAATACATCGATCAACCCCAACCTCAGTGAGACGCGTCATTTGACGTCACTTCCAAAATGTCGGCAAGTCCTGCTTCTAATAAGCATAAACGTGAAAACAAACTTTAACATTAGACATTAAGTTTATGTAAGGATACTTTCGTTTTTGCTTTTCGTGAACTGTTTTCTAAGCGATTCCATGTTTTATTCTATTTTTCCCATAATTGACACAAAAACACAATATGCTCTAGTTGTGTCGTTGCGACACCATGTGGTCAACATGTGAACATGACTTCTGATTGCCTGGAAGGTAGACATTTAATTTGGGATATTCCCACATCCAACCTCATTTGGAACGCAGCATAACTGTTCTCTTTTATAGGTTCACTTGATGCTGCATCAGTAGCTGATGCTATATAGGACACCCTCCAGCTGAGTAATGCCTCAAAAGGACACGCTATCGCTCCACAGATTTTTCTTACTCAGGAAGTGAATTATCCGCCTCTGTTTTGTTTCCAGCAATCCACATCAAGAGCTACTGTATCTGTGGGTGAAACACCAGGCTTTTTCGTAACTTTTTCCCAGAGTAAGAACACACAAATGTTAAAGGGATGCTTCAGGATTTAGCATTAAGCTTTGTATCAGTAGAAAACCAGTAGTATTTACGAATTACCATACTTCCCCCTCTCATATCCCCCTGATATTAGAGATTTATGTATTTTTAGTCTGGGAAAAATCCTCAGATGACGCAAAAATCGTCATTTTGCGTCATCGGAGGATTTTTGGGCCAGAGGCTTAAAACTACAGCCAGTACTAGTAGCTAGTCCCGCATGTTTTCACCACGCCCATATGGGGCGGGATCTGAGTGTTACAGTGTGTAAAGATAGTGTCAGCCATATTTCTGTAGAAGTTAAGCTAACAGGCTAGCTCTGTGTAGAAAGTTTGTATAGCAGTCTAATCACGATGGCGGAAGGTAGTTTTGAAGTTGAAATGGCAGAAGGGGATTTCGAAGATCTGTTGCGCGAATCTGATGCTCGCAGCTGGCTACCTGTACGAGCCGCAATACAGCAATGAACAGTTGCGGGAGATGGAGGAACAAGAGGCGGCCAGAGCAGCTGCTGCAGCAGGGGAACAAGACCTGACTCGAGCCCGGCCAGACACCAGCTGGGGCAGACTGGTGGTGTCAGTGCTCTCGCTGTGCGCCCATGGAAACAGATAGAGAGTCCTATTGCTGTCGCGAATTTCAGAGATGTAATTTTCTTCTGGACGAGTTAAATTGGAAACGCCAGCCAAAGCCCACAGGGACAAATGGACGGCTTAGTGTAAAGTGAGTATTTGAGTGTAAAAGTGTTAATATTCATTATTTTTTTAATTAAAAGTTATAACTTACATTGGTTGTGGTTCTTTTTATAAACCTTTACTGTTACTAGTGTATGTATTAGCCTAGAGAATGTGTGGAGAAATTTTTCGGATACTGCCGCCTGTAACCGGTAGGCGTGGTTAGGGAGTGGCCTGGCCTCGTAAGGGCAGCAAAGCAAGTGCATTCTGGGAGTTGTTGTCTTTCAGCCACATGAGTAAAAAATAAATGCCTTTTCTCAGTCTAGAATGCTTCAATTTCAAAAATAATTTCACATTTCTACTATATAAATGACCACTATTAAATACACATTCATCTTCCCAGAGCTGAAGTATCCCTTTAAGTGTTTGGGTGTTTGTTATACTCAAGCCACACTTAACAGCTCTCTGAACTACTTTTTTATGAGTAAAGGAGGAAAATCAACCACCCCTTGTTGCATTGGTTTTGCAGCTGCAAGATGTCGTTTGTGCCAGAGTCCTGGGGATCCAATTTTGAGCTTCAGGTTATAGAGAGCGAGCAGAAGGATTTCTCCCTTTCTTTCTTGCTCCGGTAGAATTTAAGCTTAAGGCACTGTGCCCAAGATTGGAAGCTCACTATGAGATATCTTCCAGTTGGAATGATGTTCTTTCCACTGCCGATTCAGACTGAGTTGTTCGGCAACAGGTAGGCCAATGCTCTTCCCCTGAGTGGTCAGAAAGCTTGGTTCTCTTTAGCATATTCCGAGCTTTTGGACATGGAGACTTGTGCCATGACTAAAGTTGGACTGGTCAGCTGAAAGAGAAGTCTAAGTTAGGCCACACTTCTTGGCCGGCCGTCAAGAGATTTTGAAGTAACTTACTCACTTACTCCTCTGACTTTATCACCATCTCTGGCATGATGTAGTAGGGCAAAAGTTATACACAGAAACTGAGCAAAAAGCGCTCCCTTTATAAACAATGTAGCTGATATCATGTTCTATCAGTGGGTACTGGATTGACCCGGTACACGGTACTACAGAGAGGCTGGTATTTTTTTTATTAAGTTTCAACTTAGTAACACTGATTCATTGACTAATCACAAAGTTGACGTACTGGTACTTTTGACAACATAGCATCAGCTACTGACACAGCGTCTTGTTCCCCTCCCAGGGAACCAGGTTTACATATGTGACAAGATACTTTATTGTGCCAATTGAATCCCTTTTTCTGACAGTAATTTTTAATGCATGCAATGGAAGAACAAGAACGATCTTTCAGTCCTCTGACAAGTGTTTTGATGTGGACACGGATGGGACTGTAACACTGAAGAGACAAGTGACTCTTCATGAAGGCAACAAGGTGTTTTCTGTGGACGCTTGGGACTCCAGTGGAAAGAAGCACACGGTATCTGTCAGAGTTGAGCGTGTCCATCATCATCATGAGGACCATCACATGGACACGGTCATGAACATCTCCTCTCCACAGGTACAAACAAGTTCCTACAAGAAACCGCTGTCAGTACAGTACAAGCCTGTCCTGTTTGCCTTTGTTTCCATTGCTGCCTTGTTTGTTGCCATAGTGATTCATTACTCACACCTGTTCCTCATTAGCTTCTTGTTATCTTGTGTATATAATCCTCAGAGTTTCCTGTGTTGAGGAAACTCTGAGGACCTGCTTGAGGACCTGCTGTGTCAGGTCTTGTCCTTGTATGTCTGTTTGTTTGGTGCTCTCAGTTCTGCGCCTCAAGTTCTCTGGTGTTTTTATTGTTATTTTGACTCTTATTTTCATTAAATCTTACTCTGCATTTCGATCTAGATCTCCCTCATTTCTGAGTTCACTCAGTGTTATTGTAAGGCCATGGTTGAAAACATGGTCCACAATAGTGGCCTTTATTTCTTCTTTAGAAATCTTAATCAGATAGCGGATGCTATCTTTAAATTATTCTATCTCTTCCTCTGTTTTGTATCCCTAAACTTCCACCACCATTCACCCTTCCACTCCTCTTCTTCTTTCCGGCTTTAGAAAATAGATAGAAAATGTGCTTGATAAATTCTGACAACTTGTAAATGGTTAGTTCACCCAAAAATGAAAAAAAGAAAAGTCAGTTCTCTTAAGAGAGTATTCTCGTGTTGCGTAAGCTAGCTTACGCTACGGGAAGACCTCTTTTCTCGAGAATACTGAATCCAAAAATTATCCTTAATTTTGCATTAATTTAAAACGCATTGCTACACAGAGGAGACCTAGGCAAAGCAGCTTGCCCGCCTATTGGTTGCTCTGCGGCAACTGCTGCAGCCTATCGATGGACTATTCATGACTTGAGTACCAATGAGGGCGCAGGCGCCTTGGCACGTCATGTCCCGCCAGAATGGGTGTGGCTTATGTCTATATAAGCCGAGTCCAGATAGGATGTTCTTTGATTTTTCGCGAAGACTCCACATCGCTGAATCTCTGGAGAAGCCGGCGCTGTCGAAAAGCCGCTCAGCGGGACGAGCTATCTGCTTTGCAGACACAGGAGTTGGCCATCTTCGCCGTTTCGCCGCCATTCCTGCTGTGCTATCCGGCGCCCATATCCTTTCTCATTGCTTGTGTTCGCCCTGCAAACTTTCTAAAAGAGCCGAGGCGTTGTTGCAAATGTCTCGTTTTACAAAATGCGGCTCTTGCAGAGCCCCTCTCAGTGACGGGGACCGCCACATCCTGTGTGTTTCCTGCCTGGGACGATCCCGCGCTGACTTCGCGCTTTCCCGAGGCGGCTGCCCGGAATGCGAAGCCATGGCTCTGTCGACCCTGCGGGTCCGACTGGCCTCTTTTGACGTGGACCCTACCCCTCCGTCTCTCTTGTCTGTGTCGCGCCATGAAAAGCGATGTTCGCAGAGAGCTCCAGAGCCCATTCGTGTGAGCGAATGCACGCCGGCCATCTCCCAGTGTGCATCGCCGTCTGGTTCCCCCGCCTCGATCATGGCCGCCCAACCTCAGTCAGCTTCTGTCGTGCATCTGGAGTCGGACCAGAACATCGCGGACGAGGACAGCTGCTCTCTTGCCGCATATTCATTCTCTCAGTATTCTCGAGAAAAGAGGTTTTCCGGTAGCGTAAGCTAGCTTACGCAACACTCGTTCCCTCATCTAAAGAGAACCGAGGTTACGTTAGTAACCGTGTGTTGTTACTCACATTCATGTCGTTCCAAACCTATAAGATTTTCGTTCATATTCGAAACACAAGAGAAGATATCTTGAATTAAATCTGAGAGCTTTCTGTCCCTCCATTGACAGTCCATGCAACTACCACTATGTCACTTCAAAAATTTCAATAAGAGATTAGTCGACATTTTATGAAGAGACACAATTACTTTATATGATGAACAGGTGTTTCACCAGCCTGTCTGAAATCCTGTGCTGACCAGCTGGCCCCTATTTTCACCAAGATCTTCACCAGATCTCTGGAGCTGTGCAAAGTCTCTTCCTGCTTCAAAAGTTTCACCATCATCCCAAATAAATTCCAAAATCACAGGACTGAATGACTACAGACCAGTTGTTAACGTGTGTGGTCATGAATTCATTTTAAAGACTGGTGTTGGCCTACCTGAAGGACATCACAGGACCCTTGCTGGACCCCTTACAGTTTTTCTCTTATCGAGCCAACGTGTCTGTCGATGATGCTGTCAACATGGGACCACGTGTCCACATGTACCAGATGCGGGCCGGATCTGGGCCGGCACTACAGCCACGTTTACATGGACACCTTTTGGTTCAATCGGAATGAAATCAATCCGATTGATGAATTCGAACACGGTGTTTACATGAACGATAAATAAAGTAATTGGTTTATGTGCGCGTTTATATGTCACAAGCTTCAAATCGGAATTGATTTTTTGACATGCGCACACTGCACGAATACTGCCGCTGTTCACGCATAACTATTCTCCTCTATTGGTTCTTTATTTGCTTTAAACAGCAGACTTAATATTTATCTGTCTCTGGTCATGATTTGGAGACATTTAGAATATGAACCGTTTTGCCGCTGCTTATATTGATCACGCAGTAAAACCCAGCGCCCAAAACAAGTCGTCCGTGGATGAGAGTCTGAAACAAGCACTGGTGGGTCGTTGTCCTGCTCCACTTCATACACGCAGTGAAATGAGAATTTTAGGATAACGGGACACTCATTTAGATGACACTTTATTCAACAGGAAGAACAGGTCGTTCCGTGCGTCACATGTCATTACGCTATCTCTACGTCATTGCACATGCGCAATCCTTTCAGTTTCAGTTTTCAATCCGATCAAGTGTTTACATGTTCTCTCGATCGGATTACAAAACGAATAATCCACCCCTTTCAATCCAATCAAAATTCCAATCCAATCTATCTCAATCAGATCGATTAAGGTGTTTACATTAATGTTTTTTAGTCCGATTGAGCCATCCATTCGATATATGGCTATATTCGATATGGATATATTTGATAAGGATCCATGTAAACGCAGATTATGTTACTATCTGGGACAGCACTTTGGCAGCAGTGGAGTCATTCAGGTTCCTGGGCACAACCATCTTTTATGAGTGGTAAAATCACATTAACTTCATTGTGAAAAAGGCCCAGCAGTGGTTGTACTTCCTTCATTAGCTGAGGAAGTGCTGATCATCATGCCATCATTGAATCTGTCCTTGGCTCTTCTATTGCTGTCTGGTTCAGCTCAGATACCAAATCAGACCTCAGAAGACTACAGCGGATAGTCCGCACTGCCGAGAGAATCATCGCTACACCCCTTCCCACTCTCCAAGAACTGTACTCATCCAGAGTGAGTAAAAGGGCTGGCAAAATCACTTTGGATTCCTCACATCCACCCCACCGCCTCTTTGAACTGTTTCTGTCTGGCTGGCGCTACAGACCAGTGAGCACCAGAACTGCCAGAATCAAGAAAAGTTATTTCCTCAGGCAGTGAACAGTTCATGAACAGTTAAATGCCCCCACTGGGCAATAAACATGTGCAATACACAACACTATTTATACTTATTTATGTAGCATATACCTATTATTTACATTCCTAGTATTGGTATATAAAATACCTTTACATACATATATTTTTTATTGTCTGTTTTGTATATTGTGTATTTTTTAAATATATTTATTTTTATTCACTTATTTCATTTATATTATCTGTGTCTTGTCGCTGTCTTTCACCAATCTTCTGTCACCAAAACAAATTTCTTGTGTGTCTAAGCATACTTGGCAATAAAGCTCTTTTTGATTCTGGAGATGCAACAAATAGCCAGATATTTTAATGGTTTGTGTGTTGTGTGTAATTGCAAACGAAATTGATTTGTTTCTAAGTGTCATTTAATAAATTTCAGGTGGAATCTCCCTCTGATGATCTGGTTCTGACGTTTCCAAAGTCTTCAACGGGTCTGAAGAGAGCAAAGAGAGGTTGGGTTATTCCTCCATTCAATGTACCTGAGAATAGCAGAGGTCCTTTCCCAGAGTTTCTGGTCCAGGTGAGAGAAAGCCATGAGGGGAATGTTTAAAACAAGAAAGAGGTTTGTCTGTTATTGACTTTGTTCTTTTATTGCTTTCTGTATTTAGATCAAGTCGGACTATTCTAAGGAAGTTAAGATGGTTTACAGTATCACAGGCGAAGGAGCGAATCTGGAGCCTAAGGGAACTTTTACTATAGACAAATTAACAGGGACTCTGTATGTGACTCGGACACTCGACAGAGAAAAAAAAGCTTCATACAGAGTAAGTTAATTTTAGTCCTTTAACTTTTAAAATCAGCAGTTAGTTCCTCTTGGTGTATTTTTAACGTAATATTTTTTGCTCATTCTTAATTTTTGAAAGCTGTCCTCAGTTAATGTTAAAAAGGCCCCATGAAATGACACTTTGAGTGTTTTGCAGAGAGCATACTTTTTGTTTTTTTTGTAATTTGTACACTCTTAACCCGAATTAGTTGACTTTACTCGCAAATCGCGTGGAAACCCGTTGCCCTATACCACTTTAGTTTTTACACAAGCTGAAACTTAACATGTTGAGTTGCATTAACATATGTAGGTGCTGTAAACAAAACAAGTTTACATTAGTAGTCTTTACTGAAAATCATTAGTTCACATTCTAAAACTTTTTGAGTTTAGGTGTACTATTAGGTACCCAGTATGCATTGCAACATGAAGGTTTTCATTTTTCATGACTTTTAATCTCTATTGATGACAACATCAATGTGCAGTCATCACTGGATCACTTTACTATAGCTTTTTAGCTATAACAAATGTGCCTTTTTAGACACACAGGTAAAGCAGCCAGATAATTATCTAGTTTCAAATGTCAAGGGCAAGAGACCAACTAAAGCCAACACTTATCACCATTATGGTGAATATTTGTAAATTAAATTAAACAATAATTCATCAACATCTAAACCTCTGTTAATTCTCTATACCGTCTGTTGTCGAGGCCTGTGCTCGTCCAGCCAGGTGTAGAGCCCCTTGGAAGCACGTTAGACGCGGGTCTTTTCACGTGACCAGGCAGGTTTTTGAATACCAGTGGTTTCTGCCTTTTGAAGTGTGATGTGGTGTTTGAACCCCTCCCCTTCCTTATGAAACTAAACATACCAAGTAATCTCTGCTTAACTTGATTAGTGCAATGAATCTTTTAGCTAAATAGTACAAACAACTAATGTTGTTTAGAAATAGCAGGTTTTTACAAAACATAAAAGAATAAGTAATGATCACTCGTAAGTTTAATTAGGAACAAAATCTGGGTTTACAGTGTATATCTACTAAGAAATTAAGTGTTTTCTTCTACTACACTTGCATATTGATGTGTCAAAGCTTACAGACATGGACTAAAAGCAGACCCGTCGCTATGGGCGGGCCATAGGGGGCCGGGCCCGCCCCAAAAAATGCTTGTGCCCCCCCACTTGAGGCACAGATAATTTAATTTTAATATTATCATAGTTGCTAATTTTGTGTTGCATTCTTTATCATTAAAACGTTAAAAATATAAAGAAACAATGGTGTGATTTTATTTGATTGATGGGAACGTTAGGCTACGTCGGCTACGTGACGTACAACTAAGCCGCTCAACAGTTACCACGCATTTTTAAAAGCTGTTTCAAAACGTCTCAGGTTACGTATGTAACCCTGGTTCCCTGAGAGGGAACGAGACGCTGCGTTGAGACGCGGTGGGAACGCTCTGCGTGATTGCGTCGTGAAGCACGTGTATAATCAGTCCAATGGAAGAGCGAGACGTCATAGGCGGTGACGTCATAGACCAGGAAGCTATAAAGCACACCAGAAAACAGACCGCGACAGCTTCTGAAAAAGCCTGAAGCAAGTCGATCAGGGCATGCAGGAAGTATGGCGGGAGAACGCAGCGTCTCGTTCCCTCTCAGGGAACCAGGGTTACATACGTAACCTGAGACGTTCCCTTTCAAGGGAACTCGAGCTGCGTTGAGACGCGGTGGGAACCCCATACCCACTACGCCATAAGACAAATGCCCGTTCTGTGTGAAGTCCTTGCGCACACTAGAAGCAAGCAACCTAGCCCCGGGAGTGGAGAGGTGTAGGTCATAAAATCTGACAAATGTATGAGGTGAGGACCAGCCTGCCGCATTACAAATATCCTGAAGGGAAACACCCGAAATTAAAGCCTAGAGGCAGCCATACTCCTAGTAGAATGGGCCTGAACAGCCACAGGTGAACGCTGTCCGGCCGCTTCATAAGCAAGTGAGATAGCCTCAACTACCCACTTGCTCATTATCTGTTTAGATGCAGGGCAACCTATCTTAGGT
Organism: Siphateles boraxobius; assembly: GCF_051911475.1. Classification (NCBI taxonomy): domain Eukaryota; kingdom Metazoa; phylum Chordata; class Actinopteri; order Cypriniformes; family Leuciscidae; genus Siphateles; species Siphateles boraxobius. The sequence continues at coordinate 1,043,780 of NW_027509119.1, read as the reverse complement.
TACCCGAAGCAGACAAATAATTGTTCTGATAAACGCCACTGAGCAGCTCTGTGGACCTAAACATCCAAAGCCCGGACAGGGCATAACAGATTTAAGATTTTCCTGATCTGGGGTATTAAAGGTGGAGGACAGAAGGCCTGGAGCACAAATGACCCGCACATTTAGTAGGGACCTAGAAATACAACCCGATCTGGGGTGAAGAAATACTACCACTCACCAGGTGCAAATCCAAGTACGTGCAGGCCTCAGCCTCATGTACCACGGAGAAGACGAAATTAAGGATCTCTCCTCAGAGATAGCCCAGCAAAGAAATATTCATTACAGAAATCAAGTACTGTACCAAAAGGGCAGAAACGAGATTCAGAAGGCGTTCTCTGCACCAGGCAGAGAACAGCATATTAGTCTTCTCGTGGAGGGAGCTCTAGACTGGAGTATGGTCTCGACGACCTCGGTCGAGAAACCTGAATCTATGAGCTGGGCCCCCTCAGAGGCCGAGCCCACAGTATCCACAACTCCAGAGCTCCCAGGAGCAAAGATATCGGGAAAAGCGTATAGGTGTAGTGGCAACCACACCTATTACATTACATCCAGTCCAAGCGGAGCTGGATGCGTGAGGGAGAAACACAAGGGCAATGCATTGTACAAGCGATGCGAAAGGTCGACTTGTAGTTTGACCGAAGTTCTCCCTAAGAAGCTCCACCACCTCGGGGTGAAGTCTCCATTCCCCGGGCCACAGCCCCTGCCTCAACAGGATATCTGCTCTGATATACGAGACCATCAGTGTGTTGTCCGGACCATTCGCCGACCAACCACTCATGATTGCCCCCGACTTGTGAGGGAAACATCCGTCGATAGCATTATGCGTCGACAAGAAGCCCCCAAGAATGGGCCTGGGCGAGGAACCAAGGTTCTTCCACATGACCGAGGCACGAAGGCATAGCCGCGTGACCTTGATCATGCGAAAACGGATTTCCCCTGGGAGAAAACCCCTTGGTCCCGAGCCACCACTGCAGGGGTCTCATGTACAGAAGGCCAAAAGTAACTACGTTGGACGCAACTGCCATGAGCCCCAGCCAAAGACCGTTCACCGAGCGGCCACTCATGACCGCCCCCCATCCTGTGAGGGAAGCATCCGTCGATAGCGTGACGCGTCGACAAGAAGCACCCAGCACTGGGCCCTGGGCGAGGAACCAAGGTTTCTTCCACATGACCGAGGCACGAAGGCATAGCCGCGTGACCTTGATCATGCGAAAAACGGATTTCCCCTCGGAGAAAACCCCTTGGTCCCGAGCCACCACTGCAGGGGTCTCATGTACAGAAGGCCAAAAGTAACTACGTTAGACGCAACTACCATGAGCCCCAACAGTCTCAGAGACTGTTTGCAGTGAGTGACTGACCTAGTTTTACATTCTTTACGGCTGTGAGAATCGCAGAAATACGTGCAGGAGACACACACGTGCTTGCATTGTTGTCGAATCCCATAATACACCTAGAAAGTGGTCCTCAAGCTGGGAGGAGTACACTCTTTTTGGTGTTGAGCCGCAACCCCAACCTCCTTATGTGGGACAGAACGACATCTCGATGTTGAACTGCCAAAAGCTCGGACTGAGCTAAAAATCAACCAATCGTCGATATAATTTAATACGCGAATGCCCTGGAATCTCAGAGGAGCCAGAGCTGCATCCACGCATATTGTAAAAGGTGTGGGGTGATAACCTAGGCCGAATGGAAGAACCCGATACTGGTATGCTTCGCCCCTGAAAGCAAACCTCAGGAACCTCCTGTGATGAGGATGGATAGATAAGTAAGCGTCCTTTAAGTCTATTGTGACAAACCAGTCCTCGGACTGAATCTGTGACACAATCATATTTAGCGTAAGCATAATATGCTGTTTAATTGACGCAGGTCTAGAGTAGGACGCAACCCCTCATCCTCTTTCGGAACAATGAAGTAATGGCAGTAAAACCCTGACTGTCTGCCGGGAGGAGGAACCCCTTCTACAGCTCCTTTTGCAGAAGTGTCAGTACTTCCTGCTCCATAACCAAAGCCTGCTCGGGGTCAACCACAGTGGGGAGGACCCCTAGAAATCTGGGCGGACAAGAACCGAATTCTGAACCCTTTCCTATAGTGTGCAGGACCCACCGAGAAATATGTGGCAGTAGTTTCCACGCTGCCAGAAATTCTACTAGGGGAACCAGTCTCTCAAGACTGGCCTCTGGATTTGGTTGAACAGTCAGTACGGTGCCCTGAAGCGGCGAACCGGCAGGGAACAACCGAACTGACCGTTCTACGACCCTCCTCGGAGGATCGTATGGGGACGCTGACACCTCGGTGCCCTGAACGGCGAACCGGCAGGGAACAACCGAACTGGCAGCGCTGCGACCCTCCTCAGAGAGTCGCACCCCAGAGGGCGCCGGGGAGAAACGATTTCTCAAAACCGTCCCTGCCCCGGAGGAGCCCTCAGAAGCTTTATTAGAGATGACAGTCCTCAGATCTTGCCTCCCTTTAAATAACTTCGTTCCAATGACCCTCCTCGGAGGATCATTGGAAAAAGCAGGCACCTCGGCACCCTGAAACGGCGAACCGGCAGGGAAACCGAACTGACTGCTCTACGACCCCCCTCGGAGGATCGTTTGGGGACACTGACACCTTGGTGTCCTGAACGGCGAACCGGCAGGAAAACCGAACTGGCAGCGCTGCGACCCTCCTCAGAGAGTCGCACCCCAGAGGGCGCCGAGGAGAAACGATTTTCTCAAAAACCATCCCTACCCCGGAGGGGACCACCCTTTAGAAGCCTGATAGCCTTGGCATCAGGGCTTCCTATTGTCCAAGCTTTTTTTAGAGATAAAATAGTCCTCAGATCTTGCATATCTCTAACTGGCTAGACTGCTACCGCCACCCGAGTCCCCTTTGATTGTGGAGGAGCCCAAATGGCGATGCTCGCTGTGCTGCGAGGAGCTTAGTAGACTGAGACTGCTCCGCCCAGCAGTCTCAGGAACATAGATTGGTGAGGAAGAAACCTCTGGAACGCCGCTGAACGGTTTATTCTTAGTTTCTTGAAAGCGGAGCATCCAGAAGAACAGACATAATTTTATCTTATTTTTCTTTACTTTTAAATCAGAAAAACGTATATATATATATATATATATATATATATATATATATATATATATATATATCAGTCCGTGGCCACCAGCAGGAAAACAACCGAACTGGCCGTGTGCGACCCTCCTCAGAGAGGTGCCACCCAGAGGACGCAGAGGAGAAACGATTTCTCGAAACCGTCCCTCCCCAGTATAGTTTATCTGTTTTTGCACGACGCAATTCTCGAATAGCGTCAGTGCTGACAACCTCACATTCATCCATGTCTTTATAATTTACCCACCAGCGTTGCCTAAAAAATTTTTTATTTAGATGGCTGGTGGGTAACGTCGGGGTTAAAAATTATGACGCCGACTCGGGAGAGAGAAAGCTAGCAAGCGTCTCTTTAACCCGAGGCACTGTCATACCATGATACTTAATACCCATAGCATTACTATAGTTAGACGTAGGGCATTAAACACATAACATAGAAACCGAGTTATTCCACGATCTTGACACCTCAGTGTGGTGTGGAGATAGGGAAAAACGGCAGTCCCCGACGAGGAGGCTGAGATACAGAGTTTTTCTGTTTTTAGATTTATTTCATCTAATAAACTCCTTATTTTCACTCTCATAAAGTTCAGCTGGCCAGAAAATATTTAACTAGCAACAACACTAGATAAACCTCCTTTTAAAGCTCCTCTTTATTCAACAGAGTTATGAGCTGACTTATTTATTCATTTATTGAAAACTCAAACATCTGCCTTTTCTTAATATCTTTATTTGTTTTGTTCTCTTTTTCTAAACAAAACACTAACGATACCAATTCCTCGGAACTGGAAATCGCCAGCACTGGATCTGGCAGGTGAAAGCTGAGATAGGGCAGAGCCCGTCCCAACCCCCGCTGTCAGATCCGTTTGCGAACCCCAAAATGCGAGTCGCCGCTGTGCATCGGCAACAGCGGGACCCGCGCGGGGAGCGCGAACCGAACCGTCCTCCTCGAAGAACGCCCGGCGGGAGCGGAGCGTCCTCACGGACAGCTTCTCGCAATGCTCACAGTCAGCCCCCTCGAGAACTGACTGTGGCATGCTCCACTCCCAAATAGTAACAAAAAGCTGATGTGTGTGTCCCCACCCGTGATATAACGTGGGCAGGGAACAACACAAAAGCTGCTTGCTCTCTTTTGCCATAATATATATATATTGCAACTTGACAGACAACAATAAATATGACAAGGACAGAATACACAGATCGCTTGCTGAAGGCAACAGAAGCTGTCGCGGTCTGTTTTCTGGTGTGCTTTATAGCTTCCTGGTCTATGACGTCACCGCCTATGACGTCTCGCTCTTCCATTGGACTGATTATACACGTGCTTCACGACGCAATCACGCAGAGCGTTCCCACCGCGTCTCAACGCAGCTCGAGTTCCCTCGAAAGGGAACGAGGTTTCCCCGGCATACTCGCTTCAGTTCCTTCCGAGTGGAAGAATACTTCGACGAGGAGGTTCTGCTCGGAGAAACGCCGCCTCCAACTGTACTGACAGGAGGGACTGGAGAGAGGACAGCGCTGCCTCCACTCAAAGTACCGGTAGATTCAAAGTCTCTGTGCGAGTGTATGTGCGTGCGTGTGTATGTCTCATGGCAATGCATATCTCTCTGTTGACTGCTTTAAAATGCAATCTTTGAGAGATGCTTCTGGTGTTACATCTAATATGTTGTATAGTCAAGTGTTTTATGGATATTCATAACATTGCTTCTATGTAATGTGGTGTAGGCTATAGGCGACCTGGTCATATTGCGGTTGGTTATATGTTTAAAAGTGATGATTACGTGCTGCGCGACTAGAGTTGATTATTATAAATATACGTAGGCTGTAGGCTAATAATAATTGGGCCCCCCCCCCCATGCATTTCACATGCCCCCCTTAAGACTGAGGTCTGGCGACGGGTCTGACTAAAAGACACAAACTCAGATATTATTCTCTTAACGTGCCTGTATTTCTTCTCCTGTCTTTAGCTTATATCTGATGCGACTGCAGTTGGTCAGAATATCAGGGAAAATCCAATGGAAATTATTGTAAATGTGAAGGACCAAAATGATAATAAGCCTGTTTTTACTCAAAATCCATTCAATGGAAATGTTCCTGAAGCTTCTGAAATAGGTAGGCGTATGATGCAGTTTCTCAATGAAATGGTTATTAGCAGTTTTTTTTCTTTTTCAAATGCCTCTTCAGTTTTTAAACCGAATCAGTCTTTCTTCTTCTCTCACTGAAGGCCATGAGTTTATGACAGTCACAGCCACTGATGCAGATGATCCAAACACTCACAATGGTATTGTCACTTATTTAATCGTCAAGCAAGATCCAGAACTGCCAAAACCAAATCTGTTTACAATCAACCCTGTTACCGGAGGAATTCGTGTGAATGCTTTAGGCTTGAACAGAGAGGTGAGAAATTATGAATTGATCTTGCATTGGTGAAGAATAATTTCATGTAAACAAACTCACCTTAAAACATCTTTCTTTTCAGACATTTTCCAGATATACTTTGTTAATTACGGGTACTGACATGGAAGGAAATGGTTATGCAACCACTGGCACAGCTGTTATTACTGTGACTGACAGCAATGATAACGCACCTCAGTTTGAGCAATCCACGGTAATGTATATTAATACATTCAGAGTTAAGCATTTTTACCTGTATTAATACTTATTTACACCATACATCTCTTTGTTTTAGCACACTGTATCTGTCCCAGAGAATAAAGTAGGGGCTGAAGTGGCCAGACTTGCAGTTACTGATGAAGATGAACATGGATCTCCTGCCTGGTCAACCAAATGTAAAATTATTGACGGTGACAGGAGTGGGTTTTTCAGTGTTAGTACTGGACCCAGCCAGCTAGAGGGCATCATCAACACTGTAAAGGTACTGTGTGTTGCTCATGTGTTTCCACAGGCAATTGGTTGTGATCATGTTCCTTTAGTAAAAGATGCTTTCTTTTCCATTCAGCCCCTGGACTTTGAGAAGAACAAGCAATTCATTCTGTCTGTGATTGTTGAGAACGATGATCCATTTATCGGTTCTTTGGCCACTTCCACTGCCACAGTCACGGTGATTGTACAATATGTTAATGAGCCTCCAGAGTTTAATCCAAAGGAGAAGGTTATTAACAAACCTGAAGATTCACCAGTTGGTAGTGAACTGGTTACTTATAAAGCCTCTGATCCAGACATTGGAAAATCACAGAAGATAACGTAAGATTTCATTATTCCATTTTAAAATTCTTTACAGATTTCTAGATCTGAAATCGTATGTTATTTTATATGTACGTATGTGTTACGAACCTTGAAAGGGCAGATACAGCAACATTTATATACTGACGTACTGCTGAAGGTGAGATATGGTGGAAAAATACATGACAGGCTCTTCTTGAAGGGAAAAATAAACTGGACTTTATTTTCGACAAGCCGAAGCCACTGAATCCAGTCAAAGAAACAACAATAAGGTGTGCTATGTACAAAAATAATTAAGGGAACAAACAATAAATGGGAAAAAGAACGATAGCGGCGCCAAAAGAAAGAACAAAATATAACAAAACAATCCTTAATCTAAACCTAATCTAACCAAAGAAAAATGTAGAAAATAAACCGAAAGCTTCAGTGCATCCGATGTGGTGCCGAATTCTGACCCCCACCAAATTATTACCCCCCCAGTATGGTAGGTTTAGGATTAGTTGTGGGGGAGGGGTTAGGATTAGGGATGGGGTTAGGATTAAGCCTAGTTCACACTACATGATTTTAATCCCGATTTAAGACCGATTTGCAAATCGTTGAGCTCGCCGACAGGTCAGGGTGTTATCGCGTGCAAATCGCGGGGGATTAGCGGGCGATGAGCGCTCGCCAATCTGTTAGTATGAAAGAGCCAACAACGCATCAAAGACCCTCGCAGACGCCTCGCAGGCGCGTCGCCGAGCCTAGAAAAATATCTAGCATGCTAGATATCCAGAGCTGTTGCACGACTCAATCTCACTGATGTCATGAGCGACAGCCAATCACAGCAAGGCATGAGTTGAGGTCACCGGGTAAATACGTGATTTTTGCCGTCAGCTAAACATAAACATGCAGCTACATCTCCGATATAAACATGCTGTAGGCTACTCACCTCCAACTCTCTCTGTAGCACAGACCTGCTCTTCTCGTATGCAGATCCACTCTTTCGCCCATACTCTCTTATTTTTTCTTTTTTTGCCTTTTTTCTCAGAGCAAATCATCGCGCAAACAGTTTGCAGCACTAGTTTCTGTCTGACATCCATATTCGCGTGTTGTGTTGTTCTTCGCTGTGAATCGGCGCGCGTGCTGTATCGCAACAAGATAGACATTAGACAGATAGATTTGTAGACAAGATAGAATCGTTGGGTGACAGAGTTGTTGTCAACTCGTGTAGTGCGTTACCTCCTGTTGCGAATCAATCACGCTGTGTCGTGTGGTGTGAACAGCTCAACACTTGAACACTCCTGATTTCTCAGAGAGCAAGTCATGTAGTGTGAACCGCACAGTTCAGCCCGACGTTTTAAAATCATGTAGTGTGAACTAGGCTTTAGGCAGTCAGATACTGATTTCAACGAGGGGGGTAATAATTTGGCAGGGAGTTGAAATTTTTGCACAACTCCGGCACCTTAACTAAACTACCTAGTAAAACATAAGTACAAAGAATGGCGCTCACCTCTTACCTAGTGTGTCTAGACAGTCATTTGCTACGGGTGCAGTGTATATCGCGATATACTGACCTGCGTTCTCTTCCCAATTTATCTGTTGTTAAACGATATCTCCGGGCAAATGAAAAGGTAGACATGCATCAAAACTAAGCTCACATGACATGTCTTAATACTGAAAGTACAAAGAACAAAACAAATAGCACACCACCCAGTTCACAGGCAAAGCCATACACATACTCATTCCGCTACAAAGAGCTCAGTTCACTATAGAAAACTAATTTCGCTGCAGAGAGAAAAGTTCGCTACAGAAAACTCAGTTCGCTACAAAGAGAAAAGTTCGCTACAGAAAACTCAGTTCGCTACAAAGAGAAAAGTTCGCTACAGAAAAGAGAGCATGAATGAACACGCCATCGTTTTAAAACCAGCTGGGCGGCCTCCGACTGGTGCTTAAGCAACGCCTTAATAATGACTGATGATGACTGACGTCCAACTCAGCCAATCACAGCAACCTGCGAGCAGAGAGAGGGAGCTAGAGACAGATAGAAGATAATGAGCACAACAGCCGTGCAAAGTACACTAACGTGCACAGAACAATGAAAACAAACACAAAACGCGCATGGAACGTAACACTTCCCCCCTTAAGAACCAACTATATGTGGGATAAATCGAAAATATAGTTGTCAAACAATTATCAAATGCCACAATAAGCAACTCTAGATAGTGCGTCAGCTATCACATTTTAGACGCCTTCCTTTAGTTTGATTACCAGATTATAACCCTGTACAATCAGAGACCAGCGCATCAAACGTTGATTCTGATAATACATATGCGACAGAAAGACTAGAGGGTTATGATCGGTACACACGGTGACTGGAATATTACTCGATCCGACATGTACATCAAAATATTGCAGAGCCATTAAAAGTGCTAGTGCTTCCTTCTCGATCGTCAAATATTTCAACTGATGTCTGTTAAACTTCCGTGAAAAATAACAGATAGGATGATCAATACCATCTTTACCTTCCTGAATTAGGACAGCTCCAGCACCAACAGCACTGGCATCCACATCGAGTTTAAAAGCAGAGTCACAGTCTGGTGCGACTAAAACAGGTGCATTACACAGAAGAACTTTAATTGAGTGAAAAGCATGCTGACATTCATCAGACCATAGAAACGTTCGGGATGGACTAAAAAGTGAAGTCAGCGGGTGCACAATCGTCGAAAAGTTTTTGCAAAAGCCACAATAATAGCCAGCCATCCCTAAAAATCGACGGAGTTCACGTCGAGTGGTTGGCGCAGGGAACTCTGCTATATCGACAACTTTTGCTTCTACTGGACGCACTTGACCTTGACCAACTTCCTTCCCAAGATACGTAATAGTGGCCTGACCAAATTCGCATTTAGCTAAATTTAAAGTCAACGGCGCTTTCTCAAGACGCTCAAAAACTATTCGCAATAACGACACATGTTCCAACCAATTGGTGGAATACACTACTAGGTCGTCTAAATATGCGTTACACTTAGGCACCCTAGCCAACACTATATTGATAAGTTGCTGAAAGGTGTCTGGTGCGTTACGCATTCCGAAAGCCATCACGGAGTATTGAAGAAACCTATCCGGTGTCACGGATGCCGACATGGCAGAAGCACGATCTGTAAGAGGAACTTTCAAGTAACCTTTTAACAAAACGCCTCCTTGATTACCTGTTTACTCGCTTCTTTTGGAATAGTAATATTAAAAAAATCTGCTATTTCAAATAAATCTTTTTTCCGACAACGGTTATATGCTTCCCAAGAAGCATATAATGTGAATGCAATTAGATCAAATTCCATATCCTACAAAGACACTCCTCCCTCATCAAAAAGTGAATCAGCCAGGCAAACAAATGTGAGAAATGCAGAAATAAAAAGCACTTACCACAAATAATTGTCACACACAGGGTAGACAAATTTTCAATACTACAAATCAACAAGGGACGAGCCCCCATTTACTATTACGTTTTCCTGATTGGTCTAGGGGAGAAAAGCAACAGCAAAAGAAAGTGGATGGTGGTGAAATGAATGTGCAACAGCATGAAGCCACCCCATCTCCAGACCCAGAATTGTTTCACTATAAACAATTCTCTCATTAAAGAAAGTAGTTTTTATTTACAAATCAAACAAAAGACAAAAAAGGGGTCTTAGATTCAGAAGGGGGTATTGCCAAAACAATAAACATAATCAATCTAACTCCTTATTAACCAAACTACTTAAAATAAAAGAAAAGAAAAACAAGAGTACAGCAAAATAAGCTAACTCCCTTGCTAACATAAACAGGAGAAAAAATTAGTCAAAATAAATGGCACCCACCTCCCTACTAACCCCAAAATAAATAAATAAATCATTAACTTGCAAATTGCAAGTAAGAGGCAAAACAGATTAATTAAACCATACCATAAATCAGGGGTGGGCAATTAATTTCGACAAGAGGCCACATGAGAAACTGGGGTGGTTGCAGAGGGCCGGACCAATACACTTAACTCAGTTCTGCCCAATATATTATTTCTCTTTATAAAAAAAAAAACAGTAAATGAAGGAAATGAATCACTATTTAATAAACATTTCACAAAAACAGTTTTGAAATGTGCATTTTTTGCAGTGTTTCAAAAACTAGCATCAAAACTTTTTATTAAAAAAATTAAGTATTTCAAAGACCAGCATCACATTAACTATCTAAAAAAGCAATAAATGCCCCCAGTGTTGTTTGTTTGATTGTTTCACCCAAGTTTTTTTTTTCTTGTTCAGTGAGAGAAATCTAGCCTGTGTTGGGCTTTAACAAGTGCACTGAAGTCAGGTTGCATATCTGAGGTGGATATGCGAAGGACAGCACACAAGTGATCATCACTGAGAGAGGATCTGTATCTGGATTTGTTAAACCTCATCACTGAGAATGTTTGTTCACAAATGTTGGTAGATCCAAAGAGAACCAACATCCTCTGATGTTCACTTAGTTCAGTGCTCTTGCCCTGATGAAGTTAACTATTTTAGTAACAACATCAATAACATGACTGATTTTTAGTACTGACTTGCACAACACCTCCTGGTGAATAATGCAATTCAAAAATGTCAATTTCTGTTCTGGGTTTATTTCAGTCACTTTATCTTGCATCCGCTTCAAAAGTGCAACATTTTTCCCTGTCAGATTTGGACAACCATCGGTTGTAACACCTGTCAGTTTGTCCCATTTTAGTCCCATTTTAGTCCCAGTTTGTCCATGGATAAATTTACCTCTGTGAACAAATCACTCCCTGTTGTAGTCCCTTTCATTGACCCCATAGCTGCCAGCTCCTCCGTAATCGCAAAGTCTTTCGTTATCCCACGTACAAACGTATAGCCCACGTACAAACGCACAGCTCTCGTCCAGAGCCAAGGAGAGATAGTCAAAATTGTCCACTTTGTTTTGCAGCTGAATCTCCAGATTTCCCGCGATGTTCTCGACTTGTCTCGTTACTGTTCGCCTGGAGAGAGACACATTCGCAAATGCGTCTATTTTTCTCAGGGCATATTAGCGCTGCAGAGTCCACCAAATATTCTTTGATAAACTCCCCATCACAGAATGGCTTACTGTTTTTTGCGATTTTGTGGGATATCACAAAGCTGGTCTTGACTGCTGCATCCGTGGATCCGTGAAGCTTGTTAAAAAGTCCTTGCTGCTTCTGCAGCTTAGCTAGCAACGTGTCAGATGTCCGTGCCCGCTCTGCGTCCGACAGATTCTTGTATTTTTCTGCATGTTTAGTCTCATAATGGTGATTCAAATTGTAATCCTTGAGCACAGCTATCTGTTCTCCACAAACTAAACACACAGCTTTACCTTTGACTTCAGTAAATAAATACTTAGAAGTCCATGCCTTGTTAAAAACTCTACATTCTGCATCAATCTTTCTTTTTTTAACGTTAGCTAACATATTTCAAGGCTAACAGCAAACTCACATTTCTTGAAAGGTGTGCTGCATGATCGCGAACACATATGAGTGAAGGTGGATCACAAACACTGAAAAAAAATCAGTTGCCTTGACTTTTAAAACAGCAGTCAATAACTTTTGGCAGTTAATAAACAGAACTGCACGTGTCTTGCGGAAGAACATTGCAGCCGGAGCTACTTCTCTCATGTCTATGACGAGTCACGCAGGCACTGGGCTACTCTGCAGCTGCAGTTAACCCGACTAGCATAAAATAGTCAGAATATAAACACTGATTATAGATGTACCATAGTGATTCGGGATAAGACCAAAACACGGTTTGTAAAATTGATTCATGATGTACTCGCTCAATGTATAATTTTTGTAAAATTTGAACACAAAAAAAAGTTATGGACTCCAGCTTTAATTAACCAAATACCTCACGCTGGCCGGTCAGAGCCTGATGTGGTCGTACAATGCCCAGGTCTGCCATAAATCAGGGAAATTAACACTCACTTCTAAGCTTCCCCCCATAGAAATCTACGTATCAAGGCAGTTGTCAAATCATAGCATAGCATTATTCTTGCTGAACATTTCTAGTTTTAACCTGTATGTTTGGTTCCTTCCAGGTATAAAATTGGCAGTGATCCTGCCGGCTGGCTGAGTGTTACTCCAGACACTGGAATTATTAAAGTCAAGAGCTTCATGGATAGAGAATCTCCCTTTGTGAAAGATGGCAAATACACAGCTATAATTTTGGCCGTGGATGATGGTAATTTGTTTCCTTTTTTAAGAGAATAATTCTTGCTGGCCTTTTTCTGATGTCTGTGCTTGTGTGCAGCTGAAGATCCAGCAACTGGCACAGGAACCCTGGTAATTAAATTGGAGGATTCAAGCAATACATTCTGTCTGCAATGATTCATCTATCAACCCTTTTCCCACTTCTGCTGTGAAGAAGTAAACAAGGTTAAATCCGAAAGAGAAGTTTATTTTATAGTTGAATTAGATGACATAAATGACAGCACGCCCTGATTATGTTTAATGCATCACCAATCTTTCTTGAAGATCTTCAAGTCCCCCTGTGGTGAAAATCTTACTTTTAATGTTTTTTATATGTCTATGTGGTATTTTTAATATGCTTTCAGACAAATAATGTGCAAATTCATGTCAACACCATTGCTGAGTATTTTCTCCATAAAACTGCAGTTTCACAGGAAAAAAAAAACGTTTAAATGTCATTTTGGTGATCAAAGATGAGTTTTAATGGATAAAATAATTGACTACAGGGGGCCTTTAATTCCATTAATGGTATTAGATGATTAGTTCATTGTATTTGATAGATTTCGATGTTTTCAATAAAACATTTGCAATGGGTTTTTAAAAGATGTTTTCATGCATGTTTGGCCTGTGTGTTTGTTGCATTTACAGTGAATAATTTTGCAACTGATTTGTGTCTATTGATTCAAAGATTTGAAAAACTTTGTTTCTCCCATCACTCGCTCCCTGCGTCTGCTAACACAAATCTCTGCCATTCCTTCTTTGACTTAAAATAAAGTACTTCCTTAGGGTAAAACTACATTATGCCCTCTAGGGGTTAGGATGAAAAGCATAGCAGTTTGTTAAACTGTTACAAGCGTACACAATGTTCGATCCTGTCTATCTCAGAGAACTGAGGTTACGTTAGTAACCAAAAAGTTCCTCTTTCGATAACTGTTTACTCACATTGCGTCGATATTTGACGCTATAGGAAATGCAATCCAATAGCGCTGTGTTATAAGCACGGGACTGTTCAAGCCCAAAAGACCTTTCACACTGTCTATTCCTCTCTGGTGGGATGAGCTAGCAACCTCTACCCAAACTGCTGAGACCATCACATCTTTCAAGAAGCAGCTTAAGAAACAGTTTCTGCAACCACAGCATTAAACCAAGGCTCTCATGCACTTAAACTTTTCTTCACTGCATTTCTGCTTTCTTCCTAATCTAGTAGTCAGATTAACCAAAATTGTATTATATATATATATATATATATATATATATATATATATATATATATATATATATATATATATATATATACATGTTTTGTTGACTCCTTGACGAATTCCTCTCTTGTAAGTAGCTTTGAATAAAAGCATCTGCTAAATGCATAAATGTCAATGTAGTAATTGTGTATCACATTTTTCCAACTAACATCAAAATATTATGTTTTCTTTTCTTTTTATGATTTAATCAAGTCCAATTTACCAATGTTCTGGGATTATTGTAAAATGCCTATTATAGGTCTGTTAAAAAAAATAAAAAAACTTAACACAATTTAAGAGTTATTTTAGTTAACACAACACAAACCAAACCTCTGAATCTGTGAAATGGATCAGTTTTCAAACTGTGTCACAAGGATTATGGGATACAAGTTAGACATCTTCACATGCAGGTCATAAAAACAGAGTTATATCTTTAAGCGCATGCAATTAATATTGTACTGTTTATTAATGTATCTATTTGGCACTCGTAGAGTATCTGTACCTCGTTGTTTATATAAGGTCTATAACCATCTGATTTTAAGTTATAATGCAAAAAGTAGAAGTAGTAGTAAAAAAAAATCTGTACAAATTTAACAATGAATGTATGCTATAGTTAATTCTGCTATGTTTAAATCAGAGATCCATGTGAAGGAAGACAAATGGAATCAAATACAGCATTTTACATTGATCAGTTTGGATTTTTATACTAATAGGTTCAAACCTTGTAAAATCAGTACCAAAACAAATAATAAATAAAAAAAACTGTAAAGCATGTGTAACAAGAAAGAATCAGAAATGCTGCAATACTTTTTTCAACTTGTCTTTGCATATAGTTGTCACAGTTCATAGCAGGAATACACACAAAGATGATGATGATTCAGGTACAAACAATCTTTAATAAAATCTAAAGGAATCTTAAGCAGAAGGCAGGAAGGCAAACAAACACCATGTAACATTAATGAGACCGGACAACTAGAACTGAAAACACAGGAACTTAAATACACAGGCAGACGAGGTGATTAATGACGACACAGGTGAATTTGATGGTAAATCAAATTAGTGATCATGACAACAAAGGAGAACCGGGAAAACTGAACAAAGGAAACAGGAACTGATGAATGCAAACGTCTAGGTTACTTATGTAAGACCCGGGAACAGAGACATTGCGTCAATACTGACGTAGTGGGGTCTCACCTGGAAGCCCAATCACCTCAAAGTGGTAACAAAACAAGCCAATGAATATTGGCCAGTGAGATTTGCACGCCGAGTCTCGTGACTCGGCTGTGTAGCCAGTGCTGAAGTGGTCTCATGTGCATCAATCTGAGTAGTATGACCGCGGATGCCATATGCCCCAGAAGCCTCTGAATTTGCTTCAATGAAACTGTTGTCTTCTGCCTGAATGTATTCAGACAGTTCATCACCGACTGTGCATGACATATTGACAGAGTCCCAGTTGAGCTGAACGTCCCTGTGTTCACATAACTAATCTCGGGAGAGGGCCAGGTTGAGGATGTGAATGCCCTCCTCCCTGAGCGGGGCAAGGGCAGCTTCCACGACCTTGGTAAAGACACAGAGAGACAGGTATCAGTACCTTGTACTGATATGCTCGACCTTCGAACGCAAAGTGTAGAAACGGTCAGTGTCGAGGCAGAATCAACACATAAAAGTATGCATCCTTCAGGTCGATCACTGAAAACCAATCCTGGGGGCGAAGGCACATGAGGATGCATTTCTGCGTGAGCATCTTCAACAGGAGCTTGTGCAGGGCCCGATTCAAGAAACGCAGATCAAAGATTGGCCGCAACCCCCTCGCTTTTTTGGGGTACTATGAAGTACGGACTGTGAAATCCTGACTTCATCTCGGCTGGAGGGGCCGATTGCGTCCTTTGCCAGGAGGACTGCAATGTCTGCACACAGAACATGGGCGTCTTTGTCTGCCACCGAGGTAAACAGGAGTGAAGCGTTGTCCTCACCGTCCCCTGGAACAGAGCAGTTCCTTCCATCTCTGGGCCACCCGTCTCAGGGCGGGCTGCGTCGCCTTCCGGGATGCCTGCGGTCTTCCTGGAGCCGGAGCAGCAGCAGGTTGAGCTGGGAGCCAGCCTGTGGCGGCTTGGTGGCAGTGTAATGCCGGGCTAATATGTGCTTTATGGCCTCCATCTGCTTTTGGACTGCCGAAAACTGCTGGGCAAAGTCCTCGAACAGTGTCGCCAAAGAGGCCGGCCTGGGAGATGGGGAAGTTTGCGAGAAAGCAAACTTTGTTGGCGTCCTTCATCTCAGCCAGGTCTAACCAGAGATGACACTCCTGGACCACCAGAGTGTACATCGTCTGGCCGAGGGATTCCTGCACCAACCCCGGCTCAGAACTACCCTTGTGCAGCTGTTTGAGAGCTTTTGCCTTATGGACCTGCAGGGTGGCCATGGCATGCAGGGCGGAAGCGGCCTGTGAAGCGGCGGAGTAAGCCGGAGTAAGCCTTAGCAGCCAGAGCTGCCGTCGTCTTACATGAATGTGGACTTGGACGGGGGGCGCGGACGATTCCGCCAGGTGGCGGCACTTTTCAATTTGCACCGCGATTGCGTTCTCCACCTGTGGAACATCCACGTAACCCTTGGTGGCCCCGCCATCGTAGGTAGTGAGAGTGGAGGAGGAAGAAGAACGGCTTTGGGCAGTAAAAGGTACCTTCCACGTCTTCTGAACTTCCTCATGTGGGAAGAAAGGCACTGGGGCGTGTGCGGCTGTGAACCGCGCCACACCTAGGAACCAATCATCCAACCGCGAGCGCTCAGGACAGAAAAGGAAAGCATGACCGTAAGCTCTTAATCCGATTCCACACAAGCTACAAGTCGAAACTGGATGGGAATTAAGAGTCTGTGAAGGTGAAACTAAGACAACACATACAAGACTAGGGGTGACAATAGTAATTTATTTGTGGAAAAAAATTCAAGGGTTCAAATTCAAGGGACTTTTGTTAACTCAATAGGATACGTAACCAGTGTGTGATTGTGGTGCTTCATTTACAAATACATCAAATCTCTGCAGTTTCTGCACCAATAATGTGCAACTTTACATTTTACATATGAAACATCTAATTTGTTTAAATTACACATGATGCTTCATCTGTCAACAAAAGTTTATTTATGAACTCTCCATGCACACAGTGCCTCATTTACAAAACAAAATGCTCCGAACAAACATATAATCCTCCAACATGATCCGAGTTGTGTCTGACTGAGAAAATAATTCATGTAATTTGAAAGATGTAGTCATTTAATGGGGTGGTATAATGCCCTTTTCACAAGATGTAAAATAAGTCTCTGATGTCCCCAGAGTGTATATGTGAAGTTTTAGCTCAAAATACCCCACAGATATTTTTATATAGCATGTTAAAATTTTCACTTTTTGAGGGTGATCAAAAACGCCCTGTTTTTGTGTCTGTCCCTTTAAATGCAAATGAGCTGCTGCTCCCAGCACAGGGGTGGAGCTTCAAGAGGTAGTGTCCTGAAGATTTCAAAAACTTTTAGCCTTTTATGTTCAAACCGGAGTATGAAAGATGGAGAGACTCAAGAAGAAGTGACGACATGTAGACCACATTTCTGAATGGTTAGTTGACGAATTTATGTAGCCTATGTGTAGTTATCTTCTTGTCATTGATTAGCATATTCTGTCATGATAATCTATATATTGTGTTCCCGAGGGGTGGGGTTTATGTAAATTTTAGGGTTAGTGATGTCACTAAAAGAAATAGCTTTTTAAAGATGAACTGAACTGAAATTTGAGTAAAGGTAATATAACAGATTTATTTGATTCTCATTAGTACAATTATTAAAATGGCAGAATTTGTTAAAAGGGATAAAATGGTATGTAGAAAATGTTGTTGTCAACGGGCACCGCCATGTTGGATTTCAACATTCGGCTATGTCACTGGCTTGGTAGGCTACTCCGTTGCAAACCAACTCTAGCAGAGCTAGCTTCTCTCTACCCCCTGTCTAGTCGACAAAATTATTCTAGTCTTGATTCCTAGTGTTTAATCCTAGGTACGAGACAGATGTGTTGAAAACGTCAATGAGAACATGAAGCGTCTGACATCAAATGTTTTATTTAGCTACAAGTCCAACGCATAAGTTACTTGACTCCTTGATATTCGGCTGAGGGGAAAAGATCCCTGATGTAGTTCACTGCACAGGATGGGAACGGAATCCTATTCCTCCTTCCCAAATCCCCCCTCGCCCAAAGAGTGAACTACCGCTGTACGCTGTTAACCTAAACATTCTGAGAAAACGATATAACAAGTTAGCCTAGCCTAGCCCAGTCGCCAATTCGTAAAATACACTGTTACATACCAGCTACTTATGGGGCGCTCCAGCGTCTCAGAGATAGCATAGCCACCTCCAACACGTCTCTCTCATTGCACAGCAATCCGAAATGAACGGTGCATGGTGATGCATTTTCGCCGATCAATAAATGTTCCAGGTTGAGCTCTCTGCAACAGATCGACTCCGGTGCAGTGTCCATGCTCCGGCAGCACCCACACCCACACCAGTCACTTCCCCCAAACGACCCTGTACTGTAGGTGGAGCCTGAAACTGACCGACCTCCATGTGGTCGTAGTCAGATACTACTGGCCTGTCCCTCACAGGCTCATATGCATAACCCATGCCATTAAAATTACTCATTCTCGTGTGTGTACTGTATATAGGACCTGCAGCTGTTGCCTATATACCTTAGCGGATCCTACCATGTCAGTGACGTCATTGAAATTGCCAGCGTTCGTATACTAACAAACGCAATTTTTGTGTTGTTTAAATATTTTAGTGTAATTTACTTTTAATTGTCATAAACAACACGTTATCAACATTTTTTTTTCAGTTCAGTTCATCTTTAAGGATTACAACAATCGCTTGGTAGGGGCTACACCACATTCCACACAGAATGTTGTGTAGTCACTACCAGCCGTTTTTTGTAATCCTTATAAAGCTATTTCTTTAAAAGAAAATATCTCCCTTTGCTTTGAACTTTAAGCATCGAGACTTTGCAGATGTTGTTTATGCTCAAACAGCAATATTACTTTAACAAAAGTTAAAAAAGTTAAATCATAATCAACCGCCCCTTTAATACAGTTTGTGGGGAAACAATGGAAAATGATCCACAGTTTAGCCCACATATACTGCTGTTGTGCTGGAAGTGATTAAATAATCAAAATGTAAATTTCAAAATTTGTGAATGTTACAAATTTTAATATGTTTCAAATTAGGTCCTTTTGTGTGAATCTGTGGATGAGTCTTCATGTTCTCCAGGCTTTGAGTCGGAGTTGCTGGTTTTTAAAGTGTACAGAGATGACCTTCACCAAGGGAAAAGACTAGGAAGAGGTAGGCTGTGTTCACAAATCTCTTTAAATAAAACACTGAAGCAACTGAACATTGAGAGTTTTTGTTTAAATATGTTTATTATTAGGCTAAATAAGTAAATGAGGAAAATCTATGTAATCTATGTAAAATCTATGCTAAATCTATGTAATGAGGAAAATTGGGAAAATCCGCCATTGTCACACTAGTTCTGTGGCTGTGAGGCGTGACATGACCCAGGATCCTAGGGATCTGATGTTGAGCTTGAGACGAAAGAGACTATAGAGAACGAGTAGATGGATTTCTCCCTTTCTTTTTTGTCCTCACCGGACTGTTTGAAGTGTATTTCTCGATGGAGTTAACAATGCCGAAAACTGGAAGCTTGCTTGTCTTTTGGTTGGAAATGATGTTCTTTCTACTGATTGGTAATTCCTTTATGGCTGATAATCAGGCAAGTTACAGGCAAACTATAGCAGTGTTGCAGATGTACCAAGATGATGTCATCAAGGATAAGGATGAAGGCACTTCCTTAACTCCTGAGGCAGTCAAGGAGCTCAAACGAGTAAATTACTTGTTTCTCTGATTAACTAAGCATATGGCTCATGCCACTGGTCGTTCTATGGCAGAGTTGGTGGTGACTGAGAGACTTTTGTGGTTGAACCTCACAGATACCTGAGAAAGAAGTCCTTTCTGCTAGATTCTCCTGTTGCTCAGTTGGGGTTTTTCAGCGACCCAGTGAGTGCTGTCATCGATAAGGTTCCCCGGCGGGCTCAAGAGTTTGTTCTGCCTGTGAGCCGATCTCGCTTCAGCTCTCAAGAGCATCCGAGCAGCGAGGTTGTCTGGACTCCCCCAAGAAGAACTGGGGTGACCGGCTTCACTAGTTTGGCCTCACCCCCTCTTAAACGCCTGTACCTGAGGTTGGTATCTAAGACTTCCTGATCTGCATTGCAGGCGAGCCGTTCCTGATCCTGATAAAATGGGTGTGCTATCCATTAAATGGAGTCATCACAATGTTCAGCATTCAGAAAATTGGTCCAAAGATTGGTCCGGTTCCCACAACGCGCTGCCATCTGGTCCCCCACCAGCTGGGCGATCTCCTCCGCGGCGCCTGGCGGTGACGCTGGGTAGCCCTCGGTGGACGGCTCGACGCTCCTCCGCCGCCCGGTGGACGGCGACGGCTCCTCGGGTGCCTTGGGCAGATGGCAGGAGTCCCCCGCTCCCTGCTCCTCCCCTTCGCTGGTGGACGGCAGCAGGCTCCGGCCCACGGCGAGCGGCGGCGACTCCTCCTCTCCCTCCCGGATGGCAGCCGCCCCTCCAATACCCAGGCGGCCGGCAGCGAGCTCGACCGTCCCACCGGCAACTAACTCCAGCGCATCGCCTCGAGCGTCCATGGTCGCGAGTCCCCCGCTCCCTGCTCCTCCCCTCGTTCGGCGGATGGCAGCAGGCTCCGGCCCACGGCGAGCGCCGGCGACTAGCGCACCATGCTCGATGGCTCCGCGGATTCCCCACAGCGGCGAGGACTCTCTGACAGCGCGTTCCTCCCTCTTCCCGGGTTTCGGCACCAGTGTAGCAATGTTCAGGGAAGAAGGAGGCGGGAACCGGCGAACAATTAAATAAACTTTATATAAAATAAAACAAACAAACAAAAATACCGCCAGCAGCCCCTGTCGGGCGACTACTGGCTACCAAAAATAAACATAAAGAACTGCCAGCAGCCCCTCACGGATGACTGCTGGCTAAAATAAAATACAAATACAAAAACCAAACACAACTAAAATACAGGCCTGTTCCTCTCTCGATCATCAACGTCGTCGCTCCTCCTTTATTCTTCCGCTCCTCCGTGAGAGATGCGAGACCGGTGTGCTACACAGGTGTTGCTCATTAGCAATCACACCACCGGCCCTCGCGCCGTTCTCTCACGTCCCTCGGCCGTCCTTCGCCACATATGGTTTTCTATATATTTCAAGATACTGCAAACATGCACAAAATGTGCTATCATTCTATTTCGCATGTGATTTATCAGTTTGGAAAGTAGTGTGTTAACATTTGACAAATGTGCTGCACATATATAGGGATTTCTAGGTTTATGGATTTTGTAAGATGCCGTCATTAAATGAAATAAAAAATGATTCACTGTTTAGTCCTCACAGACTTCTGTTTCGCTGACTGTGTGAAGAGTTGTGACAGTGGCTTCAGTTTTTACCAATGTGTGTTAGCAATTGAAAAAAAAGGTGAGAATAACAGTGTGGGTTAAGATTAATATCATGATGGTAATGCAGACTGTATAAAGATTTTTGAAAAGATGACTTCAATATTGAATGATTTTTGTTAGCAATAATCAGGGGTGTGAAGTAACGAATTACAAATACTCACGTTACTGTAATTAAGTAGTTTTTTTCAGAAATTGTACTTTTTTGAGTAGTTTAAAAATTGTGTAATTTTACTTTTACTTGAGTACATTTTAAGTGATGTATCGGTACTTTTTCTCCGCTATTTTCCTTCTGTTTGTGGTAGTTAGGCTACTCGTTACATGCTTGTTTTAATTTTATTTTATTTTTATCCATCAACGTGATTGGATCGAGTAACCGGTCTTGTGACTGTCATCAAATCAAATTAAGCATAGAAAAATTTAACCGCTTATTCCTGCTGTGGAAGTGCATTCTTCACGCATCAATTCAATCCAGATATCAGCATCTTCCTCTAATATGCTAAGGTACATTTCACATTTCTGCTTAATATTATATTTATATAGGCTGGCCTGTCTACAGGGCTTAACATTTGGTCTGAGGTTGGGGGTATTACGTGACGAGTTCATAATGTGGTGAATTCCTGCTCCCATTTACTTCACAATCACATTATAGAGAGACGCGTGTCACGATCTGTGCACTGCCGCGTCTCGCGCTCGCCATGCCGCCAGATTCAGAATCAGTGCACTCTATGAACCATGGCGTTAACTTGAACTGTATTTCTGTCAGTGCGTGACTACAGCTCGTTAATAAACAACGTTTTTTGATTGAACCATACAACCCTTCTTCATTTTGCAAGTGCACTTGCACAAAAACATTTTTCATGTTCAACTTTTGTTTTTTTGTGTGTGGATGCTGCTGATAAAACAGCTTCGCCGAGACTACAAAGAGACATGCTTTTGTGTGTGTGTGTGTGTGTGTGTGTGTGTGTGTGTTTGTTTGTTTCTTTTGTAAAAGTTTCCTGGATATAACTTCCCTATTTAATGCACAATTGTCCTTACAAATTATATTATCAGCATTACAATGTGAGTAAATGTAATTACATTTAAATGGTGATGAGTGTACTGATTTGATGCATTTTAAAAAGATGGATGATAGATATTCTTCAATCTTTCTGACAAAGAATAAAATATAATGTGAATTACAGTATGTGCAATTTTGTTTAATTTATAAATTGTAGTGCACAATGTTTATTATAAGGGGTAGAATCCGCAGCTCAGTACTCACTACTCACTACTCATGAGTACTTTTAAATAAGCTACTTTTTTACTCTTACTCAAGTATTTTTTTTGGACAAGTACTTTTTACTCTACTCACACTACATTTTTTGGAATGTAATGGTACTTTTACTTGAGGTTGTTTTTTCAGTACTCTTTCCACCACTGGCAATAATAAAGTCAAGTCACCTTTATCTGTATAGCACTTTATACAATACAGACCATTTCAAAGCAGCTTTACAGTGATAACAGGAAATTGAAAAAAAGAGAATAAACTGCTGTTTTGACCAGAATATTTTGCATAGGCTTGTAACGTTAAATTATGCATAATAGTGTAACAGTATTACTCCAGCAAATATTCTTCTGTTTTCTCCTTTGTCGCCATTAGTACAACACTGTTAAAAAGTACTTTTAAAAAAATCACTCTGTGGGATATTTTTCACCAGGTTTCTAGCTGAAAGTATGTGAGCCCAGAAACTGCCCTTGATGTTATAATGTTCACAGATACAGCTTTTTTTTAGATAGTACAGAACTCTTTGGCTCCAGTCAAGTAATTAAAATACTGCACTAAATTGTTAAATACTGATATACTGGACCTTATATACACTGACAAATGCAGGTATAGTTTACATTTTGAGTTTAATAATTTTTTTGAACTTGACACATTTCACACTCAAAACAGGAAATATACCCACAGGAAATATACCCACTGACCAGCAAACCCAATGAACACCCCACCCCCGCAACTCAAGCAATTATATACCAGTGAAATCTTAAAAAACAACTAGGTAGGACCTGAAAGACATTTCGAGACATTTTGTTTCAAATGGAGACAATGAAGATTGGGATATTGGAAGTTATTATCTTCCTCTGTAAGGTAGGATTTTATCCAACACCTTTGGATGTTTTTATGTGTCAATGTTATTTTTAAATTATACGTCACCTTTATTTTTCAGGGATTGATTTTATCAAAACAGGCTTCTGCCTTTTTCCTTTTGTTATATGGATTCAAGTGTTTTAAGACTTTTGTTAACTCAATAGGATACGTAACCAGTGTGTGATTGTGGTGCTTCATTTACAAATACATCAAATCTCTGCAGTTTCTGCACCAATAATGTACAACTTTACATTTTACTTATGAAACATCTAATTTGTTTAAATTACACATGATGCTTCATCTGTCAACAAAAGTTTATTTATGAACTCTCCATGCACACAGTGCCTCGTTTACAAAACAAAATGCTCCGAACAAACTTATAATCCTCCAACATGATCCGAGTTGTGTCATGTAATTTGAAAGATGTAGTCATCTAATGGGGTATAATGGTATAATGCCCTTTTCACAAGATGTAAAATAAGTCTCTGATGTCCCCCCAGAGTGTGTATGTGAAGTTTTAGCTCAAAATACCCCACAGATATTTTTATATAGCATGTTAAAATTTTCACTTTTTGAGGGTGATCAAAAACGCCCTGTTTTTGTGTCTGTCCCTTTAAATGCAAATGAGCTGCTGCTCCCAGCACAGGGGTGGAACTTCAAGAGGTAGTGTCCTGAAAATTTCAAAAACGTTTAGCCTTTTATGTTCAAACCGGAGTCGGAAAGATGGAGAGACTCAAGAAGAAGTGATGACATGTAGACCACATTTCTGAATGGTTAGTTGATGAAATTATGTAGCCTATGTGTAGTTATCTTCTAGTCACTGATTAGCATATTCTGTCATGACAATCTATAAATTGTGTTCCCTGGGTGTGGGGTTTATGTAAATTTTAGGGTTAGTGATGTCACTAAAAATATAGCTTTTTAAAGATGAACTGAACTGAAATTTGAGTAAAGGTGATATAACAGATGTATTTTATTTAATGAAGTTTTATTAACTAAGTTCGGGAGGAGCACGTTCAGATAATTAACACGAGTGGACAGCAATCAGCAATCAATGATAAGAGGGTACATATAGACTCAGCAGTCTTACCTCGATCCATTGACAGTTTGCAGCATCCCCCCTCCACCCCTTCTCCACACTCCTAGTTCTCCACACTCCTAGTTCTAAAAATCACTTACATATGGGGGGAGTACTCTGGGTTCGGGCTGAATTCCGAGCTCGGAGCCCTCCCTCCGGACAGCACGCCAAATACGCATTCAATCTTACTCCCTCAAAATTATATGTAAGTGTGAACTCGTGAATTCTCATTGGTACAAACATTAAAATGGCAGAATTTGTTAAAAGGGATAAAATGGTACCTTGAAAATGTTGTTGTTGTCAACGGGCACCGCCATGTTGGATTTCAACATTCGGCTAGTCACTGGCTTGGTAGGCTACTCCGTTGCAAACCAACTCTAGCAGAGCTAGCTTCTCTCTACCCCCTGCATAGTCGACAAAATTATTCTAGTCTTGATTTCTAGTGTTTAATCCTAGGTTCGAGAGACATATGTGTTGAAAACGTCAATGAGAACATGAAGCGTCTGACATCAAATGTTTTATTTAGCTACAACTCCAACGCATAAGTTACTCGAATCCTTGATATTCGGCTGAGGGGAAAAGATTCCTGATGTAGTTCACTGCACAGGATGGGAACGGAATCCTATTCCTCCTTCCCAAATGCCCCCTCGCCCAAAGAGTGAACTACCGCTGTACGCTGTTAACCTAAACATTCTGAGAAAACGATATAACAAGTTAGCCTAGCCCAGTCGCCAATTCGTAAAATACATACCAGCTACTTATGGGGCGCTCCAGCGTCTCAGAGATAGCATAGCCACCTCCAACACGTCTCTCTCATTGCACAGCATCTGAAATGAACGGTGCATGGTGATGCATTTTCGCCGATCAATAAATGTTCCAGGTTGAGCTCTCTGCAACAGATCGACTCCGGTGCAGTGTCCATGCTCCGGCAGCACCCACGCCCACACCAGTCACTTCCCCCAAACGACCCTGTACTGTAGGTGGAGCCTGAAACTGACCGTCCTCCATGTGGTCGTAGTCAGATACTACTGGCCTGTCCCTCACAGGCTCATATGCATAACCCATGCCATTAAAATTACTCATTTTCGTGTGTGTACTGTATATAGGACCTGCAGCTGTTGCCTATATACCTTAGCGGGTCCTACCATGTCAGTGACGTCATTGAAATTGCCAGCGTTCGTATACTAACAAACACAATTTTTGTGTTGTTTAAAATTTTTAGTGTAATTTACTTTTAATTGTCATAAACAACACGTTATCAATTTTTTTTTTCAGTTCAGTTCATATTTAAGGATTACAACAAACGGTTGGTAGGGGCTACACAACATTCCTTTGTGTAGTCACTACCAGCCGTTTTTTGTAATCCATAAAGCTATTTCTTTAAAAGAAAATATCTCCCTTTGCTTTGAACTTTAAGCATCGAGACTTTGCAGATGTTGTTTATGCTCAAACAGCAATATTACTCTAACAAAAGTTAAAAAAGTTAAATCATAATCAACCGCCCCTTTAATACAGTTTGTGGGGAAACAATGGAAAATGATCCACAGTTTAGCCCACATATACTGCTGTTGTGCTGGAAGTGATTAAATAATCAAAATGTAAATTTCAAAATTTGTGAATGTTACAAATTTTTATATGTTTCAAATTAGGTCCTTTTGTGTGAATCTGTGGATGAGTCTTCATGTTCTCCAGGCTTTGAGTCGGAGTTGCTGGTTTTTAAAGTGCACAGAGATGACCTTCACCAAGGGAAAAGACTAGGAAGAGGTAGGCTGTGTTCACAAATCTCTTTAAATAAAACACTGAAGCAACTGAACATTGAGAGTTTTTGTTTAAATATGTTTAGTATTAGGCTAAATAATCTATGTAAATGAGGAAAATTGGGAAAATCCGCCATTGTCACACTAATCCTGTGGCTGTGAGGCGTGACATGACCCAGGATCCTAGGGATCTGATGTTGAGCTTGAGACGAAAGAGATTATAGAGAACGAGTAGATGGATTTCTCCCTTTCTTTTTTGTTCTCACCGGACTGTTTGAAGTGTATTTCTCGATGGAGTTAACAATGCCAAAAACTGGAAGCTTGCTTGTCTTTTGGTTGGAAATGATGTTCTTTCTACTGATTGGTAATTCCTTTATGGCTGATAATAGGGCGAGTTACAGGCACACTATAGCAGTGTTGCAGATGTACCAAGCTGATGTCATCAAGGAT
The DNA here is from genome assembly GCF_051911475.1 of Siphateles boraxobius. Taxonomy (NCBI): domain Eukaryota; kingdom Metazoa; phylum Chordata; class Actinopteri; order Cypriniformes; family Leuciscidae; genus Siphateles; species Siphateles boraxobius. The sequence goes on along the minus strand of NW_027509119.1, from coordinate 1,017,063 downwards.
AAGGATGAAGGCACTTCCTTAACTCCTGAGGCAGTCAAGGAGCTCAAACGAGTAAATTACTTGTTTCTCTGATTAACTAAGCATATGGCTCATGCCACTGGTCGTTCTATGGCAGAGTTGGTGGTGACTGAGAGACATTTGTGGTAGAACCTCATAGATACCTGAGAAAAAGTCCTTTCTGCTAGATTCTCCTGTTGCTCAGTTGGGGTTTTTCAGCGACGCAGTGATTGCTGTCATCGATAAGTTACCCCGGCGGGCTCAAGAGTTTGTTCTGCCTGTGAGCCGATCTCGCTTCAGCTCTCAAGAGTATCCAAGCGGCGAGGTTGTCTGGACTCCCCCAAGAAGAACTGGGGTGACCGGCTGACCGGCTGAGGTTGGTATCTAAGGCTTCCTGATCTGCATTGCAGGCGAGCCGTTCCTGATCCTGATAAAATGGGTGTGCTATCCATTAAATTGAGTCGGAATGGTCAGCATTGAGGAGTCTCCGGTTTAACCTTTAGAAACATCCCCAATTTTTTACTCTATGGGCCAGATTTAATAAACAGGGCGTGTGAATGCAATCCCATAAAAGCGTCAATGACAGACGCCTTGTCAGTAGGTTGGGGCACAGTTAATCAAGAAAGTCCATTGGGGGATATGTTCGCGCCCAATGTGGAATCAACACAGTGCATTATTCTTTGGGAACAGAGCAAGCTTCTCTTGCTGAGGGGATATCAAATGTCAGTTGAATCTGAGAGCAAATCTTCACTCAAGGTATGGACTGAGGCATTTGGAATAATCTTCGCTTTGAGCCAGACAGCCCAGTCCCCACTTTGGTTCACTCTGCCTCCTCCATCGCCTCCATCGCCTCCAACGCCTCCAACGCCTCCAACGCCTCCAACGCCTCCAACGCCTCCAACGCCTCCAACGCCTCCAACGCCTCCAACGCCTCCAACGCCTCCTGGGGAATCACAGGGGAAATCACTTATGAAGGTGTCCACTTCATAAGGAAACAAGATCAGAGAATGAACTGGGGTGAAGTGTGTGCTTATATAGTGGAGGTGATGAGGGTGATAATGAGGTACAGGTGTGTGTGATCAGTGCTCAGGAGAGTGATAGGCAATGCGGTGTGATTAGTAAGTGCAGGAACCTGGCAGACCTGTAACACATTTAGGCAGCTGCAGTATTATAAAATGCAGAGTTTAACTACACAATGGCCGCTAAAAAGCAAAACTTGCAGGTCTGTCTCCAGGTCATTGTTTACGTAGCCTGAGGCTTAAATTAGTGCATTTTTGTTTTAAAACGTATAACTTTTGCTGCGGTTACGCCTGGGTCAACACTACTCTGGAGTTTTCGACCCTTGAAAATGGAAACGCTGCCAACCCCGTTTTAGTTTGAAAACTCTGGGGTTGCATTTCAGTGTAGATGGACAAAAATGGAGACTTATGAAAATGAAGGCATGGCTGCCCACATTCGCTCCCTGATTGGGTCTTCTAGATCAATGCAAATCCTTCCCTTAACGCTATGACTTCCTTCGTAGATATCTGATGGCACATACGCTTCCTTTTGAGGCAACAGTGATGTGACATCTCAGAAGGTGGCACTAGCAATAACTATTGTAACTATTTTATTTTAATAGTTGCTTTATTTAACTATTGGAAAAGTAAAAGATTACATGAAGTAAATTAGTTAATTTATTAAAGATATTACTAATTTTAAGTAAATTATTCAATAAAACATTAGCATGTAGCCTTCAACTATTGTTAAAATAAGTAAACTTTTCTTTAAAAAGATCAAACAAAAGTTAGTAATAAAATTAAAAACAAAGAAACACATTACAGGTACCAGAACAAGTGGCAGGTCTATTGCACTTACTTGAAGACTATGCACAGATTTATTTTGAATTATCAGGGGTTTTTTGTCCTGGCCTATCCTGTCCTGACATTATCACAATGTCAAACATCATAATTTCAGATTCAGTCCTGCATTTTAATACAGTCATCACTCCTAAAACTTTGCAGTGTTGCACTTTTATTCAAACTTTTATTCAAATTATGAATGGGTTATATACATGAAGAGAGCAAAGAGTGCTCCCTTTTTAAACAATGAAGCCGAGATCACGACCTATCAGAGGGTACTGGATTGACCCTTATGTATGATAAGATTGGTATCATTACATTTAAAAAAATAAAGTATTGACTTGCTAACCCTGATTCCCTGACTTATTGCAAAGGTGACCTACTGATACTTTTGACAGCACTATTACAGACCAGGGAACCAGGTTTACATATCTGCCAATTTAATCTTTTTCTGACAGTAATTTTTAATGCATGCGATGGAAGAACAAGAACGCTCTTCCAGTCCGCTGACAGGTGTTTTGATGTGGACACGGATGGGACTGTAACACTGAAGAGACAAGTGACTCTTCATGAAGGCCACAAGGTGTTTTCTGTGGATGCTTGGGACTCCAGTGGAAAGAAGCACACGGTATCTGTCAGAGTTGAGCGTGTCAATCATCATCATGAGGACCATCACATGGACACGGTCATGAACATCTCCTCTCCACAGGTACAAACAAGTTCCTTAAAAAAAACGCTGTCAGTACAGTACAAGCCTGTCCTGTTTGCTTTTGTTTCCATTGATGCCTTGTTTGTTGCCATAGTGATTCATTACTCACACCTGTTCCTCATTAGCTTCTTGTTATCTTGTGTATATAAACCTCAGTGTTTCCTGTGTTGATTTTCAGGTCTTGTCCTTGTATGTCTGTTTGTTTGGTGTTCTCAGTTCTGGGCCTCGTTTTCTCTGGTGTTTTTAATTATTATTTTGACTCTTATTTTCATTAAATCTTACTCTGCATTTGGATCCAGGTCTCCCTCATTTCTGAGTTCACCCAGCGTTATGTTACTGCAAGGCCATGATTGAAAACATGGTCGACAATAGTGGCCTTTATATCATCGGAAATGTGCCTATGTTATTGGCCTCTTCTATCTCTTCCTCTGCTTTGCATCCCTACCCTATAAATGGTTATTCACCAAAAAAAAAAGTCAGTAATACTCACCCTCATGTCGTTCCAAACCTGTAAAACTTTCGTTCATATTCGAAACACAAGAGAACATATCTTAAATGAAATCTGAGAGCTCTATGTCCCTCCATTGACAGTCCATGCAACTACCACTGTCACTTCAAAAATTTCATGAAGAGATTAGTCCAAATTTTATGAAGATACACAATTACTTTATATGATGAACAGGTGTTTCACCAGCCTGTCTGAAATCCTGTGCTGACAGCCAGCATGGTGGAATTTGCAAACGGAAAGACTGAATGCTTCTCTAGCAAAACGGATCTGCTTGTGCAAAGGTTTAAGGTTAAAGCGTGCAAGCAGACCATCTACGGGACAAGCCGGATTCCACCATATCTTTATGTACACAATAATAATATTTTACATTGTAATCATTTTATTTGTAATATTTAGCATGTTTGTGTGCTGATGCACATGTGTGTAATAAGCATAGTGTAAGCGCGTTGTGGACCCGCCTTTAGGCTCATATTACTAATGCGCTCTTTAAATAACAAAAAAATACTGCGCTATTGATTTTAGACCAGGTTTCAGTTGGTCAATGGCTCAGTCTATTTAAGTAACCTCAAAATAGCAACTCGCCAACAATGCGCCTGAACACACCTCATTTGCAGACCAGCAGCCCATGGGCGAATAGATGGGCTCAAATGCATTTGCTATTTAAACAACGTAGTGCAGGACGAGAAAATGATAACTGAGTCGGGCTGAAATTAGCCGGGTGTATAATAGGGCCCATAGAGTCTGTCCTCTGCACTTCTATCGCTGTCTGGTTCAGCTCAGCTAGCAAATCAGACCTCAGAAGACTACAGAGGATAGTCCGCACTGCCGAGAGAATCATCGCTACACCCCTTCCCACTCTCCAAGAACTGTACTCATCCAGAGTGAGTAAAAGGGCTGGCAAAATCACTTTGGATTCCTCACATCCACCCCACCGCCTCTTTGAACTGTTTCTGTCTGGCCGGCGCTACAGACAAGTGAGCACCAGAACCGCCAGAATCAAGAAAAGTTATTTCCTCGGGCAGTGAACAGTTCATGAACAGTTAAATGCCCCCACTGGGCAATAAACATGAGCAATGCACAACACTATTTATACTTATATTTATTAAGCATATAATACCTTTTATTCACATTCCCTTGCATTGGTACATAACACCTGTACATACACATATTGTCTATTTTGTATTTTTAATCTAATTAATCACACACTTATCGTGAAATTAAAGTGTAAATTGCAGGTTAACCACCACAACCAATTAATGTGTAAATTAAAGTGCTCAATATGTATATATTTAAACATTTCTGTCTTAAAATGCGTTAAAATAACATTTATTGGGGTTTCTTCAAAGTTAGCATGTTTATTACCGTAACTGGGTGATGATGTCATAAGATTGATTAGTAACCCATACTCTGCTAGATTCCTTCTGTTTGTGGCTTGACTATGGACAATTTTGAACCAGTCAGGCGTGAGAGAGGGGAGGACATTACCAGAAATCATGGCCCTCAAAGAGTTATCAATACTTGTGAGGAAAATGAGTGGAGGGTTGGCCAGGTGTCCTGGTGAGTAGCTAGAGCTAGCCTACGTTAACCTGGTGCTAACCCGGATAGGGAACAAGCCAAAGTCTTTTCAAAATGTTGTCGTCATGTAGAATAGCAAGGAGGGACAACGACTGAAGACATTATTTACTTGCATGGTGTTAGTAGTCTTAATCAGAGATGCACACACTGCACAGGCACAATGGCACTTTTGCTGGCATCTGCAGACAGAGCGCGATATTGGGTGTTCTAAATCGCAACTAATTAGCGATGCTCATTGTCAGAAAAAAAAAGAGATTGATGTCCCTATCGCTGTATTTGACGAGTGTTTTGAATGCGTTTGAGTTTAGTAGAGCAGCTCGACCCGCAACCGGCAAATCTGACGTGCCTCACGCAGCGTCCTGGTTTTGACGTATGCTGCCTGAACCCGTTTGTTTTGCGAATAGCTTACACTCATTTCAGGCAGGATCACGGTCCTCTTGAAACCAGCACACACAAGTGTGTTTACAATTGAGTTACTTCATTAATCAACACCATTTGTGCTAGCTGAGTTAGGTCTCCAATATAACTGCTAGCCTACTTGCCGTTAGACTAATGGTAACTCTAGGTTTGGAGTCCCATTTATGACGTCACGCCCAGCCTATTGGAAGGGAGAGGGAGTGCTTAAAACCACTATGAAACATACAAAACAATGGTGACGGTTCTTATCTTTATGTTTAATAAGCACATTGCATTATCTTCGTGAAAAATGTAACCTGCAATTTACACTTTAAGCATATGCCATTAATTTTTTCACAATGTGCTATATCCAGCAAAGTAAACAATCAGATTGAAGGGTGATTCTCACAAAACTATGTTCTGCAAGCTTCAAGGACCATTGGAGACTCCAAAGGGACACCAAATAACCAAATAATATAAGAAGTCCATATAATTCTATTATATAAAAGAAAATGGACACTAAAGCACCCATGAAAAAAAAAACATTAGAGAAAAAGAAAACCTTTAAAGAATTCACAGTGTATGTGTACATGGCAACCAGAAAGAGCTTGTTTTCATTTTAAATGAGTGAACCGTGAAGCTAAAACAACACATGACGAATCAAACATTATCCTTAGTGTGTGTTCAAACGTCTCAGGTTACGTATGTAACCCTGGTTCCCTGATAGGGAATGAGACGCTGCGTTTGAGACGCGGTGGGAACGCTCTGCGTGATTACGTCGTGAAGCACGTGTAAAATCAGTCCAATGGAAATGTATGCGGAGAAGACCATCCTGCTGCATTACAAATATCAAGAAGGGAAACACCCGAAATTAAGGCCATAGAGGCCGCCATACTCCTAGTAGAATGTGCCCGTACAGCCATAGGTGAAGGCTGTCCGGCCGCTTCATAAGCCATTGATATAGCCTTAGCTATCCATTTGCTCATAACCTGTTTAGATGCAGGGCATCATCTCTTGAGTGACCCAAAGCAGACAAATAATTGCTCAGACTTACGCCACAGGGCAGCTCTGTGTACGTAGGCATCTAAAGCCCGAACTGGACATAACAGGTTAAGTTGTTCCTGATCTGGGGTATTAAAAGCTGGAGGATAAAAGGCCTGCAGCACTATTGGGCCCCCAACATTGACTGGGACCTTAGGAATATAACCCGGTCTCGGGTAGAGAAATGCTTTCATCATCCCAGGTGCAAATTCCAGACATGAAGGAGCAACCGACAGGGCATGCAAATCACCAATTCTCTTGATAGAAGAAATAGCAAGGAGAAACACAGTTTTTTAAAGTGAGGAATTTCTCTGAAACCTCTTCGATGGGCTCGAAGGGAGCCAAAGCCAGACCCTCAAGTACAACGGCCAAGTCCCAAGCCGGTGCTCTAGAGTACAGTGCAGGCCTTAACCTCAGTGTACCACGGAGAAAACGAGTAATTAAAGGATCTCTCCCGATAGAAGTACCCCCCAGAGGGGTGTGGTAGGCCGATATAGCCGCCAGGTAGACCTTCAAGGTGGAAGGAGATAATCTGGCAGAGAAACGGTCTTGCAGGAAATCAAGAACTGAACCAACAGGGCAGTTAACAGGATCTAAGTGACGTTCACCACACCAAGTGGAGAATAATTTCCATTTCAATGCATAAAGTCTTCTCGTGGAAGGAGCTCTGGATTGGAGAATGGTCTACACGACATCAGTCGAGAGACCGGATTCCCTGAGCTGGGCCCCTATAGAGGCCAGGCCCACAGTTTCCACAACTCCGGCCGAGGGTGAAATATCGTGCCCCCTGCCTGGGACAGCAGGTCCCTGCTGAGTGGAATCTCATTGGGAGAGCCGTCCAGAAGAGACACTATGTCCGAGAACTAAACTCGGGTTGGGCAGTAAGGGGCTACTAGTAGCAGACGAGCCCCTTGGTCCTGAGTCACCACAGTAGGGGTCTCATGTACAGAAGGCCAAAAGTAATTACGTTGGACGCAGCTGCCATGAGACCCAACAGTCTCTGAAACTGTTTTACAGTGAGTGACTGCCCTAGTTTCACATTCTTTGCGGCTATGAGAATCGCAGAAATACGTGCAGGAGACAGGCGTGCCTGCATTGTGGTCCAATCCCAAATTACAACTAGAAAAGTGGTCCTCTGAGCAGGGAGGAGCACACTCTTTTTGGTATTGAGCCGCAACCCCAAACTCTTTATGTGGGACAGAACGACATGCCGAACTGCCAACTGCTCTGGCTGAGCTAAAATCAACCAATCGTCGATGTAATTTAATACGCGAATGCCCTGGAGTCTCAAAGGAGACCACGCATTTTGTAAAGGTGCTGGGTGATAAACCTAGGCCAAATTGAAGAACCCGATACTGGTATGCTTCGCCTCCGAAAGCGAACCTCAGGAACTTCCTGTGATGAGGATGGATAGATACATGGATGTACGCGTCCTTCAAGTCTATTGTTACAAACCAGTCCTCGGACTGAATCTGTGATACAATCTGTTTGAGTGTAAGCATTCTGAAATTGAGTTTCTGAACTCTGCTGTTTAAATGGCGCAGATCTAGAATAGGACGCAAACCTCCATCCTTCTTTGGAACAATGAAGTAATGGCTGTAAAACTCTGACTATCTCCTGGGAGTAGAAACCTTTTCTATAGCTCCTTTTTGAAGAAGTGTCAGTACTTCCTGCTCAATAACCAGAGCATGCTGTGAGTAAACTACCGTAGAGAGGACCCCTTGAAATCTGGGCGGACGAGTACCGAACAGAATTCTGTAACCCTTTTCTATTATGTGCAGGACATATATAGAAATATTTGGCAGAAGTTTCCACGCTACCAGAAATTCCGATAAGGGAACTGGCGAGACTGGCCTCTGGATTTCATTGAACAATAATTTCGGTGCCCTGAAGCGGCGAACCGGCAGGGAAAAACCGAACTAACCGTTCTACACCCCTCCTCAGAGGATTGCACGGGGACGCTGACACCTCGGCGCCCTGAAGCGGCGAACCGGCAGGGAACAACCGAAGTGGCAATGCTGCGACTCTTGGAAAATCGCCCCCCGGAGGACGCCAAGGAGGGAAGGTTCCTTGGAATCGTTCCTCCCTGGAGGGGACCACCCTCAGAAGCCTGATGGCCTTGGCGTCAGGAATTCTTCTTAGACCAAGCTCTCTTAGTGATGACAGTCCTCAGATCCTGTCTACCTCTAACAGGCTTGGACTGCGACCGCCACTCAGGAACCCCGTATTGAGGAGGCGCCCGAGCGGCGACGCTCTGTTTTTGCTGAAATCTATGTGCGGAGCTCGTAGACGGACGAGACTGCTCAGGCTTTATGTTACGAGCAGCCTCGGGGACACTGGACCGGCGAGGAAGAAACCTCTGAAACGCAGCCGCTTGTTTCTTGTTTTCTTGAAACCTATCGACAACACAATTTATAGTGTCGCCGAACAGACTTGTAGGTGAAAGCGGTGCGTCCAGAAGAACAGACCTATCTTTATCTTTAATCTCTGATAGATTTAACCATAAATTACACTCCGTGGCCACCAGGGCTGCCATAGAACGGCCCACAGATTTGGCCTTCTCCTTGGTGGCCCGGAGAGATAGATCTGTCGTGCGACACAATTCTCGAATTGCATCAGCACTTACTTCCTCACAATCATACATGTCCCTCAGCAGGTCAGCCTGGTATGCTTGGAGAATTGACATAGTATGTAAGCATGCCGCGGCCTGACCTGCTGCCGAATACGCTTTACCCACCAACAAAGATGTATTTTTTAAAGGCCTGGTGGGTAACGTCATGGCTTTCAGAGATGAAGATGACTCGGGGGAGAGATAGCTCGCCAGCGTGTCTTCCGCACGAGGCATAGTCATATAACCATAGTGATCAATCCCTTGAATTTTAATATAATTACTGGTCTGAGGATTATGCACTCTGAAGACGCCGGTTTATTCCACGATCTCGACACCTCGGTGTGGAGATCGGGAAAAAACGGGAGTTCCCGACGAGGAGGTCGTGATCTAGATGGTAGATAATGTTCATCTAAAAGACTCTTTCTAGATTCAACATCATCATCGGCTGGCCACTCAATATTTAATTTAGTAACAGCACGAGATAAAACCTCCATAAGCTCCTCATCAGCAGGGGTATGAGCTGGCGAACACTCAAAATCCCCCATTTCAACGACATCCAGATCCTCAGAACTGGATAGCCGTAATATTGGTGCCTCAACCTGGGAAGGAGAAACCGCAGAGCGGGCTAGGCTCCAGCAGGTAAGGGCTGAGAAAGGGCGGGGCCCGTCTCAAACCCCGGCGAGAGCGGAGAGATTTCATAGACAAACTCATGCAATGCTCACAGTCAGCCCCCTCGAGGACTGACTGGGTATGCTCCACTCCCAAATAAGCAACACAAAGCTGAAGTGTGTCCCCACCCGTGATATAACGAGGGCAGGGAACAACACAACGTTTATAATCTTGCTTGCTCGCCATAATGATAGATAAATAGATATATATATTGGGCTTGACAGACAACAATGAATAGGACAGATATCACAGAGAGCGCTTGCTGAAGGTACAGAAGCTGTCGCGGTCTGAATTCAGGGGTGCTTTATAGTTTCCTGGTATATGACGTCACCTATGTCGTTGCGGGCTTCCATTGGACTGATTTTACACGTGCTTCACGATGTAATCACGCGTTCAAAAGAGCAAAAGAGCGTTCCCACCGCGTCTCAAACGCAGCTCGAGTTCCCTTGAAAGGGAACTGAAATGTGTCTGTACATAAATGCAGCACGTGATCAGTTATTGAGAACACACATAAACTGTTTGTTGTTTGTGCATCAGTATAACAGACTCTCATGAGCTTACATGTACAATTCCTGAACGTCACCAAAACTGCGCTCTTTAAAAACAATCACAGAATATGACGGAGCTCGTGTTTTAAAGCAAAGCTCACACTAGAATTAATAATACACTAAAAACGCAATTTAGTCTATTCTCTCGGACAGTGGCGTGCACAGACCTCCTCGGGGGCAGGGGCGGAAGGACCAAAAAGGGCAAAAAGAAAAAAAGAAGAGTTCCTTGTTTTGTTTTTTTTTTCGTTTTTTTTATCCTTTATTTCCTTGGCATTCTATGAAAAGATGTGTTGATACAATTAGAATGCATAACACATCAAACGAAAATAGGGAAACTATTATAATATTACTAAATAGTATTTAGAACACAACTTTTATGAATTTTGAAGTGTATGAACAACCCCACAGTTGCATGACTTTAACGTCACCATCACTAAGCTTCCGACAATCCTTTAAGGGGACGTTTACATGACAACGATGTACTAAAAACAGAAGTTTTCGCAAACCGACAAGAACATATAAAAAATCCCCTTCCACAAGGATTTGCGAAAACGACTAAAAACGCTGGACTGAACACGTAATACGCGTGCGCATAACGTCACAGTTTTCGAAATCTTGCACTTTGAAACTCATTTTCAAAAGTTTGCATTTTCAGGGCCCCAAAATGCCAGTGTCATGTAAATGAATGGCTAAAACGTTTTAGTTGAAAACGGTCATATAAACGGCCCCTCAGTCTTTGTTTAAAAACATTTTCCCTGAAAGTTAAAGTTAGAAATGTTTTCAAGAGCGCAATTCCTATATGAATACTATTATATGCATATAGTGTTAGCTATCATGAAATAAGTACCGCTTTACAATAAGCTTTCATTAGTTAAATTTGTTAACATGAACTAATAATGAACTGCACTTCTACGGCATTTATTAATATTAGTTAGTATTAATTTCAGCATTCAATAAAACATTATTAAAATCAAAAGTTGAATTCGTTAAAATTAGTTAATGCACTGACTGTGACATAACATGAACAAACAATTAACAGGTGTATTATTATTAACTAAGATTAACAAAGACAGTAACAAATGTGTTGCTCATGGTTAGTTAATGTTAGTTAATACATGAATAATAAACAAATGAACCTTATTGTAAAGTGTTACTATGAAATCAAAGATATAAATTCCTTACAATTTAGATTTGGACATGGACTGAAGATTTCATTTCACTAAATGTATTTCTTATTGGATAAAAACGAATGGCATTGTCAGACTCAGAATGCGGCTGAAATCGAGTTATACTTTTATTTTAGTTAAGCATAACTCGCATGCTGCCGCAACTTTTACAGTAGCAAGGTAGGATAAATGTAACTTTTCCATATTATTATAATTGTAAGTGGCAATAGTGTATAAGTGTATTGTTATTCATTATACTATTTATAATAATAATAATTATTATTATTATTATTATTTACAATTATAAGAGAGGGGCACAATACATTTTGAGACAAAAGGGGCAGGGGCTTGAGCCTTACACCAAAATCCATCATTGTTCGTTTCACACATGTATTCGATGATCAGTAAAATATGTTGTTGTCATTATTTATTCAAATAAATTCGCGATAAAGTAAAATGCGATCAGACTAAAAGTAGTAAAATGCGATAGGGGGCCCCGGCTGTCAATCAATATCTTCCAGTCACGCGGGCCCCTGATTGGTCCGGGCCCGTAAGCAACCGCGAACCGATAGTTACGCCTGTGCAGCCTTGCCTTCTTTGCATTAGTGCTGTTTTGGACTGATTGTTTGAATGAATTTGATTACTGGATCACTGAAAACTTTCACAGAGTTTACAGCTTAAAATGATCTGATCAAACACAGATGCAGAATCGGTGTAATGGGTTAGAATGGAAATTTAACTGTGTGACGAAAATTACGTTAATGAAGCAGCTTCACATACTTTTGTCAGTTATTTTTCGTAAATTGCATTAAATTATTTGAATGTGTTAAGGATTTTGAAATGAATCGCATGATTTCACGTGTTAACGCTGACAGCACTGATTTTTATGTTATTTTTTATTCACTTATTTTAGTTTCATTATCTGTGTCTTGTCACTGTCTTCTGTCTGTGCATTGGAAGCTGCTGTCATGAAGACAAATTCCTTGTGTTGTAAGCAAACTTGGCAATAAAGTTCATTCTGATTCTAAAGATGCAATTATCCAAATATTTAATGGTTTTGTGCTGTGTTTAATTGTAAAAGAAAAATGTCTTGTTGCTCAGTGTCTTTTACTAACTTTTTCAGATGGAATCTCCCTCTGATGATCTGGTTCTGATGTTTCCAAAGTCTTCAACGGGTCTGAAGAGAGCAAAGAGAGGTTGGGTTATTCCTCCATTCAGTGTGACTGAGAATAGCAGAGGTCCTTTCCCAGAGAGACTGGTCCAGGTAGGAGAAAGTCTGTTTACTTTCAGTAATAACAGCTGTGCCAGTGGTTGAAAAACCATTTCCTTCCATGTCAGTAGCAGTAATTAACAAAGTGTATCTGGAAAATGTCTGAAAAAAAAGTTGTTTTGAAGTGAGTTTGTTCACATGAAATTATCCTTCACCAATGCAAGATCAATTCATAATTTCTCACCTCTCTGTCCAAGCCTAAAGCATTCACACGAATTCCTCCGGTAACAGAGTTGATTGTAAACAGGTTTGGTTTTGGCAGTTCTGGATCTTGCTTGACGATTGAGTAACTGACAATACTATTGTGACTGCAGATGAAATTTAGCTTTGTAGCTAATTCTGGGGCAGTTCTTTACTGTCCATTGTCCCTGATAAATAAAATAAATAAAAATAAAAAATAAAAAAATAAAGTCATGAAGGGAATGTTTAAAATTAGATGAACGAGAAAGTGGTTTGTCTATCATTGACATCTTTTTTTTACTGAATCTTATTGCTTTCTGTATTTAGATAAAGTCGGACTATTCTAAGGAATTTCAGATGCAATTCACAATAACAGGTGAAGGAGCGGATCTGGAGCCTAAGGAAACTTTTACTATTGACAAATTAACAGGGATTCTGTATGTGACTCGGCCACTCGACAGAGAAAAAAAAGCTTCATACAGAGTAAGCTGATTTTTAGTGCATTTCAGCAATGGATTGTCTGCTTGTACTTAATTCTTTGAAAGTTAAAATAAAAAAAAGTATAAAGATTCAGATAAAAAGGCCCTGTGAAATAGCTTGACACACAATTTACTTTTCATGTTTAAAGAGACTTTTTATACTTTTTATTTATATATTTTTATTTTTGTATATCAACTAAAAATTTAATTTTAACTACACTTGCAAATATACACGTCAAATATAACAGACATGGAATAAAAAATACAACTCTAATTTATTTGTGTTTTCAAACAACCTCAGATATTATTTTCTTTACGTGCTTGTATTTCTTCTCCTGTTTTTAGCTTATATCTGATGCGACTGCAGTTGGTCAGAATATCAGGGAAAATCCAATGGAAATTATTGTATATGTGATGGACCAAAATGATAATAAGCCTGTTTTTACACAAAATCCATTCAATGGAAATGTTGCTGAAGCTGCTGAAATAGGTAGGCGTATGATGCAGTTTCTCAATGAAATGTTTATTAGCAGTTTTTTTTCTTTTTCAAATGCCTTTTCAGTTTTTAAACCGAATCAGTCTTTCTTCTCTCACTGAAGGTCATGAGTTTATGACAGTCACAGCCACTGATGCAGATGATCCAAACACTCACAATGGTATTGTCACTTATTTAATCGTCAAGCAAGATCCAGAACTGCCAAAACCAAACCTGTTTACAATCAACTCTGTTACCGGAGGAATTCGTGTGAATGCTTTAGGCTTGAACAGAGAGGTGAGAAATTATGAATTGATCTCACATTGGTGAAGAATAATTTCATGTGAACAAACTCACTTCAAAACATCTTTCTTTTCAGACATTTTCCAGATATACTTTGTTAATTACTGCTACTGACATGGAAGGAAATGGTTATGCAACCACTGGCACAGCTGTTATTACTGTGACTGACAGCAATGATAACGCACCTCAGTTTGAGCAATCCACGGTAATGTATATTAATAAATTCAGAATTTTATAATAAGCATTTTAATTTTATTAATACTTATTTACACCATACATCTCTTTGTTTTAGCACACTGTATCTGTCCCAGAGAATAAAGTTGGGGCTGAAGTGGCCAGACTTGCAGTTACTGATGAAGATGAACCTGGATCTCCTGCCTGGTCAACCAAATATAAGATTATTAGCGGTGACAGGAGTGGGTTTTTCAGTGTCAGTACTGGACCCAGCCAGCTAGAGGGCATCATCACCACTGTAAAGGTACTGTGTGTTGCTCATGTGTTTCCACAGGCAATTGGTTGTGATCATGTTCCTTTAGTAAAAGATGCTTTCTTTTCCATTCAGCCCCTGGACTTTGAGAAGAACAAGCAATTCATTCTGTCTGTGATTGTTGAGAACGATGATCCATTTGTCGGTTCTTTGGCCACTTCCACTGCCACAGTCACGGTGAATGTAGAAGATGTTAATGAGCCTCCAGAGTTTAATCCAAAGGAGAAGGTTATTAACAAACCTGAAGATTCACCAGTTGGTAGTGAACTGGTTACTTATAAAGCCACTGATCCAGACATTGGAAAATCACAGAAGATAACGTAAGAAATGTTTTTTCCCCTCCAAGACAATCAAACCATTTTAATTATTCCATTTGAAAATTCTCTTTGATTTCTCTAGAGATTCAGATCTTTTAAAACAATAAAAATCCCAAAGTCTTCCAGTGATGGATTTTGCATTATTTTTTTTAAACAAAAAGAAATTGACAAACAGCCTTACTAGCACTACTAACCACTAAGAATCCAGACAGTCGCATAGTGTCTGCCCAGATCCGGCCATCATCTGGAACATTCGGATTCCATAGATGTGAGCCGGGTCTGGGCCGACACTGTGTTACTGTCTGGGAACCACCTTAGCAACTGTCTACCTATCAAGGCCTATTTCCCTTCCAATGTAAAATCTCTCATACACAGTGTAAGGAACTCAGCTTTTTGGAAATATTAATAATCAATAATATCTTGTTATTATTAATTATAAATATTTGGGTCAGTTAATTGGATTAACTTGATGTGCCTGAATTAATATTACAATCAATTAATCAGTTCTTCCAACGAACTATTTTGATTATTAATTTATTCTAATAAAGGGTATCTTCCATGGCCACCGAAGAATAATTATTTCTTCGCCTGTACAGTACTTTGAGCCAGTAGCAAAAACCGTGATCGTAAAGTGACTTGTATTGCAAACAAAACAGAACCAAATACATATTATGTACAAGTTTATTAACTAAATATAGATATTTATATCAATATAAATACACTAAACAACATACACACATGAATACATAAATAGGTTAGTGATAGGATGAAATTGGAAACCGGAAGAGGGTCTATGAGAAGAACCATCAGAATTTCATTTTCACATTTCATTGAATTGAATACTTGCATTTGTAATGGGAACAATTCTTGAAGTTGTTGAAAATTGAAGTCGTTGATGGTTCCGGCAGCGTCAAGTGGAAGTTGGTTGAGCGTTCTCTTTCTCCAGGAACGCATGATTGGAAGTGAGGAAGTCAAAAGGATGGGTGATTGGAGTCGTTGTTGGTTGGAGTCTTTGTTCCAAAACTCCTGAGATTGGTTCTTTGTGAGAGAGTCTTCTCTCTCCTGCCTGAGCCAACCTCTGGTTGGAATCGAGGCCTGCTGGGCCCTTGGGGCCCCCGTGGAGGGGGAGGGGGCTCCCCAGTCTCACCAGAACAGTGTTGCGGCTGGATGAAAAAACTAAGAGAGGGCGGTCACTGTTGCCTGCCTCTGATATACCCTGAGAAAAGAACCAACCCCTAAGGTTTGAATGGACCTATGAGTAAGGTGACATGTCCGAGAGGGGAAGCGGCTCTTAGTTGATTTATGGTCTTTGTCCCCAGCATGCTTAGACTGTTCATTCAAGCTCAAATAGACATAACAAATTCACATTGCATTCTAAGAGAAGGTGATGTACATCAAAGTGTGTGTCATTAAATGAGGATTAATTTGCTAGGAAGCATGATACAGGTGAGGTTATATTGACCGTTGGGTGGTTGTTCAACCACATACACCCCAATCAAACATACCATGTTGTTATACCTAATAGTACACGAGACAGTAAATCATCACAGTTTCTGTGAGGCATGTTCCTTCATAGATCAGAGTAACACCGCAAAGTTTATTTAATTAAAGAGGGTCTCTCTCTCTTAAGCATGTGGCGCATGTGGCCACATTCCTTTGAGGTCGTAAAGTCTGTTATCAGTCTTAAAGTGTTCTGTAACCGGACACCCGGCTGACAAAGTAACTTCATTTGTGAGGTTAGTTTTGGGGGAGAGTTTCATAGACCTTTATATTCATTAAATATAGTGAATATGAATAATTAGTGTGGGTCTGATTGGTCCAGACCCTACACAGAATTCAAATCATAGCATGCCTAAATATTCTTTGAACGTCAAAAGATTTAAAACTTCCAGGCAAGAATTAAGTTGTTCTTGCTGAACATTTCTAGTTTAAACCTGTATGTTTGGTTCCTTCCAGGTATAAAATTGGCAGTGATCCTGCCGGCTGGCTGAGTGTTACTCCAGACACTGGAATTATTACAGTCAAGAGCCTCATGGATAGAGAATCTCACTTAGTCAAAGATGGCAAATACAGAGCTATCATTTGGGCGCTGGATGATGGTAATTTGTGTTTTATTTTTTAAGAGAATAATTCTTGCTGGCCTTTTTCTGATGTCTGTGCTTGTGTGCAGGTACTCCTCAAGCAACTGGCACAAGAACCCTGATAATTGAATTGGAGGATGTAAATGACAACGCTCCTGTCATCAGTGAAAGGAATATAAAAATGTGCAATCGTGGTTCAGCCCCAGTGCTTCTCTCTATAACGGACAAAGATGGACCTCCTTTCGCTGGGCCTTTTAGAGTTGAGACCCACGGAGAAACCAGTAAAGATTGGTTCACCTCGATGAATCGCACATGTAAGCAATTACTAATGTTTTAAAGATAAATTAATCTCATTCTCTCATACGTTACACATTGAAATATCTGGCTGGCTTATACATGTCTAACTATTATAATGTGCCCATTTTAGCAACCGGTGTCTTTCTGACACCAAAGTCTTCATTGGAGCAGGGTGACTATAATGTTGTCCTGAAAGTCATTGATCAGGGTGGGTTGGATCAGGAAAGCTCCATTCAAGCAACTGTGTGTCACTGCGAAGGAGAAGAATTTAGTGTCTGTGACGACACTTCTTGCCTAGCAAGCAATACATTCTGTCTTTTGCTAGCATCGCTCACGTTGTATTTGTTTTTTACTTCTTTATAATTCATTAATCATTTATTCATAAGTAATCCTTTATTTTGTTTTCATTTTTTTGCTGATCATTTTACATTCATTATATCTATGTCATCTTAACATTGCTGTAATCATTGTTGTGCTTTATTATATTAAAATGTATTGTTTTACAATTGTTTTGTACTATTTTCACAATTGGTTTTCAAATTTTAAAAACTTGTTTGTACAAATCGCACAACAGATCATCATAAATACACTGTTTTTTAAACATTTCATAATATTCTCTGTTGACATATTTCAAGGTCCAAAATCTCAATGTAACTTTTTAACTCTGTTTTCATATTTTTATTCTTTATTTACCTTTCTTAAAAAGCAGTTGCCTTTTGTAATGTTATGAACATTAAACTTTCTAATTTGCATCTGTTGTTGTTAATTTAAATACATTTGACTATCAATTAATCCAAAAGATTGAATGTTTAATCATAGAATGTTTAATCATAGATTTGTTTAGTACATCTATACTAAAAATATAGTTCCCTTTCAAGGGAACTCGAGCTGCGTCAAACGCTGTGGGAACGCCCCTGCGTTGTGCGTCATGAAGCACGTATGGAATCAGCCCAATGGAGAGATGGAACGTCATAGGCGGGTGACGTCATCGACCAGGAAACTATAAAGCACCCCATAAACACAAGCGCAACAGCTTTCTGTGCCTTCAGTCGCGCTATATGTGAATCTGTCCCTGTGTGAATATTGTCTGTTTTTACATACTCTGCACCACACAAACAATTTATATATATATATATATATATATATATTGAGAGAGATATGGCGAACGAACAGCAGTTTAGGAAGTGTGTCCTTCCCTGCTCGTGTTATTTTACGAGTGGGGATACACACGTTCTTTGTGTTGTTTGTTTGGGAGTGCAGCATGCCCAGACAGCTCTCGAGGGAGCTGATTGTGAGCATTGCGAGCGTCTGCCATTAAGGACGCTCCGCTCCCGCCGGGCGCTCTTCAAGGAGAGCGGTTCGGTGCGTGCTCCCCGCGGTTCGGGTCCCGCTCTTGCCGAGGCAGAGCGACGGCGCATATCGTGGGGATCGCAGATGGATCTCTCAGCGGGGTTAGAGACGGGCTCTGCCTTATCTCTCCCTTCACCTGTGAGATCCAGTGCCTCAGTCCCGTGTTCGGAAGCACGCGCTGCGGTTTCTTCCGCTCGGGCTGAGGCACCAGTTATAAATGAGGGAGATGTGGAGGATTCGCCACCTTACACTCCCGAAAGTGATGAGCTAGTGGAGGTATTAACAAGAGCTGTAGAAAAACTCAGCATTGTAAGGCCAGTGACTAGACAGGAGTCTGTTTCTAAATCAAAATTAGATGAGAGATTTTTGCCGTCACGAGTGCAACCTCCACGCCGGTGCTTGCCGTTTTTTCCCGATCTCCACACTGAGGTGTTGAAATCGTGGAAAAAAACGGTGTCATATAGAGTGTTTAGTCCCCAGACTTCAACATATTCTAATATTGTGGGGGCAAAATCATATGGTTATTCGGCTATGCCTCGCGTGGAAGAGACGCTTGCAAGTTTTCTCTCCCTCGAGGCTGCGTCATCTGTTAAGGCACCGGCATTACCCACCAAGCCTCTTAGAATTATTTCGGTTTTTGTGGGTAAAGCGTATTCGGCGGCGGGTCAGGCTGCGTCATGTCTGCATACTATGTCTATTATGCAGGCATACCAGGCTGACCTGCTGAGGGACGTGAGTGAGAGTGAGGAGGTCAGTGCTGACGTGGTTCGCGAACTGCGTCAGGCTGCTGATTTATCCCTGCGCGCAACCAGAGAGTCGGCCAAGCTAGTGGGTCGATCTATGGCAGCTCTGGTGGCCGCAGAAAGACATCTGTGGTTAAATCAGACAAATATAAAAGAAAAAGAAAAAGCTTTCCTTTTAGACACTCCTCTCTCCCCCCTGGATTTATTTGGCGATGCTGTAAATTCTGTCTTCGATAAATTCCAGGAGAAGGAAAAGCAAACAACAGCTTTTAAGAAATTTCTCCCTTTAAAAATTCATGTCCCTGGGGCTGCTGAGCGGGAGCAGCCCTGGCCGTCTGCGAGCTCATCATATAGGGCGCTGAAGCAGAGTGTCGCGTCTCGTGCTCCCCCTGCTGGACAGTGGGCTCAGCCGCGGCACTCTCAGCCGAAATCTCCCAGTAATAGAACTGATCTGAGTACAGTTATATTAGCTAAGAAGGCTTCGGCTAAGAAGAAGTCTTGGCGCCACAGCGCGCAGGACACTGAGGGTGGTCCCCACCGAGGCGGAAAGGTGTTCACCTCTTTCTACCGTGCCCATTCTTCCTCGGTGCCCTCAGGGGCCCGTTCTGCCAACCCCGCCTTCATGCCGGGGCGCAGACGGTCCCAGCGAGCGATTTCCCGAGGGACGCTCGCTCGCTCTGAGGAGGGTTTCAGAGCGGTTAGACCAGTTGTTCCCTGCTGGTGTGCTGGCTCTGGTTATGGAACAAGAGGTGAAAGCACTCCTTCAAAAGGAGGCTATAGAACGGGTTCCTCCTCCCAGTGTGGAGTCAGGCTATTACAGCCGATATTTCATCGTTCCAAAATAGGATGGGGGGTTGCGTCCAATTTTAGACCTGCGCCTATTGAATCGCTCGGTAGGGAAGCCAAAATTCAAGATGCTCTCTATCAAGCAGATCGTGTCACAAATCAGATCCGAGGACTGGTCTGTCACGATAGATCTAAGGGACGCGTACTTCCACATTTTCATCCTTCCACAACACAGGAAGTTCCTGAGATTCGCCTTCGGGGGCGAGGTGTACCAGCACAGGGTTCTTTCGTTTGGCCTAGCTTTATCTCCCCGCACTTTCACGAAATGCATGGACGCAGCACTAGTGCCCCTGAGGCTTCAGGGTGTTCGTGTCCTCAATTACATCAATGATTGGTTGATTTTAGCTCAGACAGAGCAGATGGCGGTTCGACATTGAGATGTCGTTCTCGTTCATATCAGGAAGTTGGGGTTGAGGCTGAACGCAAAGAAAAGTGTATTACCTCCTCAGAAGACCACTTTTCTGGGTGTCGTTTGGGTTTCGGTTTCGATGCAGGCGCGACTCGCTCCGACCCGCATTGTTTCAATTCTCTCAGCTGTGAAACAAGTAAAGCTAGGCCAGTTACCTACTGTAAAACAGTTTTAGAGACTGTCGGGTCTGATGGCAGCAGCGTCCGACGTTATACCTTGCGGCCTGTTGTACATGAGATCGCTACAGTGGTGGCTCAGGATCAAGGGATTCTCCCCGAGGGGAAATCCGCTCCGCACGGTCAAAGTAACGCGGCGCTGCCTTCGTGCTCTGGTCATGTGGAAAGAAACTTGGTTCCTATTCAAAGGGCCTGTGTTGGGGGCTCTTTGTCGTCGCGTAACGCTAACGACGGATGCTTCACGTCACGTCTGTTCGCCTTTCCCCCGATTGTTCTGCTACCTGGAGTTCTGGAGAGGGTTCGCCGGGACGGGGTCAGCCTACTATTAGTAGCCCGTTCTGGCCGGCCCGAGTATGCTTTGCGGACCTGATTTCTCTCCTGGACGGCTCTCCCTTGGAGCTCCCGGTCAGGAAGGATCTACTCTCTCAGGCGGGCAGCATGATATTTCACCCCCGCCCAGTATTGTGGGCTTGGCCTCTGAGGGGGCCCAGCTCATGAACTCTGGTCTCTCAACCGAGGTTGTTGAGACCATTCTTCACTCCAGAGCTCCATCCACGAGGAAGCTTTATGCCTTGAAGTGGAAACTCTTCACTTCTTGGTGTGGAGAGCACCTGCAGGACCCAGTTAACTGCCCAGTGGGTGCAGTGCTGGAATTCCTGCAGGAGCGCTTCTCCACAGGGCTATCCCCCTCCACACTAAAGGTGTATGTGGCGGCACTGGCTGCTTACCACGTCCCTTTCAGTGGAGTTTCTCTTGGGAGACACCCGCTTATAACTCGTTTCCTTCGTGGCACACTGAGGCTGAGGCCAGCAGTTCGTACGAGGGTGCCGGCCGGGGATCTGGCCATCGTATTAGAATGTCTTTCCCTAGCTCCTCTTGAACCTATCGAAGAAGTTCCTGAGAAGTTTCTCACGTTTAAGACTATCTTTCTTCTTGCTATCTCCTGAACTAAAGAGAATCGGGGATTTGCAGGCTCTGTCGGTTTCACCCTTGTGCCTGGAATTTTCGCCTGGCATGGTTAAGGCTTTTCTGCATCCTAGACCAGGTTACGTTCCCAAGGTCCCTACTAATGTTGTTAGACCTACAGTTCTGCAGGCCTTTTATCCTCCTCCATTTCTGTCGTCTGACCAGGAGAAACTTAATTTACTCTGCCCTGTTAGGGCGTTAGACGCCTATGTCCACAGAACTGCCCTGTGGAGGAAGTCAGAACAACTATTTGTGTGCTTTGGGCCACCCAAGAAGGGGTGTCCTGTGTCTAAACAGAGAATGAGCAAGTGGGTGGTCGAGGCTATCTCACTTGCCTATGAGTCGGCTGGTCAGCCTTCACCTTTGGCTGTACGAGCCCACTCTACCAGGAGTATGGCGGCTTCTAAAGCCTTACTGTCAGGAGTTTCCCTCAGTGACGTTTGTGATGCGGCTGGATGGTCTTCACCGCATACTTTCATTAAGTTCTACGACCTAGACTTAAGTTCTACCCCTGGGGCACAGGTGCTCTCGTCCTCTGTGCGCTAGTTCTCACATGGCGGTCACTTGGTCCTATGGCGACGTGGGTATTAGCGTTCCCACAGCGTTTGACGCAGCTCGAGTTCCCTTGAAAGGGAACGTCTCGGTTACGTATGTACCCTAGATCCCTGATAGGGAACGAGACGCTGCGTCATTCCACCATACTCCCGGCATTCCCGCTAGCGCTTCCTTCAGGCCTATCAGAAGCTGTTGCGCTTGTGTTTATGGGGTGCTTTATAGTTTCCTGGTCGATGACGTCACCCGCCTATGACGTTCCATCTCTCCATTGGGCTGATTCCATACATGCTTCATGACGCACAACGCAGGGGCGTTCCCACAGCGTTTGATGCAGCGTCTCGTTCCCTATCAGGGAGCTAGGGTTACATACGTAACCGAGACGATTCTTTAAAACTGGTTTGCAATTTCCAAAACAGATAACCAAATTTAATAAATCTTTGTTAGATTTTAAGCAATATTGTGTGTGTGTGTGTGTGTGTGTGTGTGTGTGTGTGTGTGTGTGTGTGTGTGTGTGTGTGTTTGTGTGTGTGTGTGTGTGTGTGTGTGTGTGTGTGTGTGTGTGTGTGTGTGTGTGTGTGTGTGAGTAGCAATGCCCTGTAAAAATCCACAATAACTTCAAATCTACTGTAGAAAACACAATAATCAATTATGTCCTGAAGAAAATCACAGTAACCAATTATGGACTATATAGAGAAGGAAAACACAGTACACTGGCAGCTGGGTTGCCAAAAAATTGCTGCACTTAAACTGACCTAATTGTAATTCAATTACATATATATATATATATATATATATATATATATATATATATATATATATATATATATAAATATATATTTTTTTTTTTACTGTGAGGAAAGAATACAGGACACTAATGTATTCTTTAATAAAACTCTTCACAATGACTTGACTTGTCTTTAGTCCTCAGTTGTAAGTCGCTTTGGATAAAAGCGTCTGCTAAATGACTAAATGTAAACTTCAAAAGATAAGGATCCTGACGACCAGGTCATGCTTCTCAACCAACTTACCTCCTATGGGCTGGTGATATATGGAAATAGCAGCAGCATAAACTTTGAGGGTGGAGGGAGACAGCCTTCGCTCCAACCTGTGCTGCAGGAAAAAAAAGCAAGACACTGATCGAACATCTTCGGGGGTCGAGAGGAACAGCACACGGCGAACAGGTTTTACTTCAAGGCGTAAGCGTAAGCGGGAGGAGTCACCACTCTTCAGGAAGCACAGCTCAGGATATCTCATCGGCCATATGGTTGAGCAGTCCGTGGAAGCCAGTGCTGAAGCAGTCTTATATGAAGCAAGCCGAACGGTGTCACAGCTGCTGCGGCTGCCATATGCCCCAGGAGCCTCTGAAAGAATTTCATGTGGGACTGCCGTCCTGCCCTTGAAAGTTTTCAAGCACCGACGAGCATGTTCCTCTGTGAGGCGTACTGACTGTTTTATCGAACCCAACACCATACTGAGAAAAGATCCTGTGTTCACACAACTTGTACTGTGCTTGTATCAGCCAGTAGTCGAGATAGTTAAGAATGTGAACGGTGAGTTCCTTCATGGGAACAAGGGCTGCCTCAGGGAGACAGGGACAACCCGAAGGATAGGACTTTGTACTTATACGCTCGACCCTCGAACACAAAGCGCAGAAACGCCCTGTGTCGAAGAAGAATCGAGACATGAGAGTAGGCATCCTTCAGATCATTCGCTGCAAACCAATCTTGGGGACAGACCCATTTGACCATCGACAGCTTTCACTGAGGGGGGATGCCGGGCGAACTGAATCTCATAGCCTAGCCTGATGGTCCGAGTGAGCCAGGGTGACGGGCTGGGGAGCGCTAGCCAGGCTCTCAGAGGCCGTGCAAGCGGGACCAAAGGGACCACAGTCGTACCCGCAGTGGGGCAGCTTCTTTTCCCCCTTGGGGTAGTATTTGTTTGAGTTTTGTTTCATTTTTTTATTAATAAAAGCCCTTTATTCTTCTGTGATTGAGTCCTCTTCTCATCCCTTACCCACAACCTGACAGTAGGCTAATCAGTTTTACACTATACTTTAAAAAAATAGGACTGAGGCATATTAACTACAATCTCTATGAATGACTAAAGAGATTATGGAAGATACAGGCATTAAATGAAATGAAAAATAATTCCCTGTTTAGTGAAAGTCTTCTGTTTCGCTGACTGTGTGAAAAGGGTTTTGACAGTGGCTTAATACATGTTAGCAATGGGGGGGAAAAGATGAGAATAACAGTGTGGGCTAATATTAATATCATGATGGTAATGCAGACTGTATAAAGATTTTTGTATGAAGTGACTTCAGAATTGAAAGATTGTTTGCAAATATAAAAAATAAACTGCTGTTTTGACCAGAATGTTTTGTGTAGGCAAATAATGCTAAGTAAAGTATAAATGTGTAAAAGTTGTAGGCTACTTCTCCTACTGTAGCCTACACCTAAACTTTTTCTGGACTTCAATTTTTGCACACTGTGGAAATGCTTGTGTTCCCAAACACTTGTTTCACCAGGTTTCTGAAAAACATGTGACCAGAAACTTCCCTTGAAGTTATTTAAAATGGTAACAGATACAGTTTTAAAAATAATAGACCCCCTTGGATCCAGTCAAGTCATAAAAATACTGTACTAAATTGTGAAATACTGATATACTGTAGCCTTTATTCACCGGAAAATGCAGGTATTTAAAATTTTGAGTTTAATTATTTTAGTTATTTATGTTCTAGCAAATTTACCTCACTTCATGCCCCTCCTTTAGGCGACTCCGCCCCCACCCCCTAAAAAACAAATTTGCAGGATTTATGCAACTCAAGCAATTAAACAGCTGCACAATCTTAAAAACCAACAAGGAAGTATTACCTAAAGGACCTTTTTAAGACATTTTGCTTTGAATTGCGATAATGAAGATTGTGCAATTGGCAGTTATTATTTTCCTCTGTAAGGTAGGATTTTATTCAGGGCACTTTCCAAAAACTTTGGATCTCTTTAGTGTGATCCAGTGATCTCTTTATGCAAAACACTGAAGCAACTGAAAATAGTAAAATATTTTTAGTATTTGACAAAATAATCAATCTACAAAATGCAATCTCTTTAACCATGGTTAAACTGAGGAATATAAAAGGGCCCCTCAACAGGGCATGCCATTGCTCCTCAAAAGCTTCTTATTCTGGATTTATCTGCCCATGTTTTGTTAGAATTCCCAGCAACACAGTGTTCTCATTCTCATTTTCTCGTTTTTTTTTTTTTCATAAACTACACGAGGACACACACGAAAAAAGTTTTATTGGGCTCAAGAATCTGTAATGCTTGTAAGCCGATCCCTCTTCAGCTCTCATCAGTCAAGTCAAGTCACCTTTATTTATATAGCGCATTTTACAATACAGACTGTTTCACATCAGCTTTAGATAACAGGAAAATAATGTTGTAAAAATATTGTTAAATATAAAATTAAATGTCCCCAACTAAACAAGCCAAAAGCCAATGGTGACAAAGGCGAAAAAGGTAACAGTGGCAAGGAACCAAAACTCCATCAGTGACAGAATAGAGAAATAAACCTTGGGAGAACCCAGGCTCAGTCGGGGGGGCCAGTTCTCCTGTGGCCAACGAACGAACAGTGTATGATTATGATTCAGGCAGCATTATAGGTCAGAAGTCAGATGAGATCAGAACTTTCACAATATTTATCCAGTTCATCTGGTTGGGTCGGAGTCATCACGCTGGTATGGAGACGAGTTTGTTGAGTTGTCCATGAGGCCTCAACAGTGTTGATGAGGCTGGCACTTCAGGGATGCTTTGTCGCCGTGTCCATGTGATGGTTCTTCATCAGATCCGGATATGGCCTGGATCCGGCGGACTGTGGTAAAACTCGGGATAAACAGAGAGACTAATATTAGCGTAGACACCATCTTCTTCACCTTCTTATGATGTACCGAGTACATCAGGATTTATGGGAAGTGTTTCCGGTTCCGGCTGATCTAAACTATGCAGCCTAATATTGAATTATAGAAGTCTATAATGTGTTATATGAATGCTAGGTCAAAGAGACGTTTTTTTAGTCTAGATTTGAACTGACAGACTGTGTCTGCTTCCCCGGACAATGTTAGGAAGATTGTTCCAGAGTTTTGGTGCTAAGTAGGAAAAGGATCTACTGCCAGCAGACGATTTAGATATTCTAGGTATTATCAACTGGCCAGAATTTTGTGATCGCAATAGACGTGAAGGACTATAATGCGTTAAGAGCTCGCTCAAGTACTTTCCACTAATACCGTTTCCTTCCACTCTGAACACAGAAATGTGTAAAATCGATTGAGAAATGTTTTAATAATTATAAGTAAATAATACATGAAAAGAGTAGCATATAGCCTTAAAACTCAGGAAACCAGGTTTACATGTGACAAAATGTTTTATTGAGCCAATTGAATCTCTTTTTCTGACAGTAATTTTTAAATGTTTTTAGCAGTTTTTTTCTTTTTCAAATGCCTCTTCAGTTTTTCCACCGAATCAGTCTTTCTTCTTCTCTCACTGAAGGTCATGAGTTTATGACAGTCACAGCCACTGATGCAGATGATCCAGAGACTTACAATGGTATTGTCACTTATTAATCGTCAAGCAAGATCCAGAACTGCCAAAACCAAACCTGTTTACAATCAACTCTGTTACCGGAGGAATTCGTGTGAATGCTTTAGGCTTGGACAGAGAGGTGAGAAATTATGAATTGATCTCACATTGGTGAAGAATAATTTCATGTAAACAAACTCACCTGAAAACATCTTTCTTTTCAGACATTTTCCAGATATACTGTGTTAATTACTGCTACTGATCTGGAAGGAAATGGTTATTCAACCACTGGCACAGCTGTTATTACTGTGACTGACAGCAATGATAACGCACCTCAGTTTGAGCAAACCACAGTAATGTATATTAATACATTCAGAATGTTATAATAAGCATTTTAACTTTATTAATACTTATTTACACCATACATCTCTTTGTTTTAGCACACTGTATCTGTCCCAGAGAATAAAGTTGGGGCTGAAGTGGCCAGACTTGCAGTTACTGATGAAGATGAACATGGATCTCCTGCCTGGTCAACCAAATATAAGATTATTAGCGGTGACAGGAGTGGGTTTTTCAGTGTCAGTACTGGACCCAGCCAGCTAGAGGGCATCATCACCACTGTAAAGGTACTGTTTGTTGCTCATGTGTTTCCACAGGCAATTGGTTGTGATCATGTTCCTTTAGTAAAAGATGCTTTCTTTTCCATCCAGCCCCTGGACTTTGAGAAGAACAAGCAATTCATTCTGTCTGTGATTGTTGAGAACGATGATCCATTTGTCGGTTCTTTGGCCACTTCCACTGCCACAGTCACGGTGAATGTAGAAGATGTTAATGAGCCTCCAGAGTTTAATCCAAAGGAGAAGGAGATTCAAGGAGATTCAAGCAATACATTCTGTCTGCAATGATTCATCTATCGAGCCTTTTCCCACTTCTGCTGTGAAGAAGTAAACAAGGTTACATCTTAAAGAGAAGTTTATTTTATAATTGAATTAGAGAACACAGCACTCCCTGTGTCAAGAATCTGGGCCATGCACTTCTGGTTGGTCACCACCAGAGGTCACCCACTCACAGTATGGATTCTTGCACTTCACTACAATCCCCATCATTCATTGCATTGACGACACACACACAGCTGATTCCACTAATCATGCTCACACCTGAGAACTATTGCACACTCTTTATTAGCCTAACGCCGGGTTCACACCGGACGCTGAAGCGACGCGGAACGAAAAATCACGCGCGGTCCGGCCCCTGCCTGTTCACACCAGACGCGTATTCTTCGCGCAGATCGACAAGCGCTTCTGCTCAGTTGTTGTTTATTCAGAGCTATTTTTTTACATCATGGGTAAGTAAATAACCTCATAATATAAATACACCATATTTCTGTAACCAAGAAGTTTGTACACTTATTTTATTAATCCGTTGTCGAGACACACACGCAGCCAGAGAGAGAATATGGTAGACAGTTATAGTAGTATATATACCGTTGAAATATACATCCTCTCTTCAAATTTATTACATCTATTTTCCTCTTCCTGTTTCCCAGTGCGAGTAGACAGGAGGAGAGCCCTTGCCCTTTATCTTTTGATTATAGGGTATTATAGGGTATTTTAATTTGAAAATTGCTTATATTTTGACAATTGACCGGATGGTCGAGTGTTCTTGGTGTAACTTCCTGCCGGAATTGACGAGGATCACTCGCGGCTCGCGGAAAAAATAGACCAGACGCAGAAACTGCCGCTTCACGGCGCGTGCGCTCCGCATCTGGTGTGAATGACACCATAGGTTAACATGGGCGCAGAAAGGAAGCCGCCTTCGTTCCGCGCCGCTTCAGCGTCGCTTCAGCGTCCGGTGTGAACCCGGCGTTGGACTTCCTCTCTCTGTTGCCGAGTATTGTATACTTCTTGTTTGCTGTGTTTTTAACATGCTTTCAGACAAACAATGTGTAAAATTCATAAGGGGACAGCATTGCTGAGTATTTTCTCCTTAAAACTACAGTGAACCAAAGACAGTCTCTAAAACACGGTATGAAATCGCTGGTGTTTCTGACGTCACAAACTACCATGAACCAATCACGTCAACACGTGAGCAGGCTTTAGCATATCATTACAATGACGTGAAGCAGGGGAGTCTCAAGAAAAGCCAGATTACACTGGCATATTTTTCTGTTGATATGAAAAATTGGGTACTTTTAGCAATATAGCAGGTAAATTTTGTATATGATGTATATTACGATGTTATGATGAACTATATGCCTTTGTTCAAGCGTTTGTAAGGATGCTGATTTCTAGAAGTCAGCTGTCTAACTCTGAGATGGCGAACGGGAAAATGGTTTGTGTAACATTAGCAACACATTATTAGCTGTTTGATAACATAGTCAAGCAAAAGGCTAATCATATTAATTACCGTTATGTGTCCGACGTTGTAAAGAGCGATCCCATTGTGACGCATTTACCTTAGTAAGTAAGCTGAGTGAATCTGTGAGCTGGCGTGAGTGGAGGTGTTACGTTCAAGCTATTGTAAGTCATGACATTTTTTTTTCACAGGAAACAAAACATTTAAATATGTAATTTTGGTGATCAAAGATGAGTTTTATGGGATAATATAATTGACTATTAGGGGGGCTTTAATTGCATTAATGGTATTAGATGATTAGTTAATTGCATTTGATAGATTATGTTTTCAATAAAACATTTGCAATGGGTTTGTAAAAGATGTTTTCATGCATGTTTGGGCTGCGTGTTTGTTGCATTTACAGTGTTTTGACCAGCAGGCGTCCCCAGTATGTGGTTTAAAATGCTTCGAAACAGTGAATCATTTTGCGAGTGATTTGTGTCTGTTGATTCAAAGATTTGAAAAACGTTGTTTCTCCCATCACTCGCTCCCTGCGTCTGCTAACACACATCTCTGCCATTCCTTCTTTGACTTAAAATAGAGTACTTCCTTATGGTAAAACTACATGTTGCCCTCTAGGGGTTAGGATGAAAAGCATAACAGTTTGTTAAACATGTTACAATGTTACAATGTTCGATCCCTTCTATCTCAGAGAATTGAGGTTACGTTAGTAACCAAAAAGTTCCTCTTTCGATAACTGTTTACTCACATTGCGTCGATATTTGGCGCTATGGGAAACGCAATCCAATAGCGCTGTGTTATAAGCACGGGACTGTTCAAGCCCAAAAGACTTTTCACTCTGTCTATTTCTCTCTGGTGGGATGAGCTAGCAACCTCTACCCAAACTGCTGAGACCATCACATCTTTCAAGAAGCAGCTTAAGAAACAGTTTCTGCAACCACAGCATTAAACCAAGGCTCTCATGCACTTAAACTTTTCTTCACTGCATTTCTGCTTTCTTCCTAATCTAGTTGTCCGGTAAACCTTGCATTGTATAATATGAATAATTTGTTGCTCAACGAATTCCTCTCTTGTAAGTAGCTTTGAATAAAAGCATCTGCTAAATACATAAAAATAAATGTAGCAATGGTGTATAAAACTTTTCCAATTAACATCAAAGTATTATGTTTTCTTTTGTTTTTATGATTAAATCAAGTCCATTTACCAATATTCTAGGATTATTGTAAAATGTCTATTTTATGTAAGTTCAAATAAAAATCACATAACAAAATTCACAAGTTATCTTAGTTAACACAAACCAAACCTCTTAATCTTAAATTGCAATGGATCAGTTTTCAAACTGTGTCCCAGTGATTATGGGATGGATGTTTTAGACATCTTAAATACAGGTCATAAAACAGAGCTTTATCTTTAAGCACATGCAATTAATATTGTACTGTTTATTAATGTATCTATTTAGCACTCATAGGGCATCCTTTCATCTGATTTTAAGTTATGATGCAAAAAGTGAATTTGCTGCTAGAAGTAAAAAAAAAAAAGAATCTGGACAAATTTAACAATGAATTTATGCTATATTTAAGTCTGCTATATTTAACTCAGAGATACATGTGAAGGAAGACAAACCAATGAACATTGGCCAGTGAGATTTGCATGCCTCGTCACACCTACCCGAACATACGGGTATAAATAGGACTGGCATTACTCACTTCATTAATGTTTTGCTAAGGAGCTGAGACAAGAGCCCGGCCATTCAGCGGTGCTTCAGGGCTGTGGGAGAAGGACGTAACGTGTCCATTCCCTCCTTCAGGGAACGGGGCTTACATTAGTAGCCTAAATGTTCCCATTCAGTCAGTCAAAGCCACTGGAAAGCGCCAAAACCACTGAACTGTGTTATGAGTGTAAGATGCATTTCCAGTTCTTTGCTAAGTTACCTGCTCGAGTCACTTTATGACCCTTTTATTGCGCACACATACACAATAATCATCCACAAACTAGATAGCCTGAATGCTACCGCTACACTAGTCTGTCAGCTGGATATTAGTGACGTTATTTAGCCTGTTAGTTTGCTAGTTAGGTTGTAAACCTGCAATGAAAACACAAATACAAATACCAAAATTAACTAATGAAATTACACAATCATGTGATATTAATTCTTGATCTGACTTACTAGCAATGCTTGTTTTATAGTCACTCACCGGCAAGGCTTACCAGTCCTGACTATCAATAGAATGAAAATGAAACCTTAAGATGACGACTGCACACTGTGACTAATTAACCATACACAGACACACAATCTGGAGACCAGGAATGATAATAAAACAAACCTGTAACCTAGTAAGATTATAACATATATGAAATATAACATAAATATGCCTGCATTTGGAATAAGGCGGTAAATGTACACACTTATTTCCTCAAATACCATAGAACATAATGATAGCATCCATCGCTTGTAATATATATATATATATATATATGTATGTATGTATATGTATATATATGTGTATATATATATACAGGGTATATATATATATACAGGGTATATATATATATATATATGTGTGTGTGTGTGTGTAAACACTAGTTACACCTACTGGAAAGTTCTACAATGCAGATGCTGGCAAGCTGGCACATGCCGAGTTTGCAAACTGCTTTCACAATGCTATAACCTACAGAGCGCCCCATGTAAGCCAGAGTAGTCCTCCATACCAAGAGGGATGGAAGGACAGGGTTTACTTTGGGGGTGGACAAAGCTGCTGTTCCTACCCCAGGAAAGAGTGCTTCAGAACTCAATTCCCATTGTTTTTCAGCCATTACCAAAATGCTGGGGAAGCATGCCCAATCCCAAAGTAGGGGAACACTATGGACACCACACCTTGCCTGAAGGTAGGTAACGTGTGGAAGTACACATATGGACTGACCCATAGGGCAGTGCTACATATGAAAGGTCTCTGTGATAGATCCTACCTAGCCTGTAGCGAGGTACCGAGCCAGTCTTCCCATACATTACCTGTTTGTGCTCAACACACGGGAAGAGACCGGCTCCACTCTGAGATTCTGTTGGGTGATGGCCAACCAGCAGCTCTGCAGATGTCTGCCAGAGATGCGCCGCGTGGCAACTCCCAGGACGAGGCAAAACCCTGAGTGGAGTGAGCCCTTACCCTGAGGGGACCGGGTTAGGAACTCACCTTGGGACTGGTAAGCCAAGGCGATGGCATCCACTATCCAGTGGGCCAACCTCTGGAGACAACCTTTCCCTTCTGCTGACCACCAAAGCAGACAAAGAGCTGCTCTGAGCTTCTGAAGCTCTGTGTGCGGTCCACGTAAACATGCAGTGCGCGAACGGGACAAAGCACCACGAAGGCCGGGTCTGCCTCCTCCGGGGCCACCTGGTCCCGAAAAGGAGTGGTGGGAACTTAGGGCACATATACGGGCCGGGGTCACAGGATGGCGTGAGACAAGGCCGTTCTGAACTCAAGGCACAACTTGCTAACTGAAAATGCTTGCAGGTCCCCTTCCATCTTGAAGCAGTCAGGAGCACTGTCTTTAGAGACAGATACTTGAGCTCAACTTACTCTAGGGACTCGAAGGAGCTCTCTTTAAAAGGACAACAGAGAGGTCCCAGGAGGGGATGAGGCGAGGCACTTTAACCTCCTGGCACCTCTCAGGAACCTGATGATCAGGTCGTGCTTTCCCAGTGACCTGCCATCAACAACATCGTGATGAGCTGCGATGGTGGAAACATAGAACTTCAAGGTGGAGGGCGACAGCCTCCGCTCCAAGCCCTCTTGAAGGAAGGAAAGCACAGAGCCGACCAGGCATTTCCAAGGGTCTTCCCATCGAGAAGAACATCACTCACCACTCTACTTCAAAGCATAAGCGTGCCTCATGGAAGGGGCTCTAGCTGAAGTGAAAGTGTTGACTACTGCTGGAGGTAGGCCACTTAAGTCCCATCCAGAGACCACACGTAAGAGGAGCATCAGTTAAGAAAACCAGGTCTGGTTGGGCCAGTACGCAGCAACTAACAAGACTTGCTCCTCGTCCTCCCTGATCTTGCAAAGGGTCTATGCGAGAAAGCTCACTGGGGGAAAGGCCTGCTTGCATAGGCCCCAGGAGAAGCTGTATGCCAGTCCCCAAATCGTCTCCAAATCAGCTGGACCGCCTGGGGATGGAGTCTCCATTCTTCAGGGAACATGAGCTGTTGTGAGCATGTCGGCTGCACAATTGAGCTAAGCGACCTAAGCCGCTGCTGACTCCAGAGGAGGAGATGGCGGTCGAGCTGCGACAAGCGATGACAGTTTAGACAACCTTGACAGAGGATGTACGCTATGGTCGATGTGTTGTCCGTCCGGACCAGTACATGCTTGCCATGCTCAATGGTTGAAACCGGAGCAGGACAAGGAGTGCTGCTAGCAACTCGTGGCAATTGATATGCCACTGCAGTCGAAGTCCTGTCCAGGAGCCCGAGGCAGCATGCCCGTTGCAAACGGCACCCCAGCCAGTGGTGGAGGCATCTGTCGTGACAACAACATAGCTGGACACTTGTTCTAGAAGCACCCCGGCCCATAAAAAGGCAAGGTCTGACCATGGGCTGAACGTTTGGTGACAGCTTAGTGTGAAGGCCACAACGAGCGTGCCATGGCACCATGCCAGCGTTAGAAGCCTTTGAGAAGCCTTAAAAAATGGTTTTGGGCAGTAAAAGGTGCCTTTCATGTCTTCTGAAGCTCCTCATGCGGGAAGAAAGGCACTTAAGCGTCGTGCGGCTGTGAACCGCGCCACACCCAAGAACCAATCATCCAACCGTGAGTGCTCAGGACACAGTGGAGGGTTTCACTCGAAAGCATGAATCATCTCAGAATCCGATTTGGCACGGGCTACAACTCCAGAGAGGAGCAGCTCGGCTTCCTCATTCCTCTCCGGAGGACAAAAGCCCAATCCCCGAAGCAGCAATCGACATCCGATCCTCATCCGGAGCACCAAATGAGATACAATGTGCCTCACATGAGGGACCCGCACAAACATTCAGCAACTCGATGGCACATGGCATGCTAGAGGAGTGGGAGGTTCGTGGGGGCGGACCCGACGAAGAAGCTCCTACTGTAACCCTCAGGTCTCCCAGAGTGATTACCAGACCCACTGCTCTACTATGAGAAGTGACGTGGGACTGGGTAGCAGCAGAGGGGACTCATGCCTCCATGAAGGAGACTCGTGACCGCAATGCTAACATGGACATGCCCTCGCAGCATGCACCATCCACAAATGCTGTTTGTCAAGGCATGTGAGACAGCAATCATGGCTGTCAGCAGTATTGGGAAATATGGGATGAATATAGTATCAAAATGATTAACACGTGCAAGCACACTTATCAATGAACTTGATACATGTTGCAGAAATGTTCTATCCATGCCTTTCAACTTGCGTGTGCAAAATTCAAAAATGAATGAATGTGTAGCAATTTGTACAAATAGAGACATTTTTGTGAATACAAATGTTTTCTTTTGTATTAGTGTATCATAATTTGTGCAAGCAACAAAGATGTGCATGTGTGGATCAGGGGACGCTTGTCCATTCATTGAGTTCTTTTCTGATTCGATCTCATTTAATTCATTTGGATTTTGAGACTTTCTTTTCGCTGTTTTTAAGCATTTCACAACCCACACACAACTACAAATGAATAGGTCTGGTGCTAATTATTAATGTGTGCACAACTACCCATTTATTTGACAAATTCACAAATGTGCGTCGCTACATTTAAACGAATACAATACAACTTGTGTGTGCAAAATCCAGAATCACATGAATGTGCAGCATTTTGTACAAATAGAGACATAGTTGTTAATACAAAACCTCAATTTTGTATTAATGTAGGCCAGAATTTTTGCATGCAACAAGTAAGATGTGCATTTGTGGATGAGGTGACACGCGTGCATTCATTGACTCGCTTCTGAGTCGATCCTATTTGATTCATTTGGATTTTGAGACTTTCATTTCGCCGGTTTCGCCTTGCACGATCCACACACACACTGTCTGAGAAAACCTGCTACCACTAGATGGCAGTATTCTGCTAAAACAGACAACGGCAGCGTAATCAAGCGTGATCCCCATTTAAAACGCATTAATGTGAGTGATATTAAATTGAAACACCAAATTTAGTACACAATATAGGCCTACTACCTTATTAATAAAGCATACTTTATAGAGGCAATCAGATTATGAACAGCTCAAATAGAAAACCATTATAAAACGCTTCACGTGCAATAGCGCATTGCATGATCAATAAAGTGTATCGGCTACTGAGTTTTAATATCACCGTCTTACTGCATTGACGTTAAGCTTTTTCGTACTAAATGGGCTCTATGGGAGGAAAACTATATAGCCTACAGACAAGAGCCTATATGAACTCGACGCGCAACGTTTCACGTTAATGGCATTTTCCTTCCTGAGCCTGTTAAAAATAAATAACTTAACATGAAATTCTGCAGTTGCGTTTAACTTTGCATGGGTAGGGGAGAGCAACCGATCCGAGAGCGCAGTAAAGTAAGTTTTAGGTTTGATATTCGCTACATTTTCTAAAGGGACTATCTGCAAAATCCACTCATCACAGTCAAAAAAATATATAAACGTCCAGTCATTCATTCAAATGAACGATACCAAGGTTATAGTAAATGCCTAGTGGACAGACTGACTTAGCCTACTGTATGTCCAGCCAATATCTCGATTGAACAGTAACAAAAAAATAATTACTGTAAAATGTTTTTCTATTCATGTTACAAAGGTTGTAGTACATTCCTATTGATAGTCAGGTGAGTATTTGCATCATTGATCTGTAGTAGCCTACCAAAAACCCTTTTGGTGAATTACAGTAATTTTTTTTATAAAAAAGTAATTGTTTACTGTAAATAGGCTACATGAAGGGAGGTATTGGGATATTTTCACCTGTAGTAGGCCAGTCTAGTCACTAGGAACATACTACAACCATTTTGAACTTGAAAAAAACCCTTTTGGTGAATTACATTATTTTTCTGCAGAATACAGGCTACATAGGCTACATGAAGGGAAGTATTGTCCAAATTTGACTTGTAAGTCAGCAGGAACCTTCTACGAGCTTTGGAAATTGAAAATGTCTGTTTTTTCCCTTGTGCATCATGAGCTGTGGTAGCGCGTCAAAGCATTCTCATGTAGGCTATGGAGCTATTCACACGTAGTAGCCTACGTAATATTTAATGTCGATATACAATGGTTGCATATTGTTAAATCTCCTCGTGCTATAGTAAGACTATAGAGATCGCTAAGACATGTGACCAACTGGGCGGCAACGTCATCAGAACGCAAAGAATTATGGGTATGTTTGGCCCGTTTACATGGGCTGGCATAGCAGGCTAGTGTTCTGGCATGAAAAAAAAATAGCGTGAAAAACAGAATATAGGCTAATCCTACAAAATGCAGCGGGCTAAAGAAAACATTGTCGGACCATACCAGAAAACTGTCGTCCGTTCAAATGTAATGTTTTAAGCACCACACTCCTCGCTCTCTCTCATCTATCTGCATGCAGTCAAAATTCATGTCAAGAGAGACGCGATCGAACTGTGTGTGTGTGTGTGTGTGTGTGTGTGTGTGTGTGTGTGTGTGTGTGTGTGTGTGTGTGTGTGTGTGTGTGTGTGTGTGTGTGTGTGTGTGTGTGTGTGTGTGTGTGTGTGTGTGTGTGTGTGTGTGTGTGTGTGTGTGTGTGTGTGTGTGTGTGTGTGTGTGTGTGTGTGTGTGTGAGAGAGAGAGAGAGGGGGGCGCGGTCGAACAGTGGAAGTTGGAAACATAAAAAACATACTCCGTAATTTTGTTCATAGAGGTTATCATTCAAACTGCAAAGTGTTTACTTATATTTGTGTAACTTACACTCGCAATAAAACACAACATTGTGCTTTTGTCACACTCTAAACTCTTGTCAAACTCTTGTAACCTACAACTGTCACCCAACCAAACACACACAGTTTTAAAAGCAACATATTTTTCCAACCCCATTTGAAAACAGTCTGTGGGTTACATCTTTTGGACATTAATCATATCGCATTGGTTTTCATTTATTTTCTTCAGAGCAGTTACATATTCTACATTGATTAAAAAAAATCAAATGTGTTTTTAATGGTAGAATAATTTTATACGAAAATCAATTATTTACCATTCAGATGAGAATAAAGTTAGGGTTCATTAAAATTAAGGAAAACAAATATATTGATCCGTTCTTAAAGGATAATTCAGGTATTTAGCACTTTGAGTCTATTTTCTAGTTTGTTTTGGATGAACTAAGTTAGAGTGGTGGGTAGAATTTTGAGGATAGGTCCTGTCTCGACTTTTTGAATCTTTTAGAATCGCCTCTGACCGCTTCAGAGTGGCTGTCTACGAGCATACACAAACATGTCCTTAAAACAACACTTAGCGTTCGTTTTCAAAACTGTGCAAGAAGGACTATTGCAATTTATAACACAGCAGGTAGACGGCATCTTGAACACTGCGTTCTTCCCTCCATGCAATCAAATCTGGCGCCTTCTGTTTGTGCCGCGGATTCCCAAAATGCTTTGCGTTCACCACTGGCAATACGTCACGATGACGTCACATTAGCAATCTCTATATAACAGTGGCAG
The DNA here is from genome assembly GCF_051911475.1 of Siphateles boraxobius. Lineage (NCBI taxonomy): Eukaryota > Metazoa > Chordata > Actinopteri > Cypriniformes > Leuciscidae > Siphateles > Siphateles boraxobius. The sequence continues at coordinate 979,509 of NW_027509119.1, read as the reverse complement.
GGCAAGGGTAAAGGGAAAACAAATGTCCTGCGAAAATCATCTCTTAACATTTAAAAATGTCTCTTTTGTTCTGTTTTGAAAATGTTTGCTACAATGTGTAGTCATAAAAAATTAGCCTATAATATGAACGCAACTGCGAAGTTTCATGTTAAGTTTTTTCCTTTTAAAAGGCTCAGAAAGGAAATGCCATTAACGTCCCGGGTTACGTATGTAACCCTAGTTCCCCGAAGGGACGGACGCTGCGTGTAATCGCAGTGGGAACGCCCCCCAGCGTAGCGCGTCTGAAGCATGAATGAAATCAGTCAATGGAGCGTCACAGCGGGTGACGTCACCGACCAGGAAGCTATAAATATCCCCTGAATACACAAGCCACCAGCTTCTAATGTTACTGAAGCAAGCGATCCAAGGGGATGCCGAGAGTATGGCAGGACACGCAGCGTCCGTCCCTTCGGGGAACTAGGGTTACATACGTAACCCGGGACGTTCCCCTTCAGGGACTACCGCTGCGTGTAATCGCAGTGGGAACGCAATACCCACATCCCCATACGACCGAATCCCCGCCGTGTGTCATAAGGAGACACAAGCCGACGAGAGAACCTGAGCCCCGGGAGTGGAGCTAAGGTCAAGGGAATAAAATCTGACGAAAGTGTGCGGTGAGGACCAGCCTGCCGCATCACAAACGTCCTGAAGAGAAGCTCCTGAAAGAAGAGCTGTAGAAGCAGCCATACTCCGGTTGGAATGAGCCCTTACAGCCAAAGGTGAAGGCTGATGGGCCGAACCGTAAGCAAGCGAGATGGCCTCGACCACCCACTTGCTCATCCTTTGCTTAGATGCTGGACACCCCTTCTTAGGTGACCCAAAACAGACAAACAATTGTTCTGATTTCCTCCACAGGGCAGCTCTGTGGACATACGCATCTAAAGCCCTAACAGGACACAGCAAATTAAGTTTCTCCTGGTCTGACGTCAAAAAATGCGGAGGACAGAAAGCCTGCAGAACTATAGGTCTAACCGAAGTGGTTGGTACCTTAGGAACATACCCTGGTCTCGGACAGAGAAAAGCTTTTACCATACCAGGAGCAAATTCCAGGCACGAGGGAGCCACCGAAAGTGCTTGAATATCTCCAATTCTTTTTAGAGACGAGATAGCAAGAAGAAGGATAGTCTTTAGTGTAAGGAACTTTTCCGAAACTTCCTCGATGGGCTCGAAAGGAGCTAGGGAGAGACCTTCCAAGACGATGGCCAGATCCCAAGCTGGTACCCTCGTGCGGACTGCAGGCCTCAGCCTCAAGGCGCCACGAAGGAAGCGAGATACAAGTGGGTGTCTCCCGAGAGAACCTCCACTTGAAGGGTTTTGGTAAGCAGCTAAGGCCGCCACATACACCTTCAGTGTGGAGTGAGATAACCCTGTGGAGAGCCGGTCCTGCAGGAAATCCAGCACTGTACCAACCGGGCAGTTAACTGGGTCCTGCTGGCGCTCTCCACACCAAGAGGTGAAAAGTTTCCACCCCGCGGCATATAACTTCCTTGTGGCGGGAGCTCTGGATTGGAGGATGGTCTCAACGACCTCAGTCGAGAGACCAGAATCTATGAGCTGGGCCCCCTCAGAGGCCAAGCCCACAGCCTCCATAGTTCTGGGCGGGGGTGAAAGATCGACCCACTCGCCTGAGAGAGTAGATCTCTCCTGATCGGAATCTCTAGGGGAGAGCCGTCGAGGAGAGACACTAGGTCCGCAAACCATACTCGGGCCGGCCAGAACGGGGCTATTAGCAGAAGACTGAGCCCGTCCCGGCGAACCCTCTCCAGAACTCCCGGGAGCAGAGTGATCGGGGGAAAAGCGTACAGACGTGACCTCGGCCACGGATGTACCATCGCGTCCAACCCCAGTGGGGCTGGCAGGCTGAGAGAGAACCACAGTGGACAATGTGATGTCTCTCTGGAAGCAAATAGATCTACCTCGGCACGACCGAAATGTTCCCATAGGAGCTCCACCACCTCGGGGTGAAGACTCCATTCCCCGGGCCTCGGCCCCTGCCTCGACAGGATGTCTGCCCCCTGATTTAAGTACCCTGGGAGATAAATAGCTCTCAAAGAAAGAATTCTCCCCTGGGACCATAGGAGAATCTGACGTGCCAGTTTGTAAAGTGGGCGAGAACGCAGACCCCCCTGATGGTTGATATAAGAGACCACCGATGTGTTGTCTGTTCGAACAAGAACATGGTGGCCCCTTAGGTCTGGGAGGAAGTGTTTCAGAGCCTGAAACACTGCCAACATCTCTAGACAATTTATGTGCCATAGACGGTGATGGTCCCCCCACAGACCCCGAGCTGGGCGACCACTCATGATCGCCCCCCACCCCGTGAGAGAGGCATCTGTCGTTAGCATAACGCGACGACAAGGAGCTCCCAACACCGGGCCTTGGGACAGAAACCGAGGATCTTTCCACATAACCAGGGCGCGAAGACATCGTCGCGAACTCATGATCATGCGAAACGGATTTCCCCTCTGGGAGAATCCCCTGGTTCTGAGCCACCACTGTAACGGTCTCATGTGCAGGAGGCCAAAAGGTATCACGTTGGACGCAGCTGCCATGAGACCTAACAGTCTCTGGAACTGTTTTACAGTGGACGACTGGCCTAGCTTGACCTGATCTACTGCGGCGAGAATCGAAGCAACACGAGCAGGTGACAACTGTGCCTGCATCGTCGTCGAATTCCACACTACACCGAGAAAAGTGGTTCTCTGTAATGGAGAAAGAACACTCTTCTTGGCGTTGAGCCTCAACCCCAACCTCTTGATGTGAGCAAGAACGACATCTCGGTGCCGAACCGCCTGCTGTTCTGATTGAGCTAGAATTAACCAATCGTCTATATAGTTCAGAATACGAATGCCCTGCAGCCTCAGCGGGGCTATAGCTGCATCCATACACTTCGTGAACGTGCGGGGTGACAGTGCTAGGCCAAACGGAAGAACCCGATATTGGTACGCTTCGCCCCCGAAAGCGAACCTCAGGAACTTCCTGTGTTGAGGGAGGATGGATACATGGAAGTAGGCGTCCTTTAGGTCTATCGTGACAAACCAGTCCTCGGATCTGATTTGTGACACGATCTGTTTGAGAGTGAGCATCTTGAATTTGAGCTTCCCTACAGTGCGATTTAAGAAACGCAGATCTAGAATGGGACGCAGCCCTCCATCTTTTTTCGGAACGATGAAGTACCGGCTGTAGTATCCTAACTCCCTGCTGGGCGGAGGAACCCGTTCTATAGCCCCTTTGTGCAGCAGAGTTTCTACCTCCTGTTCTAATACCAGAGCCTGCTCGGGGCCCACCACCGTGGGCAGAACCCCTCTGAACCGAGGTGGACGCGTTCTGAACTGAATAGCGTACCCGTTCTTTATAATATTCAGGACCCACTGAGAAACATTGGGAAGCATTTCCCATTCCGCCAGGAACTCTACTAAGGGAACCAGCCTCTCGAGGCTGGCCTCTGGATGAACATCCCGAGTGACAGACACAGCGCCCTGTAACATACTGGCAGGAAACAGCTGGTCTGAGCACTCCACAACCCTCCTCGGAGGGGGCGAGCGTCCCTCGGGAAATCGCTCGCCGAGTCTCTCTACGCCATGTATAGGCAGGGTCAGTAGAACAGACCCCTGAGGGCATCGAGAAAGACAGGGCGCCGTGTCTTTGAGCGGCGAACTCAAGTCTTTCCCGATGGGGACCACCCTCAGAGTCCTGACGTTCAGCCCGTCAGGACTTTTTCGACGCGGCCTTCCTGGCGACAATGACTGACCTCAGATCAGTCCTGCCCCGAGAAGGCCGCGCCGGAGAGCGCCCCGCCTCGTCCCTCCAGTTTGTCTGCGGGGGGCACGAGACGCGACACTCCGCTTCTGCTGTGCTCTTTTAGAAGACGAACTCGACGGCTGGGACTGCCCTCGCTCAGCAGCCCCAGTGATGCGCACTTTGAGAGGGATAAACTTATGAAAAGCAGCCGCCTGTTTTTTCTTTTCCTGGAACCTCTCAGTGACAGAGTGAAGAGCGTCATCGAAGAGGCCCGCAGGCGAAACAGGAGCATTTAATAGGAGAGATTTATCTTTTTCTTTCATAGAGGTTTGACTCAACAATAAATGCCTTTCTGTGGCCACCATGGCTGCCATAGACCGGCCAACAGATTTAGCTGTTTCCCTGGTGGCCCGGAGAGTGAGATCAGCAGTCTGCCTGAGCTCATTGATCATATCTGCCGAAATTTCTCCCCCCTCACACACATCTTTGAGCAGGTCAGCCTGATAAGCCTGCATAATGGCCATTGTATGCAAACATGCAGCCGCCTGCCCAGCCGCCGAGTAAGCCTTCCCCACCAGCACAGAAGTATTTTTCAGTGGTCTAGAAGGAAGAGCCGGTGCTTTAAGCGAAGATGCCGAGGCAGGAGAGAGATAGCTCGCGAGCGTCTCCTCCGCCTTCGGCATCGTCACATATCCAGCAGACTTTGCACCAAAAATATTACCATAAGCATTGGATTGATTGGTATATATTCTGCTCGAAAAAGGTCTAACCCAGGTCTTTGAAACCTCAGCATGAAGGTCTGGGAAGAACGGTAAGCACCGGCGAGAAGGCTGAGGACGTGCAGAGAGAAATCTATCATTTAGTTTGCTTTTATTTCTAGATTCTTGTTTATCAGTTGGCCATTCAATACTGAGTTTTTCAACAGCCCGAGATAACACATCCATTAAACCTTCTTCAGCAGTATAATGAAGTGAGCTAGTTTCCTCTGATGCCAAACTTTCGACATCCAGATCCTCAGAACTGGATAATCTAAGTTCCACATCATCGCGTGCCTCCACCCGGGCAGAAGTAACCGCCACAGCGCGTGCTTCCAGAGCCGGGTGAGAGGCACTGGATCCCGCCGGAGAAAGCTGAGATAGGGCGGGGCCCGTCTCAGCGTCGCCGGTGAGATCCATCTGCGAACCCCAAGTCAAGCGCCGCCGCTCTGCCTCAACAGAAGCGGGACCCGAGCCCTGGGGAGCTCGCAACAAACCACTCTCCTCAAAGAGCGATCGCCGCGAGCGCAGAGTTCTCAAAGGAAAACGCTCGCAATGCTCACAATCGACTCCCTCGAGAGCCGACTGAGCATGCTGAACTCCCAAACAAGCTACACATAACTCGTGAGAATCCCTACCCGTGATGTAACGTGTACAGGGGGAACACACTTTCTATACTGCTCGCTCATTTTGGTTTTTTTATATATATATATATATATATATATATAGTGAAAACTCCTGACAAAATCAGACAAACACAATCGAAAGATATCAGACACACACAGAGCGCTGCTGAAGTAACAGAAGCTGGTGGCTTGTGTATTCAGGGGATATTTATAGCTTCCTGGTCGGTGACGTCACCCGCTGTGACGCTCCATTGACTGATTTCATTCATGCTTCAGACGCGCTACGCTGGGGGGCGTTCCCATTGCGATTACACGCAGCGGTAGTCCCTGAAGGGGAACGTGAAACGTTGCGCGTCGAGTTCATATAGGATCTTGTCTGTAGGCTATATAGTTTTCCTCCCATAGAGCCTATTATTACGAAAAAGCTTAACGTCAATGCAGTAAGACGGTGATATTAAAACTCAGTAGCCGATACACTTTATTGATCATGCAATGCGCTATTGCACGTGAAGCGTTTTATAATGGTTTTCTTTGTGAGCTGTTCATAATCTGATTGCCTCTATAAAGTATGCTTTATTAATAAGGTAGTAGGCCTATATTGTGTACTAAATTTGGTGCTTCAATTTAATATCACTCACATTAATGCGTTTTAAATGGGGATCACGCTTGATTACGCTGCCGTTGTCTGTTTTAGCAGAATACTGCCATCTAGTGGTAGCAGGTTTTATCAGACAGTGTGTGTGTGGATCGTGCAAGGCGAAACCGGCGAAATGAAAGTCTCAAAATCCAAATGAATCAAATAGGATCGACTCAGAAACGAGTCAATGAATGCACGCGTGTCACCTCATCCACAAATGCACATCTTACTTGTTGCATGCACAAATTCTGGCCTACATTAATACAAAATTGAGGTTTTGTATTAACAACTGTCTCTATTTGTACAAAATGCTGCACATTCATGTGATTCTGGATTTTGCACACACTTAAATTACTATTTATTTGTGGAAAAACATTTGTATTCACAAAAATGTCTCTATTTGTACAAATTGCTACACATTCATTCATTTTTTTAAATTTTGCACACGCAAGTTGAAAGGCATGGATAAAACATTTCTGCAACATGTATCAAGTTCATTGATAAGCGTGCTTGCACGTGTTAATCATTTTGATACTATATTCATTCCATAGGGAAAGTGCACTTTTTACATGAACTAGTTCAAAGTTCAGTTCATACTTTAAAATTTTGAACTAGTTCATTCATAGTTCTTTTTTTCCATACGTTGCTGCAAGCTAGTATTTTTCAAAATTATTGCCACAGCTAACCCATATAGAACTACACACAGCAATTATTTTATCGGTGGGCAAAGTTTGAACAGAAATTTAAGATTTTTCCCATCCTCACGGACCTTGTCATAAAACTTGTTTAAATGATCATATGACGCCTCCTTGCTGCATTTTGTGTTGATGACGCATGCGGAGGTGCGACACTGGTGCTGGTGTTGCCAGATTGGGTGTTTTTCCGCTACATATTAAGGCCTGTTTACGTGTGTTTTAGCCGGGTTTTCGCCTGGTAAGCTCTATAGAATTCTGACACCCTATTGAACAAAGTTAAACTGAGAGAGCATGCCGTTCACAGACACCAGAATGAACTAGTTCACAGTAACGTTCATCAGGCAGTAATACAGTACGTTTAGTTCACGTTCGCCCCAAAATATGAACGAGTTCATGAACTATCGTTCAATGAATGCGTTCAGGAACAACACTGGGTGTCAGATGAGGTCAGGAAACGAGCACATTCAGAAACACATGGATGAAAAGACATCTTGAAAAAGATGCTGATCGCCTGTGCTGCTTTTTTAGTGGAACTGCTCTTGTAGCTAAAGCTCCCAGAGATGAATGTTGCATTGTCTGCACCCAGCACGCTGAACACACACACCACTGGAATGCGCCTTCATACCAGCCGAGTAGAACCCACAACGAGCTGAAAGAAAAACAAACAGAAATCTCACTGGCCAATGTTCATTGGCTCGTTTTGTTACTTGGAGGTGATTGGGCTCCCAGGCGAGACCCCAATACATCAGTATCAACGTAACGTTGAAAGTGACTGACTGAATGGGAACTAAGAGTCTGTGAAGGTGAAACTAAGACAACACAGACAGACTGGGGTGACAATAGTAATTTATTTGTGGAAAAAAATCCTGAAATTCCAGGGCTGCAAAGATAATTACAAAAACAAAAATCATCATGCTGTAGGCCATGTACAGTAATGTGAGGATTCTAGTTGTTGCACTCTCTGAAAAGGAAAACGACAACCAGTTTTGTCTGTTTATTTGCCACAGTTTTCATTTTTTTTGGTGACAAACTCTGGGCTGAACTTGAACACAGGGTAAACACCCTCTGCTGACATCACTAACACCTCTTGTGTGCGTGAGACATTGTTTGCAATTTGTGAACACAGAGCAAAATCAAGTACAAAAGATAAGCATGAGGTTTTGAAAGAGTGACTAGTGTGATCAGTTTGGTTTTGTGTACTAAGAGAAAATAGTACTTCGAAAAATAGTACCAAGGAGGGGGAAAAAGTGGTAGTAGAAGAAGACAAGACTAAAACAGGACAGTTTGAGTATGCTTTCAGCTGAAATGCAGTGTGTTTGGAATGATTGCTCATTTTCAGTGGCGGGCCGTGCATTTCACACCTAGGCCTTCAATGAATTAATAACTTTTAATGGCGTGGCAGCGCACAGACTCTTTATAAGTGTTGTGAAATTGCTGTTTTTATTTTGCACCAGCAGTTATAGGGTTAATGCAGTGAGTTGGGAAAAGACCGGTAGAGAGAGACAAGCGAGTGAGTTTGGCGTGTGCGTTAGTGTAGGCTACAGTGATTCTTGCGTTCCGATTATAAGTTCAGAAACGGAGCCTCCCTTGTCTTGTCCTTCAAGGGCTACAATAGTCCCTTGTCAGACATTACAATAGTTTGAATGTTTGAAAAAAACATTAGATCTTACAAGAAAAATAAAGAAGAATATCATATTCATCACGGAAAAAACGGGGACAAAAAAAGCATTACATCCTAATAAAGCTGAATAAGGGATTTTGTCCGGTAGTATTGAACCTGCTGGGGGTCGAGGAGGGAAAGAAACATTAATTTGTGGGTTGAAAAACTATTAAATCTACAGGAATGTATTTTAGTTTCTGCAGTTAGCTACAGATGCGTTAGCTAGCTCAGCCTCTGACTACCAGTAATAGTACGCGCTCTGACCAGCCAATCAAAGGACGTGAAAATGCCGACGTTATCGTACGCCTGCTAGATGGCCCCGGTGCAGTCAAATCGAAATCTGATTGGCTGATTAAATCTGACTGATTATCTGATTGGTTAAAGCAACGGTTTCATTTCCATTCATTTTAAGCTACAGGCGCCCGCACTGTCGATTCTGAAGGCCTCAAGGCAGATTTATTTTACCCTGGCAACACATGATGGATGAAATATAATTGGATAAAAGCGCTAAAATAAATATACAATTCTGGAAGCAGCGCAACCAAGAGAAATGCTGTGAGATTAAGAGAAGGGACTATTGGGAATAATTTAATACTCATTCATGGAAATATATTAAAGGGCAAGTCAGTGATTCTGATAGTGCTTAGGCCAGCAGAGGTCTTGCTGACCCTGACGGCCCACCACTGCTCATTTTATTATAAAGATTTTACTGCTACAGTTTTCTATATATTTCAAGATACCGCAGAAACGCACAAAATATGCTATAATTCTATTTCGCATGTGTTTTATCAGTTTGGAAAGTAGTGTGTTTCACGATTTTTAGGTTTATGGATTTTGGAAGATGTCGTCATTAAATGAAATGAAAAATTATTCACTGTTTAGTCCTCACAGACTTCTGTTTCGCTGACTGTATGAAGAGTTTTCACAGTGGCTTCAGTTTTGACCGATGTGTGTTAGCAATTGAAAAAAAAGATGAGAATAACAGTGTGGGTTAAGATTCATATCATGATGCAGACAGTATGAAGATTTTTTTTAAAAGATGACTTCTATATTGAATGATTCTTGTTAGCAATTTTGAAAAAAGGCAAGCCATCTTTATATAGCACTTTAATACAGACTATTTCAAAGCAGCTACAGTGATAATAGGAAAATGAAAAAAGTGCTATTTTGAATGAAAAAAAATGAAAAACTGCTATTTTGACCAGAATCTTTTGCATAGGCTTATGTGCAATATAAAATGTATATAATATGTTTATAATATAATAAAAAATAATATAATAAAAAATAAAATGTATAATAGTGTAAAGGTTTTACTCCTGCAAATATTCTTCTTTTTTCTGCTTTGTCAACATTAGTACAACACTGTTAAAAAGTACTTTAAAAAAATCACTATGTGGAGATATTTTTCACCAGGTTTCTAGCTGAAAGTATGTTAGCCTAGAAACTGCCCTTGATGTTATATTGTTCACAAATATATCTTTCTTAGAGAATACAGACCTCTTTGGCACTAGCCAAGTAATTTGAATACTGCACTAAATTGTGAAATACTGATATACTGGACCTTATATACACTAACAAATGAAGGAAGTTTAAATTTTGAGTTTAATCTTTTTTTTTAACCTGACACCATTCACACTCAAAACAGGAAATATACAAATATACCCACGACCAGCAAACCCAATGAACACTGTATGTACTGTATGTAGCAGCGAACTTTTACAAGCCAACTAGAAAGTAGGACCTGAAGGACATTTTGAGACATTTTGTTTCCAATGGAGACAATGAAGATTTGATTGGGAGTTATTATTTTCCTCTGTAAGGTAGGATTTTATCCAGGATGTGTTCCAAAACCTTTGGATGTTTTTATTAGTGTCTGATAGTGCTCATCATGTTCGGAGAATATATATATATATATATATATATATATATATATATATATATATATATATATATATATATATATATATATATATATATATATACATATATATATATATATAATATCTTTATTTCTTGAGAAGATGATTTTATTTGACATTATAAATGCAGTTTCTTTAATATGTTTAATGAAATTTAGTGCTAGTATTAAAAAGGTACCAAAGGTTTAAGAGACAAAAATAAAATGTCATCTGCATTGTGTATCATCTGATCATTTCATTTCCAATTTGAAATGAAATAAGCCGAAACGAGAAAACGGCGCCTTTATTCATTTTAGACATTTCGGCTTGTTTTTTAGTTTTTAATTCACAGGCACAAAAATAAATAAATGACTTCAAAATTCGTTTTCCAGTAACAGTACAGGGGAGGTCCATAATGGGCTTTGGTCCGTGTACATTTTGATAGTTTGTTTTCCAATTTGAAACGAAATAAGCAGAAACGAGAAAACGGCGCCTTTATTAATTTTTTTCAAAAAAACGTTTTTTACTTCACAGGCAAAAAACGAATAAATAATAATAATAATAATAATAATACCTTTTATTTAAAAGGCGCCTTTCAGGGCACTATATATAGAGGGCAGTATAAAGGGCACTATATATACAGGGCAATATAAAACAAGGCATAATACAAAACAAACAATGCACTGCACTACAACTCTACATCAAACAATCATATCATTAAAAGCTGATCTAAACAAATACGTTTTTATCTGAGCTTTAAAATGGGAAGTTGAATCCATTTGGCGAAAGTGCAGTGGTAAAGCATTCCATAGTTTAGGCGCCACACAACTAAAAGCTCTACCACCATAGGAACTCATCTTGAAGTTTGGAACAGACAATAATTCTGCAGAAGAGGATCTCAAAGAACGCGATGGTCTATACAAATGAAAAAGATCTAACAGATTTTGAGGTGCCAAATTATGAAGAGCTTTATATGTAAGGAGCAATATTTTGTAATGTACACGATAACGAACAGGGAGCCAGTGCAGTTGGTAAAGAGTTGGAGTTATATGATCAAAAATACGTGAGGGAGTAACAATCCTGGCTGCTGAGTTCTGGATTAACTGTAGTCTATGTAGTTGTTTTTCGGGAATATCAAATAAAAGGGAATTGCAGTAATCGATCCGAGATGTAACCAGGGCATGAATGAGTACTTCGGTACAGTGTTGAGAAAGTGAAGAACGAAGTCTAGCAATATTACGTAAATGAAAAGATGCAGCACGTGAAATTGTATTAATATGAGAACTAAAAGAAAGCAAACCATCAAATATGACCCCAAGACTTTTCACCTGAGTGGAAAAGTTAACTGAGCAATTATTAATATGCAAAGTGAAGGGTTGAGCTTTAGATAGAACAGACCTAGACCCAACAAGGAGGGCTTCGGTTTTATTAGAATTTAACTTTAGAAAATTATTAGTCATCCATATATTAACATCCTGCAAACATTTAGTAAGGTTAGATGGGGGATGAGAAGCATTAGGTTTTGTGGATATATATACTTGTGTGTCGTCAGCATAAAAATGAAAATGAATACCATAAGAATTAAAAATATGACCAAGGGGTAGAATATAAAGAATAAATAAAAGGGGACCCAACAGTGACCCCTGCGGAACACCGTGAGTGACTGAGACAGGCTCTGAATGAGCAGTCTTAATCTGTACGAACTGTTTCCTGTCGCATAAATATGAGGAAAACCAAAGAAGAACATTACTAGCTACTCCAATACAAGCCAATCGTTCCAGTAATACTGAATGACTAATAGTGTCAAAGGCAGCACTAATATCCAAAAGAATCAAAATAGACAAGAAACCAGAATCAGCAGCCAAGAGAAGATCATTTGTAACTTTAACAAGAGCAGTTTCAGTACTATGGTTCGATCTAAATCCCGACTGAAAATGCTCAAAAATGTCATTATCTTGCAAGTATGACTCAAGTTGAGTTGCTACTATTCTTTCAAGTATTTTAGATATAAAAGGAAGATTAGAAATGGGCCTATAATTCTTTAGATTATTAGGATCAGCGCCAGGTTTTTTGAGAATTGGAGTAATAGAAGCCATTTTTAATGACGAAGGAACAGTAGCAGTAGATTATGATGAACATACTATAGCTGTAATAATCGGAGAGATTGAATGAATACTAGACTTAACTAAAACGGTAGGTAAAGGATCCAGTGAGCAAGTAGATGACTTAGACTTAATGATCAGCTTAGTAATGGAATCAACTGAAGGCAGCTCAAAATTAGAGAAAGTACTTGCAGACCAACTGATATGATTATTACAAACATTTTGGTAATCACTAGACATTAAGTTAGAATGAAGTACTTCTTGATGTATACTCTCAATCTTAGATCTAAAAAAAATTGAAACAGATTCACATTGACAAGGAGAAAGTGAAACAGAATTGTGAGGTTTCAACAGTTTGTTAATAGTACTGAATAAGGTCCTTGTATTACTTTGTCCATTGGCAATGATATTCGCATAAAAAGATGGTTTTGCTCTTTCCAATTCAGCCTTATATGAAACCAGATGCTCAGAATACATCTGTTTGTGTATTTCAAGACCGGTTCGTTTGCATAGTCTCTCCAGTCGACGGCCTAAAGCCTTTTGGTGACGGAGCTCAGAAGAATACCAAGGAGAAGAGTTGACAAAAGATACAGTACGAGTTCTCACAGGAGCCACATTGTCAAGTATTTGAGACAAACTGTTATTATAAAAATTTACCAAGTCAGATGTAGGATAATTAAAACAACATCTGTTTACAGAGTAATCAATCATTCCATCCAGAACATCAAGATCAATATTCTTAATATTACGAAATGAAACAGAGCGTTGTGGCTTAACTTTAGACAATGGAATTGAGATATTAAATAAAATGGGCTTATGATCTGAGATAGAAGATTCAGAATAAGTAAAATTAAAAGGTTTGACACCTGAACAACATACAAGATCTAAAATATGTCCCTTGCTATGTGTTGGAAAATTAACATACTGCACAAAGTCAGCACAATCCAGAATTGATTTAAAATCATTATATTGAGTATTAGTAGTGTTGTCAAAATGAATGTTAAAATCTCCCATCAACACGATGTTCGGAGACAGGGTACACAGATGTGTTAAGATGGTTGAAAATTCTGTAAAGAATAAGTTCATAGTAGATGCCTTTGGTGGTCTATAAATTGTGACAACAATAGTGGGAGTTGAACCTTTGAGTTGTACGGCCAAAATTTCAAATGATGATCGCTCTGATATAGAAATCGGACAAACTTTATAGCAGTCACGATGAATAAGTGCAAGACCACCCCCTTTACCAGAGCATCGAGGTTTGCATAGGAATATCCATGAGGTGTTGCTTGATTTAGATGAAAAAAGTCATTAGGCTTCTGCCAAGTCTCAGTTAAGGACATAAAATCAGTGTTTTGGTCTTTAATAAATTTGTGAATAACAGATATCTTGTTGTTGAGTGACCGAACGTTAAAAAGAGTAAAGCAGAGTGGGGAAGGCTTGAAATCTGACCTGGGCACCAGAGCGAGCATTTCATAATCAACAGACCTCATTTTTTAGCATTTTTAGGCAGTCTTGGATTTAAAGACCAAAAAGACAGAATTTGTCCACCACGTTCAGGATTGGCAGAGTTGATTTTGATATTCCGATGAGACCCGCGATGAGTGTATTTCGGTTGGCGTAGTAGATCCGGATGATTATGCAGCGTCAGCGGAGTTGTAATTACAGATCTGAGTTTGTACAGATCTGCCACCGAGTACACCAGTCGAGGAGCAGCGCTAAACACCACGGAGGAGAAAATAATCAACATCAGCAGCTTGAAGAACCACATGATGAAATCTTGTTGAGTTATGACAGAGATGAAGGCTGAGCTGCAAACGCCAATCCTCCGCCACAAAGTCAGAAATAGTCAGACTTCAATCAGATTTCCGAGGTCCAAGGTTGCAGTAATGAGGCAAAGGCTGGATAAAATTTCCTGACTTAAAACATTCAGATATAAAACAAAAACAACAAAATAACCGGTGAGTAGCGGCAGCCAAAACGTGCCAGCGTTCACTCAACCGGAAGTGAATCTGTCATGGCGACCCAAAGGATAACAGGAAGCAAATGCGAGTAACAACTTTTAATAGAGAAAATGAACAGTCACGAGAACAAAGGATGGAAACAGTACAAGCCGATGGAGGTAGGTGACGCAGGAATTTCGATTGTCAGGTCCGTGAAGAAGTGCTGTGATGAGATGACGGTGAGACAACAATAATCCACAAGGTGACGAATAATCCACAGAACGACGAGCAACAGGAACACAAGGCAGGAACACGAAGACTGGGTCACCAACACCGACAACATCAAACAACGATCTGACAAGGATGAGAAAACAGCGGTGAGCATATAAAGTGTGGTGAGAGTGCTTGCAGCTGGTGATGTAATGATGATCAGCTAGAGCGGATCAGGTAATGACATACATTCACGCCCACTACACACGTGCACTCATACAACAACATAAACACAAGACTAGAAGGGACAGTGAATGTATCTACCGTGACAGTACCCCTCCTCCTAAGAACGCCTCCTGGCGTTCCCAGGCTCCCTTACCTGTCGATTGTAATCATCGATAAGGGAGTGATCCAGGATGTCTCTGGCAGGCACCCAACTTCTCTCCTCCGGACCGTAACCTTCCCAGTCCACCAAGTACTAAAATCCATGCCTGGAGTCCAAAATGCGGTTAACCAAATATGTGGTCTCCACATCTACTAGTCGCGGTGGGGGAGGAACCGGTGTAGGCGGATTAATGTGACGATGAAACACGGGTTTGATCTTTGAAACATGAAAGAGGGAATGGACCCTCCTGTACGCAGGGGGTAACTTGAGGCGGACTGCCACCGGACTAATGATCTTGGTGACAGGAAATGGGCTGATAAATTTGGGTGCAAGTTTATTAGAGACAGTGCGAAGAGGAATGTTCCTGGTTGAAAGCCACACTTTTTGACCAACGACGTATACGGGAGACGTATACGTACTCCACCTTAGACAGTTGTTGGCTCTAAGAGGAAGGATGCTTGGAGACCAAACATCGCAACACCCTCTCCAAATCTTGGTTGGCTCTTTCGGTCTGGCCATTGCTCTGGGGATGGAACCCTGAGGACAGACTAACCGTCGCCCCCAGTAACCTACAAAACTCTTGCCAAAATTTGGACACGAACTGGGGTCCCCTGTAGGAAACCACGTCTCTCGGGAGGCCATGTAACTGAAAGACGTGGTCAACGATCGTCACCGCTGTCTCCTTGGCTGAGGGTAATTTGGGCAAGGGAATAAAATGGGCCGCCTTCGAGAATCGGTCCACCACATTCAAGACTACTGTGTTACCCTGGGAGGGTGGGAGGGCGGTGATAAAATCTAGAGCCATTTGGGACCAAGGTCTCAAAGGAACCGGCAGCGGCTGAAGTAACCCGTCTGGAGGTCGATTGGAAGTCTTACCAGTGGCACAGATCGAGCAAGCCAAAAAAAAATCGGGAATGTCGCGAGCCATAAGTGGCCACCAGAACCATTGCTTGACTAAAAAACTAGTGCGATTAACTCCTGGATGGGAAGCCACGTTGGAGCTATGACCCGACTGGATGACGTCCGACCGTAATCCCTCCGGTACAAATAAACGATTCGGCTGGCAATCGGGCGGAGGCGTTACCCCTTCTAAGGTCTTCTTGACCCTCGATTCGACCTCACATGTGAGTGTGGAAACATATAGGGTTTCGGGTAAAATACACTCTGGAGTGGACGGGCATTCGGAAAAATCAAATATACGAGATAAAGCGTTGGGCTTGATGTTCTTCGAACCCGGACGGTATGAGAGAGAAAAATCAAAACGACCGAAAAAAAGTGCTCACCGAGCCTGCCTGGCGTTCAATCTTTTGGCGGTCCTAATGTATTCTAGGTTCTTGTGATCGGTCCAGACGATAAAAGGTACCCCCGACCCTTCTAACCAGTGGCACCATTCCTCCAATGCTAACTTGACTGCCAACTACTCCCTGTTACCAATGTCGTAATTACGTTCGGCATGGGATAGACGATGAGACAAAAACGCGCAGGGATGCATCTTGTCGTCTGTGGAAGAGCATTGGGATAACACTGCACCTACTCCCACCTCTGACGCGTCGACCTCCACCACGAACTGACGTGAAGAATCAGGGGCGACGAGGATGGGGGCCGAAACGAAGTGGCCTTTAAGTTTGGCAAACACAGCCTCGGCTGTGTCTGACCACCTGAACGTAGTTCTGGGGGAGGTCAAGGCAGTCAGAGCCGCGACTAGTTGGCTGAGGTTGCGAATACAACGCCAGTAGAAATTGCCGAACCCCAGAAACCTCTGCAGGGCCTTGCGGGAATCTGGGCTTGGCCAATCCACCACAGCCTTAATCTTCTCAGGATCCATCCGCATTCTCTCAGACGAGACGATGTACCCTAGAAAGGAAACAGACTGTGCATGAAGATCGCATTTCTCCGCCTTGACAAAAAGCCCATTCTCTAGCAACTTCTGAAGCACCCTGTCGGACGTGTTGCACATGTTCCTGGAGAGAAGAAGGAAAAATCAATATGTCATCCAGGTGGACATATATGAACTGATCGATCATACCTCGCAACAGGTCATTGACTAGTGCCTGGAAAACTGCTGGGGAGTTGGACAGCCCGAACGGCATGACCAAGTATTCAAAGTGCCCCCTGGGGATGTTAAACGCAGTTTTCCACTCATCCCCCTCCCTGATGCGGACCAAATGATAAGCGTTACGCAAATCCAGTTTTGTGAAGATGGATGCTCCCTGTAACCTCTCGAAAGCTGAAGACATCAACGGTAAAGGATAAGTATTCTTTACCGTGATGTTATTCAGCCCTCGGTAATCAATGCAAGGTCGCAGAGAACCATCCTTCTTCCCAACAAAAAAGAACCCCGCCCCCGCCGGAGAAGAGGAAGGGCGAATGAACTTGGTTGCTAGAGAATCAGAAATATATTTCTCCATAGCCTCCCTCTCAGGAATAGAGAGTGAATATAACTTGCCTTTAGGCGGAGACTTACCTGGCAGTAAATCTATAGCACAGTCATAGGGACGATGCGGAGGGAAAGAAGCAGCCTGAGACTTACTGAACACCTCCTTCAGGTCCAGATACTCCGCGGGCACGTTAGACAAATCCCCTGTCTCCTCCTGAAACACAGAAACAGGCACAGACGAACAGGCAGACACAAGACAAGACTTATGACATTCCTTGCTCCACTCCAGCACAGCTTTATGATGCCAGTCCACTCGGGGGTTGTGTCGGATGAGGCAAGGGTGACCAAGGACGATGGGTGCCAGGGGTGAGTCCAGTATATAGAATGAAATAGTCTCAGAATGGTTGCCGGATGTGATGAGGGTGATATCTTCAGTGGAAAAGGAAATGGTGGGGAGTTCTTGGCCATTTAGTGCGTGAACCACGATTCTGTGTGTGAGGGGTTTGAGGGGAATCAGGAATTTCTGTGCAAAGTGTGGTCCATAAAATTACCTTACGCCCCCGAGTCCAGAAGTGCTTGACAGTCGTGCTTGTGGACTGACCATCTTAGTCTTACCGGGAGGAGCGTGGAGGTAGATGTAGATGAGGACTTCCTGGCGGAGATCCCACCCGATAGTAGCCTCAGATTTACTATCGGGCTTGGCCTTTTACCGGGCAGTTATATGCATAGTGTCCCGCTCCTCCACAATGCAGGCAAAGGCCCTGGGATCTCCGCCTCTCCCTCTCCTCCCGGGAAAGCCGAGCTCAACCAACCTGCATGGGTTTGTGATCGACAACTGGGCTGACCACGTCACTGCCACTGGATCGTGGACCGTCGAATCCTAAAAGCGTGCGGGTGGACGGAGCTCGACGCTCGGCCCTTGACAACCGAGCGTCCACCCGCAGTGCGTGGTCGATCAGTCCGTTCAGTGTGGTGGGAACCAGGGCGTAGATCTCCTTTTGGACGCGGTCAGCCAACCCATGCAGGAACATGTCCCACTGCGCCTCCTCGTTCCATCCACACTCCGCCGCCAGGGTCCGGAATTCAATCGAGAAATCAGAAACAGATCTCTCTCCTTGACGTAACTGCCAATGTTCTGGCTGCTTCTCTTCCCGACATGGCCCAGTCGAAGACCTGTTTCATCTCGGCGGAGAGTGTCAGGAACGAGTTACAGCACGTGTGCTGGCTCTCCCACACCGCCGTTCCCCATAGTGCCGCCTTCCCAGTCAGCAAAGTCAAAACAAAAGCTACCTTGGCTGGTTCAGTGTTGAAAGTGCGAGGTTGCAGTGCGAAGTGCATGGCGCAGCGGGTCAAAAACGCTCTGCAATGAGCCGGTTCTCCAGAGTTGGCTTCTGGGATGGGTAGGCGAGGCTCCGACTGGGAGGGGTTCTCTGATGGTGTGGGGGGAACGGCTGGTGCGGGTGGCGCAGAGGGAGCACGTAGGCGTTGGATCTGCTGGGTGAGCTCGGACACCTGCGTCACCGGGGCTTGTACTGTGCGACCCGTGCCGCCGATCTCTCTTTCTTGTGAGTCCAGTCTCCAAATACTGTGGTGAATGAAATCCTCCAGGGTTGATGAATGCGCGCTCGCTGCTTTTGTTCCATGGTCAGATCGTTCTGTCATGGCGACCCAAGGGATAACAGGAAGCAAATGCGAGTAACATCTTTTAATAGAGAAAATGAACAGTTACAAGAACAAACGGTGGAAATAGTACAAGCCGATGGAGGTAGGTGACTCAGGGACTTGACGATGGTCAGGTCCGTGAAGAAGTGCTGTAATGAGATGACGGTGAGACAACAATAATCCACAAGGTGACGAATAATCCACAGAACGACGAGCAACAGGAACACAAGGCAGGAACACGAAGACTGGGTCACCAACACCGACAACATCATACAGCGATCTGACAAGGATGAGAAAACAGCGGTGAGCATATAAAGCATGGTGAGAGTGCTTGCAGCTGGTGATGTAATGATGATCAGCTAGAGCGGATCAGGTAATGACATACATTCACACCCACTACACACGTGCACTCATACAACAACAGAAACACAAGACTAGAAGGGACAGTGAATGTGTCTACCGTGACAAAATCTGAGCCTGTGACGTCATCAGTAATTCCCCAAGTCTTTTCAACAAAATAATAGTCCTATGGCTCTGCGTACCGCTTCTTAAACTATACAGGGCTGTGCAACTTAACGTGTTTCACAGGAATATTTATTTCAGAAATATTAAATATTAATCTGCACCCAGACGGTTTTATTTAGCTGTGCAGAGTTAAATCTGTATGGTGCTGCACAGACCGCGCAGAGCGGGTGAAGCACAGACCAATGTTCTGTCAAGTGTAAATACGCAGCAGTCATAATAGGCTTGTTCGACTTGAACCGGCGCTGCACAGACCGATCGGTTGATGACATCAAAGTACTGCGAGAGCGATTCAAAAGCATAAGGAGCCGTCTGCTCTCTAATCGCTCTCGCGGTACTTTGATGTCATCAACCGATCGGTCTGTGCAGCGCCAGTTCAAGTCGAACAAACCTATTAACTCTTCTTGACTCTTCTTCAGTTTTTGACAAGGGGTGGTCATTGTAAATACTGTAATGCAAAACTGCTGACGGTAGGTGGTGGTTCCTACCGATGATAGTAAATTAATATGTAACTAATCATAGCCGCGAGAGTGAGACAGCGAGATTATTGACAGGACAATAGCGGAGGAAAAAACTCGAGATAGCCTAACATGTGTTAGTAAAAAAATATTTATTTGTTATTTAATATAAGTGAGTTTGTATTTGAAAACAACAACAACAAAGAAACAATCAAATAACAGTGTGGACCACAAACTGAGCTGTGCGTTCATTTAAAGCAACATTTCCAAATATCTTTTATTTATTTGTTATGATCAGTGTTGGGCGAGTTAATTTAAAAAAGTAATTACTTACAGTTACTAGTCACTACTTCCAAAAAGTAACTAAATTAATTACTCAGTTACAAATTATAAAAGTAACTAGTTAATTCAGAAAGTAACTATTGCGTTACTTTCAAGTACATTTTTAAATGCTCTAATGTAACCCCACCTCCACCCCTCTTTAACGGAACTTAACATACATGTGCATGTTCAATTATTAACGATAAACCTGAATATTATAATGAAATACACACTTAATTCAATACATTATTAACAGAAACAATGTACACAAATCTAAACTATTTTAATGTTACCGTGGGGCAAAGTGAGACTGGCCTCCAATCAAATGCCATGTAGATATTATGTTTATATAGTGGATCGATACAAATAACACAATAGATGTTTTGAGACATTTGATATCTATTGCCCCTCAACAGACCACAACTGGGTAAAATTAAATTATGCTTGTTAAACACCAAAAAGAAATAACAAATATATACACTCTTTGTAGTAGCCTACAAATAAAACAAAACAAAAAATGTTTATTACTTTATTACTCCTTAATAAAGGAGTCCAGACATTAGAAAAATATCAGTACATGCGTTTTATATTTAATATGAGGGAAATACACATGTGGGACGTGACAGAAAAAATCTTTAACTTTTAGGTGGCAAAATATGTTTTAGTAATTCTGTTATTTACAATGTGCAATACTACCCACCGGATGAAGAAGGGTTGGCCCTCCACAGAACATAAAATATTCATTTTATTTAATTTTTCGTGTTCACATTAAGAGGAAAAAACAATGTTACGGACGTGACAGTTCTCCGTTACGGACGTGACCGCTCTGAAAGGCGACTTTAAAACTTTCACAGAGACCTCAAACAGAAAGCACAAAGCCTTTCTTTAAAGGGAATTTCGTTTTGTATTAATTGTATCTTAATTTTAATCAATGTTTCATCAACCAATTACCTGGATTTAATAAATAAGAAGTAAATATAGCAGACAATAGATAATCACGACCAGGAGGCGCCGGCGCGTGAACTGCAGCTCGTCTCATAAATGAACCGAAATTCAGCTTATAAGGTAGCGTACTTGCCTCACAGACCTGAGAAATATATCTATATTGAAATATCTACTTTTAAACAGGACAATACAAAACGAAAGAAAACAGACTATCTGCTTATGTAGTATGAAATATGCATTTCTCTCTGGCGCTTTAACTACTGCGAAGATCGCGAGTCAGCATCGTCAACTTCATTTTTGCAGCCAACACTGACACAAAAAACACTTGCTTATTAACCCCTTAACTGTCACCTGCCTGTATACGGGCAACCGAAATTTACTTCAAAATATTACTATTAAATCCTAATTTAATCACGACAAACTATTTATCGTTGGAAAGGTCTAAGACTCCTTAATAGATATTTTAGCGCTGTTTTTTTTTTAAATGTACACAATTAAAATGTCTTCTTACTGTATTTGACATATTAATAATAATTTATTTTGCCGGTTCTTTGTGACAGCTTTTATGTCCTTTATTGGCAACATAGGTCACCCTCAGCACCCATACTCCCCGCGGTATTAACTAATGTACAGTATGCTGTGTTGCATACATAGTTTAAATCTTTGGAATTTGAATTTTTTCAATTATTTTCCTCTAAATCACTTTACAGTGTGATGAAAATAAACATTTCTTAAAGAATGTTGTATCACTCTATTAGCACCCTTATGTCTATGTTCTATACTGTAATAGACATTGTCCAGCGAAATTGGGTTTTTGTAAGAAAAATGTTGTAAGCAAGTGTAGAATTGTTTTTTTTTTTAAACCTGTAAATGTCATCACTTTCTTAATATTTAATCAACACCAATTGCAGTAGCCTAATATATAGGCTGTCTGATGAAATCTGTATCTGACATGGAATTTAGATGTATTTACACAGTTTTATGCAGCTCAAATGTGGCACAGTAAGTGCATTTACATATAAATTTCAATTGCATGCTAAGAGACTATTAAATGCCACAGTGAAAAATATGAAGTTACATGTAACAATACTTTCAATATGAAAGACCGCCGTAGGTGGCACCAAGTCAGCCATAAGCCAATTACATAATTATATCATGAAAATACGATACATTAACTCAGTTGCATTGGTCTCAGTTTCTTTAAATTTGGTTGCATTACTGTCGGCCCATCATAATCATGGCTGTATAATCAAAAAATATGAGAAACATGCATGCGTCAATAAAATGTATTGCATCAAAACCACAGGAGCTTATGCAATTAGTAGGCTACCACTCTATACCCATAAATAAATTAATGTGTAGCCTATGTATATTTACCGAGGCACTTCATAAACCCAAATGAAAATCTTATTTGATCTTGCTAGAGGTCATGCTTAGAATTGTTTAGCTTTTTAATTGGGTTTATTTTTTTTAAATAACTAAGTTTTTTAGTTTGTTTTTTTTTTTAAACGAAAAAACGAATTAAGGCGCCGTTTTCTCTTTTCTGCTTATTTCGTTTCAAATTGGAAAACAAACTAGCCAGGTGGGTACTGATGATGGTGAAATCAAATTTTACTGAAACTGTATTCATAGACCTAAACCACACCCGCGAGAATGAGACAATTAAAGGCGCAAGATAACTTCTGTTAACAACAAAAAAAAGTGTTTAATATAAGTGACTTTGTCTTTTTAAAGGGCAATTTCCAAATATCTTTTATTTATTTGTTATAATATGGGTATTTTACTTTGGGTATTAGTTTGGTAATAGTAGGCTATATTTGGTAATTTGTTGTTGTTGTTGTTTTTAATTGTGTTTTCATTAAAACTATATCATAACAACTTATAAAGATCAACATCTACAGAAGACATTAACAAATAACACTGGTGTTGTCATAAGTTAACTAATCAGTGGGAAATTTCCTCACCGGCATAACCGGAAAATTTTGTTTTCCAGTGCAAAATCAAAGTCACAGAACCTTCTATCCATAACTACTTCTCAGGGCTCCGAGATCACAAACTTTAGAGCTCTTACTCATCCCTGTTCTTTGTATGATCGGGTAGACGTAATCATTGGCACATTCTTATTTACAAGGCTATTCTTGATCTGCTTCCCCCATACCTTCAAACCTACATCACAAAGAAAGGCACAGGAAGATATTTTCTTCGTTCTGAGGACTTATTACTGTTATCTGTCCCTCAAGTCCGGACTGAACTGGGAAAAGGGGCGTTTAAGTATGCGGCCTCTGTGCTTGGAATCAGCTCCAAAATGTCCTGAATCTTCAGGAGCCGGTTTCACTGGTTGCTTTTAAATTAGATTTAAAGGAACACGCCGACTTTTTTGGACTTTAGCTTATTCGCCGTATCCCCCAGAGTTGGATAAGTCCATACATACCTTTTTCATCTCTGTGCGTGCTGTAACTCTGTTTGACGCACCCACCGCTAGCCTAGCTTAGCACAAAGACTGGATGTAAATGGCTACAGCTAGCATACTAATCCCAATAAGTGACAAAATAACGCAAACATTTTCCTATTTACATGTTGTGATTTGTTTAGTCACAGAGTGTACAAATAACAAGGTCATGTGAAACACAGACATCTTTTAACCGTTTAAATACTGGGAGCTATAATCTCAGAAGGCGAAGCACTGCTACTTGGGCGGAGTGATAACCGCAGCACCTGAGACACAGTTGTTTTTAACGTCAACAAAACCAACGTGACTAAGTTTACCTCTAGCTCCACTCATTTGTTACTGGGGCAATAGAGCGTGTTTGTGACAACACAATACTAAGGGGACTTTCACACTGGCAGTTTAGTTCGGAACGCGGCACGGTTCGCATGAAAAATCGCTAATGTGAACGCTGTCATGGGACCCAGGTGCGCACTGGGGTATCGAACTCGAGACTGCCTGGAGGAGGTGGTCTGAGTTCGGTTGCTCCCGAACCGTGCTGCGATTCGCGTGTATGTGAAAACAACACGGACTCGGATGCGCACTTGTTCAGGAAGTAAAGTATCCTGCGCATGCGTTTTACCCGATTATGATGTATCTAAATAAAACACACGTAAGGGATGAAGATTTACCCTGGATACGAGCAAGAGTGAGTCTGCAGTGTATTCGCGCATAGTGCGTGCAATCAGGGCAACAAATTAATGGAAATCCACTGTCTCCTCAAAAGAGTCCATTTGCAAGCAGCGGAAAGACAGATTATGTGAAACACACACAGTTAACCTGCGTTGTTTACTCAGCTATGAATAATAGCACCAAATTAATAAAAAAAACCACAATATATTGACCCACGTCGTGTTTTCTATCATGCGCTGTGCACGTTTGCAATGACGTGAGATGACCGCAAATGCACCAGAGTTCGATAGAATCAAGTTGAGTGGGAAACCACACCAACGCTGTGGGGGGCGCCGGGAACAATCGCCCCCGGGCTCGGACCGCAGCAAACGAGCCCAGTGTAAAAGCCCCATAACATTACAGGGCATACATGGAGCCCGGGAACAACTGCAATAGTAGTTACCACCCTATTCATATAATAGTGTCACTAACGTTACATTAGATCTAGCTAATGTTACTGTTACAGTAGGCTAGTCATCTAAAAACATAACATAACAGAACACTTAAACAATATTCGCTTAAATACTGATACAAGCAAACTATCAGTGCTGGTACTACTCGACCTCAGTGCTGCATTTGACACTGTCGATCACAACATACTTCTTGACAGGCTGGAAAACTGGGTCGGGCTTTCTGGGATAGTCCTAAAATGGTTCAGGTCATACTTAGGAGGGAGAGGTTATTATGTGAGTATTGGAGATCATAAGTCTGAGTGGACACCCATGACATGCGGAGTCCCTCAAGGCTCAATTCTTGCGCCACTCCTATTCAACCTGTACATGCTCCCAATGAGCCAAATAATGAGAAATAACCAAATCGCTTACCACAGCTATGCAAACGACACACAGCCCCGATTAACTCTCTGTTCCAATGCATTGATGAAGTAAACAATTGGATGTGCCAAAACTTTCCTCAGTTAAACAAAGACAAAACTGAAGTCATTGCGTTTGGAAACAAAGATGAAGTTCTCAAGGTGAACGCATACCTTCAGTCTAGGGGTCAAACAACTAAAAATCAAGTCAGGAATCTGGGTGTGACTCTAGAGTCAGACCTTAGTTTCAGTAGTCATGTCAAAGCAATAACTAAATCAGCATACTATCACCTGAAAAATATTGCAAGAATTAGATGCTTTGTTTCCAGTCAAGACTTAGAGAAACTTGTTCATGCTTTCATCACCAGTAGGGTGGATTATTGTAATGGACTTCTCACTGGCCTTCCCAAAAACACCATAAGACAGTTGCAGCTCATACAGAACGCTGCTGCTAGGATTCTGAGCAGAACCAGAAAATATGAACACATCACACCAGTCCTCAGGTCTTTACACTGGCTGCCAGTTACATTTAGAATTGATTTTAAAGTATTATTACTGGTATATAAATCATTCAATGGCTTAGGACCTCAATACATTGCAGATATGCTCACTGAATATAAACCCAACAGATCACTCAGATCATTAGGATCACATCAGCTAGAAATGCCAAGGGTTCACTCTAAGCATGGCGAGTCTGCTTTTAGCTATTATGCCAGCCGCAGCTGGAACCAGCTTCCAGAAGAGATCAGATGTGCTCCTACAGTAGTCACATTCAAATCCAGACTCAAAACACATCTGTTTAACTGTGCATTTACTGAATGAGCACTGTACCACTGTTCCTCCGACTGTTTGCACTGTATTCTATTTTATGTTTTAATTATTCTGATTTCATTTGATTATTTCTGTATTTTATCTTTTATTCTAAACTGTTTTAATTATTCTGTATTTTATCTTTTATTCTAAACTGTTTTAATTACTCTGATTTCTTTTGATTATTTTAATTTCTTCTATGTAAAGCACTTTGAATTACCATTGTGTATGAAATGTGCTATATAAATAAACTTGCCATGCCTTGCCTTGCCTTGCCTAGATCACTTTGTGATGAAAATAAAGTTTTCTTAAAGCGTGTTGTATAACCACTGATTTACTGGCACCCTTCTTTCTGTGTTGTACTTTAATAAACAATTGTCCTGCGAAATGATGAGGTTTTTGTAAGAAAAACGTTGCGAGCAAATGTCATTTTCTTTTTTTTAAATTATTATTTAAATCAACAACGTAAGAGGCTTTAGGCTGTCTGTGTCAGGATTCCACCAGCTCCATTCACTCCTCCCACTCATTCACTCACTCCTCCCTCTCGTTCACTATCCCCTGAGTACTGATCACCATCACCTGCACTTCATCATTACAACTCCCTTTATATTCAGCTCCCTTTCACACACTCATCGTCTGGTCTCGTCTACGCATGACCCACAGATTCTCCTGCTATACTTACCTGCCTTCCGTTGGACATCATACAAGCCTTGCCTTCAGCCTTCATCATCAGTCTACTGCCTTTCATCTGCATCCGTTCCTGGGACCTTCCGCCTGCATCTGCAAAAGAGACACTTGTTAATTCCTCAGCTAAGTTACCACACAAAGTATCATCTGTCTTCATACTCACCATATCTCTGTCTGCTTCTGCAAAACCTGTGAAATAAACCTATTCACTTACCACCACCAGTCTGACTCCTGTTCCATCCGTGACAGTCTGATGAAATCTGTAAACACCCAGCTTTGCAGTAAAGCTGGCACAGAATCAGCATCTGACCTGGCTTACATTACACACTGTTTAATGCAGCTCAAATGAGGCACTGTGAATTTACATTGCAAGTTCAGAGGCTGTTTTTTGAAGTGCAGTGTTTCCGCTACATTCATTCTGTCGTGGTCGTCCGCCACACCAAAAATCAGTGAGGCCAAAATCACTTCTCAGGTAGAGCCGTTACTGTGCATACTATTGTGTTATTTTTAAGACCTACTAAAGGCATAAAAAACATTGTAAAGCACAATAAAGTTTTCAAGCACTATATTTCAAGACTTCTAAAGTCATTCGATAGCATAATGTGAGGTAAAAATTATCAGCATTCAAACAGTGCGTCGCGTTCGGTTACGACAGTAGGCTAACTAACACGATGACACTCTCTTCAAGAAGGTCTATGGTTTGCATAAAATTACTATCTTGCTGGAGTTTATTGCGCTTTATAAATCATATTCCTTTCTCCTTGGTGTCAGTTAGATTACAGCACCAGAGTATTGCTGTATTTTAAACCAATAAAATCGAGTGTGGGCGGAGCGACACGTGTCACCACGCCTAAAGGTGTCGCCCCGCCCCATCATCCAGACTGCACTCTGGGGTTACTCAGCGCTGCACGCTGTGACTTAACGTTGCTTCAAGTACATAATACGCATAATTGCGTTGCCTCTCTAAATTGGAGACTTTCATATTATAGTACTTAGGGGAGGTTTAAGCACCTGGGGCAAGGGGGGCATGGCCCATAGGAATATCACTCATGGGTGACGCCCAAGTCCAACGGGACTAGATCCAGTTTCCTCCATTTTTACTAATAACTGCTTTAAATGTGTTAATTCCAAGGACAGTAAGGCAAACAATTAAGCATGAGCTCGAACATTTTGGCATTTTTCATATCGAACTTTCAATATGACACTGCATTGAAAATTATTTCATTGACTTTAATTGCCTCCACTATCATCCTGTAAATCATCTGTCTCATTCTCACGGGTCGTGGCTTAGGGCTATGATTACAGTTTCAGTAAAATTTTAATTCACCATCATTGGTACCCACCCTCAGCCGATTGGCATTACAATATTTGCATCCTATGTCCAAAACGGAGCGTATACTGTCTAAAAGAAAAGCTCAGCTGCTGACTGAACGTGGTCTGTGCCTCACCTCATGTGTAGTTTTTTTAGGTATTTTATTATCTAAAATCAATATTTTTATTCATAAATATGTCCTCAATGGTGTACAAATACCTCTGCCAATTATCTGACTTATCCTCGTAAACGAAGAATTTATTATCTTTATATACATGTGACGGGTAGGTCCACGGAGGCTTCCATGTCGTTCCGCCATCTTGAAAAACTATAATAGCAGAGAGGGTCAAAAAGAACTAGGCCAACGCTTTTCCACAACGCGTTTTCGTTCAGAGCCAGCGTCTCTCGGAGGAGCAGTGCAGTGAGAGGCGCTTCACTGCCCCGGCAAGTTTAAAAGGCTGCATTACACTGTTATTATTCATACTGTAACATTCATTTGTTTGTTGTGTCAAGTTGCAGTTTGTTTGAAATAACAAACCTGTTCAACACACATCTTTTAGAAATCTAAAACATTTCCAACAATGTATATATTAAACAAGTAAACTCATTTGTGCACAATCATAGCACAAAAATGGAAAGAGCTAAACAAAGAATAAAAATAAATAAATAAATAAACAGCAAACAGATATTATGCATGGTACATAAAATATCTCATCATATTTCCTCAAAAAAGAAGTAAATTTTCTATTATCAATTATTCTTAGTGATTTGATTAAATATTTTACTTCACATAAGAAATCTTTAAAAGGAATGTTCTTAAGAAACCATTGTTTGTGAAAGTAAAACTTTGCCACAATGATAAGGAAGTTACCAGTACATTCTAAAGATTTGTTTGGGTTTTGTTAACCACAGACCTTATTTCAGGCGATTTTGCAAAAACCCATTCAAAAAACCCATAGACTTTAGGGCGAGGGAACCGGAAGTGCTAAAATGCTAACTCACTTCCGCGTTTTGGCCTACAAAGTGACGTCATAACTTCGGAACTCTATGGGTAGATTACGTTTTACAAATATAAAAAAAAAATGTGCAGTGCAGTTTCAACACCAATAATACGCAACTTTACATTTTACACATGAAACATCTAATTAATTTAAATTCTATTGGAAAGTTTTCCTAGACATGATGCTTCATCTGTCAACAAAAGTTTATTTGTGAACTCTCCATGTAGACTGTGCCTCATTTACGAAACAAAATGCTCCCAACAAACATATAATCCTCCAACAAACATATAATCTGATCCAGGTTGTGTCTGACTGAGAAAATAATTCATGTAATTTGAAAGATGTTGTAATTTAATACAATTTGTGCCAAAGCAATGGAAAATGACCCACAGTTATGCCCGCATTTACTGTTGTTGTGCTGGAATTTTTTCATTAAAATGTATGTTAAAATATTGAATATGTTTCAAATTAGGTCATTTTGTGTGAATCTGCGCAGGAGTCTTCATGTTCTCCAGGCTTTGAGTCGGAGTTGCTGGTTTTTAAAGTACACAGAGATGACCTTCACAAAGGGAAAAGACTAGGAAGAGGTAAGCTCTGTTCACAAATATCTTTAAATATAACACTGAAGTAACTGAACAGTTTTTGTTTCAATATGTTTAGTATTAGGCTAAATAATCTATGAAAATGTGAAAAATCAGCCATTGTCACACTAGTTCTGTGGCTGTGAGGCGTGACATAACCCAGGATCCTAGGGATCTGATGTTGAGCTTGAGACTAAAGAGACTATAGAGAACGAGTAGATGGATTTCTCCCTTTCTCTCTTGTTCTCGTCTGACTGTTTGAAGTGTATTTCTCGATGGAGTTTACACGAGGAACTATGACAAAGACTGGAAGCTTGCTTGTCTTTTTCAGTAAAATTTCAGTAATCAATACCAATAACGGTAAACTTTTACGCTTCTCTGGACCAGTTTTTGAACCATAGCAATAACTATTATAACTATTTTATTTTAATAGTTGCTTTATTTAAAATTAGATAGCCCATAGGGTTGCTATGGTTATCACAATGTCAAACATCATAATTTCAGATTAAGTTCTGCATTTTAATACAGTTATCACTCCTAAAACTTTGCAGTGTTGCACTTTTATTCAAACTTTTATTAAAATTATGAATGGGTTAAATACATGAAGCAAGCAAAGAGTGCTCCCTTTATAAACAATGAAGCCGAGATCACGGCCTATCAGAGGGTACTGGATTGACCCTTATGTATGATAAGATTGGTATCATTACATTTTGAAAAATAAAGTATTGACTTGCTAACCCTGATTCCCTGACTTATTGCAAAGGTGACCTACTGGTACTTTTGACAACACTATTACAGACCATTATCACACCTGGAGGGTGTTTCCAAAGTATCACCTACTGACACAGCATCTTTTTCCCAGCTCAGGGAACCAGGTTTACAAATGTGCCAATTGAATCTCTTTTCTGACAGTAATTTTTAATGCATGTGATGGGAGAACAAGAACGCTCTTCCAGTCCGCTGACAAGCGGTTTGATGTGGACACGGATGGGACTGTAATACTGAAGAGACAAGTGACTCTTCATGAAGGCCACAATGTGTTTTCTGTGGACGCTTGGGACTCCAGTGGAAAGAAGCACACGGTATCTGTCAGAGTTGAGCGTGTCCATCATCATCATGAGGACCATCACATGGACACGGTCATGAACATCTCCTCTCCACAGGTACAAACAAGTTCCTACAAGAAACCGCTGTCAGTACAGTACAAGCCTGACCTGTTTGCTTTTGTGTCCATTGCTGCCTTGTTTGTTGCCATAGTGATTCATTACTCACACCTGTTCCTCATTAGCTTCTTGTTATCTTGTTTATATAAACCTCAGTGTTTCTTGTGTTGATTGTTAGGTCTTGTCCTTGTATGTCTGTTTGTTTGGTGTTCTCTGTTGTTTTTATTATTATTTTGACTCTTATTTTCATTAAATCTTACTCTGCATTTGGATCCAGGTCTCGCTCATTTCTGAGTTCACCCAGCGTTACTGTAAGGGCATGATTGAAAACATAGTCAACAGTAGTGGCTTTATTTCATTTGGAAATGTGCCTGTGTTATTGGCCTCTTCTATCTCTTCCTCTGTTTTTTATCCCTACCACCATTCACCCATCCACTCCTCTTCTTCTTTCCGGCTATAGAAAATGGATAGAAAATGTGCTTGATAAATTATGACATCTAGTAAATGGTTATTCACCCAAAACAAAAAAAGTCAGTTACTCACCCTCATGTCATTCCAAACCTGTAAAACTTTTGTTCATATTCGAAACACAAGAGAAGATATCTTAAATTAAATCTGAGAGCTTTCTGTCCCTCCATTGACAGTCCCTGCAACTACCACTATGTCACCACAAAAATTTCACGAAGAGATTAGTCCAAATTTTATGAAGACACAATTACTTTATATGATGAACAGGTGTTTCACCAGCTTGTCTGAAATCCTGTGCTGACCAGCTGGCCCCTATTTTCACCAAGATCTTCACCAGATCTCTGGAGCTGTGCAAAGCCTCTTCCTGCTTCAAATGTCTCACCATCATCCCCATCCCAAATAAATTCCAAAATCACAGGACTGAATGACTACAGACCAGTTGTTAACGTGTGTGGTCATTAATTAATTTTAAAGACTGGTGTTGGCCTACCTAACATCACATCACAGAACCCTTGCTGGACCCCCTTCAGTTTTTCTCTTGTCGAGCAAACGTGTCTGTGGATGATGCAGTCAACATGGGACTACACTACATCCGGCAACATCTTGACAGACCGGGGACTTATGTGAGGATCCTATTTATGGACTTCAGCTCGGCTTTCAACACCTTCATCCCAGATATCCTCCAGACCAAATTAACCCAGTTCTCTGTTCCTAGCTCAATCTGTCAATGAATCAACAGCTTTCTGACGGCTAGCTAGTGAGACTGGGAAAATTCACATCAACATCTGTACAATCAGTACTGGTGCCCCCCAGGGATGTGTCCCCACTGCTCTTTTCCCTGTTCACCAACGACTGCAGCACCAAATACTCCTCAGTCAAGTTCCTGAAGTTTGCAGATGACCTGAGAAAGTTCAACCTGATTCTGCAGTTCTAATCTGCAGTTGTTAGAATATCTTAAATATCTTAAAATATCTTAATTTGTGCAAAGGTTAAAGCGTGCAAGCAGACCATCTACGGGACAAGCTGGATTCCACCATATCTTTATGTACACAATAATAATCTTTCACATTGTAATCCTTTTAATATTTGGCATGTTTGTGTGCTGATGCACATGTGTGTAATAAGCAGAGTGTAAGCGCGTTGTGGACCCGCCTATAGACTCATATTACTAATGCCACCTTTAAATAACAAAAAAATACTACGCTATTGACTTTAGACCAGGTTTCAGTTGGTCAATGGCTCAGTCTATTTAAGTAACCTCAAAATAGCAACGCGCCAACAATGCGCCTGAACACACCTCGTTTTCAGACCAGCAGCCCATGGGCGAATAGATGGGCTCAAATGCATTTGCTATTCAAACAACGTGGCGCAGGACGAGAAAATGAAAACTGCGTTGGGCTGAAATTAGCCGGGTGTATGATTGGGCCCATAGAGTCTGTCCTCTGCACTTCTTTAACTGTCTGGTTCAGCTCAGCTAACAAATCAGATCTCAGAAGACTACAGAGGATAGTCCGCACTGCCGAGATAATCATCGCTACACCCCTTCCCACTCTCCAAGAACTGTACTCATCCAGAGTGAGTAAAAGGGCTGGCAAAATCACTTTGGATTCCTCACATCCACCTCACCGCCTCTATGTAGCATATCATACCTTTTATACCATAGTCGGAGCTTCATTAAGATTGTCGGAAGGGGTAAATCGGGGCTAAAATTGGCCTAATTATCCTGCCGTGTGAACCAGGCTTAAAGGGATAGTTCACCCAAAAATGAAAATTCTGTCAGTATTCACTCACCCTGATGTTGTTCCAACCCCGTAAGTCCTTCGTTCATCTTCGGAACACGAATTAAGATATTTTTGATGAAATCTGAGAGCTGGATTACTCCTCCATAGGCTTCTTCAGGGATTGAACTTGCTGTCCTCGAAAAGTTGTTAAAGACATCGTTAAAATAGTCCAAGTGACTACAGTGGCTCAATCTTAAGTTTATCAAGCGACGAGAATACTTTTTGTGCGCAAAAACAAACAAAAATAACGACTTTGTTTCAACTATACAATTCTTTCTCTATTGGCCTCTAGTCAGTTAGCTTAGTGTAATAGCGTAGAGCTACGTCACACGTAGGCTCACTATTGGCCGCCGCTGGTCATGTGTGTGAAGTGTGTGACGTACAACACAGAAGCGCTGCGCTGTTACACTAGTGAACTGACTCGAGGCCCACAGAGAAGGAAATTAATAGTTGAAATAAAGTCGTTATTTTTGTTTTTTTGCTCACAAAAAGTATTCTCGTCGTTTGATAAACTTAAGATTGAGCCACTGTAGTCACTTGGACTATTTTAACAATGTCTTTAATAACTTTTCGGGGCTGGCAAGTGTCAATCCCTTAGAAGCCTATGGAGGAGTGATCCAGCTCTCAGATTTCATCAAAAATATCTTAATTCGTGTTCCGAAGATGAACGAAGGTCTTACGGGGTTGAACAACACGAGGGTGAGTAAATACTGACAGAATTTTCATTTTTGGGTGAACTAACTCTTTAACATGGATGTCAGAAACAAATAAATCACCCCAGCCATGTGAACTGTTTTTGGTGAAATTTTGCAAGCTAAGCATATTTTTTTTTTACATATTACACTAAAAGAGCCCTAACTTTACAAAATTATGTTACTTGGTGCCATGAAAAAACGTAAGTATATTTTTAATAATTTGAACAAAAAAAAAATACATTGAATGTGGTTACTAGCGACATAATGAGATAAGAAATGCAAACAAAACATTTTTACATCACTTTTTTCTTGGTGCGGACTTTAAAGGGTTAAGATTGAGCCACTGTAGTCACTTGGACTATTTTAACAATGTCTTTAATAACTTTTCGGGGCTGGCAAGTGTCAATCCCTATAGAAGCCTATGGAGGAGTGATCCAGCTCTCAGATTTAATCAAAAATATCTTAATTTGTGTTCTGAATATGAACTTACGGGGTTGAACAACATGAGGGAGAGTAATTACTGACAGAATTTACATTTTTGGGTGAACGATCCCTTTAATTGTTGCATAGCGGCCAATTATGTTTGTCAGTCACCAAAAGTAAAATCACACACGGCTCAGTTGAATAAGAAGGCAAATGGCTTGCCTTAATTCAACCACATTTATCAATTCAATATTAAGCCCAAAATAGTTTTTGACTCACCAATCGGTAGATTAATCGGCAGGTTGTTCAAATCACATTATCCCGCTGAAGTCCAAATAGTCTGACTCGTTGAAAAAAGCAGGCAGGGATAGCAGTACAGCCGCTGATTGTTAGGACAGCCACATAGCCAATCTTTTCTTTCATACCAGTCTGTCTGAAACAATCGGATTTGGGCCGTTTTTTGGGCCCAAATTTTTGGGCCGTTTTGCTGCACTAGTCCATCTAAAGCCCAATTTATACTTCTGCGTCGAACTCACGCCGTAGCTACGTCGTAGGCTGTGTGTAGCGCGCGTACCCTTCGGCGTAACCTGACGTGCACCTCTCCAAAAATGTAAAGCCTGTTTTATGCTTCTGCGTCGAATCGACGGCGTACCCCCGCAGACCCCTCTGCGTCTCCGCGAAACCCCCCTCCAACCCCTCCGCCGTAGCTCGACGTGCACCTCCAAAAAATTGTAACTACGCGTCGAGGCGACGCAGACCACAGGGGCTGTGATTGGTCAGATGCACCGCGATGCAAGCAACCTGATGCAGAAACATAAAACAGCCACGACGCCGTAGGAGTGACGGCGTAGCTACGCCGTGGAGTTGACGCAGAAGCATAATGAGGCCTTAACGCGTCAATTCTACGCGGACGCAATCGCTGTGATTGGTCTGCTAGAACCGCTCCCTCGGGTTTCACATGTTCCCTCTGCATGTGTAATTGCGCGTCAACGCGGACAACGACGCAGAAGTATAAATGAAAACCAACACGTACTCTATAGCGTAGAGGCTTCGGCTTATGTCCGACGCAGAAGTATAAATCAGCCTTAAGGCTGGCATAGACCTCCCTCTTGCTATTAACTCAGATTATGAATTAAAATAAAAATGAAAAATTTCTTTACTCTGTGATCACGGCCGGTGCTGTCATTTTGACTTTGAATTTGGCGGGGATTAGCCTATAGGCATGTAGGCTAGCTGTGTTGTAATGACGTTAGCTGCGCAAATGTCCAGTAACATCTCGATTTTAATTGGTCCATGTCTGATACGTAACGGAGATGATTACTGGCAAAACATATTTACGTCTAAAGGCACAGCAGATTTGTGCTTTTTGCCGTACATGTTGAAGAATACAGGATCGAAGTGCGCATGCGCAACATGGGTTTTTCGCTTGTCATCTGCAATGAATGGACAGTAAAAGCACTGCTTATTCTACCCTTTTTTTTTTTGATTATGCGTAACTGCTACATTTGTCATCATAACGTCTAAACAATTGAAATAACACACTTATTGCATACATCACAAGAATAAACAGTAGGGGAGACCGAGTATGGTTGTAACACTTTTTGCTTCGGTAACTGTAACTCACTGAATTTTATAG
Organism: Siphateles boraxobius; assembly: GCF_051911475.1. Lineage (NCBI taxonomy): Eukaryota > Metazoa > Chordata > Actinopteri > Cypriniformes > Leuciscidae > Siphateles > Siphateles boraxobius. The sequence continues at coordinate 944,011 of NW_027509119.1, read as the reverse complement.
CTAGAGTTCTCAAATTTTTATACAAAGTACCCACATGTGTTCACTAAAAATGGCACCAATTCAATCCCCTCCAAGAATATCACAGACCTCGTGAGTTGGTGTCAAATACATACTGTACCTTTGTTACAACCTACCCCAATACCGGGGTAGGTTGTAACACATGCTGGGGTAAGTTGTAACAATTACACAAAAGAAGCTAAAATGGATGCCACATTATATGATATGCTTCAAAAACAGGTTTATTGACATAAAAGAACAGTCTCACTCCCTCTATGGAACATACACACACACACACACACACACACACGTTAATCAGACAGTCTATGTAATTGTGTCTACTTGAACGAACTACATACTTGTTAAACATATAATTTATAACAAAAAACAATGTGTGTGTGTGTGTGTGTGCGTGCGTGCGTGCGTGCGTGCGTGCGTGCGTGCGTGCGTCGTGTGTGTGTGTGTGTGTGTGTGTGTGTGTGTGTGTGTGTGTGTGTGTGTGTGTGTGTGTGTGTGTGTGTGTGTGTGTGTGTGTGTGTGTGTGTGTGTGTGTGTGTGTGTGTGTGTGTGTGTGTTCTTAATCAGAGTCACAGTGCTTACAAATGAATGCCGGTAACCCTGGAGTGCAAGCTTTGTGGGCCCAGAGACTGCATAGGGTCCCATGTACCTTTGGGGAACTAGGTACATACTGAAATGATCACATGACTCCTATCTTATCCCTAAGTGGTAGAAATGGTGGTGTTACAACTCTCCCCGTGTTACAACCATACCCGGTCTCCAATACAAATACAAGTTTATTATTTAATAAACATTTTTATTTTTGAATTTTGCATTACCAGACCGCACGTCACTGCACAACACTATTTATACTTATATTTATTAAGCATATAATACCTTTTATTTACATTCCCTTGCATTTGTACATAACACCTGTACATACACATATTGTCTATTTTGTATTTTTAATCTAATTAATCACACACGTATCATGAAATAAAGCACATGCCATTTATTTTGTTTAACATTCCTTTTGTCATAATGTGCTATATCTATATATCCAGCTAAGTAAACAATCAGATTGAAGGTTGATTCTCACAAAACTATTTTCTGCAAGCTTCGAGGACCATTGGAGACTCCAAAGGGACATAACCAAATCATATAAGAACTCCATATAACTTTATTATATAAAAAGAATATGCACACCAAAGCACCCATGAAAAAAAAAACATTACAGAAAAAGAAAACATTTAAAGAATTCACAATGTATAGTACAGAGCAACAGCAAAGAGCTTGTTTTTATTTTAAATGAGTGAATGGAGAAGCTAAAAAAATCCTAAATCAACTGCCTTGCCTTGACTGTGTAAAGTTAACATACAATTACTAAACACAGCAATGCAGACATGACAAATCAAACATTATCCTGAGTGTGTGTGTAAACTGAAATGTGTCTGTACATAAATCCAGCATGCGATCAGGTATCGAGAACACACACACACACGCGGTTTGTTGTTTGTGCATCAGTATAACAGAGTGTCTCACGCGCTTACTGTACGATTCCTGTATGTCACCAAAACTGCGCTCTTCAGAAACAATCACAGAATATGACAGAGCTCGTGTTTTAAAGCAAAGCTCACACTGGAAATAATAATTCACTAAAAACGCAATGTAAGTCTGTATTCTCTCTGATATCTCTGATGTAATCAGCCTGGCCTTCTGTACATTAGCACTGTTTTGGACTGATTTGTTTGAATGAATTTGATTACTGGATCACTGAAAACTTGAGTTTAACGGCTTAAAATGATCTGATCAAACACAGATGCAGAATCGGTGTAAAGGGTTAGAATAGAAATTTCCTCCTACCAGGATTACAGAAATTTGTAGATACTCAGTGTGATCTAACTGTGTGACGAATATAACGTTAATGACACAGCTTCACATACTTGTCAGTTATTTTGGTAAATTGCATTAAATTATTTGTATGTGTTAAGGATTTTGAAATGATTATTTAATGTGTTTACGCTGACAGCACTGATTTTTATATTATTTTTATTCTCTTATTTTACTTTTATTATAGCCTATGTCTTGTCACTGTCTTCTGTCTGTGCACTGGAAGCTTCTGTGATGAAGACAAATTCCTTGTGCTGTAAGCAAACTTGGCAATAAAGTTCATTCTGATTCTAAAGATGCAATTATTTAATGGTTTTTGTGCTGTGTTTAATTGTAAAAAAAAATGTGTTGTTGCTCAGTGTATTTTACTAACTTTTTCAGATGGAATCTCCCTCTGATGATCAGGTTCTGATGTTTCCAAAGTCTTCAACGGGTCTGAAGAGAGCAAAGAGAGGTTGGGTTATTCCTCCATTCAATGTACCTGAGAATAGCAGAGGTCCTTTCCCAGAGTTTCTGGTCCAGGTGAGAAAGTTATGAAGGGAATGTTTAAAATTAGATGGATGAGAAAGCGTTTTTTCTGATATTGACTTTGTTCTCTTGATATTGCTTTCTGTATTCAGATCAAGTCGGACTGTTCTAAGGAAGTTAAGATGGTTTACAGTATCACAGGTGAAGGAGCGAATCTGGAGCCTAAGGGAACTTTTACTATAGACAAATTAACAGGGATTCTGTATGTGACTCGGCCACTCGACAGAGAAAAAAAAGCTTCATATAGAGTAAGTTGATTTTTAGTGCATTTCAGCAATGGATTGTCTGCTCGTACTTAATTCTTTGAAAGTTAAAATAGAAAAAAGTATAAAGATTCAGATAAAAAGGCCCCATGAAATAGCTTGACACACAATTTACTTTTCATGTTTAAAGAGACTATACTTTTTATTTATATATTTTTATTTTTGTATATCAACTAAAAATTTAATTATAAGTACACTTGCAAATATACACGTCAAATATAACAGACATGGAATAAAAAATACAACTCTAATTTATTTGTGTTTTCAAACAACCTCAGATATTCTCTTAACGTGCCTGTATTTCTTCTCCTGTCTTTAGCTTATATCTGATGCGACTGCAGTTGGTCAGAATATCAGGGAAAATCCAATGGAAATTATTGTAAATGTGATGGACCAAAATGATAATAAGCCTATTTTTACACAAAATCCATTCAATGGAAATGTTCCTGAAGCTTCTGAAATAGGTAGGCGTATGATGCAGTTTCTCAATGAAATGTTTTTTTTTTCTTTTCAAATGCCTCTTCAGTTTTTCCACCGAATCAGTCTTTCTTCTTCTCTCACTGAAGGTCATGAGTTTATGACAGTCACAGCCACTGATGCAGATGATCCAAACACTCACAATGGTATTTTCACTTATTTAATCGTCAAGCAAGATCCAGAACTGCCAAAACCAAACCTGTTTACAGTCAACTCTGTTACCGGAGGAATTCGTGTGAATGCTTTAGGCTTGGACAGAGAGGTGAGAAATGATGAATTGATCTCGTATTGGTGAAGAATAATTTCATGTGAACAAACTCACTTCAAAACATCTTTCTTTTCAGACACTTACCAGATATACTTTGTTAATTACGGCTACTGACATGGAAGGAAATGGTTATGCAACCACTGGCACAGCTGTTATTACTGTGACTGACAGCAATGATAACGCACCTCAGTTTGAGCAATCCACGGTAATGTATATTAATAAATTCAGAATTTTATAATAAGCATTTTAACTTTATTAATACTTATTTACACCATGCATCTCTTTGTTTTAGCACACTGTATCTGTCCCAGAGAATAAAGTTGGGGCTGAAGTGGCCAGACTTGCAGTTACTGATGAAGATGAACCTGGATCTCCTGCCTGGTCAATCAAATATAAGATTATTAGCGGTGACAGGAGTGGGTTTTTCAGTGTCAGTACTGGACCCAGCCAGCTAGAGGGCATCATCACCATTGTAAAGGTACTGTGTGTTGCTCATGTGTTTCCACAGGCAATTGGTTGTGATCATGTTCCTTTAGTAAAAGATGCTTTCTTTTCCTTTCAGCCCCTGGACTTTGAGAAGAACAAGCAATTCATTCTGTCTGTGATTGTTGAGAACGATGATCCATTTGTCGGTTCTTTGGCCACTTCCACTGCCACAGTCACGGTGAATGTAGAAGATGTTAATGAGCCTCCAGAGTTTAATCCAAAGGAGAAGGTTATTAACAAACCTGAAGATTCACCAGTTGATAGTGAACTGGTTACTTATAAAGCCACTGATCCAGACATTGGAAAATCACAGAAGATAACGTAAGAAATTTTGCAAACATTCTCTGAGACGATCAAACCACTAAAGTGTCATGATTCCATTTGAAATTCTGACTGATTTCTCTAAAGATTAAGATCTTGTAGAGCAATAAAAATCACATAGTCTTCGATTGATAGACTTTTAATGATTTTTTTTTGTCAAACAGTCTCACTAGCAATATTAACCACTGAGAACCACCTTGTCTACCTATTAAGGCCTATATCTCTTCCAAGAATTCAAATAATAGCATGCCTGTATATCCTTTGAACTGCAAAAGATTTTAAACTTCCAGGCAAGACTTAAGTTGTTCTTGCTGAACATTTCTAGTTTAAACCTGTATGTTTGGTTCCTTTCAGGTATAAAATTGGCAGTGATCCTGCCGGCTGGCTGAGTGTTACTCCAGACACTGGAATTATTACAGTCAAGAGCCTCATGGATAGAGAATCTCACTTAGTCAAAGATGGCAAATACAGAGCTATCATTTGGGCGCTGGATGATGGTAATTTGTGTTTTCTTTTTTAAGAGAATAATTCTTGCTGGCCTTTTTCTGATGTCTGTGCTTGTGTGCAGGTACTCCTCAAGCAACTGGCACAGGAACACTGATAATTGAATTGGAGGATGTAAATGACAACGCTCCTGTCATCAGTGAAAGGAATATAAAAATGTGCAATCGTGGTTCAGCCCCAGTGCTTCTCTCTATAATGGACAAAGATGGACCTCCTTTCGCTGGGCCTTTTAGAGTTGAGACCCACGGAGAAACCAGTAAAGATTGGTCCACCTCGATGAATGGCACATGTGAGCAATTACTAATGTTTTAAAGATAAATTAATCTCATTCTTTCATAAGTTTCACATTGAAATATCTGGCTGGCTTGGTATACATGTCTAACTATTATAATGTGCCCATTTTAGCAACCGGTGTCTTTCTGACACCAAAGTCTGCATTGGAGCAGGGTGACTATAATGTTGTCCTGAAAGTTATTGATCAGGGTGGGTTGGATCAGAAAAACACCATTCAAGCAACTGTGTGTCACTGCGAAGGAGAAACAGTGCGTTGTGCTGACTGTGACAACACTTCTTGCCTAATATTCAATCCATTCTGTCTGCAATGATACATTCATCAACCTTTTTCCCACTTCTGCTGTGAACACATTGTCTGCTTTTTAGATACATAATAAAGTTACAGAATTTTGTCAAAGATAATTGGCTAAAGTAAGTGTTAAAATTACGAAACACCAAATTCTGTTTTCATTCAGTTCAGGTGATTATAATTACCATTGTGATGTTTTTTTTTTAGGTTTTTTTTTTTGTTGAATTTTAACTAATTTGTTTAACTTTACCTTGGTTTTTTTTAATATAAATAAATGTAATTTCATTATTTTCTGTTGATGTATTACAAGATTTAAAATTACAACGTAACTTTTTAACTATTTTCTTATAAATTTAATCTTTATTTACCTTTCTTATAAAGCAATTGCAATTGCTTTTTTTAAAAAATGTTATGAACATTAAACTTTCTAATTTGCATCTGTTGTTTATCATTTGAATACATTTGACCAACAATTCATCCAAGTGATCTTAACATTTAATCAGTAACTCGTTCAGTACATTTATACTACAGATACTATAGATATAGATTTTTTTATACAATTGATTTGCAATTTCTGAAACAGATAACCGAATTTCTGTCATGACAACTCTCTGAGTGTTTGCCATGTAATGGATTATGACAATGTTGATATATTAGGTCTGGCAGAATAAATCTGCTACTACAGTTATTGCTGCTGTTGCGGTTATTGTTGTTGCTGTTGCTGTTAATGTTGCTGCTGTTCTGGTTATTGTTGTTGTTGCTGCTGCTGTTATTGTTGTTGCTGCTGGTGTTATTGCCCCTGCTGCTGCTGTTATTGTTGCTGCTGCTATTGCCGCTGCTGCTGCTGTTATTGTTGTTGTTGCTGCTATTGTTATTGATGCTACTGCTATTGCTGCTGCTGTTATTGTTGTTGCTGCTGCTGTTATTGCTGCTGCTGCTGTTATTGCTGCTGCTTGTATTGCTGCTGCTGCTGTTATTGCTGCTGCTGTTGCAGTTATTGTTGTTATTGCTGCTGCTGTTATTGTTGTTGCTGCTGCTGTTACTGCTGCTGCTGTTATTGGTGCTGCTGTTGCGGTTATTGTTGTTGTTGCTGCTGCTGTTATTGTTGTTGCTGCTGCTGTTATTGCCGCTGCTGCTGCTGTTATTGATGCTGCTGCTATTGCTGCTGCTGCTGCTGTTATTGTTGTTGTTGCTGCTATTGTTATTGATGCTACTGCTATTGCTGCTGCTGTTATTGTTGTTGCTGCTTCTGTTATTGCTGCTGCTGCTGTTATTGCTGCTGCTGGTATTGCTGCTGCTGCTGTTATTGCTGCTGCTGTTGCAGATATTGTTGTTATTGCTGCTGTTGTTATTGTTGTTGCTGCTGCTGTTACTGCTGCTGCTGTTATTGGTGCTGCTGTTGCGGTTATTGTTGTTGTTGCTGCTGCTGTTATTGTTGTTGCTGCTGCTGTTATTGCCGCTGCTGCTGCTGTTATTGTTGCTGCTGCTGCTGTTATTGATGTTGCTGTTATTGCTGCTGCTGTTATTGTTGTTGCTGCTGCTGTTATTGCTGCTGCTGCTGCTGCTGCTGCTGCTGTTATTGCTGCTGCTGTTGCAGTTATTGTTGTTGTTGCTGCTGGTGCTGTTACTGCTGCTGCTGTTGCGGTTATTATTGTTGTTGCTGCTTATGTTATTGTTGTTTCTTCTGTTATTGCTGCTGCTGCTGTTATTGCTGCTGCTGCTGTTATTGCTGCTGTTATTGCTGCTGCTGTTGCGGTTATTGTTGTTGCTGCTGCTGTTATTGCTGCTGCTGTTGCGGTTATTGTTATTGTTGCTGCTGCTGTTATTGCTGCTGCTGTTGCGGTTATTGTTGTTGTTGCTGCTGCTGTTATTGCTGCTGCTGTTATTGCTGCTGCTGTTGCGGTTATTGTTGTTGCTGCTGCTGTTATTGTTGTTGCTGCTGCTGTTATTGCTGCTGCTGTTGCGGTTATTGTTGTTGTTGCTGCTGCTGTTATTGCTGCTGCTGTTATTGCTGCTGCTGTTGCGGTTATTGTTGTTGCTGCTGCTGTTATTGTTGTTGCTGCTGCTGTTGTTACTGTGGCTGATGTTGCGGTTATTGTTGTTGTTGCTGCTGCTGTCATTGTTGTTGCTGCTGCTGTTATTGCCGCTGCTGCTGCTGTTATTGCAGCTGCTTCTGCTGTTAATGTTGCTGCTGCTGTTTTTACTGCTGAATGCTGTTATTGCTACTATTGTTAATGCTGCTGCTATTATTGCTGCTGCTGTTGTTTTTGCTGCTGTTATTGCTGCTGCTGTTATTGTTGCTGGTGTTATTACTGCTGAATGATGTTATTGCTGCTGCTGCTGTTATTGTTGCTGCTGCTGACACTGCTATTGCTGCTGCTGCTGTTATTGTTGCTGCGGCTGTTATTGTTGCTGCTGCTGACACTGCTATTAGTGCTGCTGTTATTGTTGCTGATGCTGTTGTTGCTGATGCTGTTATTGTTGCTTCTGTTGTTGATTATTATTTCCGCTCTTATGTTTGATTAAATGGCCAGCGAACAATTTAAAGCTTGTGTGCACCCTCTCCCTCGTTTTATCACGGGTGGGGACACACATGCTTTATGTGTGAATTGTTTGGGAGCGCAGCATGCACGAGCAGCTCTCGAGGGGGCTGCTTGTGTAGACTGTGAAGCACTTCCCATTAGAGTGCTGCGCTCCCGGCTGGCGTGCTTTGATAAGCACGGTCAGGCTCGCGTTCCCCATGGTTCTGGTCCCGCGTCTGTTGAGGCGGCGCGGCGATTGAGATCGTGGGGTTCGCAGCGGGATCTTTTAGATGAAATTGAGACTGCTGAGGCACCTTCTCATTCTTCATCTGAGGATCTCGTGGCCCCTGAGAGTGGTGCAGGAGCCCGCATCGCAGCTCCTCCTGCCCATGATCAGGTCCCAATGCTTGAGCTCTCTGCTTCCGAGGAAGTGGATGTGCTCAGTATTGAAGCGGATGACCGTGATCTAGGCGCGCCAGTTCACGGCCAAGGTTATGAGGAGCTGGTAGAGGTTGTGACTCATGCTGTGGCCAGACTCAACATTAGCTGGCCACATGATGAGCAGGGAACGCAAGTGAGAAGCAAGCTTGATGAGCGTTTCCTGCAGCACAGATCACAACCTCAGCGCCGGGGTTTGCCGTTTTTCCCCGATCTCCACAAAGAGATCTCGAGATCGTGGGATAAACCGCACTCATCCCGTGTCTCCAATCCCAGTGTGGTGGATTACAGCAATGTAGTGGGGGCACGGGATTTGGGTTATGGGAAGATGCCTAAAGTGGAGGAGGCTCTAGCGGGTTATCTTTCCCCTGAGTCTGCATCTTCCCTAAAAACCCCGGCGCTGCCTAGTAAGCCCTGCAGAGATACATCTGCATTAATAGGCAGGGCTTACATGGCGGCAGGTCGGGCTGGTTCATGTCTGCACTCTATGGCACTCTTGCAGGCATACCAGGCCGACCTCCTGAAAGATTTAGATGAGGGGAAGGGGCCAACTCCTGAGGATATTGCGGAGTTGAGAAGAGCCACAGATCTGTCTCTCCGGGCCACAAAAGAGACGGCCCGCGCCATTGGCCGCTCTATGGCAGCTATGGTGGCCACGGAGAGACATCTGTGGCTAAATCTATCTGGTATGAAGGAAAAAGATAGATCCTTTCTGCTGGATGCGCCGCTTTCGCCTTCTGGCCTGTTCGGTGACGCCGTTACATCGGTCGTCGACAGGTTTCAGGAGGCGAAGAAACAATCTGCGGCGTTCCAGCAGTACCTCCCCCGTAAGGCGAAGTCTAAATCTAGTAGGGTGGGGCCAAGAGATCAGCCCCAGCCATCAGCCAGCTCCTCACACCGAGCAGAGCAAAGAGAGAGCGTTTCCTCTAGAGCCCCTCCTCCTGGAGCTTGGCAACAGAGGAAACACTCTCAGAAATCGAAGTCCTCCAGCCAGAAAGGCGACCTGAGGGACGTCATTCAGGCTACGAGGGCTTCGGGAAAGAGGTCCTAACCGAAGTGGTAGGACCTCTGAAGGCTGTCCACTCCGCTGTAGAGCAACCGAGGTTGTTCTCGCAGCGGAGCCCTCTAGGAAACGATGTAGGTTGCCCGCCATCAACGACGCTTCGGGCCGCATCTCTTTCCAGCGAAAATATTATAACAAAGAAAGAGCATCAATTGTGGTCACAAAAACCGTTTCGACTACACCCTGCCGGTATTCCGCTTCAGGGAGTCGAGAAAAATGCTCGAAAAACACCAGAGGCCAGTCTCGAGAGGCTGGTACCCTTAGTAGATTTTGTAGAGGCATGGTATCATCTTCCCAACATATCTGCATGGGTCCTGCATATAATAAAATCAGGGTACAGACTGCAGTTCGCGCGCTGCCCCCCCAGGTTTTCGGGGGTGGTGCAGACTACAGTGGTTCCAGAGCAGGCTCAGGTGATGGAACAAGAAGTACAGACTCTGCTGCTAAAGGAAGCCATAGAACGTGTTCATCCTTTAGACAGGGAGTCCGGGTTTTACAGCCGGTACTTTATAGTTCCAAAGAAGGATGGGGGGTTAAGGCCAATTTTAGATCTCAGGGTTTTGAACCGGTCTCTGAGGAGGTTCAGGTTCAAAATGCTAACCATTCCTGCAATCGTGAGTCAGATCAGATCCGAGGACTGGTTTGTCACGATAGATCTAAAGGACGCTTATTTTCACATCTCCATCCTTACATGTCACAGGAGATACCTGAGGTTCGCTTTCGGGGGCGAAGCTTACCAATATCGGGTTCTTCCGTTCGGCCTAGCACTCTCTCCCCGCACATTCACCAAATGTATGGATGTAGCCCTTGCTCCACTGAGACTTCAAGACATCCGTACATTGAATTATCTCGACGACTGGCTCCTTCTGGCCCAGTCTCGGGAGGTGGCAGTTCGGCATCGAGATGTCGTCCTTGGCCACATTCAGAAATTGGGGTTAAGACTCAATACAAAGAAGAGTGTGCTAGAACCATCCCAGTGCACGATGTTTTTGGGAGTCGTGTGGAACTCGATTACGATGCAGGCACGAATGTCTCCCGCACGTATCGAGTCGATTCTGACGATGGTATCCAGGTTAAAGCTAGGCCAGGCCATCACTGTAAAGCAATTTCAAAGAATGCTGGGCCTCATGGCAGCGGCATCCAACATCATTCCTTTGGGCCTTCTACACATGAGGCCCCTTCAGTGGTGGTTAAAAACCAAGGGGTTTTCTCCCAAGGGGAATCCATTTCGTATAATCAGAGTAACGCGCAGATGCCTTCATTCTCTACAAATATGGAAGAAACCTTGGTTCCTATCCCAAGGGCCAGTGTTGGGAGTGTCAGGTCGCCGGAAAACCGTTTCGACAGACGCCTCCCTCACTGGCTGGGGCGCGGTCATTGACGTCCGCTTTGCCAGGGGTCTGTGGCAGGACCATCATCATTCGTGGCATATAAACTGCCTAGAGATGATGGCTGTGTTCAGGGCTTTGAGGAGCTTCCTCCCAGACATCAAAGGTTGCCATGTCTTAGTACGATCAGACAATACGTCTGTGGTAGTCTATCTGAACCGACAAGGGGGACTCAGATCGCGCCCTCTGTGCAGACTGGCGCATCAGATTATTCTTTGGTCCCAGGGGAAAATACTGTCTATCAGAGCAATGTATATTCCGGGGGTTCAGAATCAGGGAGCAGACATCCTGTCGAGGCAGGGGCTGAGGCCCGGGGAATGGAGACTTCACCCAGAGGTGGTGAAGCTAATATGGGAGAGGTTTGGACCGATGGAAGTGGATCTGTTTGCGTCTCGAGAGACGTCCATCTGTCCACTTTGGTTCTCCCTCTCGCATCCAGCTCAACTGGGGTTGGATGCCATGGTACAGGCCTGGCCGAGGCTTCGCCTGTACGCATTTCCCCCGATCGCTCTGCTTCCAGCAGTCCTGGAGAGGGTCCGTCAAGAGGGCATCAGTCTACTTCTGGTTGCCCCATTGTGGCCGACCCGAGTATGGTTTTCAGACATAATATCACTCCTGATAGCTCCGCCATGGCAGATTCCTCTGAGGAGGGATCTGTTGTCTCAAGCGGAGGGCACAGTCTTCCACCCTCACCCAGAGCTGTGGAAGCTGTGGGTCTGGCCTCTGAGGGGGTTCAGTACCTAGATGCTGGTCTGTCAGCTGGAGTGGTTGAAACCATACTTAGCTCTAGGGCTCCGTCTACTAGGAGATTATATGGCCTCAAGTGGAATGTATTTTCCACTTGGTGTAGAAAACAGGAGTTAGATCCAGTTAACTGCCCAGTGGCTTCAGTTCTGGAGTTTCTTCAAAATCGTTTCTCTGCGGGTCTCTCCCCTTCCACACTTAAGGTGTACGTGGCTGCCATTGCGGCTTTCCATGCGCCATTGAGTGATGGGCCTCTGGGGAGGCAAAAGTTGGTCATTCGTTTTCTCCGTGGTACTCGGAGGATGAGACCGGCAACCAGGTCCAGGGTTCCTGCCTGGGACCTGGCAATAGTTCTTGAAGGGTTATCCCTGGCCCCCTTCGAACCTTTGCAGTCGGCTTCGCCTAAGGACTTAACGCTAAAATTGGTATTTCTCTTGGCTATTACCTCACTTAAGAGGGTGGGAGATCTCCAAGCCCTGGCAGTGACACCAGCTTGCTTGGAGTTTGCCCCAGGCAGAGTAAAAGCTTTTTTGCACCCGAGTCCCGGCTATGTGCCTAAAGTTCCATCTAATGCGGCTCGGTCTACAGTCCTTCAGGCATTCCATCCTCCGCCTCATGTGTCGGCAGAAGAAGAGAAGCTTCATTTGCTCTGCCCCGTCAGAGCTTTGAGCATGTACCTTGAGAGGTCCTCTTCTTGGAGAAGGTCGGACCAATTATTAGTATGTTTTTGGGTCACCTAAGAAGGGGCTCCCGGCATCCAAGCAGACTATTAGTAATTGGATTGTTCAGGCTATTACTGAGGCTTACAAGCTGCGCGACTTGCCTTCACCTTTAGCCGTGAGGGCCCATTCAACTAGAGGCATAGCTTCCTCTAGGGCCTTTATTTCGGGAGTACCTCTACAGGAGATCTGTGAGGCAGCCGGTTGGGCTACTCCACATACTTTTATTAGGTTCTACAGTCTCAACCTTCCTTGTACGCCTGGTGCACACGTGCTCAGTCCTTGCTGAGTGCCTAAACAGTTTCACTCCGGGACAGGCCTATTTCGGTGCGTGGCCTAGTGAGCACTCGTTCCCCAAAGAGTCGATTCTCGACGCAGTGTAGAGTTCCCTCGAAAGGGAACGTCTCGGGTTATGACTATAACCCTTGTTCCCTGAGAAGGGAACGAGACACTGCGTCGTCCTGCCACGCCCCTCGAGGCCTTAGAGCGTCTTGCTTCATCGCTAGGCTAGTGTGTGTGTGTGCCGGCGTCGCTTTTATGCATCCGGTTATGCCGTCACATGTTACGTCATGACGCAACACCAATCAGGATTGGAATAGTTTCATTCATACTTCAGAGGCGCACGCTAAGGGAGCGTCCGCAAAGAGTCGATTCTCGACGCAGTGTCTCGTTCCCTTCTCAGGGAACAAGGGTTATAGTCATAACCCGAGACGTTTTCTGTGATAGGTAGGTTTAGGGTTAGGTTTAGGGGGTAGAAAATGTCATTAGCTCAGTATGTAAACCATTATGAAAATGGAATGTCATTGTAATGATAGGAATACCAATGTGTGTTTGATATAATTCTTCAAAACTACCAGAAGAGGGCAGACTTGACATTAAATACAACACCTATTCATTTCTGTAAAAGCTTCAAACACTACCAGCAGCCTACTTTTGTCAAACTTAGTGTTTTTCATACTAAAGTTTTAAAATTATGTGTGTAAATTACACACCATTATGTATGTAAATTACACCAGGTTTATTACAAATATCCTATATTCATAAAGCTTGTTTAGCGAAGTTATATGAGAAAGCCATTACACTTCATATGATTTCATACCCTAAATAAAAGACACTTTTTACTTTTTCACCATAGCTGATATTTCTCATGGCAGGTCAAGTCAGTTTTTTCACTCAAACATTTCAGCATATTTTAAATTATATCTGTGCAATACACAGTATACTTTTCATTCACAGTAACTGCCTTCCATAATACTATTACTATCAAACTTTTCATTTGCACCAATCAGTATAATATCTTTTCTATAATTTAATCCATCTGTTCTTAATGGCTAATCAATTAATCATTTGGTACACCTACAGATTTCTGTAGAAATATTTTATATTTTCAAAATGGTTAATCATACACTGTGTAATAACATGAATGTGATACAGTATTGTAACATGTAAGCTCTGTGTCGAAATGTATCCATTTCTTTCACCTGTGTCCTGTTCATTATCTAATTAGGTTCCTTTGTTTGCTCTGTGTATTTAGACCCTGTGTTCTCCCTCAGTCTTTGTCCGTTCTCATTAATGTCTGATTTGTTAGTGTGACTTTTCTGTTCCTGATTCCGAGATAATTCATTAAATACTATTATAATTGTTCTCCTTCGTCTTCGTGCTTTTTTCACTACACGTATTCTAACAGAAGAACGGATCTAAAATTATTTTGCAGCGTTTTTTCTTTGTTTATTTTTTGTTTTTTTCCCAAAGGCCCTTCCCACAGTCCAGCTTTTGTGCCTGGAGCAGTAAGACCTCCCGCTGGAAGAACACACACAGGATTTTATCCAGCTTGAGTGCCAGACGCACTACCCAGACTGTTTGCTCTGTATATCTTACCATGTAAGAGTGATCGAGCGGTCGAAGGCACGTGTTCCAGCCGCATTCGTGGAGTGGGTGCTGGTAAACAACAACTCGCCATTTAACATCGGCCCTGCTGCGGATGACAGCATTACCAGCCCCACTCCACCACCACCAGCAAGTGACGCAACACAGTTGCATGTGCCCACCGGAGACCATGGAGATAGGCCTGCCGGGATGGACAAGCCCGAATTGAGGATAAGTTAAGGTTAGAAGTCAACGCGCCAAAGCCTTTCCGTCATCATGAGTCTAACAACATCGAGCTGGCAACATCGTGCGTCGCTGAGGGAGTGCTTTTGGAGCTTGAGGGCTGGAATGATAGCCCCGTCTACAATTCTGCTGCTGTGTCTGAGCTAATCAAGGCCTCTGGCTCTTATGTTGAGGAACTCAAGGAGGTAGATCTTATTGACAGTTTCCTTTTTCCCCGTTATTCCAAGTTATTATTCCCAGTTTCCCCGTATCTTCAGCATCCCCTATATCTCCAGTGTCCCTTGAATCTCCAGAATACCCACCTAACCTATCTCTCCCACCTCCTCAATCAGCCAGTTCCTCAGCCCTGCCTCTGCTGCTGTCCTTCTTCCCCTTGGCATCTCCTACATACTGTGAAGACCTGCCCATTGTCTTCAGGCCACCAGCTCCATCCAGAACAGAGGATCCCCTGTCTCTGCCTCCATCCTCCGGGCCCATCTCTCCACTTCGGCCTGTCAACCCATCAGCTCCACCCTGTCTTCTCCCTCCCTCAGTTCCAATGGAAACCATTGGCCATACGGCTCCTCCAGGCTCCCTCAGCTCTGCATTGGTCAGCCATCGACCTACCTGCACCTTCGGCTCCGTCTGGCTCCATCTTCCCCCCGTCTCCGCCTCCGTCCTCTGTCCCACCGGCTCAGCCTCTGTACTTAGGACACCTCGGGCTCCAGTGCCTACAGCAGGGGTGCCGCTAGAAATTTTAGGTCCTATGAAAGAATATAATGTTGGGCCCCTGCCGCACCCATTCCATTAATAAAATCGATCTCTTTGGGGGCCCTTAGAATCATCCTTACTTTATCCTTTTGTTTTATAACCTGAACTCTTTTTGTTTTTTTGCCTGCTCCACGCCCTCCTCCAGAGCCCCCTCCCTCTCTTCTCAGTTGGACAATTTACTGCGTGAGGACGCGCCTTATTGGGAGGGGGGGTACTGTAACATGTATGCTCTGTGTCGTGTTTCTCTGTGACCTAATTTTCCCCAATCTGTTCGATTAGCCATTTCTTTCACCTGTGTCCTGTTCATTATCTAATTAAGGTCCTTTGTTTGCTCTGTGTATTTAGACCCTGTGTTCTCCCTCAGGGGTTGTTTACATGACACCATTTTTTAACTAACAACGTAAAACTCTTTATGCGTTGGTCGTGGCCGTTTGTTTACACGACAACAGCGTTTTGGGTGCCTGAAAATGCAAAGTTTTGAAAACGCGTTTCAAAGTGCAAGTTTTTGAAAACGGTCTCCGTGTAAAATAACAAAAACGTGACGATGACGTCATGCACGTGTATTACGTGTTCAGTCTATTTTGTTTCATCGCCATCTAATGGCCTGGCAGCATCATACAGCATTTTTAGTCATTTTCACGGATCTGTGTGAATGGGGATCATTTTGACATTGCTATCGTCTGTACACAAAAAACTCCAAGGAAGAAAAAATCCCCTTTTAAGCATATTGTTGTCGTGTAAACGTGCCCTCGGTCTTTGTCCGTTCTCGTTAATGTCTGATGTGTTAGTGTGAGTCCCCTTTCAGTCACTCACGTTCGACGTAGTCACTCACGTACGCTTCGGAGCCGATCGGTCTTTATGTCGATGTCTCTGAAGTGTTATATTACAACGAGCGAGTGTGTCACAAGTGCAGCGGTGATTGCGAGCTTCTGTGCTCTCAACTGCTGTTTTAACATTATCACATGTTTGTTGACGGTTGGTTAGAGGGCAAAGAAGTGAGTGCTTCACTGTTTCAGTTCACTGTTCAGTGTTGCCGCGTTCATTCCCCTGTGTGCTTCAGCACTGGTGACGGGTCCCATTTGAAAGAGCAACACAGGTGCGTTTGCGTATTTTTCAAGGTATCATTCCATCCATGCGTTTCTGGATGCAGTTGTTCCCTGTCCCCGTCTGATGGTCAATGGTTGCATCACATAAAAAAAAGAATGTATTTATATATATGTATATAATATATATATATATATATATATATATATATATATATATATATATATATATTTATATATTCAGCACGCTGAAGCAGCTTTTGTGGATACTTCATGTTCTCATTGCGGAACATGACTATTGCGGTGTTGAGATCGAGACTCCCCATTACCACGCCCCCCTATGGGGCCGTGTGGGATGGGTGTTCAGAGGATCATAGTGAGGCTTCCCCGCCCGGTAACCGATCCCTGTGGGCCCCTCACTCCTCTTTTACAAATCAGCCGTTGGAGCCCCCGTTGATCGAGCTGCTCCCTCTGTAATTGACCAACCAGCCATTTAATTTGGGGCCCCTCCAGAGGACAGGATGCCAATTGCAGCATCGAAGGTTGAGTTGACCTCTGGAAATGATGACTCGGCTGCGTTATCTCCCTCTGGGAGTGTAACATTGCCTGAGCCAGATCCAGAAATGTCAGCTTTGCTGAAACGGGCCACTGAGGCTGTCGGGCTTGAGTGGAATCCTCCACCGTGTCCCGAACATTCTCGGTTGGATGATTGGTACCTCGGAGCGTGCTGGTTTTCAGCTCCGCGCCCCAGTGCCTTTCTTTCCCAAAGTGCATGGAGAACTTACCAGGTCGGGGACGGCACTTTTCTCTGCCAGAAACGGCCTGAGTAGCTCCTCTCCCCTCACTTTCCTTGACGGAGGAGTGGTGGTGGGTTACGAGGCTATTTTCAGTCAACGAATCCTGCCTGGAATTCGGGCCGGCTATCTCTCATCAAATCTGAGACCCCGGCCTGGATATGTGCCCAAGGCTCCTACCTCTTCTACGGGACCAGGTGATGAGCCTGCAAGCGCTGCCCCAGAGGAAGCAGACCCAGCCCTGGCTTTTCTCTGTCCGTCCACTCCATTGCGGTAATACGTGCTCAGAATGCAAAGCCTGGACCTCAAACCAGCTCTTGTCTGTTATGGAGACCAGCAGAAGGGAAGGCTGTTTCCAGGTAGAGGTTGGCCCACTACATGTAGTTGCCTTCATCTTGGTGATTTTCCAGGATGCATGTGCCCACCTGGGTGGTGAGCTCCTCCAAAGTGAGAGTATTGCTCCCTCCTAGACGTTGACACAGAGTACCTCACTGATCAGATGTTAATAGAGTTGGGGGCTGGGCGACACCTATCATGTTCGCTAGAGAACTAGTCTATGTGTCAAACCGCTGCTTCCCGTCGGCTCCCTTAGGGCTGTAGTACTCGAGTCCGGTCTTGGACTCGAGTCCGGACTAGAGAATGTTTTTCTATGGTCTCGGACTTGTCTCGGACACGCTGGTATTCGGACTCAGACTTGTCTCGGTCTCGGCCACTGGACTTGCCAAATATGGCTTTTGGTCTCAACCGAGTCCAGGTGTCTTCATTATGTTCCCAGTAAGCACACATAAAAATTGTTTATTTGTGCGCCGTTTATTTGCTCTGGTATGAGCCGCGACCTCGACTAGTACTGGTCTTGGACTTGTCTTGGACTCGACAAAAGTGGTCTTGACTACAGCCCTAGGCTCCCTACACATGAAGCCAGTTTCACTGTAACCCCGGTTCGAAGTGTTGGCTTGCTGCGCCATTCCCCTCCTATGGACTTGATACGTGCGCAATTCTTGCTCCAGTAGAGTTCCCCTTATTAGCTGAACCCTGTCGAGTTCCTCCATACCCTTCGGCAACGGACGTGGCGGAACGTCCGAAGCCAGGCCTATCACTCGTATTCACTGGTGGAACCTGTGTTAGGCTGGGTCCATATGTTGAGATCCCTACGGCGATCCCATATGTGCATTCTTCCACGGTACGGTGTCTTCCCTCCTGCCATCACTGTCCGTTTGAGTCTACCCCCGTCATAGGCTGGAGACACCCCAGTGACATTCCATATGTTGTACTGCACGGTCTTCTGCCCAGTCCATATGTGTTTCTCCACATGTTACCTCTCTTTGGGCAGGATGTGGCTTCCACAGCGTATTCCTTTCCAAAGAAAGAGAACGCTTTCCCAGTGGTCTTGTGGAACAGCAGTGACTTCCCTGGTCTAAGCCCTGTCCCATCTCCGCCTCACATAATGCGGGGGGATCATAAGGCTTTTGTCTAGGCACTGGAAGGTGGCAGCACTAGTGGCGTATTAATTGGGATCCCAATCAGTCGACACATCGACTACGTCAAACATGAGCAACTGAAAGGAAACGTCTCGGTTACGTATGTAACCCTCATTCCCTGAAGGAGGAAATGGAGACGTAGTCCCGTCGCCACTATTGCTGGACCACCACTGACTCCGGGCTATGCTCAGCTCATCAGCGGAAAACAACTGGTGCGTGTATCCACTTCCGCATTTATACCTGCATTTTTCCTGTTCCTGATTCCGAGTTTATTCATTAAATACTATTATAACTGTTCTGCTTCGTCTTCGTGCTGTCTTCACTATACGTCATGTAACAAGTATAAGCAGTTTATCTCAGATGATAATCACAGTGTTAAAATTAAATTTTAGAAAGATGAAATTATAAACATTAGCCTGCATTACTGTACCATCTTTATTTCAAACACAAGGCTGATTTAAAGCATGTACTGTCTCTTGCATTGTTTGTTACTGAATGAACTGATTGTTTAAAGTTACAAAACTGAAAGAATTTCATATCGTTGTTTTTGTTGGCAATTAAACCAAATATGTTCTCATTACATATTACAATCTTGTGGTTTAATCTCCAAAACCCAGTAGTATGATCTTCGTTCAGATTAGTAATTTTAGCAATGAGTTAATTCAAATTCAAATGATGCAAGTGTTGAGCCCACGTGTTGAGTGCGCTCAACACGTGTGTTCACTCATCGTGCGCTTTTATTTTTGTGTGTTTCTTTGTCGAGCACCTGGTTTATGTTTTCATTGGCCAGGCGTTCTTGTGTTGTCGTGTTCTGTGTAGCACGCCGCTCATGTTTGTCATCGGCTGCATACTCTTGCCTTGTCATATTTTGTGTGGATACGCAGTCTGTGAGAACTCACATTGGCCTCATGTTTTGTGTGTGAGAACATTGCATTGTTTTGTTTGTTTCTGTGTGCCTTGCACTCCTATTAATTCTCCACCGAGCGGTATGGTACGGTACGGTACAGTACAATACAATTCGGGATGGTAAACCCTGATCCGGCTTGCGTTTCCACCGGAACAGTACCCTTACTTGATAGGCGGGGTGTAGCCTATGCCGGAAAGAAGCGATCAACATCATTTTCGCGTGAAAAACATTTACATCCACAATGTAAACCACAATGGATGACATACAGCAGATCTTGTTCTTGCTTCTCGGCATGTGACTGTTTGTCATAAGAAGACAAGCGCCGACATTAGACCCAAATTTCGGACTTGCCAAGTCCGACTCAGGAGAAGGACTCCCGAGGATGTGAGTCCGGGAAATCTGCAAATGGAACAGTGGCGTTTTTGAAAGTGTCACTCAGCTCGCTATGCTACTCCGATTATCTCTGTATGTACATTTTAGGCAACAATAAAACAGAATGTGCTATAAAACACCACTTTGCCTCTTTTTGTTTGTATTTAAAAAATCTTAAACATTATAGCCACACAAATGTGGTTCCCCTTCAGGGACTACCGCTGCGTGTAATCGCAGTGGGAACGCCCTCCAGCGTAACGCGTCTGAAGCATGAATGAAATCAGTCAATGGAGAGATGGAGCGTCATAGCGAGTGACGTCATCGACCAGGAAGCTATAAATATCCCCTGAGCACACAATACGCCAGCTTTTTGTTACTTCAGCCAGCTCTGTGTGTGTCTGAAATCTAGCGATTGTGTTTGTCTGTTTAGACAGGAGTTTCTCACTATATATATATATATATATATATATATATATATATATATATATATAAACCAATATGAGTGTCAAAGTGACGAGCGAACAATATAGAAAGTGTGTTTCCCCCTGTACACGATAAATCACGGGTGGGGATACACATCAGCTGTGTGTTGCTTGTTTGGGATTGCAGCATGCCCAGTCGGCTCTCGAGGGGGTCGATTGTGAGCATTGCGAGCGTTTTCCCTTGAGAACTCTGCGCTCGCGGCGATCGCTCTTCGAGGAGAGTGGTTTGCTGCGAGCTCCCCGAGGCTCGGGTCCCGCTTCTGTTGAGGCAGACCGACGGCGCTTGTCTTGGGGCTCGCAGATGGATCTCACTGGCGACGTTGAGACGGGCTCCGCCCTATCTCAGCTATCTCCAGCGAGATCTAGTGCCTCTCACCCGGCTCTGGAAGCACGCGCTGCGGCGGTTACTTCTGCCCGGGTCGAGGCACATGATGTCGAACTTAGATTATCCAGTTCTGAGGAGCTCGATGTCGAAAGTTTTGCATCAGAAGAAACTGACTCGTCACTCCAGCATACTGCTGAAGAGGGGCTGATAGATGTGTTATCTCGGGCTGTTGAAAAGCTCAGCATCGAGTGGCCAACTGATAGGCAGGAGTCTAGAAATAAAAGCAAATTAGATGATAGACTTCTGTCTGCACGTCCTCAGCCTTCTCGCCGGTGCTTACCATTCTTCCCAGATCTTCACTCTGAGGTTTCAAAGACCTGGGTTAGACCTGTTTCAAATAGAATTTATACTAACCAGTCTAATGCTTATGGAAACTTTTTTGGTGCAAAAGCTTCAGGGTACGTGACCATGCCGAAGGCAGAGGAGACGCTCGCTAGCTATCTCTCTCCTGCTTCGTCATCTTCACTTAAAGCACCGGCTCTGCCCTCTAAGCCACTAAAAAATACTTCTGTGTTAGTGGGGAAGGCTTACTCGGCGGCGGGTCAGGCGGCTGCATGTCTACACACTATGGCCATTATGCAGGCTTATCAGGCTGACCTGCTTAAAGATGCTTGTGAGGGGGGTGAAATTTCTGTGGATATGATTAATGAGCTCAGGCAGACTGCTGATCTCACTCTCCGGGCCACCAAGGAGACCGCTAAATCTATCGCCCGGTCTATGGCAGCCATGGTGGCCACAGAGAGACACTTGTGGTTGAGTCAGAACTCTATGAAGGAGAAAGATAAGACTCTCCTTTTAAATGCTCCAGTTTCGCCTCCGGGCCTCTTCGGTGACGGTCTTCACTCTGTCACGGAGAGGTTCCAGGAAGAGAAGAAACAGACGGCTGCTTTTCAGAAATGTATGCCCCTTAAAGTGCGTGTCGCTGGGGCTGCTGAGCGAGGGCAGTCCCAGCCGCTGAGTACTACAAAAAAAGCGCAGCAGAAATGGAGTGTCGCGTCTCGTGCCCCCCCACCTAAAAACTGGAGGGGCGAGGCGGGGCGCTCTCCGGCGCGACCTTCTCGGGGTAGGGCTGATCTGAGGACAGTCATTATCGCAAAGAAGGCCACGTCGAAAAAATCCTGAAGTGATGAACGTCAGGACTCTGAGGGTGGTCCCCATCGTGGAAGACTTGAGTTCACTGCACAAAAACACGGTGCCCTGTCTTTCCCGATGCCCTCAGGGGTCTGCTCTACTAACCCTTCCTATACAGGGCGTAGAGAGACTCGGCGAGCGATTTCCCGAGGGACGCTTGACCCCTCCGAGGAGGGTTGTGGAGTGCCCAGACCAGCTGTTCCCTGCCAGTACGTTACAGGGCGCTGTGTCTGTCACTCGGGATGTTCATCCTCGAGAGGCTGGTTCCCTTAGTAGAGTTCCTAGCGAAAGGAGCTATAGAGCGGGTTCCTCCACCCAGCAGGGAGTTAGGATACTACAGCCGGTACTTCATCTTTCCGAAAAAAGATGGAGGGCTGAGTGCCTTTCTAGATCTGCGTCTCTTAAATACAAGCAGATCGTGTCAAATCAGATCCGAGGACTGGTTCGTCACGATAGATCTAAAGGACGCTTACTTCCACGTATCTATCCTCCCTCAACACAGGAAGTTCCTGAGGTTCGCTTTCGGGGCGAAGCTTACCAATATCGGGTTCTTCCGTTCGGCCTAGCACTGTCACCCCACACGTTCACGAAGTGTATGGATGCGGCTATAGCCCCGCTGAGGCTGCAGGGCATCCGTATTCTGAACTATATAGACGATCGGTTAATTCTAGCTCAATCAGAACAACAGGCGGTTCGGCATCGAGATGTCTTTCTTGCTCACATCAAGAGGTTGGGGTTGAGGCGCAACGCCAAGAAGAGTGTTCTTTCTCCATTACAGAGAACCACTTTTCTCGGTGCAGTGTGGGATTCGACGACGATGCAGGCACAGTTGTCACCTGCTCGTGTTGCTTCGATTCTCGCCGCAGTAGATCAGGTCAAGCTAGGCCAGTCATCCACTGAAAAACAGTTCCAGAGACTATTAGGTCTCATGGCAGCTGCGTCCAACGTGATACCTTTTGGCCTCCTGCACATGAGACCGTTACAGTGGTGGCTCAGAACCAGGGGATTCTCCCCGAGGGGAAATCCGCTTCGCATGATCATGAGTTCGCGACGGTGTCATCGCGGCCTGGTTATGTGGAAAGATCCTCGGTTTCTGTCCCAAGGCCCTGTGTTGGGAGCTCCTTGTCGTCGCGTTATGCTAACGACAGATGCCTCTCTCACGGGGTGGGGGGCGATCATGAGTGGTCGCCCAGCTCAGGGTCTGTGGGAGGACCATCACCGTCTATGGCACATAAATTGTCTAAAGATGTTGGCAGTGTTTCAGGCACTGAAACATTTCCTCGCAGACCTAAGGGGCCACCATGTTCTTGTCCGGTCAGACAACACATCGGTGGTCTCTTATATCAACCATCAGGGGGGTCTGCGTTCTCGCCCACTTTACAAACTGGCACGTCAGATCCTTCTATGGTCCCAGGGGAAAATTCTTTCTCTGAGAGCTATTTATCTCACGGGGTATTTAAATCAGGGGGCAGACATCCTGTCGAGGCAGGGGCCGAGGCCCGGGGAATGGAGTCTTCACCCCGAGGTGGTGGAGCTCCTATGGGAGCATTTCGGTCGTGCCGAGGTAGACCTATTTGCTTCCCGAGAGACATCACACTGTCCACTGTGGTTCTCTCTCAGCCTGCCAGCCCCACTGGGGTTGGACGCGATGGTACATCTGTGGCCGAGGTCACGTTTGTACGCTTTTCCCCCGATCGCTCTGCTCCCGGGAGTTCTGGAGAGGGTTCGCCGGGACGGGCTCAGTCTTCTTTTAATAGCCCCGTTCTGGCCGGCCCGAGTATGGTCTGCGGACCTAGTGTCTCTCCTCGACGGCTCTCCCCTGGAGATACCGATCAGGAGAGATCTACTCTCTCAGGCGAGTGGGTCGATCCTTCACCCCCGCCCAGAACTATGGAGGCTGTGCGCTTGGCCTCTGAGGGGGCCCAGCTCATAGATTCTGGTCTCTCGACTAAGGTCGTTGAGACCATCCTCCAATCCAGAGCTCCCACCACGAGGAAGTTATATGCCGCGAGGAGGAAACTTTTCACCTCTTGGTGCGGAGAACGCCAGCAGGACCCAGTTAACTGCCCGGTTGGTTCGTGCTGGTTTTCCTGCAGGACCGTCTCTCCACAGGGTTATCCCACTCAACACTGAAGGTGTACGTGGTGGCCTTAGCTGCTTACCACACCCCTTCGAGCGGAGGTTCTCTCGGGAGACACCCACTTATATCTCGCTTCCTTCGTGGCGCCTTGAGGCCGAGGCCTGCAGTTCGCACGAGGGTACCAACTTGGGATCTGGCCATCGTCTTAGAAGGTCTCTCCCTAGCTCCTTTCGAGCCCATTGAGGAAGTTTCGGAAAAGTTTCTTACGCTAAAGACTATCCTTCTTCTCGCTATCTCATCTCTAAAAAGAATTGGAGATATTCAAGCACTTTCGGTGGCTCCCTCGTGCCTGGAATTTGCTCCTGGTATGGTTAAGGCCTTTCTCTATCCGAGACCAGGTTATGTTCCTAAGGTGCCAACTACTATTGTTAGACCTATAGTTCTGCAAGCTTTCTGTCCTCCACCTTTTCTGACGTCAGACCAGAAGAGACTTAATTTGCTGTGCCCCGTTAGTGCTTTAGATGCTTATGTCCACAGAGGTGCCCTGTGGAGGAGATAGGAAACTGTTTGTCTGTTTTGGGTCACCTAAGAAAGGGTGTCCGGCATCTAAGCAAAGGATGAGCAAGTGGGTGGTCGAGGCCATCTCGCTTGCTTACGGTTCGGCACATCAGCCTTCACCTTTGGCTGTAAGGGCTCATTCCACCTGGAGTATGGCTGCCTCTACAGCTCTTCTTTCAGGAGCTTCTCTTCAGGACGTTTGTGATGCGGCAGGCTGGTCCTCACCGCACACTTTTGTTAGATTTTATTCCCTTGATCTTAGCTCCACTCCCGGGGCTCAGGTTCTCTCATCGGTTTGTGTCTCCTAATGACACACAACGGGGATTTGGTCGTATGGGGATGTGGGAATTGCGTTCCCACTGCGATTACACGCAGCGGTAGTCCCTGAAGGGGAACATCCCGGGTTACGTATGTAACCCTAGTTCCCCGAAGGGACGGACGCTGCGTGTCCTGCCATACTCCCGGCATCCCCTTGGGTCGCTTGCTTCAGTAACTTTAAGCTGGCGTATTGTGTGCTCAGGGGATATTTATAGCTTCCTGGTCGATGACGTCACTCGCTATGACGCTCCATCTCTCCATTGACTGATTTCATTCATGCTTCAGACGCGTTACGCTGGAGGGCGTTCCCACTGCGATTACACGCAGCATCCGTCCCTTCGGGGAAATAGGGTTACATACGTAAACCGGGACGTTCAGGCAACACGTATTGATTATTTTCACTGCATGTAGCCTATTACGTTAGCCTATTTATAACAAAACGAAATATAAAACACAACCCTGCCTCTTTTCGTTTAAATTTTAAAAATATTCAACATATTAATATGGTCCAGGCAATATGTACATTTGTACTCTGATCATCTTCACTGTTATAAAATTTAAAATAACAAAACTCAACCCTGACTCTTTTTGTTAAATTTCAGTTTTATCAATAATAGCCATTATAAAAGTAAAAGTAAAATGTACAAGAAGCTATACAATAATAAATAAAGCAAACAATTCAGTCAAACTTACCTGTACAAAGTCAGCGCTCTAGTCTAACGCTACAACGGTAAAGTTAAATAGACTAAATACATAAAGTTATGACCTTCATTTAGCCCTCAGCCAAAACGATTGGCCAGGGAACAAATTATAAATTCACGAGACCAAAGATTGACAGTTAGGTCTACACAAGATGAATTATATCTCGTGTTTAATCACTACAGAGACGTCAGAGTCAGTGGCAAACGTCAGAAGGACTAGCCGAGTTAAGGCTGTTCCAGGCGGGGAACATGAGCGCTGAACGCCTGGAATAGATCTCACAACCTGGATAAAATTTTCATAAATCTTTATAAATAAACTAAAGATTTGAGCTTTAAACAACTACATTCTCGCCTGAAAAAATCTTAAAACTACATTTCGTGACACAATAACAGTAGTATTATATTTCAACTGTATATTAAAACTGTTGTCATTCCCCTTATAGTACGCGCAAGTGATGATTCTCTCTCAACAAATCAGCGTTCTGCAGTGAGTCTAGCTCCACCCTTTAGTACCGTATCACACTGCTAGGTACCCAACGGAAGGGTATCGAAAAAGTGGTTTGGTACGGCATTTTGGTACCATTCACAACTTTTGACAGTGGAAATGGAAATAATTGCGTACCGTACTATACCGTACCGCTCGGTGGTAACAAGCCATTATTCTCCTTCTGTTCTCAGTCCTGTGCAGTGTTAGGTAACGTTGTTGAGGCATCACGAGGAAGACGATGAGGAACAGGAAAACAGGAATTTATTTAAACTAAACTCAGGAGTCACAACACGTCATAACGCAAACGAGGGCAGACAAAGACAGAGTAAGGTGAATTGAAGACAGGTGATACAGATGAGGATAATTAACTAAACGCAGGTGAGACAACTGAAGGCAAACGAGGAGCGGGAAAACTGAACAGGACTAAGCCAAAAAACTAGAAAAAGGGGGGAAAACACAGAGTCACACTGTTACAGCCAGTTCCTTATCGAGTGAATCCCTCGTGTCCTGCTGTTTCTTTCTTGCCTAGATCTTTTCCAGTCTGCTTTACACTATGAGGAAGCCCTTAATTTCTTAATTTAATTAATAAACGCCCATTGACCTCTTTGTTTGAGTCCTCTGCTCATCCCTTCACCCAAACCTGACATCCTTACCCTGACCATTTCCACCACAGCCACCTCTTGCTGGAGATATTTTACTACCGTAAATGGCATAACTGTGTGACAATTACATTTCATTGAGTATTCTATACAGTTAAGCCATTCACTGTACTATAAAAATATAACCAATTGACTCTGACTTGTCATTTTTCTTGGTGAAATAATATGGAGGTGTAACCCGTGTCGTGGCAAGTGTTACCCTCACTCTCCTCAGTAAAAGACATCGAGGGGCGTGAAAGAATACACTGCTTAAATCTATGGACCAACGATCAGAAGACCAGAATTCGCTCAAGAGACTGTGTTAGCAGCAAAGAAGCAGAGGGACACACTGTTTAAGTTGGAAAAATAGGTGAGATATATTTTAGAGGAATAACAATTAAGACAAAAAAAAAAAAAAAAATTTCAAAAAGACAATAAAATTAAACTCAACACGTCAATAAAAGAAAATAAACCAGAAATAAATAAACTCTTTTTTTTAAATCCTAATTATAACCTTTTATTCTTTCTTTTTATCTATTATAATTTATACTTTCTATTTAGTTTTAAATCTAATTTCACCTAATTAACTTTTATTTTGGTATAAGAAAGATATAAGGTTTCTTTAGTTATTCCTAATTTGACTTATTTATATTAAGAATACTCTTCTCCTATGGTCTGATTTAAATGTAACTCTTTTCAATTTCAACCTTTCAAATTACTTTTCAGTTCACTCTTATTACCCAAAATAGAAATTATGAACACTTAATAAATCAAAAGAAATAATCACAATAGAATTGAAACACAATAACAACAATAAAGAAAATAAATCACCATCCAATTATCTCAGTGTTCACAGAAATCTCAATGTGATATCGGGGGGGGAATCAAATCACTCTTCTCTAATTTATGTATTCTTATTTTCTCTTTTCTTTTCAGATATTTAATAAAATAACTGTTCATTCACATAAGTGTCAGTCGCTTTATTTTATATTTCAAAAAATAAAACATCTTTAGTAACCTGGGTTACACCCTCCCCTCTTGAATACATGCAGGTCCCACTGCATCTACACGTCTTTGGGATTGAATCAAAACCACAGGTACATCAACAGAAGAAGCATTTACTTCCTCTAAGGCAGTACTGAATGCCAAACTTAGACCTTGCAACAGAGATTGAATCACTACAGTAAGTGGGTTCCCTAACTGGGGATATTCAAGCCTTTTTGCAGGTTTTCGCTCTCTCTGCGAACGTCTGGGAATAGCTCCCTCTTCAAACTCTGTGTCGTTCTCTCGTTCACTTTGATCAATTTCAACATCTCTAGCTTCAATCAAAACTGGATTCTCTTCATTTATGTTCTCACCTTCACAACCAATTTCTGTTTCAGCTTCCTGAGAAGGAAACTCAGAACAGGGATCAATTTCTGTATCTTCTCTCACTGGAATCTCTAAATCAACACGAACAGGTTCTATCTCAACAGAAGGAGCTCCTGCTTCTCCAGATTCAGGTAAGTTCTCTCTCACAGGTTCATCCACAGGTAAGTCAACAGGGACATTACAAGGATTTCGACAAGGTAAGTGCTCGGGGCTCACCAAAACTCGGGTTTCAAAATCCAATGTATCCCTAAATGCAGGATTAATGAATCGATCAGTGTCAGACTCATATTCACACTCAGATTCTGGCTCTTGTGAATTATTATCATCTGCACAGGCTCTAGTTCTGGGCCTGTGAACCCTTTGCTTAGGCTGTTTCTCATGTTGACTCGGCTGCAAAAATCCACAAGGTAACAACAAGTCACGATGTAATGTCCTGAGGGGACCACTCTGCCCAACTGGTCGGACAGTGTACACCGGTAAATTTCTCGCTCTCCTAACCACTTCTTGAACTCCTTGCTCCCACTTGTCTGCGAGCTTGTGCAGTGCTCCAGCTGGGCCTACTGCGCATGCGCCCGCTCCATCCTGGTTGAATGCTCGCGTGTCCCGCCAGGTGTCTGGCGGCCAGAAAATCAGAGTGACTCAGGCCTGCATAGCAGCTCTGCAGCCCTGGTTAGTGGCCGACTGGTACCAGCAGGGAGTAATGATGGGAACCATCTCTTAACGTAAAGTCATCTCGTCAGACGCGTCCAACTCGGGTTGGGGCGCACTGTTCGAGGGCAGACCGGCCTTTGGCCAGTGGTCAGACCAGGAGAAGGGTATTCACATAAACTGTCTGGAAATGATAGCGGTCGAGAACGCGCTGAAGTGCTTCCTCCCGTTCATACAGGACCAGCATGTTCTTGTCCGCTCGGACAACATGTCTGTGGTATCCTATGTAAACCGTCAGGGCGGTGTCAGATCCAGAAATCTCTGCAATCTGACGGAACGCCTCTTTATTTGGTCTCCGATGCACCTGCGCTCGCTGAGGGCGGCGCATGTGCCTGGCCATTTGAACGACGGCCCAGACAAACTGTCCAGGGACAACGTTCCCCCAGGGGAATGATCCCTGCACCCCAAACGGTCCAGAAACTGTGGCGCCTATTCGGCAGAGCGGAAGTCGACCTATTTGTGTCAAAAGACAACGCTCAATGCCCGACGGTCTGTTCGAAGGATGAGGATGCGCTGGCCCAGGTTTGGCCCAGCCTCCCGCTATAAGCTTTCCCTCCGGTCTATCTGTTGCCACAGGTGATCAAGAGAATCAGGGAAATGCGCCACTCGGTGCTCCTCATAGCCCCGCGTTGGGAGAATCAGATTTGGTTCCCGGAACTAGCAGGGCTGTCACATACAGCTCCGTGGCCGAATCCGGTGAGGGCAGATCTCCTCTCTCAGGCTCGCGGCACGATCTGGCATCCCAATCCAGAGCGCTGGTCTCTGCATTTATGGTTGATCAACGGGTACTCGTTGCCCTGCCAGAAGGAGTGATGAACACGATCACGCAGTCTAGAGCCCCTTCCACGAGAAGGCTCTACGCGTCTAAATGGTCGGTGTTCTCTGGATGGTGCACCGACAGAGATCTGGAACCGCGGACATGCGGGGTGGCGCATCTGCTCACCTTCCTACAAGAGCTGTTGGATAAGGGAAGTTCCCCATCCACGCTCAATGTATACTTGGCGGCCGTGGCAGCGTTCACAGAATCGACGCACGGCCAGTCATTGGTAAGACACGAGTTGGCCATCCGCTTCCTTAGAGGAGCTAGAAGGATGAATCCGCCGCGCCCCCCGTCGGTTCCCATGTGGGATCTTTCATTGGTCCTCGAGGCCCTGAAAGCTTTTCCATTTGAACCACTAGACACCGTGGGGTTGAAATATCTATCACTGAAAACTGTCTTTCTGACTGCACTGTCGTCAGTAAAACGTGTAGGGGACCTGCATGTGCTGTCTGTCAGCGCGTCGTGTCTTGAGTTCGGACCGAATGACTCTAAAGTCATCCTCAGACCTAGACATGGCTATGTCCCTAAAGTGATGGGCACTCCATTCAGAGCGCAAGTTATTTCGTTGTCAGCTCTCCCAGCATCTGACAGCGAAGGTGATGTGAATCTCCTCTGCCCTGTCAGAGCGCTGAGGTTTTACATTACGCGCTCCGCCTCCTTCAGGCGTTCGGAACAGCTTTTTGTTTCGTTGTTGGGCGCACCAAGGGTCTCGCCTCCTCGAAACAGAGCCTGTCCAGATGGATAGTAGACGCTATAGCGGCCGCTTACGCGTCAAAAGGTCTGCAATGCCCTCTGGGCATCAGGGCTCATTCCACGAGAGGCGTGGCCTCTTCGTGGGCATGGTCCAGTGGAATTTCTATCCATGACATATGTGTAGCGGCGGGCTGGAGCTCCCCGTCTACCTTTGTCAGGTTTTATAACCTAGAAGTTCCTGCCTTGCAGGCTAAACTGTTGTCAGTCTGAAGGAGAGGTGTATTCTGCCCAGATCTCCTGCTCAGATCACTCTCACATGACTCAGCTCTCCTGGTTGAGCTGCATTAAGTAGGGTATGTGCCATGTGCCTATACAGACCGGCGCGCTGCTCTGTATTCCCTATGTGTGCTTATGTACAAGTGATGGCCCGCGTGGCTGGCCACCTTATTTTTTCCACTTATGGGGTCCCCCTGAAAGCTCGGGGTCTCATGTGGATGCTTGGCGCGCACGGCGTTGACAAAGTGTTCCCGTAGCGTAAGCTAAACTTACGCAATACGAGAGAACCTCTCGTAAGAGAACGATACTCGGTTACTAACGTAACCTCGGTTCTCTCTAGAGAGGGAACGAGTATTGCGTAACCGGCCGTGCTCGCGCCACGAGCGACTTCGCTTCAGTCGACGAAAACCAGGGAATTCAGCCTACAGCCCCTAGTGTTATACGCTAAGCCACGCCCATTCTGGCGGGCTGTGACGCTATGAAGGCGCGGGCGCCCTTCATTGGGCGTGACGTCACGCCGGGCTCACTGGTAGGCTGCAGCAGTTGCCCGCAGGGCAGCCAATGAGCACGCGAGATGGCCTGCTCTAGGTCTGCTAGCTGCTGCACTGCGTTGACAAGGAATACAAAATTAAGGATAATTTTTTGGCTTCAGTATCTCGAGAAGATGAATCTTTCCCGTAGCGTAAGCTAAACTTACGCAATACTCGTTCCCTCTCTAGAGAGAACCGAGGTTACGTTAGTAACCGAGTATCGTTTTGTGAATAGATAAACAGTTGTTCATTATATCGATAAAACAATAACTTTAAAAAACGGTATTACTCAGTCATTTATTCAGTTATATTAAACATTTAATCAGAAGAAAACCGTATCTCAAAAGCTAACAAGCAGCAGTAGAATTTTCAAGTAACAGCATATCGAAATTCTTGTATAATAATAGTAGAATAGAATAATAATAATAATACAAAAATGTACCATTCAGAAACGTTTTGTGAGAGCCGTGTTTGGGGAGGTTCTGCTTGACTCTGTTCATTGCCGCTTTCTGGGTCTGATTCTGGCTCAAACTGATACGGCAGTATTGACACGATTATAAACATTTGACCGGAGCACATGCAGCTTTCGCCTGTAAAGGTAATGGGCGTGAAATCTCCGGACTACGTGCACTACGCAGTTTAGCCAATTACAACACACCGGCCCAACTAACCAATCTGAGCCCATTGCCTGTTTCTGAGGGAGTGGTTTCATAGAATCAGGAAGTCAACCGGTCGTTCAAATGACAGAGGAGAAAGCGGCTTACAACAAAGGCGAAATTAATGAAAAATAAGGCTTTAAAAAAAAAACACGAAGACATGTTATATTGCACCCCATAAACACAGTCATGTAAAGAAAAAAAAAGTAAACCACCCCTTTAAACTGACTGAAATAGTTGAGTCTTGTATAACATAAAAAAGTTGAATTGTTTTAGTGTACATGGTAAAAATAATAATAATAATGACAGCCAATAATAATTATTGTGTGTGTGTGATTGTGTGTGTGTATGAAACAGATTTGTGACAGCTTAAAAAAAATAAAACAATTACATTGCATAAGTATTCATACCCTTTTCCGTGACACTTGAATTTAAGTTTGGGAGCGTTCCCATTTCACTGAAGAAGTATTGTTCATTCTTGGTTCATGTTATCTAAGGTAGTTAACTCATATTAATGAAGGTTGACTAATGTTAATGAACCGTATTGAAAATTGTTACCCATTTATTTTGGGTTAGGGTTATCACACATTATGTGCGTAAAAGTAAAAGTTATTAACATTAGTTAATGTATTTACTAACATAAACTAACAATGAGCAATACATTTTTTACAGTATTTATTAATTTTTGTTAATGTTAGTTAATAAAAATACAGCTGTTCATTGTTTGTTCACAATGCATTAACTTATGTTAACAAATACAACCTTTGATTTTAATAAAGTATTAGTAAATGTTGAAATTAATATTACCTAAGATTAATAAATGCTGAATAAGTATTTTTCATTCTTAATTCATGTTATCTAAGGTAGTTAACTCATGTTAATGAACCATATTGTAAAGTGTTACCCATTTATTTTGTGTTAAGAATATCACACATTATGTGCGTAAAAGTAAACGTTATGTGTATAAATTGTAGCGACTGACCGAACCCTGTTTTCCTTTCACTACTGAACAAATATGAACACATATATGTTTAATTCACAAAACCTTGAATCATCTGAAATGGTGCCCCAATGTCTGCCAGCAGGTCATTGATTAACTCCATTTATGACGCATTGCGCAATAAAGAAACAGGTCCCCGTTGTTCTCGAAACCCTTACGTGGTACACACCACGGATGGACAGATGCTGAAAATAAGGATATCCACACATACCCGCACACAAACGTCCTTTGTGTGCAACTTAGGATAGGAATGTCCTTAATGTATATAACACAGAATTGTATCTAACCTTCCTGTATGCATGCATATCTAATTAGTTTTGTCTTATTCTATAGATGTAATTGGAGACTGGTCTGTAACTTCAAATCTTAAGTGTATTTCCAAAGAAAGATTACCTAACAGGATCATCTTCTGTAACTCTCCCTCTTGCTAGGTCATAAAACTTTATGACCCCCAAAAGGAATTCCAAGGGAATCACAGCTCCCACTTGAATTCTGATAAAGAAAGAGGAATAGACTCTGCAATCTTATATTTTCTATAAGTATAACCCCTTAAGAAATGTATAAACATGAATTTGATCTTTCCTAGGTCATGATAGCCGGTATTATGGCTTTATAGTCATGTGAGTGAACATTAAATGTGTGTAATTCTGCATATGAATGTAACTTTATGTTTCTTCTACTCTTTCCGGCCATTCTTGGTACCTGTTTGACCGTCTTGTTTTGACTAAACAAGTCATACATAGGATATTACAGTAAAATGTATTGTTCTGTGTGTACAGAATTGTACAGTATTGTTCTGGCTAGAAATGACAAAATGTTATACCATCGTAAATTAAAATCGACAAAGAAGAACTTTTCCCGCTCGAGATGCTCTAAGATGATTGGTTCACATACGCGAAGCAGGCGTGAACCCCTCCTCTCTATAAGAGACTGACACAGAAGTTTCTCAAAGAGCACTTTCCCTGTGAGAGGTTTCCGGTCCCATGGCTCCTTAGGGAGCTTTACACCGCGTTTCTTTTCTTTTCCTTTCTTTACTAAGTTTTATTTTCATATTCACCTCTCCCTCCCGAGGGAGATGAACTCTGAACTATTTCCTTGGTAACTTCACGTTCGGTGAACCTTTAAAACTTTCCGCGAGTCTGCTCGCCCCGGAGCGAACGAGAGAACAAGCCTATAGCGCCGAAGGACAAACACGCATACGACTCTGCGTTCTTCAGCTCACAGAGAGAGAACCATACGCAAGTATAGGTTATTGATTTGATTTGATTGATGTGATTTCTTGTTGCCTCTCTAAGGGTTATTGTCTGTGATTTTTGCCATGCTGCGATCACCCCGGTGATCTCTCTCATCCTGACCGTTAGTTTCACTTTCTCATCCTCTATCTCTCTCTCTCTCTCTAAATATATATATATATATATTTCACTCTCTCTCTCTCTCACTCAATCTCTCTCTCTCTCACTCCCGTTGTTATTCGTTTGTCTCGTTAGTTTTACTGTTTATTGTACATACATGTATCCCAGGTTTAAATGTAGAATTCTGTATCCGTAGTTTCATTTTATTAAAACCATTATATTCTTGATTGCTTATTGTCTAAAGTGCTCATTTTTACAAAGTCAATGAAGTGTTCGACCCTTTAGCTACAAAGCTTCACAATTCGTTACTATTTCAGTAACCTAAATTTTATAATAACAAGAAGGTGATTTTTCATGGCCAGAAAATAGCTTTTTTGGAATTATAAGAAAGAGATAATTTTTGTTGAAAATTGATAAGTTAATCTTACGGCCGTTTGCTGGACAAACAGATTGTTCGATAACTAAATTAATTCCATTTAAGGTTATCTCATATAATCGATCTGTAATAAGACTATTGATATATTAATGACGAACCATAACCCATTATGGTGATCATTCATATATACAATCGATCTATTTTCAGCTTCGATAATTTAACTGTAATGTGCAATATATTAATCATTCATGATTAATTATTAAATTCCCTATATATAATTTGAGCTAATTTAATGTAAGACTCATTGTCGCTACAGTTTGGTGGAGAATGCGGGCATTTCAAACTTTGTTTTATGAGCAAATTCAGTTTCAATCTATGAGTATATTGTGTATTATTTATTTTTTTAATGCGCGCTCCAGTGAAAGTCGCGCAACGCGAACCCAATCAAGAACTGATCGGAACGAAGCCGATCTCAGTTAAGCAAATCGACTCTGTTAAATATGTCTAACATGTGAACACTGTTAATTGCTAAATTAAACTGCAGTTCATAATACCTGTCCCTGTAAAGACGAAGCAAACTCTTTGCAGCTGGTACATGTTAATATTATTTAAACGCCTGATTAAGACGAGAATCTCTTTATCAGAGCAAGACGTAAATCTGATCGAGAGCGAGTTTCCTCTCTACAGTGGTAAAAGGCCTTCCATAATGTCGTTATTGAATTCGTGGTTAACCCAGTGATATTCAACAAAAACGGTAAACTCCTGGTCAAAATTGGTTTAGCTACCCAATTAAAGATCTGATACATTTAAATGTAAATCTAATACATAAAAATGTTTATGTGAGTAACAACAGATGGAAATTCCTGTTGTTTCACATCTGCGTGTTTTCACAGCGAAAAAATCCTGTTTCACGCTCTTGTGCAGTACAGCACCGAAAGATCCACAGAGATCTGCTTGTTTATTTGTGATTTATTGCAGGAAATCAGCGCACGACGCGAGCTGAAAGCTCTTAGTTTGAATCACATTAAAGTCGGTTGTAATTCCGCTTGCTAAACACCAGAGGGCGGCCTTTAAGTGTTTACAAGTCTTGAATTACGCCCCGCATTCTGACTTCAGCCTGCATGAGCGCAATTACGCCATCTTGTGGCCGTTTCAGATAATGCTCTCTTTACTGCTGAATTCATTTCCCTGTGAATTAAGAGAATTAATTTCCCTGTCTAAATTCTCAATAATTATTTGCATTTAGAGCTTTGCTCGTGCGAATATTATTTTGTGTTAGACAAATTTTTCTGCTTTTGACTGGTACATTTACTTTGAGTTTGGTTCAAGACAAGATTTGAATTAAAACTTAAACTAAATCCCAGCACAGCCAGAGAGAGCCCAAGTCGGCTCACTCAACTCTCCTTGTCTCTCTGTCCAATTCTGTTTGAATTGCCTATTTCTACTTTTCTCTTTTGACTATTTTATAGTTATTGACGATACTTTACTGTTGTCGTTAATTATTATAAAATTTTATCCTGATTTCTCAATCTCCTTTCACACTTATTTTAATTTGGTTTTAAACCAGTTTAAATTTACATCGTGTTTGCCTGTCAGTCACTGATATCCATGTGGAGGAAACAGCGCCACCCTGTGGCCTTTCCCCCTAAGTCGGTATCACGTTTTTCCTCGTTTCACTCTGTTTTGAATTGTGCATCTGTCTCATCTTCCCCTTTTTGATTATTTTATAGTTATTAATGATCCTTTACGGTGTTATTAGCTATTATAGGATATCATTCTGATTTCCCTTTTAATTCTTTCCTGCTTGTTTTAAGTTTTAAATTTAAACAAGTTTTGAATTTTGAATTTGAATCAAGTGTTCTGTTTACCCAGGCAAAGCACGGAGAAGGAGTACGCCCCCCTTGTGATGAAACCCACTACTGCGGCCTGCTTCTTCTACCGTGTTTCAATCCTGTCTCTTCATATTTTGATTTTTTATTATTTTTCCTCTCTTTTGGGTTAGGTTATTTTGATAATTACCAACATTATCATAATTCCCTCTTTTTATTATTATTTAGTAAAACCTTCGACTCTTATTGCTACATAAATAATTACTCAATTTGGTTTAAACAAACAAGCCTTAATTCACT
This sequence comes from Siphateles boraxobius, assembly GCF_051911475.1. Taxonomy (NCBI): domain Eukaryota; kingdom Metazoa; phylum Chordata; class Actinopteri; order Cypriniformes; family Leuciscidae; genus Siphateles; species Siphateles boraxobius. The sequence continues at coordinate 907,679 of NW_027509119.1, read as the reverse complement.
TTAAGCTTTCCTTGTTCATCCTTTTGTGTATCTATTGTAGTACTCCCTTGGTGATTTGAAGTCATCTCTGGTGGTGTTCCGGCCAGCAGGGTTGTCCGACCAGCGTTACCAACACCCTACTGTGCGTGAATCTCGGTTTCTTTTATCTCTGTCCGTCGTTGCGGCCCGCAGTGCTGACATCAGCAATTTGGCACCCTAAAGGTAGTCAACCAGTCCAGCTGACACAAAAAGGCAATTTCTGGGACCAGTACCTAAACCGGGGCCTAAGAAGAGGCCACTCCTTCTGGAGGGTTCTGGGGAACAGCCCAATTTTGTAGTGTTGTCTGGCGATTGACATCTTGGCGTTGCCGAGTTGTGTTTAAAGTCACAAAGGCTGTTTGGGAGGGCGCAACGCGACACAGAGTAACAGAGGGCCGGGGACACCGCGGTTGAGTGTTTGGGAAGCGCCAGGGAGGTTGACCATGCCACTGGTTCTCACCGGAGTGGACTCAATTCACCGCAGGTAAACTAAATTTAATAAAACCCATTCCACCTACTATGAGCCACAAAGTACTAGATATCTCCCGGATATTTTAAGTGTTTGGACCATCTCTTCTCCAAGCCACACCCTCTTAGGTTGCTATCCCGACAACCCCACTCACCCGTAGGCCCTATCTTAAACCTTATCAGCGGTAGTAGGCTTAGGCCTCCTTATTCTCCCTAACACTTCCAGTGTTAGTATTTATTCCAGTTCATTTCAAACCTATTCATTTTCATTGTTTCCTTTCACTCTGATCTCTTCTATCTTTGTGTCCTGTTGTGATTTGTTTCTTTCATTTCACTTAGAGACAGTAACCTCTGAGAGCCACCAAGGAAGCTAAATAATAGAATAGAGTGACAATTACGCAGCCGGTTTCATCACGTGACCCGCTAGGCTACTGCCTGTCAAATCTCTAGTTCGGGTCCTTCGTCGACCCAAATCAATTGGCTCCGCTAACTGTTTACATCAGTTAGCCCCAAAATTCTCATGAACGGCATAGCCCGTATGAGTATAGCTTGTTAAGCTTGAACGAACTTGCATTGGTATCTTTGCTCGTGTGTGTTGTGTTCCTCTCACCCACAGTGAGCCAGTATGTTCCTGTCCTACAGTCATGGTCGAGAGCCATGACGACCCCCTTCCTGCCCAAGGAAGCCAGTGACCTGCAGCATCTGAGCCAAACGCAGCTGGACACCAAGCTGGACAAGCTGATAGCCCTGGATCCAACCCAGAGCTACAACTACAAAGACTGGGCCAGAATCGTCGGAGGCATCGCACACAACCTCGCCCCCCAGGCAAGGCTCAGCGAACGGAGTAACATCGACCTGGAGCAACAAGCAGCAGCGCTTCTGCTTCAAGCGGAGGAGGCCCGGAAGGACCAGGCCCGAACCCAGAGTCGCCTTGATCAGCTCCTCCTCGAGACCCAGAACCAGCGCGAGAAAGAGGACGACACAGATCCAGAGCTACAGAAAGAAGTAGAAAGACTTCAATATGTCCTGCAAGATCTTCGCCTCGACACAGACTACCGAGAACAGTTGGAAAGAGAAGCCAGAGTGGAACTCGAGGAAAAACTCCAATAAAATGATGCCCTCCTAGAGAGAGCAGAGACTGAACTCATAGAAAGTGGCTTTAAAGCCAGTGCCTGCGAAAAACACTTGCAAGCGGCCCGAGCTAAAATCCATGAGCTTACTCAGCAGAGACACGATCTAAAAAAAACGAACTTGACATTGTTCACAGAGAGCTGAAACACTCTTATAGACTGCAGAATGACCGGGAATGGGAAACGCACACCACAAAGTTTCCCCTAACCAGCCGGTCCGTACCTTTCAGCCACAAACTCAAAGCTGAAAGGGGGGTTAAAAGCCCATTGCTCAAGATGTCACCAGCCAGCTTCCAGACAACCCCTGCCGCTAACCACGGCATGGCCCCCAAAGAACTCGACAAGCTGGCCAGAAACATCCCTACGTTCAATCCAGACCCTGCAGGAGGTGATGACATTCACTCTTATCTACAGGACATTGACTTTCACTTGCAAACTGTCGCCAACTTGACAGCTTGGTACAATTTGTATCTGTTAAGAATCACATCCAGCGGTGATGTGTGCAGCTTCCTAGACCGTCAAACAAAGACTGTCAAAACTGACTACCAGCAGCTGCGACAAGTTCCCTTTCGAAGGGAACTCAACAATACGTCAACGACGCTATGGGGAACGCCTCAGGCGTGACAGGTGTCTGAAATCACTATCAAATCACGTCAATCATATTGACCGGCGACAGCCCGTGAATCATTAGCGTGAATGATTAACGTGCGACCTGGAAGTATAAAGGGGCGCCTTGCAAACATGACAAATCATCTCATCGTCTTCAGGGACTGTCTGTTTGAAAACGCTACTCAATGAAACGGTAAGAAAATGAAATGTACAGCACACGAGTGTGTTTTTTTTCCTGCCTGGGAGAAGAGCGCGCACGAGAGGTTCTCGAGGGAATCCTCTGTGTGAACTGTGAGCGTTTTTCTCTTAAAACGCTCCGCTCTCGTCTGGCCCTCTTCTCGAGTGAAGGGGGTTCAACGTCTGCTCCGCGTGGTCCCGCTCGTGCCGAGGCAGAGCGGCGACTTGCATCATGGGCTTCCAGATAGAGCTCATCGATCATCTTGAGAGTCCTGTAAACCTCTCAAATGATTCGACGGCTGACGAGGGCGAACTGCAGGCACCAATGGTTTCCTGCAGTTGCTGCTCTTCAGGACGAGCAGGAGATGGCTGAGGAGGTTTATAATCAGGTAGATCCTGAACCCTCTCAGCCACCCTGCCCCGTGTATGCAGACCTGGTGGATGTTATGGAGCGCCGCCAACAGGCTGTAGCTGCCATGGCGACGCGCTAGAGGAGAGACCGCTCGCGGTAGGCTTGGCGATCGGTTTCTCACCTGCCATACACACCAGCTCAGGTGAGCCTTCCATTCCTTCCTGATCTTCACACGGAGATCGAGAGGGCATGGAAGAGCCCATACTCTGCCCGTATTCACCGACATCAGCGGGTTAATTTCGCTGATGTTGAGGGGATCGCAGGGCATGGGTATGTGTCGATGCCGCCCATTTGACGAGTCGTTTGCGAACTATCTCGTGTCTGGGCAGGCGTCGACACTGAGAGCTCCAACCCTGCCATCCAAACCGCTAAAGTCAACAGCACGTTTGAATGGCAGAGCATACACGACAGCGGTTCAGGCTGGTGCTTCCCTGCACACTATGGCGGTGCTGCAGGCATATCAGGCCGACCTGCTGCAGGATCCTGCATACCGCTGAGATCCGGTTCCACACCCAGGCAGGCGGGAGGGCCTGGCCCTTCACGGTCCGAGGACCGTAGACAGGGCCAGAGAGCCAGTGTCGCCTCTCGTGCGCCCCCTCCATGGAGGAACAGGGCGCAGAAGAGGCGTGACTCCCGCAAGAAGAGGGATCTGAGGGAGGTTATCCAGCACAAGCGCACACAGTGTCGCTGATGGATAATCTCCCCGGAGGGCTTCATTAAAAAGAAATCCAGCCCTCTCCTCTCTTCTGACTCCCCAGACGTTCATTACATCAGGCCTGGGGCTGGGCCTATGATAAGAACGATGTTCCAATGGCCCGCCTAGGCTTGGCTAGTAGAAACGCCTCTTTCAGGCATGTAAAGTGGTGGACCCCAGGGTCATAAAGAACTATCTGGCGAGTCTTCACTCCGCACGCCGCAGGTGAGCTGACTGGTCTTTTAAGAGTAATTTTTTTGTGAATTAAAATTCCGAGATGTATCTCTCTACAGACCTCGTTCCCTGTATAGAGCTATGGGGTCATGTCAAGGTAATAAGGTAAGAGAAGTTTCCTGGATCATTAGGGCCCTGAAGTTCCCCGTTAGGTGGCCAGAACGATAACTATGTTAGCCTTCGGGCTGTTAGCCACCTCAGGGTAGAGTAGTTGGTCTCTCTCTTAGAATTTTTTACTTAGAGTGATGACTGACGCTAGAGCTTCAGATAGATCTTATGTCCGGCCCACGGGTCCGTTGACTTCTTCCTGAGTATTTCGCCCCTTGAGCTCTGTTTGGGTTTCATTAGGCTGAGCGATTCTGCAGCCCTTTGTATGGAATAATACAGACTATATTCTTTAGTAAGGCTGTGGCTCCTCCGAGCCCTCAGATTGATCTATGCTTGCAGGCTGGCCCTCACCAGGGCCGCCTCTGTAGCTGGCCTAGGCTGTGCCAGGGATAATAGAGGCGCTCTGCTAAAAATTTTAGCATTTCTTCCTCTGACCCTTCACTGTGTGAATGTTGGTTTCTAGCATCCCTGTATAAACAGCCTCCTCCCGTGGGAGTCGTTAGGCCAAGGCCCGCCCCCTTCTCTGCATTCTGGGGTGCCTAGAGTAATGCAGCGTGGTGCTGAGGATGGTTTGTAAGGACATGATAGGCCTCAAACAGGCCTCCGTGGTATATATGTCTTTATTGAGCAGGGTTAGGCCGTCTTTCGCTTCACGAAGAAGACTGGGTTTCCTGCCCGACTCTGCCATGCAGAACTGGCCTACGGATTTAGGCCGCCAGTTTAGGCTTCACTCACCTCGCTGAGCTACTGCTCGAGCGCTAGGTTGTAGGTGGTTGGCTTTCATTCAAGCCCCACTCCCCTAGGTTGGGCACAGATACATTTCTGTCACCCCTAGAGCCGCTGGCAGGCCCGCACCCTGGTAACCTCAGGGTGAGGTGTGAGTATTCCCCTGTGATACAGGGTAGGTCTGAGCACTTCACTCCCAGTTCTGTTTTATCCCACCTCGCACCACTATGGCTCGGGTCGAGTATGAAGTAAGCTTCACTTCTTCTTTGGTCGAAGTACGCTCCCCTGAAGCCAGAGCATTGCCCTGAGCTGACGCCCATGCATAGATGGTAGGCCCCTGACTAACTGGGGCCTCCGTTGAGGCAGAGTGGCGTATGTTGTACTCCCCTTGTTTTAAGGGTGCTAGCTTTCTTGCGGAGTACACTGCTATGGGCAATGTGATTAGGCACCAGGATGCTGTAGGCGCTGTGTAAACAGTTTTTCTGCCAACGAAGGCTGCGCCATTAGGTAGTAGGCCTCAGCAGGCCTCCTTGATTGGACAGCCCCCCAGAGGGCACTGTAGGCCAGCTCACTTTACGTGGTTGGCCTTGGTGGTTCGGGCAGTTGACTCACTGATGGGTAGTAGGCCTTAAACAGGCCTCCTCGGAGGTGAGTCCCAACATTGTGGGACATGTCTTATAGCGCTACTGGAAGCCCATTAGTGAATTATGCTGTGTAGTATGGTTTCCAACAGTGTACTTTATGGCAGAATATGACTTGCTATTAGCTAGTAGGCCCGACCAGGCCTCCCTGATAGGCGAGTCCCCAGCTGGCTGGCCTTAGCAGGCCACCTTATACTTTCACCCGGACTCAGGGCTCAAAGCTACCAGTGGTTATCAGGTAGTAGGCCACTCAGGCCTCCCTGAAGGTGAATTCCCACTTAAGATGGTTATCAGGTAGTAGGCCTCACCCGGCCGCCCTGAAGGCGAATTCCCACTTACGTTGGCTATCAGGTAGTAGGCCTCTCTGGGCCTCCCTGAATGTGAGCTCCCAAATATTGTGGCTGTCAGGTAGTAGGCCGCTCTGGGCCTCCCTGGATGTGGGCTCCCAAATATTTTGGCTGTCAGGTAGTAGGCCTCACCAGGCCTCCCTGAAGGTGAGTTCCCACATGCTGTGATTATCAGGTAGTAGGCTCCTCCAGGCCTCCTTGAATGAGAACGGTCAGGTAGTAGGCCTCACCAGGCCTCCCTGAAGGTGAGTTCCCACAGATAGTGGTGACCAGGTAGTAGGCCTCACCAGGCCTCCCTGAAGGTGAGCTCCCCACATACTGTGGTTGTAAGGTAGCAGGCCTCACCGGGCCTCCCTGAAGGAGGAGTTCCCACGTACTGTGGTTATCAGGTAGTAGGCCTCTCTTGGCCTCTCTGAAGGTGAGCATCTCACATACTGGGGTTATCAGGTAGTAGGCTCCTCCAGGCCTCCTTGATTGAGAACGGTCAGGTAGTAGGCCTCACCAGGCCTCCCTGAAGGTGAGTTCCCACAGTTTGTGGTTACCAGGTAGTAGGCCTCTCCAGGCCTCCCTGAAGGTGAGCTCCCCACATACTGTGGTCGTAGGGTAGCAGGCCTCACCGGGCCTCCCTGAAGGTGAGTTCCCACGTACTGTGGTTATCAGGTAGTAGGCCTCACGTGCCTCCCTAAAGGATCAGGTAGTAGGCCTCTCCGGGCCTCCCTGTAACGCTCCCTAGTGGTGCTGGGTTTATGAAGCTAGTGGTCTCTTGCTATCAGTTTCAGCTAGCCTTAATAGGCAGCTGCTGAAGGCGAGCTTGCGCCCTGGCTCGCTAAAGTGTTCATTCTCTGCTAAAGGTTCCCTCCCGGAACCTTTTCTGCCTACAGCCTGGTTTGCCTACCAGGCAGACCTTGTGCTCCCCTCACGAGGGTCTCTTTGAGCATGCGGCTTCCTGAGTCTGTTCAGACGGTCGTAGGCCTCTCGTGAGGCCTCCCAGTTAGATCAGCCCTTAGGCCTTCACAGGCCTCCTCAGTGTTTTGAAACACAGACACTGGGTTGATCCGTGGATCGAGTAGAGAAACTCCCCTCGCTAGCAAGGGTCGGAAAGCACTATGCTGAGTCATACTCTCCGGGATATCCCGTCTCTGAGATCCGGGCCGAGTGGTTCACTGCCAGCTTCGCAGTCCCTCGGGTTGGATGCCTTACTTAAGGCATTTGTCCAGAGGCTCTGTCTTCAGACAGACAGGATTTGGCCAGACTAAGTGTCTATGTACTGGCGCCAGGTCAGGCCGTCCTGGTGGCATTTCGGGGTGAGTACGTTCCCCTGAATAGTGACTGGCTGGGGTTCCCTTGGGTTCCCTAGCCACATTCCCTAGAAGGGACCCCTTCTAATTGGAAGCTGAGGTTCCAGGCCTGGAGCCGGCCCAGGTAGACCTTTCATTTAACCATGTTTATGAAGGTTTTTCTGTGAGGCTGTAGCTTGGGCCATGACCGTAGGGAATGCTGTCACTGACAGCCCAGTGTGACCTGAGGGTGAGTGGTTCTAGCGTTTCATTTGAAGTTGCTGGTTCTGACAGTTGTCACTGCCACTTGGCATGCACTCCCCTTAGCATGGCGGCGTTGGTATATCGTTCCCCATAGCGTCGTTGACGTATTGTTGAGTTCCCTTCGAAAGGGAACGTCTCAGGTTACGACTGTAACCTATGTTCCCTGAGAACAGGGAACGAGACAATACGTCTCCCTGCCATGCCGCGGGGCTTGCCTACCGTACAGTCCCTTCAGACGATAAGGTGATTTGTCATGTTTGCAAGGCGCCCCTTTATACTTCCAGGTCGCACGTTAATCATTCACGCTAATGATTCACGGGCTGTCGCCGGTCAATATGATTGACGTGATTTGATAGTGATTTCAGACACCTGTCACGCCTGAGGCGTTCCCCATAGCGTCGTTGACGTATTGTCTCGTTCCCTGTTCTCAGGGAACATAGGTTACAGTCGTAACCTGAGACGTTTTGATCCGAGCATTCTCTGATCCAGAATCAGACCAAGGGCTCATCATCGCCATGGACCTCAAGCAGACAAGACTTGAAACACCACAGACCTACTACGGCCGATTTCGACAAGCCTACTTCGGAGCACGGAACGAGCCAGGTATGGAAGAGGATTTCAACTTCAGAACTCTGTTTCTCCGAAATCTGCATCCCACAGTGAGTCATCACCTGGCCTGTTCACGGACCATGTCTGCCCAACAGCTACGAGACTTGGCCCACAAAGCTTATGTCAAGCAAAAGACTGTGTCCAAAAAGACTGTAAAAAACCACACATCTTATGTCTAAGCATAAGAACTGAAACCAACGCCCGGTCTGACTACCAACTGACTGAGCCAAGCACCCCGAACACTGCTCGTCAGCCAAAGACCACAGAGCTAACTGTCACATCACAAGGTGACAGCATCACCCAAGCTCCACAGCTGACAGCTGCACACCCTGAATGAGACAGCACACTTCCTCATATCAGGTACCACTATCCCAAGGTACCAGAAAATGCTGTTTTGGCTATCTGCACCCGCAGACAGCCACACAAAACCGGTCCTAACCACCCATTGATCGTCACACCTGCCCCAATGACAACATTCCTGGGCAACCTGGTCGAAAAGGGGGTGGGCCGGTAACTCCTCCTGAACATCACGTTGGAAAAGGAAGTGAGCAGGGAACACACAGCATCACATCTTACGGTGATCTCTTCTCAACTTGTCAAAAAGACTCCAATTTCAAGCTAAGAGACAAGATCGAACTCTGACACCTCAAACTTGTGAACTGAATGTGCAATCCCACAGCCAGAACGACATCCGGCTCAAACAGGTAGCTCCCATCCACCTGACAATTGATTCTATGAGTCTGATCCACCCAGTGCACACCTAAAAAATGAACACTTACCCACTTCTAATTGGCAAAGACCTGCTAGATCGCTTTGAACCTTTACAGGACTTCAAACAACTGAAAGTTTGGGCTCAAGTGGGGGAACCCCTCCCCCTCCAGTGACACTGGCCAACCGAGCCAGACTGTCAGGTCACAGAGTTCACGGGAACTCTCACAGCCAGCCACGGGGACACAGTTCCAGCACCAGACCAAGATTCAAGTTCACCACTCTGCACATTTCAGCTCACCAAAGACTCTGATTCCTTCTGCCCCAAGGTCACAACTGACCTGCAGTTGAATGATGTAACCACTACTGACTTTGTACTTGCACTATGGGCAGACAACTCAGCCAGTCAACTCACTGTCTCACTATTCAATGCTCTCATTAAGACACACCAGACCTTCCTTCTGCCCAGCAAGCGCACCCGTTTTCCTTTAAACACGTACCCATCAACCATGATGACGGCCAAAGTTGTCTGCGCTTTGAACCTGAACTGGAACCACCGGTGTCTGACCCATTATTTCCTGGTCCTTCCGGACCCGCCCCATGATGTCTACATTGGAGTAGACATCCTGACTCACCTCAAGGCTCATGTGGACATCATTAATGAGGTAGTGTGGGCCCCATTGACTTTACAGCCCCCTGTTGTTCCAACCAACACTGAGAACCTCCTGTCAGGTCAGAACATTCCTGAGGTTGGCACCCTAATCAACGAACAGGACACTGTGATACCAGCTTACACCAAAGGGGTCGCCGTCCGGCTCAACATGCGTTGTGGTCAAACCCTAAACCACACGCTGGGCTTCTTTCAACCTTCACCCGAATGCGTTGAACTTGGACTCACGCTGGAAGCCACACCCCTTACTGAAGTGTCATTGCGTGTAGTCTACATCCTTTTCAACAACTGCGTGGCGATGGACACCACCATTCCAAAAGTCTATCGGGTGGGATGGCTAGTGAGCCACGACTTCCATGACTTTGAACTCACACTACCAATCATTGGGCCCATCCCATCTTCAATGATACCCGAAGGGAGCACAAACCACACAGTGTTCACAGCACCCTTCAAACTCATCTCCATCACTTCGGTCATGCCAATGGACAAAGACCAGGTATGCAGAACAGCACTGACAGAGGACCAACACCTTGCAGTATACAAAGTCTCCAGACAGCCTGCTTGCGAGACTGACGACACTGCTGTACCTCTGCCTGCCAACACGACAGACGACACACCAACAGAGTGTTGGTTGGACCCGTACCCAGGATTTGAGTCTCAAGTTCAGCAAATTCTAAAAGACGCTGACGCATTTAAAAATGATGCAGATCTACAAAGACTCAGACAAGTCCTTTACAAGTTCAAAGCATCCTTTGCCAAAGACTCTTTAGATTGTGGTCTCACTGAACTCCACACTGTGCGCATCCCAACGTACCCTAATGCTCCTCCCACTTTTGTCAGGCAGTACAAGATCCCCATCGCTTCACACGAACCGGTGCGAGAGATCATCGAATCCAGGCTTGAAAAAGGTGTCATCCGTCCATGCAACAGCACCCATTCTGCCCCCATCTGGCCCGTCCTCAAACCAAACGGCAAGTGGCGACCCACCATTGACTGCAGGAAACTGAATCAACAGGTGCCACTGTCCCGATGGCCCATGACCCAGCTGGAGCAAGAAATACCCAGAATCAGAGGAGCCACAATCTTCTCAACACTTGATGTGGCCTCTGGATTCTGGATCATACCTGTGCATCCAGAAGACCAGCACAAGCTAACATTCACGTTCGGCAACAGACAATTCACTTTCACCAGGTACCTGTTAGGCTATGCCAACTCACCTGCTGAGTTCAACATCTTCCTGAACAAAGCATGCCCAGATGCCAGAATGAGAGGTAACCTTATCTACGTTGATGATGTTCTCATGAAAAGCACAACAGTGGCTGACCACCTGAAAGAGATGGACTATGTTTTGAACCAATTATCCACTGCCGGCGCCAAGAACGCCCTCCACAAAGGACAGTGGTGTCGAACCAAAGTCAACTATGTGGCTCCACTCATCGGATCACAAGGCCTTGAAACCGCAGTCCAGCCGTATTCAAGCTGTTCAAAACATCAAGCCACCCACCAACATCTCAAGCTTCAAGCTTTCTATGGGTGCGCAATTACTCACGGCAGTTCAGCGAAAGCAACTCAGACATTGTGAAACCTCTAACTGCCCTTCTGAAAAAAGACTGCCCATTTGTATGGACAGAAGTTAAAGAAAATGCCATCAATGAGCTAAAACGACACTTATGCACAGCTCCATGTCTGGCTTACTCTGACCCACAAAAAGAGTTCTATCTAGAAGCTGGGTTCTCCAACCACTGTCTCAGTGCTGGCCTGTACCAAAGGCATGATCAAGACAAATGAGTCGTTACATATGCCAGCAAGACACTTCTCCCACCAGAGACTAAATTCTCAGACTGTGAAAAAGCCCTGCTCTGCACTGTATGGGCCATCCAGAGATTCTCCAACTACATTGGAGCCAGTGCATCCGAGATGGCATGGTCACCAATTCACGCATAGCCACATGGTTAATGGCCCTCCAGGGGCGCAATGTTGAGGCACGTTATGCTCCACACAGCAAACATAGCCACTGCGAAACGGCATGTGGTTGAAATCCAGACTGAACTTTCACAGCTAAAAAAGCAACTCACCACGCAGAGTGCATCTTTCCAAACCATCGGCAAGACATTGAGAAGAACATGGTCATTCTCAACATTCACAGCGTCCTGCTGAATCAGACCATGAACTGCATTAAACCGCTGTTTACTGTCTTCCAGAATGACTTTGCCCAAACTAAGCTGGTTACAGCCCTGATAACAGAAAGGCTTGGGAAGTTAACTCCTCAAATGACAGCCCAACCACGGGTAGAATCCCACCGTACTTGAAACCCTTAAGCCTTGTGCTAACTATGCTGGTTTCCGCCATCACCAGGCCAACTGATCCTCTACAAATACACCTGGCCTACTCTCTGGGTAGCGCCATCCTACTCTACGTCGATCACGAGCAGAGGGAACTGGATGTGCTCTTGAACCAATCCATCAGCGAGTCAAACCAAGTCTACAGACTTAAAGACATTGCCAATGTCAGGTTTTTTAAAAGCAACACCCACATCAAGGCACACATTCCAGATGTGGTGGCCTACCACGACAGCTGCACCTGGCCCCAAACCTGCACATGTGTACCTCACCAAATTCATTCACTATCTCTGCCCTAGCAAACCCTTCCTCAGAGACAACACTGAAGGAACCTGCGGGTTGCAACCCCTGGTCAGCGACACACGCTGCCCTGCCAAAGCTAAGCCTCGAGCAAAAGTCACAGAGACCAAGCAGAGATTGTAGATGACAGGTGGCTCGTTAACACACCTGTGCGTACAGCTACTCTCACTTACGACCAGCATGACACAACCAGCCGTGTCAACATGCTCAACCACAGTACGTGGATTCAAGCCCCGAAAGGTGCCATATTCCACCTGAATGATCTGGCATTGTACCATCTTCCGAGCAAAGAGTACCAGACAGCACTGGAACTCCCATCCTTCAAGAACTACAACTTCACCTTAGATCCAGAACTGGAACTCTGGATCGAGGAAAGGGGGTCCCAATTCATTGACATTGCTCCGGTCAACACAGCCATCCAAGCACTGTCTCGACTGCCGGTTCTGAACACTTCATCTGCGGTCCTAGGCTGGACCTCAGCCGACAATGTGCTGTGCATCTCTACAGGTAATCAGCCACACTCTGACACTATGAGTGGCATTCATTCTGTACAGAAGACTCCTCCAGATGCGACACAGCCGAGCTCACGAAAGCCGTGCCTGAAGGTCTCAGACGGAATCCCCGGAAAGGGGGTGCCAAGTCAGAGACCACGCCAAACCTCATCGAGCTGAATCCTCAGCTTTAAGATCCACCTGCCATCCTACCATCAGGTTCCACCTGCTACCCTACTACCATGGTCCACCTGCTACATGACCATCAGGATTCACCTGCCAGTCGGCCATTGTGATGATTGTCGTCCGATGATGTTCACACAGGGACTTCATCCGACGAAAAGGGGGAATATGTAGCGACTGACCGAATCCTGTTTTCCTTTCACTACTGAACAAATATGAACACATATATGTTTAATTCACAAAACCTTGAATCATGTGAAATGGTGCCCCAATGTCTGCCAGCAGGTCATTGATTAACTCCATTTATGACGCATTGCGCAATCAAGAAACAGGTCCCTGTTGTTCTCGAAAACCTCACGTGGTACACACCACGGATGGACAGATGCTGAAAATAAGGATATCCACACATACCCGCACACAAACGTCCTTTGTGTGAAACTTAGGATAGGAATGTCCTTAATGTATATAACACATAATTGTATCTAACCTTCCTGTATGCATGCATATCTAATTAGTTTTGTCTTATTCTATAGATGTAATTGGAGACTGGTCTGTAACTTCAAATCTTAAGTGTATTTCCAAAGAAAGATTACCTAACAGGATCACCTTCTGTAACTCTCCCTCTTGCTAGGTCATAAAACTTTATGACCCCCAAAAGGAATTCCAAGGGAATCACAGCTCCCACTTGAATTCTGATAAAGAAATAGGAATAGACTCTGCAATCTTATATTTTCTATAAGTATAACCCCTTAAGAAATGTATAAACATGAATTTGATCTTTCCTAGGTCATGATAGCCGGTATTATGGCTTTATAGTCATGTGAGTGAACATTAAATGTGGGTAATTCTGCATATGAATGTAACTTTATGTTTCTTCTACTCTTTCCGGCCATTCTCGGTACCTGTTTGACCGTCTTGTTTTGACTAAACAAGTCATACATAGGATATTACAGTAAAATGTATTGTTCTGTGTGTACAATCTTTCTGGCTAGAAATGACAAAATGTTATACCATCGTAAATTATCCTGACAAGACAAAGAAGAACTTTTCCCACTCGAGATGCTCTAAGATGATTGGTTCACATACGCGAAGCAGGCGTGAACCCCTCCTCTCTATAAGAGACTGACACAGAAGTTTCTCAAAGAGCACTTTCCCTGTGAGAGGTTTCCGGTCCCATGGCTCCTTAGGGAGCTTTACACCGCGTTTCTTTTCTTTTCCTTACTTTACTAAGTTTTATTTTCATATTCACCTCTCCCTCCCGAGGGAGATGAACTCTGAACTATTTCCTTGGTCACTTCACGTTCGGTGAACCTTTAAAACTTCCCGCGAGTCTGCTCGCCCCGGAGCGAACGAGAGAACAAGCCTATAGCGCCGAAGGACAAACACGCATACGACTCTGCGTTCTTCAGCTCACAGAGAGAGAACCATACGCAAGTATAGGTTATTGATTTGATTTGATTGATGTGATTTCTTGTTGCCTCTCTAAGGGTTATTGTCTGTGATTTTTGCCATGCTGCGATCACCCCGGTGATCTCTCTCATCCTGACAGTTAGTTTCACTTTCTCATCCTCTATCTCTCTCTCTATATATATATATATATATATATATAAATATATTTCACTCTCTCTCTCTCTCACTCAATCTCTCTCTCTCTCACTCCCGTTGTTATTCGTTTGTCTCGTTAGTTTTACTGTTTATTGTACATACATGTATCCCGGGTTTAAATGTAGAATTCTGTATCCGTAGTTTCATTTTATTAAAACCATTATATTCTTGATTGCTAATTGTCTAAAGTGCTCATTTTTACAAAGTCAATGAAGTGTTCGACCCTTTAGCTACAAAGCTTCACAATTCGTTACTATTTCAGTAACCTAAATTTTATAATAACAAGAAGGTGATTTTTCATGGCCAGAAAATAGCTTTTTTGGAATTATAAGAAAGAGATAATTTTTGTTGAAAATTGATAAGTTAATCTTACGGCGGTTTGCTGGACAAACAGATTGTTCGATAACTAAATTAATTCCATTTAAGGTTATCTCATATAATCGATCTGTAATAAGACTATTGATATATTAATGACGAACCATAACCCATTATGGTTATCATTCATATATACAATCGATCTATTTTCAGCTTCGATATTTTAACTGTAATGTGCAATATATTAATCATTCATGATTAATTATTAAATTCCCTATATATAATTTGAGCTAATTTAATGTAAGACTCATTGTCACTACAAAATGTACCGATTCTAATAGCATACTTGAATATGTTTATTTTTTGTAAGGGATATCACACATTGTGCGCATAAAAGTAAAAGTTATGTGTATAAATGCACCAATAAATGTAACCATGCATGCCAAGGAAATGAATGACAAAATCCAGATCAGATTGGTCTCTTCATAATGATGAGGAAGATCTTGATCTCTCCAGAGACGAGGCCTGATCTCCATCATGTTTACCAGCGCTGTTCCACCCTAGAGTCTAGTTACCTGGATCTGTTAAACTCAGTGGCACAAGCTGTTCTTGCTGGGTCCAATTACCAAGCCTTTGAGAGCGCTTAATGACCGGTGTGTTTTTGTGTCCTGGACAAGTGAACTTGAACCCTTTCCTTGCCATACTTCAGCAGTGTGTGATGGCATAAGACAAACAGAGAGACATACACAAACCGCAATAGCTCATAAACATATTAAATCAATGCCAGTGAATCTCTCAAACACAGGCTGGTAACATTCACACAAACACACCTGAATGTGATCGGTTATATATACAGTCAAACCAAAATTTATTCAGACACATCTGACTGTCTCACAAATGAATTATGTTGAATATCTGTCAGCTATTAAATTTAACTACACAATTAGATAACACCAGTTTAGGTCAAACGATTACCAAGCAATGCTTCATTTTTTTCAGTCTGTGGTGTAAAAAGGTGCATTAGCAATTAAAGAAAAAAAAAACACTTACATAAATGAACTATAGTGTCCTGCACCCACTAAAATATCAAAATTTATATCTGGTGTCTGAATAATTTTTGGTTTGACTGTATATAGGATATCTCGGGTGGAGTAGATTCATGAGAGAGAGAGAGAGAGAGAGAGAGAGAGAGGGGGGGGGAGGGGGGGGGGGGGGGTAAAAGCAAAGTTTCCCGGGGTAAAACAGGGAGTAATGTAATGTTCTCGAGCTCTCTCCATTTACTCCAATCCCAAAAAAGGACATAAATAAAAGCTGCTCTACTCGAAGCCTCCGTTCAAGAGAGAAAGTTGGAAGAGGGAGAGCGAGGAAAAGGACTCTGTTTTCACTGGAGATATTTCATCTGAAGATTCAACATGGGGTGAGTTGAACATGCGTGATTGTGTACAAACCTAATTGTAACATAATTGAGTCATGTTTATGTAAATGTGAGTAATATCTCAGCATGCAGGAGGTTCCAGCCTAGTGAAGTAATGAAGTGAGTAACACTTCACACGCACACACACAAACACACACACACACACACACACACACACACACACCTCGACATCAGTGTGTGTATGTGCGTGCGTGCGTGCGTGCGTGCGTGCGTGCGTGCGTGTGTGTGTGTGTGTGTGTGTGTGTGTGTGTGTGTGTGTGTGTGTGTGTGAAGTGTTACTCACTTCATTACTTCACTAGGCCTTCTATCAGAGCTGGAGGTTATGTAACAACATAAGGAAACAAATATGTAATTTATTCTGTTTATGATTTTCGTAGAATCATATGGAGGAAATGAAACCTGTCACCAGGTCTTTTTGTCAACACAACCCTTACAAAAAGGGTTTAAAAAATATAATTTTATTGAATTCACTTAAGTAAAGTTCAAGTATATTTTACTAATATCAATACTAATATTTAATATACTAGTGGTATACTTCAAGTGCACTATTTCAATACTGCTATAGACTCAATTGGCCTTCTTTTAGTGTATAAAAGTATAATGTTAAAGGTATATTTCACCCAAAAATGAAAATTATTTCTTTATTTACTCAGCCTCATGTTGTTCCAAACCTGTATGAGTTTCTTTCTTCTTCAGTGTGTTCCCCCCTGTACACGTTACATCACGGGTAGGGATTCTCACGAGTTATGTGTAGCTTGTTTGGGAGTTCAGCATGCCCAGTCGGCTCTCGAGGGAGTCGATTGTGAGCATTGCGAGCGTTTTCCTTTGAGAACTCTGCGCTCGCGGCGATCGCTCTTTGAGGAGAGTGGTTTGTTGCGAGCTCCCCAGGGCTCGGGTCCCGCTTCTGTTGAGGCAGAGCGGCGGCGCTTGACTTGGGGTTCGCAGATGGATCTCACCGGCGACGCTGAGACGGGCCCCGCCCTATCTCAGCTTTCTCCGGCGGGATCCAGTGCCTCTCACCCGGCTCTGGAAGCACGCGCTGCGGCGGTTACTTCTGCCCGGGTGGAGGCACGCGATGATGTGGAACTTAGATTATCCAGTTCTGAGGATCTGGATGTCGAAAGTTTGGCATCAGAGGAAACTAGCTCACTTCATTATACTGCTGAAGAAGGTTTAATGGATGTGTTATCTCGGGCTGTTGAAAACTCAGTATTGAATGGCCAACTGATAAACAAGAATCTAGAAATAAAAGCAAACTAGATGATAGATTTCTCTCTGCACGTCCTCAGCCTTCTCGCCGGTGCTTACCATTCTTCCCAGACCTTCATGCTGAGGTTTCAAAGACCTGGGTTAGACCGGTTTCGAGCAGAATATATATCAATCAATCCAATGCTTATGGTAATATTTTTGGTGCAAAGTCTGCTGGATATGTGACGATGCCGAAGGCGGAGGAGACGCTCGCGAGCTATCTCTCTCCTGCCTCGGCATCTTCGCTTAAAGCACCGGCTCTTCCTTCTAGACCACTGAAAAATACTTCTGTGCTGGTGGGGAAGGCTTACTCGGCGGCTGGGCAGGCGGCTGCATGTTTGCATACAATGGCCATTATGCAGGCTTATCAGGCTGACCTGCTCAAAGATGTGTGTGAGGGGGGAGAAATTTCGGCAGATATGATCAATGAGCTCAGGCAGACTACTGATCTCACTCTCCGGGCCACCAGGGAAACAGCTAAATCTGTTGGCCGGTCTATGGCAGCCATGGTGGCCACAGAAAGGCATTTATGGTTGAGTCAAACCTCTATGAAAGAAAAAGATAAATCTCTCTTATTAAATGCTCCTGTTTCGCCTGCGGGCCTCTTCGGTGACGGTCTTCACTCTGTCACTGAGAGGTTCCAGGAAGAGAAAAAACAGGCGGCTGCTTTTCATAAGTTTATCCCTCTCAAAGTGCGCGTCACTGGGGCTGCTGAGCGAGGGCAGTCCCAGCCGTCGAGTTCGTCTTCTAAAAGAGCACAGCAGAAGCGGAGTGTCGCGTCTCGTGCCCCCCCGCAGACAAACTGGAGGGACGAGGCGGGGCGCTCTCCGGCGCGGCCTTCTCGGGGCAGGACTGATCTGAGGTCAGTCATTGTCGCCAGGAAGGCCGCGTCGAAAAAGTCCTGACGGGCTGAACGTCAGGACTCTGAGGGTGGTCCCCATCGGGAAAGACTTGAGTTCGCCGCTCAAAAACACGGCGCCCTGTCTTTCTCGATGCCCTCAGGGGTCTGTTCTACTAACCCTGCCTATACAGGGCGTAGAGAGACTCGGCGAGCGATTTCCCGAGGGACGCTCGCCCCCTCCGAGGAGGGTTGTGGAGTGCTCAGACCAGCTGTTTCCTGCCAGTATGTTACAGGGCGCTGTGTCTGTCACTCGGGATGTTCATCCAGAGGCCAGCCTCGAGAGGCTGGTTCCCTTAGTAGAGTTCCTGGCGGAATGGGAAATGCTTCCCAATGTTTCTCAGTGGGTCCTGAATATTATAAAGAACGGGTACGCTATTCAGTTCAGAACGCGTCCACCTCGGTTCAGAGGGGTTCTGCCCACGGTGGTGGGCCCCGAGCAGGCTCTGGTATTAGAACAGGAGGTAGAAACTCTGCTGCACAAAGGGGCTATAGAACGGGTTCCTCCGCCCAGCAGGGAGTTAGGATACTACAGCCGGTACTTCATCGTTCCGAAAAAAGATGGAGGGCTGCGTCCCATTCTAGATCTGCGTCTCTTAAATCGCACTGTAGGGAAGCTCAAATTCAAGATGCTCACTCTCAAACAGATCGTGTCACAAATCAGATCCGAGGACTGGTTTGTCACGATAGACCTAAAGGACGCCTACTTCCATGTATCCATCCTCCCTCAACACAGGAAGTTCCTGAGGTTCGCTTTCGGGGGCGAAGCGTACCAATATCGGGTTCTTCCGTTTGGCCTAGCACTGTCACCCCGCACGTTCACGAAGTGTATGGATGCAGCTATAGCCCCGCTGAGGCTGCAGGGCATTCGTATTCTGAACTATATAGACGATTGGTTAATTCTAGCTCAATCAGAACAGCAGGCGGTTCGGCACCGAGATGTCGTTCTTGCTCACATCAAGAGGTTGGGGTTGAGGCTCAACGCCAAGAAGAGTGTTCTTTCTCCATTACAGAGAACCACTTTTCTCGGTGTAGTGTGGGATTCGACGACGATGCAGGCACAGTTGTCACCTGCTCGTGTTGCTTCGATTCTCGCCGCAGTAGATCAGGTCAAGCTAGGCCAGTCGTCCACTGTAAAACAGTTCCAGAGACTGTTAGGTCTCATGGCAGCTGCGTCCAACGTGATACCTTTTGGCCTCCTGCACATGAGACCGTTACAGTGGTGGCTCAGAACCAGGGGATTCTCCCCGAGGGGAAATCCGTTTCGCATGATCATGAGTTCGCGACGGTGTCTTCGCGCCCTGGTTATGTGGAAAGATCCTCGGTTTCTTTCCCAAGGCCCGGTGTTGGGAGCTCCTTGTCGTCGCGTTATGCTAACGACAGATGCCTCTCTCACGGGGTGGGGGGCGATCATGAGTGGTCGCCCAGCTCGGGGTCTGTGGGGGGACCATCACCGTCTATGGCACATAAATTGTCTAGAGATG
Source organism: Siphateles boraxobius (assembly GCF_051911475.1). Taxonomy (NCBI): domain Eukaryota; kingdom Metazoa; phylum Chordata; class Actinopteri; order Cypriniformes; family Leuciscidae; genus Siphateles; species Siphateles boraxobius. The sequence goes on along the minus strand of NW_027509119.1, from coordinate 888,289 downwards.
TTGGCAGTGTTTCAGGCTCTGAAACACTTCCTCCCAGACCTAAGGGGCCACCATGTTCTTGTTCGAACAGACAACACATCGGTGGTCACTTATATCAACCATCAGGGGGGTCTGCGTTCTCGCCCACTTTACAAACTGGCACGTCAGATTCTCCTATGGTCCCAGGGGAGAATTCTTTCTTTGAGAGCTATTTATCTCCCAGGGTACTTAAATCAGGGGGCAGACATCCTGTCGAGGCAGGGGCCGAGGCCCGGGGAATGGAGTCTTCACCCCGAGGTGGTGGAGCTCCTATGGGAACATTTCGGTCGTGCCGAGGTAGATCTATTTGCTTCCAGAGAGACATCACATTGTCCACTGTGGTTCTCTCTCAGCCTGCCAGCCCCACTGGGGTTGGACGCGATGGTACATCCGTGGCCGAGGTCACGTCTGTACGCTTTTCCCCCGATCGCTCTGCTCCCGGGAGTTCTGGAGAGGGTTCGCCGGGACGGGCTCAGTCTTCTGCTAATAGCCCCGTTCTGGCCGGCCCGAGTATGGTTTGCGGACCTAGTGTCTCTCCTCGACGGCTCTCCCCTAGAGATACCGATCAGGAGAGATCTACTCTCTCAGGCGAGTGGGTCGATCTTTCACCCCCGCCCAGAACTATGGAGGCTGTGGGCTTGGCCTCTGAGGGGGCCCAGCTCATAGATTCTGGTCTCTCGACTGAGGTCGTTGAGACCATCCTCCAATCCAGAGCTCCCGCCACAAGGAAGTTATATGCCGCGAGGTGGAAACTTTTCACCTCTTGGTGTGGAGAGCGCCAGCAGGACCCAGTTAACTGCCCGGTTGGTACAGTGCTGGATTTCCTGCAGGACCGGCTCTCCACAGGGTTATCTCACTCCACACTGAAGGTGTATGTGGCGGCCATAGCTGCTTACCACGACCCTTCGAGTGGAGGTTCTCTCGGGAGACACCCACTTGTATCTCGCTTCCTTCGTGGCACCTTGAGGCTGAGGCCTGCAGTCCGCACGAGGGTACCAGCTTGGGATCTGGCCATCGTCTTGGAAGGTCTCTCCCTAGCTCCTTTCGAGCCCATCGAGGAAGTTTCGGAAAAGTTCCTTACACTAAAGACTATCCTTCTTCTTGCTATCTCGTCTCTAAAAAGAATTGGAGATATTCAAGCACTTTCGGTGGCTCCCTCGTGCCTGGAATTTGCTCCTGGTATGGTAAAAGCTTTTCTCTGTCCGAGACCAGGGTATGTTCCTAAGGTACCAACCACTTCGGTTAGACCTATAGTTCTGCAGGCTTTCTGTCCTCCGCCTTTTTTGACGTCAGACCAGGAGAAACTTAATTTGCTGTGTCCTGTTAGGGCTTTAGATGCGTATGTCCACAGAGCTGCCCTGTGGAGGAAATCAGAACAATTGTTTGTCTGTTTTGGGTCACCTAAGAAGGGGTGTCCAGCATCTAAGCAAAGGATGAGCAAGTGGGTGGTCGAGGCCATCTCGCTTGCTTACGGTTCGGCCCATCAGCCTTCACCTTTGGCTGTAAGGGCTCATTCCACCCGGAGTATGGCTGCTTCTACAGCTCTTCTTTCAGGAGCTTCTCTTCAGGACGTTTGTGATGCGGCAGGCTGGTCCTCACCGCACACTTTCGTCAGATTTCATTCCCTTGACCTTAGCTCCACTCCCGGGGCTCAGGTTCTCTCGTCGGCTTGTGTCTCCTTATGACACACGACGGGGATTTGGTCGTATGGGGATGTGGGTATTGCGTTCCCACTGCGATTACACGCAGCGGTAGTCCCTGAAGGGGAACGTCCCGGGATACGTATATAACCCTAGTTCCCCGAAGGGACGGACGCTGCGTGTCCTGCCATACTCTCGGCATCCCCTTGGATCGCTTGCTTCAGTAACATTAGAAGCTGGTGGCTTGTGTATTCAGGGCATATTTATAGCTTCCTGGTCGGTGACGTCACCCGCTGTGACGCTCCATTGACTGATTTCATTCATGCTTCAGACGCGCTACGCTGGGGGGCGTTCCCACTGCGATTACACGCAGCGTCCGTCCCTTCGGGGAACTAGGGTTACATACGTAACCCGGGACGTTCACTATTTATATATTACTTTTGAACTTTAAGTATACTACTATGTTCCTATTTAAGTATTTTATTTTTATGAATTTATTCTAGCTTCATGTATTCTTATTATCTCTTGAATGTGGGTAATTTCATTAAAAAATAAATATTTTTAACAAAAAACTGAGTTCTTGTCAGACATTATATTATACATTATATTATACACATATTATACATTATTATACATGCTGTTTCATGTTTGATGTGTTATTTTACATGTGCGTCGGCAATGCTTTTATCGCTTGTTTCTGCTTCTTTATACTCTCCTAATGCTATGTGAATAACCTTATGTCACATGTCTGTCCTGTCTTAGTTATGCACATGAGTGTTTTGTTATGTTGGGCCATGTGCTCTTATTATTATCTGGTCCCTCCCCCTTGTTATCTGATTATTGGTTTATTTGTCCCACCAGTTATCCTCGTTACCCTCCTTATTTGCCTTCCTATTTAGTCTTCCTGTGTTTGCTGTTCTGTGCTCGTTCGTTGTATTTGTTTCATATGTTGTTGCGTGCCTGTCTTGCCCTGCCTTGTTTGTTCTGGATTTAGTTAGTGTGATCGTGGTTTTCTTTTGTTGATTTGTTTATTTTATGTTTTGTCTTTATTAAAAGAAATCATTCACTCCGCACATGAGTTCATGGATTTATTCCCACTACCCACCGTGACAGAACGAACGAGCCACATGTGGATTCAGCGGAGCAAAATTTGTTTTGTCCGGCTGAGAGAGAGAATGGGATTTCTCTTTTTAAATATTTCTCTCTGTGTGCCCAGAGGAATGAGGAGAGGAGGGCAGCGGAGTCTTCTTCACTGGTCTCTCCTGGAATGGGATCATCGTCGTTGGATCCGTCTAGCGTTGGTATTCTGTCGATCTGCCCAGTCAGAGATTGTCCACGTCACGTCTGCCCAGTCAGAGACTGTTCACGTCCCGTCTGCCCAGTCAGAGACTATTCACGTTCCGTCTGCCCAGTCAAAGACTGTTCACGTCCCGTCTGCCCAGTCAGAGACTGTTCACGTCCCGTCTGCCCAGTCAGAGACTGTTCACGTTCCGTCTGCTCCGTCTGCCCAGTCAGAGACTGTTCACGTTCCGTCTGCCCAGTCAGAGACTGTTCACGTTCCGTCTGCCTTCATGGACCTGGACTATCTGGAGCGTCTGGCTCGGATCCTGGACATGCCCGCGTCTGCTGTTCCAGAGTGGGAGCCAGTGTCTCCTGTTCCAGAGCCGGAGCCAGTGTCTGCTGTTCCAGAGCCGGAGGCAGAGCCAGTGCCCGTTCCAGAGCCGGAGGCAGAGCCGGTGCCCGTTCATGAGCCGGAGGCAGAGCCAGTGCCTGTTCCAGAGCCGGAGGCAGAGCCATTGCCTGTTCCAGAGCCGGAGGCAGAGCCAATGCCTGTTCCAGAGCCGGAGACAGAGCCAATGCCCGTTCCAGAGCCGGAGGCAGAGCCAGTGCCCGTTCCAGAGCCGGAGGCAGTGCCAGTACCCGTTCCAGAGCCGGAGGCAGAGCCAGTACCCATTCCAGAAACGGAAGCAAAGCCAGTACCCGTTCCAGAAACGGAGGCAGAGCCAGTACCCGTTCCAGAGCCGGAGGCAGAGCCAGTGCCGTCTGCCTTCATGGACCTGGACTATCTGGAGCGTCTGGCTCGGATCCTGGATATGCCCGTGTCTCCTGTTCCAGAGCCGGAGCCAGTGTCTGTTCCAGGGCCGGAGCCAGTGTCTGTTCCAGGGCCGGAGCCAGTGTCTGTTCCAGGGACGGAGCCAGTGTCTGTTCCAGGGACGGAGCCAGTGTCTGCTGTTCCAGAGCCGGAGGAAGAGCCAGTGCCCGTTCATGAGCCGGAGGCAGAGCCATTGCCCGTTCCAGAGCCGGAGGCAGAGCCATTGCCCGTTCCAGAGCCGGAGGCAGAGCCATTGCACGTTCCAGAGCCGGAGGCAGAGCCAAGGCCTGTTCCAGAGCCGGAGGCAGAGCCAATGCCTGTTCCAGAGCCGGAGGCAGAGCCAGTGCCTGTTCCAGAGCTGGAGCCAATGTCTGTTCCAGAGCCAGTGCCTGTTCTAGCGCCAGAGCCAGTGTTTGTTTCTGTGTTTGTGTCTTTTCTTGTGACTGTTACAGTTCTTGTGGCTGTTCCTGAGCCGGTGTCTGCTGTTCCTGAGCCGGTGTCTGCTGTTCCTGAGCCGGTGTCTGCTGTTCCTGAGCCGGTGTCTGCTGTTCCTGAGCCTGAGTCACTGCCCTGGCCGCTCGAGGGGTCTTCACTGCCCTGGCAGCCCGAGGGGTCTTCAACGCCCTGGCCGCCCGAGGGGTCTGCTCTGCCCTGGCCGCCCGAGGGGTCTGCTCCGCCCTGGCCGCCCGAGGGGTCTGCTCCGCCCTGGCCGCCCGAGGGGTCTGCTCCGCCCTGGCCGCCCGAGGGGTTTTCACCGCCCTGGCCGCCCGAGGGGTCTTCACCGCCCTGGCCGCCCGAGGGGTCTTCACCGCCCTGGCCGCCCGAGGGGTCCTCACCGCCCTGATGGACTCTGTCTTTCGCCCTGGCCGCCCGATAGACTCTCTGATTTGCCCTGGTCTGTCCCTACCGTCCCGCCCTGGTCTGTCCCTCCCGTCCCGCCCTGGTCGATCTCTCCTGTCCCGCCCCGGTGTTTCCTTCCGGTCCCGCCCCGGTTTTATGGAGCGTCTGGTAGCTGCTCCGTAGGGAGGGGGTAGTGTCACATGTCTGTCCTTATGCACATGAGTGTTTTGTTATGTTGGGCCATGTGCTCTTATTATTATCTGGTCCCATTCCCTTGTTATCTGATTATTGGTTTATTTGTCCCACCTGTTATCCTCGTTACCCTCCTTATTTGCCTTCCTATTTAGCCTGCCTGTGTTTGCTGTTCTGTGCTCGTTCGTGTATTTGTTTCATATGTTGTTGCGTTAAGTTCCGTGCCTGTCTTGCCCTGCCTTGTTTGTTCTGGATTTAGTTAGTATGATCGTGGTTTTCTTTTGTTGATTTGTTTATTTATGTTTGTCTTTATCAAAAGAAATCATTCACTCCGCACCTGAGTCCACGGATTTATTCCCACTACCCACCGTGACACCTTATAGTTTGATTTTCTTGCCTTTATTGGTTCACTGGTATTGGATCCATATATTTCACTAACAGTGTCTATATTTGTCCAGTCCACACACTATTTTTAGACAGCGATCCTCATTCACTAATTGCATGGATCATTTCATATTTGTACGCACAGCAGAAATTCTCACGAAAAAGCGCACACACACGAATGTGTTCAAATCTTGTTCTAACGTAGTAAGTTTGAAGTATTCTAAATGAGCGTCCACGTGCACAAGGTTAGTTTTTTTGCATAAAACACGCCCAAACCATCTCCATATAAGGGCTTTCCGCACACACTTTCCTGTCATCACTCGTGTCAAACAGACGCGCTCTCACAAGATCCTCGAACAATGATGAGCGAGTCACTTAAAGCTGCAGTGGGGAGTTTTGAGAAACGTTGACTTAGCCTAAAAATTTTAAACAAGCTCAACTTACAGGTCCCTCCCCCTTGCTCTCTGCTGCGCTACAGCCCTCCCTCCACAGCTCCTCCCCCACAGCCTACCCTCCACAGCTCCTCCCTCCACAGCTCCTCCCCCACAGCTCCTCCCTCCACAGCTCCTCCCCCACAGCTCCTCCCTCCACAGCTCCTCCCCCACAGCTCCTCCCCCACAGCTCCTCCCTCCACAGCTCCTCCCTCCACAGCTCCTCCCTCCACAGCTCCTCCCCCACAGCTCCTCCCTCCACATCTCCTCCCTCCACAGCTCCTCTCCCACAGCTCCTCCCTCCACAGCTCCTCCCTCCACAGCTCCTCGCTCCACAGCTCCTCTCCCACAGCTCCTCCCCCCACAGCTCCTCCCCCACAGCTCCTCCCTCCACAGCTCCTCCCCCCACAGCTCCTCCCCCACAGCTCCTCCCTCCACAGCTCTCCCCCACAGCTCCTCCCCCACAGCTCCTCACTCCACAGCTCCTCCCTCCACAGCTCCTCCTCCCACAACTCCTCCCCCACAGCTCCTCCCTCCACAGCTCCTCCCCCCACAGCTCCTCCCCTCATAGCTCCTCCCTCCACAGCTCCTCCCCCACAGCGGAGCCTGTCGTGAACGCGCAGGCTAGTAAGCAGGGCCACCGATGACGGCGGATTATAAACAGTTATGGCACATTCACTAATAGGGACGAAACATCAACAATATGCTTTACATTGACTATGGCCTGCCCATAACTTGGTCCTCAAATTATTATGTATTTTGCAATGCATGTAACTTTATAACGTTGCACTCTTTCTATAAGTTATAAATAGCTAGTAAGATTACGTTAATTTAACGGTAACTAACGTTACAGTATGTAAGTAATTATTCTAGCGATATGTAATGCTAGATAAGGATTGCTACGACATTATTTCAGCAACATGACAAGCCAGTGAATTAGCAGGTTTCAATTGTTGCTTAGCACAGTGCGTGGCATTTTATCTACATGTTATGCTGCTAGAGTTTTGACACCGAGTCAATGGGCTCTGTCTAATTCTTTATTTTTCGCTTGTTTATCGTCATTGGTCTTTTTCCTTTTACCTCTGTGTTTTATGAACAGGTGCCACTCGAGAAATTGGCAGTTTAGGTTGTTTCTCCGCCATTAGCACAGCTGCAGCACACCTGCAATCTTGAGTTTGAACGACGGAACGCGCTGTGCAAGAGAGAGGTGTGATCAGCGCATACACGAGCGTGATTGACACTGCTAAGACATTCCTTCTGGCTCTGATTGGTTGTTTCTGACCGGGAGCGGTGTATTTCTGCAAATGGCAATAGGACCACTGGGAGGAGCCAGAGGAGCTTGATTTTTTCACAGATTATCTGTCTTATATACCGTCAGGACATAATTACAGTTTTAACAAATATGAAAAAAATTTTTTTACAAAAGTTACCTACAGCAGCTTTAAAAACCAGTTCAAACACAATACACACCTTTTATACAGACCCAGATTACACACTTCTCATATGCATAAATCTGCATTATTCAGAGAAACCGCAATGTTGAAGCTATAACGCAGCTTTTCTTACTCTTTCACTCTATATGATGAAATATATTTAAGATGAAATTAAATTACTATTTATTAATTTTATAATATGATATAATATACTAATATAACATACTAATATAAATACAATAAAATATAATACTTATATTCATTTTAAGATGAAATATTCACGATTATAAAGCCGCACAGAGAAAGTACTTTTTTTCAAACGTGTGGTTTATACCTATGCTAGGTAAAAAAATGCTAAATATTTGTGTAAAATTTTAATACATTTTATTACGAACGTTTTTAATGAATAGTGATTTGTTCTTGGAAACAGTCGTATGCAGATTTCACACATTTAAATGAGACCCATCCTTTTCTTGTAACAATTTCCCATAAAAACAAAGCAAAAGCCACAGTACTGCCCTGACCTCACTTCAGAAGATCTGGGTCATGAGTAATTTTAGCCAACATAAAACAGCTGTTACAGTTTCGAAGTGAACATCCTTCTCACCACCAACAGTTACCATTTATTAAAGGGATAATTCACTTAAAAATGAAACCTCTCACCATCAAGTTATTTCAAATCTGTATGAATTTCTTTCTTCTGTTGAACTAAATCTTGAAGAATGTCGTAATCAAACAGTTGATGGACCCCATTGACTTCCACAGTATTTATTTTTTCCTACTATGGAAGTCAATGGGGTCCATCAACTGTTTGATTATGACATTCTTCAAGACTTAGTTCAACAGAAGAAAGAAATGGATGACAGAATTTTCATTTTTAAGTGAACTATTCCTTTATGTCAATATTTACTCGTCCTCATGTTATTCCAAACCTTATGCTGTCATTTTGTTTGTTGAAAAGTAGAACATTTTGAAAAATCATTTCAGTTTTTGCCATACAACAGGTCAAAGTTACAGTACCAGTGAAAGTGTTATTATGTAAAGGCTTGAAGTCAATGGTGTTAAAGAACTCACTCTGGAAGTATTTCCTATCGTTTTGAATGCGTTTTGACACGTTTGATATAGGATTTGCATTCGCATGTGTTACATGCCTAAAGAGACTTTCCAAATCTTCAATGGCACATACATTATAAATGCATGCATTTTCTCAAATCAGTCATTGTATAGCACAAGCACACACATTATTCGCTTTTGTGTCCATAATACACGTTCTGAAGTAGATAGACCATAGACAAAACTGTCAGGAAAAAGAAGACCATGCATATCACAGATCCCTTCAGAGGAAATCCAGTTTCCTCTGTTAGTATTTGGAGATCCCCTTGTGGATGTGTGGATGTTTAAGAATTGGATTTTTTTTCCCAACTCTGAGTACTTGTATAAGTCACACATTCCCACAGGGGAAATAGCTGCAGAGCCAAGTTCTCATTGTGTTGATCTTAAATTTCCATTTCAAGGCAAGAGTTATTCCAAAGGCCTCTTACTAAAAATAAACCCGTGAAGGGATGAGCAAACGCTCTCCTTAGAGCAGATTTGTTGATGGAAGCCAGAAAAATGATTGAATTCTGAACTTCCAAATATTTATCTTTAATATGAATTGTGTGCGGTATTAATGCATCTTTGTCTGAGTTTCGGTTTCTCTGAGATCTGGGGAAAGTCATGTGTTTAATATTTCCACAGTTAAGGCATAGTCTTTTGGGCAGATACATTATGGACGAGCCAAGTTTGAGCTCTAGTTTAAGTCTTGTTCTCCATATTTATTAAAAATGAATCTGCACAATGTACTGAACAGTGTAGTGTATGAACTTTATAAGGTTATTCAGTCCTTCATCATCAGAGTCTGAAGCCCCTCCCCCTTCCACAGAATGAAAGCTTCGACAGTCGAGGGCATGAAGAGTCCAACATTTTTTCCAATGTTTTTTTTTTTTTGGTTAATTAAGAGCATCATCTGGGTATTTTTGTAACATTTTTATTTCAATGGTCCACTTTTTATATTCTACTAACTATAAGTTACTTTGCATGTCAACTAGCATTCCTTAGAGTATTGGTAGACTCTCTGCTTATTTGTTTTGATCCTTGTTCTAAACTTTGAATTCAATGGCTTTGAATTCTCTACTTTTCTTCTTCTATCCTGAGGGAATGTCCTGCAAATTGTGCTGCACATGTATCGAACCGTGTTGAGTTTGCAGAAAGCAAGCCTTCTATCTCTCAGAACTCATCTTTGATCACCAAAATGACATTTTCAAGCGTTTTTTCCTTAAAAAAAAGTCCTTAAAATATCTTGAATGTCTTAAAATATCTTGAATGTAACTCAACAACATTGACAACATTCTATGAATATGCAAATGAGCCCCGCCTCCACTCACTCACTCACTCAGAGATCCACTCGTTGACCATCACACGTTGATCTGATTGGTTACAAGGTAGTTTGTGACGTCAGAAACACCAGCGATTTCAAAGCGTGTTTTTGAGACTGTCTTTGGTTCACTGCAGTTTTAAGGAGAAAATACTCAGCAATGCTGTCGACTTATGAATTTACACATGGTTTGTCTTAAAGCGTATTTAAAACACCGCATAGACATATAAACAACATTAAAAGCTGGATTTTCACCACAGGGGGACTTTAAGAGAAGGTACATCGACATCAACCACTATAGAGCAGTGCGGCTGATGACCGATATAATGGAAATCTTCATGTGATATAGGCTAACACAATATAATTAAGTATTTTACACAATAAGCACGCATTATCCATTGACAAAGCTATTAACAGACTGACAAAACTGATTCTTCTGTTCAGCTAAAATGCCCACATATGTCTTTTTATGTTATGTCACATCACAGTAAGAAGAGACTGCAATAACTATGACCAATACTTCATGTTTCCAGACTTTTTTCTAGGTTTTATACCTTTGTTGTTGTCAAATCCTAATCCAATCATCAGCTTAATTACATCAGCTTAATATAGTTGTGTGATGTGTTTGATTAAACTATAAGCTTCTCATCACAACTCAAAACAAGAACAGCATGAAACAACTCTCATGGGATTTTAGCTTTTATTTGTGTGTGGAAAGAAGCGTGACCAAATCTTGGACACAGCCTGAGGGAAATCAAGAGTGTTTTCACACGCCGAACGAGCTCCTCTGATCTTTCCATCAACAACTCCCACTGAATTAACAGCTTGAACAGGGGAATACCTGTACATCAGTAGAGGAGAAGAATTAAACATCAACCTCCTCAAACAGACCTTTCTGTCTTCTGTACATATTTTTTGACAAATGTTGAGAAATGTCATTTCCCAGAAGTTGCCCTCTGAAGGTTCTGTAGATGAAAATAATACTTTGATAATCTGCATTATTCAACATCTAATTAAAGTGTAAAAAATGGTGGTTCACATAAAGGTGACCAATAATGCATACAGCGTGTTTGGACTGATAAATGTGTTCCAGATGTGCTTCTATTGTTAGCACTTTTGACCCTATTTTACAGCTGTTTAAACTGGAGATAGTTATAAATCACAGATAATTGAGGTTTTGACAATTATCTTTCATACAAGATGGATTGGATGTTGAACGTATTTCCAGACACAGCAGACGGACAGTGAACAATGCGGAAATAATATAAATGCTCAATAAGCAGAGTAAAGGCCCGTTCACACCAATGACAATAACTATAATGTTAAAGATATAGTTATAAATATCATTAAAAGAATAGCATCAGCACAATAGAGCTTGTGATGCTCCGCCCCTTTTGTATTTCCACAGATCTTACAGATTTATTAATGAAACATATTCCTGGTCTACTGACACATGACTTCAAACGTTACAATGCTCATGATAACTTTTGTTAACTCTACAATACGAAAACCAGCTGATTAATCTTTGACAGTGAGGCCATAGAAATATCAGAGCTGCAAAAAAGAAGTTAAAGATTTATCTGGTGCATAAGATCTAGATAATGATAACGCTCAGAGACTCGATATCATTAGAATCACTTTTAGAATAATTTTGAATGATAAAAACATTGACAGTCGAGCAGAATCATTCTTGCTTTAAGAGCTCGAGCATTTAAAGCAGCGGCTGGCACAAAACCTCAGCTTGTGGTGACCCACAAAATAAGACTGAGAGAGACATTCACCAAGGGTCTATACCTTTTAGTGTTTCCGGTTTAAACGGATGTTGTGTGTTGATCTAACTGCTGTACAGTTCGAATATAGTGAAGTGAAGAGTAAAGCTGACTCGACGCATCTCCATCTCTAGTCTCCTCATTTATTGCACTCCACAAGCTTATAATGAGCATTAATGAACATATCGTGCGCTGTGTGGACGCTAATATAGTTAGCATTATAGTTATTGTTCTAGGTGTGAAGCAGCCCTTTTGCATTAGAAGTAAATTAAAGGGAACTTATATAGTCACTTATATAATCTTTTTTCACAATCTAAGTCATCAAATTTACTATTCTGACCAATCAATCTGGCGAAAATTAAAAACCCTAGCATATGATAGCAGGTTTTGCAGCAGCACTAATGAGAAACAAGTGTATTTAAAATTCATATTCAACATACGCATGCATTCGTGCCAACAGATCCAGACATTCACCACAATATTATTAAACCAGATGAGTTCATTTACGCATGGTAAATTATCATGGTCTTTTTGAATGTTAGTTGATGATGCAAATAAATTCCAGTTAATTTACAGAAGCATAAGAGATTTGCTTGCCTAAGTATTATTAAAGATGCTTTTGCAACGGGCAGAAAACAGCTAAACTCAGATATCTTGTTGTATTTTCGTCTCCTACAACAACAACCTGAATATAATAAGCGTGAACCCTCCTCCTTGCACACTTTCCTTTGTGTTTATTCCAAGTCTCGCAAGACCTTGGTGATGTTTACCAGGGAAAGCTCTGTGTTTCGTCAAGCTCAGAAAGAAAGACTCAACCCCCCGAAACCCCCTCCACTTCCTCCAACAATATGAACAATATTCAGCCGGATCTCAGATCTGCTCACTCGGAAGCTTTACCGCAGACACGCTCGTGTCGTGACCCGTCGTGGTCCTAGAGGAGATGTGATATTCAGGAGAACTCTGTGCATGCTGGAGGTAAATATGCCTAATGCAAGTCTTGATGTGCATGTCATGCCAGAAACAGTGCATGCATTTATAATAGGAACTGTTGAAGGAATCGTTCACCCAAAATCATTTCCCCCGAGGACCTTTAATGTATAAAGGATTAAAAATGGTCAAAACACAGTTCAAAAATATTGTTTATGTTCTGCAGTAAGTGATAGAGGTTTGGAAGGACATCCTCATTTTTGAGTGAACTATCCCTCTAACTGTCAAGATATTTGGTCGTGTGTATTGAATCAAAAAGGAAATAGGTGGCGCATTCAGTGTGTGTTTTAGGGAACTTCTGTAAGAAATGTTCAAATCACAATCTGATGATGGTCATCTCACGCAGATGCTTATCTTTTTAATCTTAAAGACGAACTAATGGAACTTTTTGTGATATATCCAAATCCAAAGGAATAAATAATAACAGTATTTATGTTTTGTCTGATAACAATACTTAAAAAGGGCTTGGATGTTGCGGCCAATAGAAAATACGAACCATCACTTGTAATCTAACTATTTGTGGTCACTGAAATAATTTTTTTTTTTTTAATTAGTAACATTTTAACATATATGCTCCCAAACCGTCCTATTGTTACTCACTCCTTAAGGTTGTCAGATCCCCTCATAATTTGCAGTCTAAATAGATTAATTATCCAATAAATATGTTGAATTATGTAGCACTGGAAGAAAAAAATGGGTAATGTCATTGTCCTGGGAGAAAATAACCATAACCTTTACTGTTAAGATTACGGACATTTCTGTAACTCTAAAACACAACATAATGTGACTGTCGAGATTTACCCAGTGTTTTTGTGTGTTCTAGGACTTTTATTTTGAAGTGTATTTTCTGTTCCTTTTGTTCTGCTGATTCTCTTCCTGTGTTTAGTGCCTTGTTCACTTTAGCAGTGTTCGAAATCATTCAGTGTTCCCTACATTACTCTACTAATATAGTTCACTTGAAGAAGTGAATGAGAACGAGTGAGTGAATTCGGAACACTAGCGTGCTGAAAGAGCCGTCGCTTTTACATAGTTTGTGCTGTTTAATAATCATTTGAAACTTAGCAAACTACTCCAGTAGAAATTAAAGGATCTATCTTGAACTCTGTGATGGAAACCAGCATGTATAAACCTTAATTAATCATCAATAAAAAGGTATGTATACCTGTATGATATTACACTGTATCCACATTGGACCAGCGCTCATCAGATGATGATGATTATTCAGATGCAGCGCCATCTTCTGGTCAGACGCGGGAATTCATTCAGTAGACATTATTCTACTTCACAGTGCATTATGGGTAATCTCTAGCCGTTGAGCGTATATCGGTTGTACACTTTATTGTGGTGCATTGTGGTGCATAATGCAATTGAATGAGAGCACTCAATATGGTTTCAGACACCACTGCAAAAGGCTGTGCCCTATTATTAAGGGTGTAGGGGGTGTATTAATTCTGTCGATTTCAGAAACCGCCTTGGTTTCTATAGTTACCGTTGTTATTGATTACCCACACCTGTGTCTTGTTAGCCTCTTGTTTTCCTATAAAAACCCCAGTGTTTCACTTGTCTTTGTTCAGTTGTTGTCGTTACATGTGTTTTGTAAAGCTGTTGCGTTCTTGTAATTATTTTTGACCATGTGTTTGTTTAATAAACTGCTGCAATTAGATACCTCTGATCATCCCTGTTCAACCGTAACAGTAATGCGTCATTTAAAACACGGATAGCATACCTGTGAATGGTCAACACAGAAAATGTCTTCGAACTGGGACTTTTCTTAGATTCCCCGTGTTTATGTTTTTTTGCATGCACTTCATCTGGATATCAGTAAAAAATGAGATGCTGCATAGAAAGACTTGATAATACAGAAACATGCACTATCACACTATATACACTATGCACCCTAATAAGTGTAAAGCGTTAAGCTGTAAAAAATCAGTGAAAGGCTCGCTCTATAAACGTAATAATCTTTTTTTTTTAAACTGTGTACAATGAGATGACATTATTCTACTCAACCTACAACCATTGAACATTAGAAGGACATTTAAAAGTGTAAGAGCATCAACAAGGTATTTTCAACATGAGACCACGAATAATCCCAAAAGCACGATTCTTTCCACAGCAATAATGGACCTATAGTAATATATATCTGTATTATGAAACATACATAATCTATGATGAATGTTATATTTTGAGCCTTAATCACGCAGCATTGCGTGATCCTATTTCAAAGTGATATCCGTAATTTTGACAGATAAATTTTTTTATTTATTTACATGTGAAAACAAGACGTGAGGATTTGAGGAGAAAAACAAGAGATTCTTTGTATATTCCAGTGAATTATTAATAGGATATTGTAAATTAAATCGGGAGAACAGACCACAAATGTGCAGTATATGTTGTCCTATTTTATACTATTACAGCGGATTGCAAAGGGAAAAAAGGAAATAATGATCATGAGGAAAACAATGCAGTGACTGAAAAGAGCTCTTGCCATAGCTGTTCTTGTCATGTTAAAATACCAAGTGTTACGTTATTCTCATGATGTCTGAAAATAAATCATGAAGGAAAATGGACAGCTCATCCAGTCAAACTGAAGGATAAACTTTATTTGTAGGGCAATCTCATGATTTGAAATGATTAATTTCAGTCTTTTTGAAATTCCCCAAACTGGAAGTGCCATTATTCAAAACGCAGTGAACTCGTCAGGGGCCTGTACAAACTCAGGGTTACAGGATTAGTTTCGAGTTGACAAATCCAAACCAATCCAACCAGGCTTTGTTGTTACCATGATGCTGATCATCAACTTTCTCTGTCAACTCAGGCTTTATCCTGATTTTAGGAGTTCAGGTGTGACATCAGTATCGAACAGCCAATCGCATGCTGAGAAAGAGTGAAACTGCGATTCACTTCTCTCTTCTGCAGAATATTACAAGATTGAAAAATATGAAGAATTTAAACAAACTTACACAGCAAGAAAAAAATAGCTGTCTATGAAACACGACAACTAAAAGAAAAGGTCTTGCTATATCAGTGCAAGTAAAAGTTGTGAAGTTAGTTTATACAGCTGATAAAGGTATAGAGAGAATTGAACATTTAAGCTCACATGTAGTCATTTTATAGCTTTATCTACTGATTCTAAAGCGTATTTATATTACCTTTTATATATTTATTCCTTTAAACTGTGTGTAATATTAATTTATAAACTAAAATTGTTCATGTGTGATTGATTAATAATTACATAAATAATATCTAAATAATACAAAATTATTATTCTAAATAAGCGTCACTAAAAGCCAGACGATTTTGTCTTTAAAAATCATTTGCTATGTAGTGACCTTTCATTTGGAGTAGAAACAGGTGTAAGTGTTCATCGACATAGTAACTTACGCTCCACATCTAACCTGAGGCCTGTACCATGATGTTAGTTGAACAAACTCAGGGTTACAGGATTAGTTTAGAGTTGACAAAACCAAACCAATCCAACCAGGCTTTGTTGGTACCATGATGCTGATCATCAACTTTCTCTGTCAACTCAGACTTTGATCCTGAGTTTAGGAGTTTAGGTGTGACATCAGTATCGAACAGCCAATCACACGCTGAGAAAGAGTGAAACTGAGATTAATTTCTCGCGAGAGAAGCAGCGCAATTCACTTATTAAATAAAAGTATTAAAATAGTAAGAATTTAAACAAATTAACACAGCAAGAAGAAAACAGCAGTCTATGAAAGAGGACAACTAAAAGAAAAAGTCTCGCTACTGTATATCAGTGCAAGTTAAAGTTGTGAAGTTATTTTATACAGCTGATAAAGGTATAGAGAGAATTGAACATTTAAGCTCACATGTAGTTATTTTATAGCTTTATCTATTTATTTATCATTTTATAGCTTTATCTATTGATGCTAAAGCGTATTTATATTACTTTTATATATTTATTCATTTAAACTGCGTAATAATAATTGATGAACTAAAATTGTACATGTGTGATTGATAAAGGGAATAAATATTACATAAATAATATCTAAATCATACAAATTTATTATTCTAAATAAGCATCACTAAAAACCAGACGATTTTGTCTTAAAAAATCATTTGCTATGTAGTGACCTTTAATTTGGAGTAGAAACAGGCGGAGTGACTTTATCGCATCAGGCATGTGTCACTTTGCTCACAGCTGATTGGTCCAAGTTCAGTTTGCAACCTCTTACCTGGAACATAACCTGACCCGGACCAGGTTAGCCGTGGAGCGTAAGTTACTATGGTGATGAACACTGCTAAAAGCCAAACCACTTTCATGGTCCCTAAAACCCAGGGTTGACGCAAACTAAACTGAAACATAGCTGGCTAGCCACCTAAACCGGCTTCATGGTATAGGCCCCTGGTCCGGGTCAGGTTATGCTCCAGGTAAGAGGTTGCAAACCGAACTTGGACCAATCAGCTGTGAGCAAAGTGTCACATGTCAGATGCGATAAAGTCGCATCAGTTTGGCTAAAAGCCAAACCACTTTCATGGGGCCTGTTCTTCGTACGTCACTAACTCAGTTAGCCGGATTTGATTGTTGGCGATTTGGCATGATCTTGGATTGTTTGGTTCTTCGACGCTCATCCTGGACTTGCTGTCAAAGCAACAGGTGCGCCAGCTTGAACCTGCTCGCGAGCAGGCTTATTTCATGTTAACAGGATTAGATCGCGGCTTTTTAAGCGGAGCTGATACGGGAAGTCTTTTAGCGCAGGGCGATAGTGTACTTTTTGAGAGATATCATTTTTCTCATGACTCGTGAGGATATCGTTTACATCATTAATTTGTTGGAAACGCATAAATGTTCGACTCGTCGGAGTCGGGCTTTAATAACAGTGCAGCCAAGTTACCATTGCGATTCTTATCCAGATTAGTATTATATCAAATTTTAAAAAGGCAGTTGACTGACTATAATCTCTTAGATGGTATGTTCCATATCACAAATATGGCCAGGATCTGTGCATGACTCAAGAATTTTCAGAGATTTATGCACATTATTTGAACGTGGTAAGGAAAAATATAAATATCAAGCTCACTGTATTACATACAGGTATGCTTATCCTAACAGAACTGAATTTTTCCATTAAACAGGTGATTACAACAGGATCCTGCTTGGAGACAGGTGTTTTATGACCCCATTCCCTGACCCAAACCCCAGACCAGTTACAATGCAGCTCTAGCCAGGACAAGTGCACACTATGAAGTGAACTTTAGCCAACTAAAGTATCTGAGAAGTCTGAGGGATACACCTGACAGGGCCTGTGACATTGCATGGGCCATATTAGACAACATTGCACCATCAGAAAAAAATGTAAAACATTTCATTAATGTTTAATAAAAGACAAGACAAATATGCTTAGTTCCTTGATTTTTATTTTAATTGTTCTTTGTAAAGAAAAGCCAGTGATCAAGTCATCTTTTGCCTGCAAATAATATATATTGTACTCTGTGTGAAATAATATATTAGCACTTACTCTGAAGTTCCTATGAAGCAACTCTATCTCTAGTGCCAGTTTTTTCTTCTTCTTTAATTTGTCAAGTATTTTCAAAATACTCTGTTTTCTAGGGATGGGGGTAAACCTGTCAAACACATGGCTTATGCATCAAAAATTAAAAGGAAAAGTACAACACTGCCCACCTCTGCATCCCTGCTTTGTGCAGACTCTTCTGTAGATGTGGACTCCTGCAACTCATATTAGAAATAATAGGTACTCAAATGGGCATTGTAGCTACTTTCTTCCCTTTTGATGTAACATTAGAAAAAGTCCACTTACTGCACATGCTTCAGCCAACACTTGCTTGGGAACACATAAAAGTGTTGGTGTATTGTTTAATACTGCACAAAAGAGAAAAACACAATTTCATTACAATGAAGTACACTGGAGGGAAATGTGATCAATAACTCATGGCAACATATATTTATTTTTACATTAACTATGTAGTTTCACAGTCACACATGTAGACTTTCACAAGTCAAAGCAATTCATTGCTACTCAAGGTTTAACAGCTGATATGACTGGACAGCCATTTGGATTATAGGCCTACTTAATTTAATGCAGAAACAAATTATTTTACAGTGTACTAGGTTCATTTCCCAGCAGTGAAGGTGTTCTGCTCCAGGGATGCCCTCCACAAGGTTCACACTCAACCCAAGCGCCAGCTCTTCTGCTGGGTATAATGTGGGAGTGCAGGACCACCACCTGTTTGTTTTTCTTTTCTTTTCTTTTTTCTCAGCCTTTTTCTTGGTTGCTTTTATAAACAGGCAAACATTTATTAACAGTGCCTTTTTAAAAGAGATTAGTTAGTACAAATTACTATTATGTAGAATATTCTAGTACTTCACTTTTACTTGTTCCCATGTTCTAGTAGTGGGTGGCGACTCTGACATTACAATGAACAAAGTTATTAATTATTTAGAAATTATTTAAATATCAAAATATATACTTTAATAAGTGATAAAAACATTTAACTACAAACTTAATTTGTCTGCTACATTTTGCCAGCCCTCTCTCTTGGCTTTTGCACACTTTGAGGTGTTCCCTGGCGTTTTAATTAAGATTTAAAATTCTGCATATCCTTCAAGCAATAACTCTTGCTCTTCTGTGGAGAAAAAAACCAAGCGCGCTCTTTGGCCACGGTGAGACGCCAATAGCAGCGTTGCTGATCAATGTTTCTACTATCGATACATATCCCCTTTTAACCCAGCGCATGAACGCGCAATTATCTCAGATAACTCAATCCAGGGGCCTATACCATGAAGCCGGTTTAGGTGGCTAGCCAGCTATGTTTCAGTTTAGTTTGCGTCAACCCTGGGTTTTAGGGGACCATGAAAGTGGTTTGGCTTTTAGCAGTGTTCATCGCCATAGTAACTTACGCTACACGGCTAACCTGGTCCGGGTCAGGTTATGTTCCAGGTAAGAGGTTGCAAACTGAACTTGGACCAATCAGCTGTGAGCAAAGTGACACATGCCTGATGCGATAAAGTCACTCCGCCTGTTGCTACTCCAAATTAAAGGTCACTACATAGCAAATGATTTTTTAAGACAAAATCGTCTGGTTTTTAGTGATGCTTATTTAGAATAATAAATTTGTATGATTTAGATATTATTTATGTAATTATTATACCCTTTATCAATCACACATGTAAAATTTTAGTTCATCCATTATTATTACGCAGTTTAAATGAATAAATATATAAAGGTAATATAAATACGCTTTAGCATCAATAGATAAAGCTATAAAATGACTACATGTGAGCTTAAATGTTCAATTCTCTCTATACCTTTATCAGCTGTATAAACTAACTTCACAACTTTAACTTGCACTGATATACAGTAGCGACACTTTTTCTTTTAGTTGTCCTCTTTCATAGACAGCTGTTTTCTTCTTGCTGAGTAAATTTGTTTAAATTCTTACTATTTTAATACTTTTATTTAATAAGTGAATTGCGCTGCTTCTCTCGCGAGAAATTAATCTCAGTTTCACTCTTTCTCAACATGTGATTGGCTGTTCGATACTGATGTCACACTTAAACTCCTAAAGTCAGGATCAAAGTCTGAGTTGACAGAGAAAGTTGATGATCAGCATCATGGTACCAACAAAGCCTGGTTGGATTGGTTTGGTTTTGTCAACTCTAAACTAATCCTGTAACCCAGAGTTTGTTCAACTACCATCATGGTACAGGCCTCAGCTATACTAATCATAACCGGCAGGAGTGTTCGAAGAACCTAATTAGCCGGATCATGATGAGCACGATCATATTATCTTGGCTGTCTCGTTTGATCTCGGATGTTTTAAGCAACGTACGAAGAACGGGCCCCAGGGTCTCTAAAACCCAGGGTTGTTGCAAACTAAACTGAAACATACCTGGCTAGCCACCTAAACCGGCTTCATGGAATAGGCCTCAGAAATTGTTACACGCCTGTGTGTTTTTGGACTTATGAACCTTCTGTTCATTATGTTCAGTTTCCAGCCACTCCGTGTTTCCATGATCATGTCTTCATTAGTTTATTTGGTTCAGCTGTGTGTTGTTCATCAGTCTCGTTTGCATGTATATAAGCACTCAGTCTGTTTTTGGTCAAGCTTTAGTTAACGTTATGGGTATGTATGTGGTATTTTTCTTCTTGTTGATTCTCCTGTTTATGGTTTGGATTGTTTCATTAAAAGTCTCCTGAAGATATCGCCTTTGTCGTTCACTTTAATACAGCCACATCTCGTCAAGTCTCCTTCATTTATACAGCGCTTAACAATATAGACTGTTTCAAAGCAGCTTTACAGGGATAATAGGAAATTACAGTAACAGGTTGTTTAGACTTTACAGCAACTCTAGAATAAAGTTATTGTTCCAAGGTGCAAGCCTTGAACATTTTTGGAAAACTTTATCATCTCCGCGTAAACTTCAGAAACGTGAATCTGTGAAAACGCTGACGCGTGCACATGCGCATCACGTGTTTAGTCTATAGATATGCGCGTTGGAATATATATGTGCATGTAGTCTTTCTTCACAAACTCACCCTTAACAAATTACTTGTCTGGTCTTAAAAATTCATAATAAAGAATCGTCTGTCGCTTCTGCGTGTCCATGTGAACTGGAATCATTTTGACAATGTTTTATCTGTACAGAGGTGAAGGGAGGAGGCCTTCACAGGGAGCGATGACTAATAAAACAACTGATAAAAATAATCTCGTCATTCAAAGGCAGAGCTTTGTGTTAAGTGGGAATCTTCACTGGTTCTCTACAGGCCTCAAACCATCAAGAGTTTCAACCCCAGTCTCTCCGTCCCCATTAAACCGGCTGTTAATAAATGATTTTACTGCCATATTTGTCTTGTTGAGCAAACTAAGCCTCAGAATTGTTTCCACTAGAGGACCTCTCTCCATCCGAATCTCTCCACGACACCGACTCGATCGTTTACAATAGCGGCTGAGCTGTTTAATGCAGCGCAGGGAATTATGTGGTGGAATCGAGTGTTGTTTGACTTATGACTGAAAGGCGAAGCGAGAAGTTTAGATTAGGAGGACTTGAGTGACCACATCTGGACAGTGTTTCACACAGCTAGCGCACTCGTGTGTTCATGACATCTAGTTCGAGGAGAAGGTTGTGAACGTCGCAAGATAATCCGGTGCAGTGTTGTGTGTAACTCATTACAAGCAACTTGAGATATGTAATCAGATTACTTTTTTCAAGTAGCTAGTAAAGTAATGCATTACTTTTAAAATTTGCTGCAAAATATCTGAGTTACTTTTTCAAATAAGTAACGCAAGTTACTTTGTTTCAACATTTATTGACTGACAGCTCTCCTGTCCCCATGTTGAGACAAATCAAAGTGCAGAGGCGTTGTGTGTGTGTGAACATGATGGTTATTGTAGTTCTAGACTAAATATGAGCATGTATTTACTCATCTCACTTGCACACAAAAAAGATTCAATATTCCTCAAAATGAATAAAATCAGTGAAATGCTGATTCAGAATACTATGGAAGACTCCACCAACTAAATATATTAAAACATACATTTGTATGCATTTATTCCCACTTTTTTGACCAATGTACTTGCTTCTGACCTTTGATGCTTCAGTTAAACCATTGGCAAAAATGACTATAGATTTTGTTTTTGTTGGTAAAGTATGTTAAACTTTGTTATCCTGCGTCTTATTCTTCTGTTATCCAGAATGTCAGCAGCTGAAAGGTTTGTTTGAGCGGCGCCCTCTACTGTTCATGTGGGAATATGCATTTCCTTCAGCTTTATTATTTCTATTTTGGTGTGAAAGGGTCTTTACATTTGCCCAAACATATAACTTTTTTTTGTTTTAAAAAAAACAAGCCCAGTCCAGGTGAAAAAAAAAGGAACTAAGTAACGCAATTAGTTACTTTTTACTCATTACTTTTCAAAGTAACTTGGTGAAAGTTGCATGCAATGCAAACAGGAATCCCAACATGTCCTGATTATTCCCATCTCCTGTTGAAGATAGTCGGACTCGGAAGTGCTTGGAGTTGCGAATCTTTGATGAAAGAATGGCAAACATGTTTTATTGAAACATTTTCCAATACATTTGACTCTCTGATATATAGTGTCTCCAGAGACTGTCATTAGCTCATCCAGGCCACCGTGTTTACAGCAGAATCACGTTTGCTCCCAGGAGAGCACATATGCCTTCAGTGGTGTATCTGTGTCCCGGGAGAAGAGCACGCACCATCTGCTGGTAAAACTACACCCTGGAGTAGAGCTGGAGTAGAGCTGGAGTAGGGCTGGGTCGCTGCAGGTCAATAATTGGCAATCGGTTAGCAAAAAAAATTCAAAGGGACCAATAACCCGTAAGGGTTCTCAATGTTGTTCTTTTAATAATAAAGTCTAATGGTGTTTGGGTAAACAAAACTGTCTTTTTAATATTTTGTGTTTGAATGCATATACATGTAGGCTATAAAGCAATGCATTTTGCCTAAAATTTTAATATTGCATTGAGAGACTCCATGCTGTATTTATAATCTGAGCTCATAAAAATCTGTATGTATGATAATAGTTAAAGGTAATATTTGTAAAATATTGATTGAACGTAGCTTGAGGGACTGACACCGCAGACACTAATTGACATGCCAACTTCCCATATGGTCTCTTACCGATATTGATTTATTTGATTAAATGGTTGTGAGGAGTTTATTTCTAAATATCAAATGGCAGTGAAAAGTGTATAAATTATCATTTTACATAAAAGAAGCAGAAAAGAGGACAAAACATGTGATGTAGAATATTCTACAATTTTGGTAACAATGGCTTAGCAGAAATAGTTGCTACGGTTCATTTTTCTAATGTAAAATCATTAATTCACGGAAGGTTTATTCCTGAAACAGTGCGTTTGTCTTGGACGTTTTTAAATGTTACTTGTTTCAGAACGTTCAGAGAACATTTACTTGTTACTTGTTTCAGAACGTTCAAAAGTAACATTTCCCATAATGTTTGAAGAATGATAAAATGGAACGTATCCTTAACATAAGAACTTATTTTTTAAAAAAAAACGTTTGGAGCGTTTAGATAACATTCGTTTTCTTAACTCTCTTAGAACATATTTTTGTTTGTGGGGATGAATGTGTAGGCTAGCTTCAAAAAGTGTAACGAGATTTAAGAGGTTTGTTTAATGTTGCTGAGAGAGAGAGAGAGAGAGAGAGAGAGAGAGAGAGAGAGAGAGAGAGAGAGAGAGAGAGAGAGAGAGAGAGAGCGACGCTGTGGCTGGTTGTGGTGTGTGTGACTGAAGATCAGGAGAGAGAGAGAGAGAGAGAGAGAGAGAGAGAGAGAGCGAAGCTGTGGCTGGTTGTGGTGTGTGTGACTGAAGATCAGGAGAGAGAGAGAGAGAGAGAGAGAGAGAGAGAGAGAGAGAGAGAGAGAGAGCGAAGCTGTGGCTGGTTGTGGTGTGTGTGACTGAAGATCAGGAGAGAGAGAGAGAGAGAGAGAGAGAGAGAGAGAGAGCGACGCTGTGGCTGGTTGTGTGTGTGACTGAAGATCAGGAGAGAGAGAGAGAGAGAGAGAGAGAGAGAGAGAGAGAGAGAGAGAGAGAGAGCGACGCTGTGGCTGGTTGTGGTGTGTGTGACTGAAGATCAGGAGAGAGAGAGAGAGAGAGAGAGAGAGAGAGAGAGAGAGAGAGAGAGAGAATGAGAGAGAGAGGATGAGATTCTCCGGTTGATCTGATCTGTGTGTGTGTGTGTGTGTGTGTGTGTGTGCGTGTGTGTCGGCGGAATGGAGGTCTATCCTCCTGACACTGAAGGGATGATGGAGGCTTGGCTCGACGACCACCGAGAGTTCGCACATTCTTACTTTATACGAAAGGCTTCTCGGTAAGTTTAAAGGCGCAGATTGGCAACTCTTGGGTCAGTGTAAAGACGAGGCAGTTCTGGAGTAATGAGACTGAATGTAGAGCAAGACTCGCGCGCTGCAGCTGCTTATTCATTATCATTATCGACACATGTATCTACAAACTATTTTACCTTTGTACTGAGTAAAGAAAAGGGTCAGTTTATAGGCTACTGCATATTTTCCCGTGAACTCCTATTTAAACATAATGTGAAACTTGATTTATAAGAGGAATCAAATCTGAGGGTTTGTGTGTAGCCTTTCATTCACATTGTAGGGTTGTTTTATGCTCTTTATTAACATCATCATCAGCTTCGTAGAGTTGATATACAACAGCTCACACACTGTTTAACCAACAAACAAACAAATATGTGTATGTTTAAATACTGATGTGATTGATATTGATTTGATGTTTAAAATGCACTTTAATGCAGAGCTTAAACAAATAATCTGCCTTAACTGTGATGTTAGATGAATTAACACACCTGCATTCACTTGTGATTGTGTGTTAGAAATTTGGTCTGTCCAGTAAAGGCGAAGTAATGAAGAAAAATAAATGAGAACTTATGAAAACAGTATAAAAAATTTAAAAACTATCCAAGCTAATAGCTATTTTATGAGTCACACATTTTCGTACGAACCAAATTCATATGAAATTAGCCATTAATTCACCAAAACATAAAATAGTTACGAATTGCATTGAGATTAGGGGTGTAACGGTTCTAATAGCTCAAGGTTCGGTTTGTAACACAGTTTTATGTTCATGGTTTCGGTACGGTTCGATATGTGCTATGTTCAGGGAAAAAAGGACTACTGTCAAATAAAAATAAAGAAAATAAGAACAAATAATCAAACAACAAATAACAGCACAAATAAATACAATAGAGCAAAGATACTAATCAAATAAAATGCTTTTTTAGAAATTGAAAAATAGAAGTAATCAAATGTAAAATAACATTGCATATTTGACTGTATAAATTAAAGATGAATTCTTATTAAACGTTACAACAGCTATTCAATCCAGAGCTGTGAGTGATTTCCTGGTCTTTTGATGTTTGATTAACATTAAAAACACAGACAGAAGGAATATTAGGCTTCTGTCACTTTAAGATATAATAAACGGATCCAATATACCGATACTGATACACATGCCTCGACTGTTTCATTCACAGAACACGTAACCGACATATATGTCTACTCTCCAAAACGGGCATGTTCACATCATTTTTGTGTGAATTTGTCCAGTCAAGTTTAAGACTTGATTAATATGTGCACGCTGTCTGAGACGTGTGCACACTTCGGATGAGTGCACACACACACACACACACACTAATCTTCTCACAGCACGCGCGAGTTCTCTTTCACGTCTTGCTTTTGAATGTTTAAATTGGCAAAAAACACAGATAGCAACGTGTGCAGTTCAGGTTTGAACGCCCAGGGTAAATGACTGGTCATGTTCCAGCAAACGGCACTTGTGTTGAACAAAGTTTACAAAGAGTGGCCGTTTTGTTCACATTATCGCTGTTGTAATGTATTATTGGGGAGCCAGCATGTGGATCCATCGACAGAAACATACATTAGCGGAACTGTCTGTTTAACGCGTTGTTATTTTCAACAAACCAGATTATAGATGCGTCATCAGATTTGAGATGAGCCGCGGTGCAAGTGCCGAACCGTGGGTGGAGAACGGTACGGTTCATCATCGGGAAGCATTACACCTCTAATTGAGACTGTGTTAAAAAAGTGTAGAAATTCTCCCAAACCTTGTGTTGCTCCCGTCTGTGTGTAGCGCGGCTCTGCACTGAGAATCCCAACATATGGAAAAGTTCGCCAAAGTTATTGTTAAAAGTCAAGTGTTTTGTGAACCTGTCTGTGTTATACTTGAATCATTTTACTCTCACATCTGGCCAACTCTTATTTTTTCTGGACCACTGAAAAAAAAGCCCATGCAAATCCTAATCATTTGATTGGCTGGGATACTGTCGCTTAGCACGAGTAACTTAGATGTTTATTAAATGGTTGGATGGTGTCTCTTCAAACTGAATGTTATTTATTTAAACTATTCTAGCCAAGGTCAATTCAGGTCGAGTCCATGACTGTGGTGGAGTTTGAATATCCTCTTCGGATAATAAACATTTCATTGAAAGCATTTGTTTTGGTCTATTTTAATGCTTGCATTGTAATGTTATCTTAATAAAAGCCACTACACAGTGTTGTTTAGACAGATTTTGGATGTAATTCACCTGCTAATGTTATGATCTTATAGACTCCAAGGTTTTCCAGTTAATCTCAAGGTCCCATTCAACGGCTAATGAAAGCGTAGAGAATTTAACATAGATCCTTTGTAACAGTTCATAATATATATTGAGTTATAGTATTGAGTTTATGTGCTGTGCATTACAGTACAGTACTTTAGATTGATTTCAGAAAATGTACTGTTTTTGTATGACTAGGCTATTATCTAGTTGCTTTACCAAGATGAGCACCAATTAACCTGACTTGTCTTAAAGGACTTTGACACTAGCACCAAATATACAATGCATTCAATTATTATTGTCATGCTAGGTAGCTGCACGATTCTGGATAAATTGAGAATACATTTTTTTGTTTGTTTAAAATAGGGATCATGATTCTCCCACGGTTCTGAATGGACAATTAAACAAAATAACATGTTTTAATTTACTAGAGGTTCTGACAAAACGTTGATCGCTGCAGTCTATTTAAAAAATTGCTTTATTGATTTGAAATATTACAAAAAATCGGGTTGAGTGAATGATTCAATGACTCACTCATAAAGACTTCACTCGTTTCATTTCTGGATGAATCGGCGATTTTGAACAAATCTCTCGAATGAATGATTCAATGACAAACACATATTTTAACAGTCCCTTTGCTACTGGTGTAATGATGAAATTGATAAACTCTTTATTTGAAGCATCACATTACTTCCCAAAGTTAATTCCCTCTATTTTGATCTCTACCTTAGACATCAGTGTTTATATCCGAACAATATACTTTTATCCCAGTACTTCTGTGATAATATGAATGATTATCTGATACTGTGTGGTTAAAAAGGTGTTTGATGACAACTGCTATATCTGGATCAGAACGCAGATCTGAAGTGCTGTGATCGTACCAGTCAAAGGTTTAATAGACATAGAAGAATCGTTGTCATAAGATCGCATGGATATTTGAATCAAGATTGGCATCTTTTATCGATTAATCGTGCAGCTCTAGTAAATGCTGAGAATCAGTTCAAGAGACTTCTGAGCTAATGTTTTTGATTGCATTTCTTTTTAAGGGAAATGGTCAACGCTTGGTTTGCTGAGCGTGTCCACTCCATTCAACCGGCTAGGGAAGCGTCAAAAGCCCCGCAGGAATCTTTAACAACCCTTCATCCAGCCGATGCCCCGAGTCCGGCTCCATCCACACCAACACGAAAGATCTCAGCGTCTGAGTTCGACAGGCCGCTTCGCCCCATTGTCGTGAAAGACGCCGAGGGTTCGCTCACTTTCCTAACCGACACAGAACGGGTTCAGATGCCTCTTCCTCCTTCCCAGCGCGCAGATGTGGGCGGAGGGATTATGCATTCAGGAGATCACCAAAATGGTGATCGCTGTGCTCGTTTGTTGGACCTTGTGCGCGATGTTTCAAGTCACTTGGATCTTACTGCCCTCTGCCACAAGATCTTCTTACACTCTCACGAGTTGATCGCTGCAGATCGCTACTCGCTCTTCTTGGTTGGAGAGGACAGTTCAAACAGAAAGTTCCTGGTGAGCCGGCTCTTTGATGTCGCAGAAGGATCCACTCTTGAAGAGGCTTCAAACAGCGGCATTCGCCTCGAATGGAACAAAGGAATTGTGGGATATGTGGCAGCCACTGGACAGCCTCTGAACATCAAGAATGCATATGAGGTGAGAATGTCATTTCACCAGTGCTGACTATAAATGAGACAACCTAAATTGATTGAGAATCCATCTCTGTGCTGACCATCATTTGACGTTTAACATTTAAAATCCTCTTCTAGTCAATAATTTTATCCCTTAAAACACAATTTTTGATCTGCAAAATTACATATTTAAAAGTTTTTCCCTTGAAAAATGCCTTGTATCAATGTAACTCGACCCCCTTGCCTCATTTAGTATGCGCAGTTCTATGAATATGCAAATGAGCCCCGCCTCCACTCACTCACTCACTCAGAGATCCACTCGTTGACGATCACACGTTGATCTGATTGGTTACAAGGTCGTTTTTGGCGTCAGAAACACCAGCGATTTCAAAGCGTGTTTTTGAAACCGTCTTTGGTTCACTGCAGTTTTAAGGAGAAAATACTCAGCAATGCTGTCGACTTATGAATTTACACATGGTTTGTCTTAAAGGATATAAAAAAAACCACATAGACATATAAACAGCATTAAAAGCCTGATTTTCAACACAGGGGGACTTTAAATGAGAATGACTTACAAATTGCATAAAATAAATATAAATTATTGGTGGCTACATCAGCAACAATATCATGAAAACAGCAAAGCTTTTCTAGTAACAATGCTAGTTTTCTTCTTTATGTGCTCACAATGAAAAATGCCAATTATCCAGTACTAAAAATAGTATAAACACACTCTTGCTTGTATTTTAAGACATTTGTATCATAATGAGGATGGTCTAGTACTTAAGAATAAGATAATGTCTCGCTATTAAGACAAGTTTGATGTTCTTCCCTCAGACAAGTTTAAATGTACAGAATAGTTTACACTGATAATGAGTCATATTTTAACAGATTAATGTCTCCTCTTATCTGATACTTCTATATTATTTTGTCATGTGCATATAAAAAAAAACTCTTCATTTTGAGAGACTTAAATAACATTTTCTGCTTTATAATACCCTCCTAGTCAATAATAAAGTCTCCTTAGAAACGCAATTTAGGCTATATCTCTTAAGGCCTTTGATTAGATTTAAATTTTGTATAATGATAGCAGGTATTTTTAGCCCTTTGTAATTTAGTTTAATTGCGTTTCTCCCAGGGAAAGGGAGAGAAAGAATGAACGATTAAAGTGAAGAACAGGATGTGTCTGATTACGGTGAATGTAAATCTTTAACCATGTTTGCCTGCGAGACACTGCGTCATATAAAGATGCAAAGGTGAAAAACTTAATTATGATGCTTTAGAATATTAGAACATGATGAAATCAAGAAATGGTGCCTTTACAAGTTATTTGTCTTAATTTGTGTTGATTACTTAAAGGTGAAGTATGTAATTTCTGTGCTAAACAGAACTGCAGTTGCTCTGGTGTTGCAGGACCTGCCAAATCTGTAAATGTCATGTAAATGAATCACTGGAGCCACAAGAAATGAAGAAGAAAATGACGTCATGATAATGTTGAAAGGAGAACCGACACACAGTCCAAAGGCCATGCGAACCAGACATATCATAGTCCTCAATCTGAGCTAAACATAACATTGGATTAAACAATGCAGTGAAAATGACAGCATTTTGATTTTTAGGGTAGAAATTCAATATTAAAGTGACCCTATTACTCTTTTTTAAAGTCTCCTAGATTTGTTTTGGCGTCTCCTATAACAGGTTTACATGCATCCAAGGTCAAAAAACACTTTAATTTTCTCATAATGTACATAAGATGATCAGCTCTTTTCTCTCAGTGTCTGACACGGTTTGTTGGAAGATTCAGTCTCTCTAAGCTCCGCCTCTCTGAGAGCTTCCTCTGCTCTGATTGGTCAGAAAGCAAACGCTCATTATCATATCTGAATGTCAGGTCTTGATACAGCGATCAGTAACGATGGCGTGGGTTTTACCGTATCAATCTCATCAAAGTGGATTTGCTTTGTCAGCAGAAAACAGCGTCTTCTCGAACACGAACAACACGAACCAAACTCTCCAGTCTCAGATAAACTACAGTGTTTGAGGGCGGAGCTAAGAGACGCTGTTCAGCCAATCAACACCACAGACTGGAATTATGCAAATTAGATACAATTCAGCAGGAAGTGAGACTGGAGTTACTGACGACTCGTTTCAGCAGTTCAGAACCGCTTCTTTCTTCTAGGAGAAAATAAATGTATTTCTATCAGTAGGATAGATAAAATCTTAGATAAAAAGATAGGATAAAATCTTTCACTTTGATCTTTAAAGCTTTGCAGACCTTTTACATTCACAAACAGCTCTTTTACACACTGCGTGAAAGGTAATATTGGAAAAAGCACAATAGGGGCACTTTAAATTGAAGGGGTCTTATTAAATGGGCAGCTGCTTTTTAAAATGCTGATATTAATGTAAGCCAGGATAAATAAAGATGCCAAAATAAATTTTCACGGTTGATTTTTCCCACTGTTTTTCCTGCATCAGGATCCACGCTTTAATGCAGAAGTTGACCAAATTACAGGATATAAGACGCAGAGCATCTTGTGTTTGCCCATCAAAAATCACCGAGATGAGGTAAGAGATCAGAAATCTTGAACTGTTACACTATATATGTAACATTTACGATCAAAACGTCAGTGCTGAGTCTGATCTAATGCTTAAAGGTTGTTGGTGTCGCACAAGCCATCAATAAAAGGTGTGGAGAGAACAGCAGCTTCACAGAGCAGGACGAGAGGGTGAACACTTTTGACCTTTTTATATTATAGTCATTTTATTGTTCCTGTCTCGTTCTGGCTCTATAATACTGGGTTTATTTTTCATCGCAAAAGGACTTTTCTTCGTACCTGGCTTTCTCTGGTATAGTGCTACACAACGCACAGCTCTATGAGACATCGCAGCTGGAGAACAGGAGAAACCAGGTATGCTGATTTTCCCACATTTTAGTAAGAAATCAGTTTGTATAGATGCAGATAAAGCGTAACTCGGCGTGTGTTGTAGGTGTTGTTGGATCTGGCGAGTCTGATCTTCGAGGAGCAACAGTCATTGGAGGTTTTACTGAGGAAAACTGTGGCCACCATCTTGTCTTTCATGCAGGCTCAAGAATGCACCGTCTTCATTACTGACAGAGAAACGTCTGTAAGACCAAAATATTGCTTCACATTTACTTCCAAAAAGCATAAACTTTCAAAGAATTGGTGTGAGCATAAAACATGGGAATATCAAGCATGTTTTGCATTTCTTTAGAAGACATTGGCTATCCAAAATTTAGGATGCTTAAAACACCAAAGATTCACGACGGGGTGAACTTTTCTGAATCTTGGGCCAAGAAACATTGAGAACAACTGAACTATGGGGTTGTTTAGAAGATTAAAATACAAAATCTAAATCTCTTTTATTTCGATTAATTCCAGAAATGTAATGGTGCATGACTAGACTCTACAGAGCAACACTTTCTTGTACATTTTCCCCCCAATAATATTATGTTTTAGTAATAGTTTGCCACTGCTAATATGCAGCATTTAGGCATTTTAAAAGAGAGGCTGTGTTGGATATTTCCATTACTGAGTGAGAGAGTTAAGACACACTTGCTTCCTTTATAGCAGACTGAATTGCTTCCTTATTTGCCACTGACATTTACCTAATGTACCCAAAATACCAAATATTTTAAAATTACATCTGCATTTCCTGAAGGAAATACCAGTGCTTGCAGAGCAGAAAAACAAAGGTGTTTAATCAGTTTTACAGTAGGTGATCTTAGGTTTCAGGCTTTCTGTGCTGCATCACAGTCTTAAACTGTCTAGATATTTTTCCATTAAAATGTGCAAATTTAACAAAAAATTGGAAAACGCAAATAAAGCAGTGTTTCCATCCCATGTGTTCAAGAGAACAAAATAGTCACATCCCAAGAAATTGGTGCAGAATATCAGAAATAAAAATGAAAGCTGCTGCAGTCTTTCTCTTTCTCCATCCATCATAAACGAGTGTGTCTCAGAGCGTCAGACGAAACACAATAAACGCGTTCATTCTCTTGCGTTCGGATGCTGGTGTTCGGGAACACACTCATGTGTGTGAGATGCTTCTGGAGGGAATTAAACCCAATCATTCTGATCACACACTTTGAGTTTCAGAAAAACCAAACCAACATTAGAGATGCTGCGATGCCATTGGTCCGCTGGTTATTCCAGTTATCCAATCACAGCTGACGCTGAGGAAAAGCCACATGAGTTTATAGTTGCGCATCGAGGGATTTATTCTGTAAATCATAGTTTATGTGCATCGGATAAAAATGGATTCGCGTCAATTGAACACATTTTTTGTTAAATTTTGCACTTAATCACAAATAATTTATGCACATCTTAGCTTTTCCATCCATCGTTTTTTATGCGATATCCCAAAATCCGCATACAAACAGGTTGATGGAAAGAGCAAATCAGCTCTTATTTTCTGTCAGCAAGAATCATTGCATTCATCATTGATTTGCAGTGTAAAGGCGTCATAAAAAAGATGCAAGAAGAACAACAATCACAATTCAGTAAGCAAATAAATAAGACAAAACATTTCCATATTTAGTCCAAATCAGCCACATCGCATTCAGTCTAATCGGTTTATGCATTTCCTGGTATTCAAACCCAAGAAATAAAATCAAATGTTACAATGATGTCATTGTTATTTTCTACATTTTTGAGGCTGAATCAGTGCAAGTCAATGGGAGGATTTTAAACTTTTATCGTAAATTCCCTTCATTGAGTATAAAATAAACTGTAAATATATTGTAAACTTAAAATGATTTACTTAACAAAAACTGATTGGTGTCTATTAAGGTTGAGCTGAAAAAGTAAGAGGAATTTCTATACAGTTCTGCTTTGCAAGTGTGTTAAATATGCATTTTTATATAGGTCACAAAGACAACATTATGTATTGTAGTATATGCATTTCTGGTTACATCAAAGGCAATGTATTTCAAGTAAAGTTTGAGAAACCTTTCAGTGGAAGCTCAGAGAAGGGTCATTTTCAGTAGGTGAATCATTGTACAAAAAATGATTTTTTAAGTCCTCCTTCCCATTGAGCAATGAGGGAAAACTCTCATTCTGAAGTCTGTACCCGCATTGTTCTCCTTATTCAGCTTTGCAAACAACCCAGAATAACTCCTGTACTAAGGTGTGCTTAGAACACAAAGTCCTTTGTTAGGTTAGTCTTCAGTTATGTTGTGATAGTTAATATGAATGTGGTAAATCTTTAGTCAGAGCATATGTGTGCAGGAGATTTGAATTAAACATCCATATCAGAACATTTAGTCCAGTGCCAAGAAATATATCATTTACATCCGCTGGAAATGTCCTTTCAAAGTCAAAGACTTTTAATGTGGTTAAAAGTCAAAGTAAAGTTAAATCTAGCATGTGATGCAATGAAAATGTCATGCTTGCGAAATTGGTGTATGTTAAAGATGTTTCTCCACAAAACAACTTGTTTGGTTTCACTTGATAAAGTACAAAGCCATTTACAATTACTCACTGTAATCGCATACTGTCCAGTACATACTACATTTGTTTTTTGAAAGCTTCACACAAGGGTTAAAAAAGTTTGTGCTACATATAGTGTGTCTGTGTATTACGAATGTAATCTTCACTGTCATTCACAAATTCCCTCCCGTGGCCTCATGGGATAGTAAAGTGTCCATCGAATACACACTTCATAATCCCGTCGAAAGTAGTACTGTGGATACTTTCTGCGAACTGTTTTATAAACACTATGAAATTTCCTCACATACTGTTTTCCACTACTATAGAGTGGATTCAGTGAAGGCTCTGATATACTGCAATAGAAATCGAAGAACGAACTGGTGTGACATAATTGGGAAGAAATCAGGCCAAAGTCTTGTTTCAGGAGTTCGAAACAGCTTAAGGTTCGCTCCGGCTGGTAAACTCCCATTGGTCCGTGTGGTGATGTAATAGGTGGGTGTGGCTCTGAGGCTCCGCCTTCTTTGAGGTTCTTCTGTTCAGTTCGTCGAGGTTAAGACGAGAGTAAAAACATGAACACACTGGAGAGATGCTTTATACTAGAAACCCAAGTTGTATTTCTAATTGAAAGAGACACTGTTTTTTCATGTTTAATACTGTAAAGCTGCTTGCTTTAAAGCTGTAGATTGTATAAAGCTGTATATGATTAAATATGATGTGACTGGAGAGCTGAATTACAGAGCAAACATCCTCATCTCTATGATCAGATGCTTTCTGAACGGCTGTTTTGTCACCGCTGTCATTTTTGTGTTAATTTTGTTATTGAGAGGAAAGAGTCCAGCACATATTCATCTAAACGTATATATTCATATGTCCAGGTTTTCTAGCTATGTGAGCTGTTATGAACGGGATCGAGTCTATCTTTATGAGGGAGTTCTGTCTATCATAGATGTCATGTGTTAACCTAGAAACCTATTTCTGCTCTGGGTTTCCTCAACTTTACCCAGTGTTTATGGTCCTTGGACTTTGCACTAAAGTCCAGCTGTAAAGTGAAAAAAGAAAGCTTGTTAATTCTGTGAAATCCTTCTCCAGGTCGCAGTCACGTTGAGTGTTATGGAAACAGATTAACATTGTGAAAAACAGAGATATACGATCAGATACCAGATTGGCAATCCTCCGAGTGTCTTCATATTTGGGGAAAATAATTGTTGGAAGTGAAAGTGAAGTCTGCCAACAAACCCATATTCAATGTTTGTTATGTGGTCGGGAATGTGGAAATTGAACTCATAATTTTTGTTTTTGCATGTTTGTTTCAAACTTTTTTTTTGAATGCATTTCGTACTGAATTCGTCATGAGCGGGAAATTCTAACCCTTCCAGAAATGCACAAACACGGGCACATTAAACCATGAGACTGCAGTTGAGTTTACACAGGCAAGCCAGACACTAATAGCATTAAAAAAGCCACAGAAATACGGGCCTACTTCTCTGTTAAACCTCTCTAAAGTTGCCGTGTAAGTAATTGCGTTTCTGCTTGTGTTACAGAACACATTCTCCAGTGTGTTTCACATGGAACATGAGGAGCTTGGAGGATCCGTGGACTTCCCAAACAGGTGGGGTTTTCATAAAAATTACTGTTATGTAATGCAAGGCAAAGTGCCAGGAATGCTCAATACAAGTTCAGCAATATGGAGTTTAGACTATAGACTTCAGCTCCAAAACACCTGCCTTGAGGTTTCTAATGTAATATCTTTTTTGTTATTTGAATATGATGCTTGAGGTTCACTTATACTGATCTCTTATAGGTAAATCAACTCACACTCATGCAAACGAACCCTTTAAAGTCCCCCTGTGGTGAAAATCCATCCATCCATGTGGTGTTTTTAAGATGCTTTAAGACAAACCATGTGTAAATTCATAAGTCGACAGCATTGCTGAGTATTTTCTCCTTAAAACTGCAGTGAACCAAAGACAGTCTCAAACACAGTGTTTGAAATCGCTGGTGTTTCTGACGTCACAAACTACCCTGTAACCAATCAGATCCACGTGTGGTCGTCAACGAGCGGATCTCTGAGTGAGTGAGTGAGTGGAGGCGGGGCTCATTTGCATATTTATAGAAACATGTATACTAAATGAGGCAAGGTGTTGAGTTACATTCAAGATATTTTAAGGAAATATTCAAGGAAGAAAACATTTAAAAATTAAATTTTGGTGATCAAAAATTTGTTTTAGAGGATACATTTATTGACCAGAGGGGGACTTTAAACAATTCATGAATCGGACATCCTTGTATATTTCATGAAACG
The DNA here is from genome assembly GCF_051911475.1 of Siphateles boraxobius. Lineage (NCBI taxonomy): Eukaryota > Metazoa > Chordata > Actinopteri > Cypriniformes > Leuciscidae > Siphateles > Siphateles boraxobius. Next base: position 852,599 of record NW_027509119.1, on the reverse strand, counting down.
ACAAAGAGCTTTAAGCTAGACGTCAAGATTTTCAGTGATTTTCATATTCTCTTCCTCACATAAAGCTTTGTCTTTAAGGGTGTGTTCACACTTGGCGGGATTGGTTGGATTAAAGCGAACTGTAAGTGCGGCTCATTTCAATAAGTGTGAACGCTGCCATACGAACCAAACAAGCCGAAACTCTGCAAAGATGGATCTCCGCTTCGCTCACCGAAAAAACTCTGGTGCGGTTCGACTGAAATATGGCCGCAATACGGACCAAACACATCTAAACCAACCCAAAACAGGATGTGATGTCATAAGATGTGTGAACGCTCAAGTTCTTCCCTTCACAGTCGGGATGTTAAAAAGACTATGTAATAAAAGACTTGCAATATAACGTTTAAGACCACGTTCATGCAGCTTTTTTTCTGTCATTTTGGAGCACATGACAGTTCGGTCAGAACTGCGCGCCTCCTCGCAGCAGATCTTCCTTTGTGTTCAACAGAGGAATTCCTGCCGCTAATTTGGACTCATTTACACATTTTATAACCTTTTCATGAGTTCTTAACTGGTCAAAATACCATTCCCAGGCAACAACATAGTGTCGCCCCAAATCCGGGCCACATCTGGGCCATGTGGAACCCATGTGTGTCAGATCCGGGCCACAACTGGGCCATGTGGAACCCATGTGTGCCAGATCCGGGCCACATCTGGGCCATGTGGAACCCATGTGTGCCAGATCCGGGCCACATCTGGGCCGTGTGGAACCCATGGTTGCCAGATCCGGGCCACATCTGGGCCATGTGGAACCCATGTGTGCCAGATCCGGGCCACATCTGGGCCGTGTGGAACCCATGTGTGCCAGATCCGGGCCACATCTGGGACGTGTGGAACACATCTATGCCAGATCCGGGCCACATCTGGGCTGTGTGGAACCCATGTGTGCCAGATCCGGGCCACATCCGGGCCACATCTGGGCCATGTGGAACCCATGTGTGCCAGATCTGGGCCACGTGGAACCCATGTTATAAGCAGGAGCGCTTAATCATGTCTTGATGTTTTTTACAGGGAATGTGACGTCAACAAGATTAACTACATTTACGCTCAGTATGTCAGGAACAGTATGGAGTCGCTGAACATCACCGATGTCACCGAAGACCAGCGATTTCCATGGACTGTGAGTGTGCAGTGAATTTCCATAGCGTCATCCCGATGTTTCTGGGATTTCACTAAAAACTGCCTCTTTTCCCCAAAGCTGCTTGAATTTTAAACTTTGCAATTGCATTTGTTTTTTTCCCCTCATTACTTTTTACGAAGAGTGAAAATCTAGAGTCCTCGAACGGTCAAATCAAAAGTCTTCTCTGCACGCCAATCAGGAATGGGAAGAAAGATAAAGTGATAGGTATGTGTCTTTTCAAAATTTCCACAATCTGAGCTATTAGTCAACATCGTTCCTAAAATGATCAAGAGCATTTATTAGTGGTGCTACTAAGACAAACATTGAGATTACTATTGCTCATATGATGCTTAAGCACCCCAATAAATGACGCCTCAAATTGTGAAAGTAGATGAAAGCATAAAAGAAAAGAAAATTAGTGAAAACAAAATATCATCTGATGGTGTTTTTTTTTCACTTGCAGCTTAGACACTTCTCATTTTTTTCTTCTAAAAGCATAAAAATATAGTTTATGATTGGGTTTAAGTCCGCACCATTTCTCATGCATTTTTACCTGACATCATTAAGTTTCTAAACAATGATCACCATTGTGATGCTGGTCGAGTTCAAGTGCAATATAAACCGTATAATAATTAAAGTCTGAATTGGTTAGAATAATTTAGCATGTCATCTTCTTTAAGGGTTTATGTCGTATTTTGTATAGTCTCATTGAGCCAATCGTGATGAAAATAAATCTTTTTTTAATTGATTGCTTTAACTCCTTTTATCTAGACGTACAATAGAGGTTAATTAAGTTTCTGACCGCTGATAAACCACTAATGATCTCAGCCTTAAAGAATAATGGAACATTAAAATGTAATTTATTCAGACTCATTTATTCCAAACCTGTATGAACTTCTTTCTTTCATGCATCACAAAAAGTGAATTTATAAAGAAAGTGCTGGACCCTTTTACCATGTAATAAAGTAAACGGAGACCTGTATAAAATTACAAAAAATACCATAAAAGTATCTCAAAAGCAGCCCATATATGCCATGTTTCAAGTTTATTCTTTAGAAAATCCCCTTTTGTGTTACATGGAGAAAGGAAAGTCATATACAATAGGTCAAAATATATACAGAAATATATGTATTTTGTGCTAAATATTGACATATAAGTATTTTGGCCTCTGAATGCAGGTGTTTGCCAGTTGGTGAATAAGATGGATGACGCTTCAGGAGAAGTCAAAGCCTTTAATAGGAACGATGAGCAGTTTCTCGAGGCCTTTGCTATCTTTTGTGGACTGGGCATCCAGAACACACAGATGTACGAAGCCGTGGAAAGAGCGATGGCCAAGCAAGAGGTCACACTTGAGGTGAGTCTGATTTTAGACATTTCAATCATTTCATTCCATGTTTCTGCCATGGAATAAAAAAAAATTCAATTTTATCTGACTCTATTTCTCAGAATCCCACGTTTATATCCCGCAAATCAGACTTTATAACTCGCAATTGGAAGAAAAAAAGTCTGAATTCTTCAGTACATATCATATGTTGTTTTTTTTTGGGGTGTTTAGAATAATAGTTTCCATCCACCCTCCTTAATATTATATTGTGACGGACCGCAAAGTTGCTGAACAACAAATATGATGTCATTAATTTGTTGGTGGTATTACAGGTTTTTTTACAATACAATTTCTCAATACTTACATCACTTAAACACATTGAGCACAACAGAAATCTATACGTGAGCTAAACTGTGAATGATTTATCATTGTTTTGGCACAAAATGCATTCAATGCAAATGACACGAATTCTGTTCTCAGTCAGACACAAACACCACTGAAATATTATATACAGTACAGGCCAAAAGTGGGATATTTGTATTTAATGACCCCACAAGTTTGATTAAACCATCAAAATATGAGGAAAATATTTTAAATATGAGGGGAGAACAAAACACTAAACTTGGTTAAGATGTATATACAGTATGTATATATATATATATATGACAAACCTATTTGCCAAAAAAAGTCAAACTACAATTTACTATGCAAAAAAAGAAATGCATGGAAAAATCAAAAGCTGTCAGGAAAAAGCATTGCCTACAAGATAATCATTATTAATATTTGATTGGTTCTCTCTTGTTTTTGCACGTTCATAATACGTTGCACAATATGCTTACAAAATCTACAACAAATATTTAATAATATTTGAATAAAGGGTGAAGATGTCAAAAGTACAAAAAATAATAAAAAGTGAATAAGGCGGCAATTTGCTACATTTCTACAGTAATACCATATTGAAATATATTCTGAGACAATGAGACAAAATAATTTTAGTTTTTTGGAACAGTTTTCAACGGTAAAAGTTCATCACTTCAGCACTCATCACTTTTTTGCACAGCCGTCCAATCACAGTGGAGGAGGGGCGGGACTAATGCCACACTGACCAATCAGCACGTCCTGCAACAGACGACGACAAACAACTGAACAAAGTCATTTAAAAAACAAAAGCCAGAGCAAATACTGTACATTGTGTCAACAATTGTATACTTAGAAACACACTTTATCTGCGAAATCAGATACTAGTAACTGAAAAACTGAAGAATAAAGAAAAAAAAGTGCCTTGCTGGCTAAAAACGCACAGCCTAAATGTTTTAACTTTTTTGTCAGTTCGATCAAATAATGAGTCAAGAGAGAAATGCGATACAAATGTGTTTGATTACTTCCAGTCCGTCCGTTACACTGGAGATTAATTAAACGGCACTACGTTGTTGAAGACATACTGTAAAATTGCATTGTCAAGTGAAGTCAGCTTCATTTATACAGCGTATTTAACAATATAGATTGCTTCAAAGCAGCTTTACAGTGATAATAGGAAATTACAGTAACAGAACATGTGTGAACCTTATCCCATTAACATCCCATGCCTGTGTGTGTGTGTGTGTGTGTGTGTGTGTGTTTCTGCAGGTTCTCTCTTATCATGCGTCGGCTGAAGAGGAAGAGACGCGGGCGCTCCAGGTATCGGCGGTAAATTGCAATTTATCATTATATCATATTAAAATGTGCTTTCATCATTTTGAATGTGCCATTTACAAACAACTGGAGGCATAAGCCATGTTCAATGCCAGTGTGAAATAGCCAATAAACACATTATACTATCCCCTTAATAATGTTGGGTTAAAAATAACCCAATAAGCATCCCAACTATGGGTTGGTAAAGCTCCTTTTCAACTGTGGATTATTTTAATTTTACAATACAGTAGAATCACATATATGATGTGCAAATTGCTGTATATCAGCATTCTCTTTTTTATTATTTATTTTGGGGAAGGATGCCAGTTAATTCATTTTATTTTATATAGCGCCTTTAAAAGTTGTATCTCAAAGCGCTTTACAGAAAAGATACATTAAGTAAATAAAAATAAAAACTAAATAAATAGAGTCATACAATCCAAAATCATTTGAAAGACATGGAGAGAAAAAAATTAAAATAATAATAATAATATTCACATATATGCTAGCCGGAGATAAAAGTTTTTAAGAGAAGATTTAGAAACACTAAAAGATTCTGCATGTGTAATCTCAGTGGGAGGGAATTACACAGTTTTAAAGCTAAAGAAGAAAACCCCAGAACCGTGTGTTATTCTACAGTGAGTTTGTGAAGGAAGCTTCAGACTCCCGGTGGGAATGTCCCAGAAGCAGTTGCTTGGACACAGCGTATGGAAAACTGATTACGACTGTTAGAATAATCAGGGAATTAAACGCAGACAGAGGCAGAATTTCTGCTTCAATTGAGAGTTATTGAGAGTTAATTACACCAATTACTCTTATGATGCGAAGGTCAGCTTGCAGATTTAGCATTATTTGTGTAATTCATAAAGCATGTAAAAACAGCTGAAGATATGCTTCATTTTGAGGATGATGGAATAGGATGTTAACCCCTATTTATTTGGGATCCCCAGATGCTTTAAAAGTCTTGAATTTTGTTTTGGCGTCCTCTATAACAGGTTTACATTCATCAAAGGTCAAAAACAGTTTAATTTTCTCATAATGTACATAAGATGATCAGCTCTTTTCTCTCAGTGTCTGAAACGGTTTGTTGGAAGACTCAGTCTCTCTAAGCTCCGCCTCTCTGAGAGCTTCTTCTGCTGTGATTGGTCAGAAAGCAAACGCTCATTATCATATCTGAATGTCAGGTCTTGATACAGCGATACGAACAGTAACGATGGCGTGGGTTTTACCGTATCAATCTCATCAAAGTGGATTTGCTTTGTCAGCAGAAAACAGCGTCTTCTCGAACACGAACAACACGGACCAAACTCACCAGTCTCAGATAAACTACAGCGTTTAAGGGCGGAGCTAAGAGACGCTGCTCAGCCAATCAACACCACAGGCTGGAATTATGCAAATTAGCTACAAACCTACGTGGATTACGCAGGAAGTAAGACTGGAATTACTGACGACTCGTTTCAGGAGTTCAGAATTTATTCTTCTGGAAGAAAATAACTTTATTTGTCATTTAGCATTTAAGGGTCATGCAATTAAATAAAAGTTTCTGAGATTTGAACAGAGTTATGCATGTTGATCATCATAGAAGACAATGTTACCATCCGTTAGTTTTAATTGTAGAAGAACACTAGATAAGACGCCTCTATTAAACTCGACAGCACGCGTTGAATCCTACGACAGGCGCTCTCTTCAAGTTCTCTTCAATAGATCCCGAGTTTTGGACACAAGCTTGATTCCTCCACACAGTGGCCCTCATTTATCATTCTTGCGTAGAAACGGGCGTATATATTGGTGTAAGATTATGCTTACACTCCTCTCACTGCCTGATTTATGAAGCTGTGCGTACCTTTGTAATCCAGGTGTACGCAATGCCTGCCCTTGATAAATGCCGCGGCTGAAAACGATCGTCATTAGAATAACACGCCCCTATATATTCAAGTCTCCGCTTCCCCCACGCCCTCATTTTACACCATCGACACACGGAAGACGGCATAGAGGAGACACTTCTCTGGAGATCGAGACCATCACCATCATCAAAAATTATTATTAAATCAAACAACAATATTGTTGATGATAAATTCAAAGTTAATTGTATTTTTTTTTTCAAAACGCTATAAATCCATCCATTTTTTGTCTAAAAAAACAACAAGAGAACATGCAACATATAATCAGGGACTCATACTATAAATTAATATAAATTAAGTAAGTGCAACTGCATGAAATAAATAAAAGCCAAACAAAATAAATAGTAATATTAATTAAATAGTAAAAATAAAATAAATATTTCCAATGTCACGTTCCAATATTGTCCACCACATAAAACAAATAATTTAAAAATAACACACAAATACAGTCCTTAAATACAACAATGTTAAAAATACATTCAAATCATTTAGTAACACATTTAGGCTAATAGTAATTCGTGCCGAACTTAAAAAAAGTAATGATAACAATATTCAGGCCTACTATTAGGCTACGGTTGTAGCCATTAACTAAGTGCATTTAGTTTCATATTTGTTAAAAAAATAATAATGTTATTTTTTCTCCATCTATGTTGATTATGAAAAGTGAACATAGGGTAAGATAGGATGCGCAATATATCGGGAGACATGCTCAGACATGATTTTGGCCACTTAATTAAGTTTTGTTTTGTAGAAAGCCTTTCTTTAAAGTGAATTTCGTTTTGTATAAATTGTATCTTAATTTTAATATTTTTTTTCATCAACCAATTGCCTGGATTTAATAAATAAGAAGCAAATAGCAGACAATATAATCATGAGTCATGACATGGAGGCGCGAGTGCGGTCCCTTGCATTGCACGTGAACTGGAGCGCACCTCATCACAAATTAACCGAAACTCAGTATGTGCCTCACAGACGTGAGAAATATATCTATAAAGAAAGCTTGAAATGTCTTTAAACGAAACAATTATAAACGAAAAGAAATAGGCTGCTGTCTCTATAGGCGCGTTCACTACGGAGATGGTGATCATCAATTTCATCTTTGCAGACACAACACTAGTTTATTAATAGAAATAAAATACAAATTTATTTTTAAAAATGGCGTTTATCGCGTTTTGGAAAAGAGCTCCTCATATCTTTTAGTTTGTCAGTGCGTTTTGTGGTGTTAGGAATTGTTTTTCTGCGCATTTCCGCACTTACTCAAAACGTGCGTACATGTACACCACCTCCTGACCTGGCGTAGGATTTGAGCGTGCCGTACGCCAACGTCCATATTGATAAATATCAAAGTCACCGTGGTTTTGGGAAATTTGGTGTACGCAGTTTGAGGGCCAGTGAGTGTAACCGAACAAACGGCTTATGATAACACCGCAAACTAAGCCTCTAAAGTTATTAAAGATGCAACAGCGCATTCATATATATTTATTTCTTGGCAGAGTACAAATGTGTAATGGTAAATTGCAGCGTGGATTTTTGGGAAGCTTAAATGCTGGAAAAGTAGCCAAAAACTCATTGCATAGAGTGAAAAGATCCAAATAGACAAAAATGAGGGGGGGAAAAAGCATGCATACTCTAATAATGAAAAAGAAAGACTAAATGCGAGATTAAAACCAGTGCTTTACTGAGAAATGCCAAACCCCTGCAGGCTTTGAGGAAGGTCATGTGATTGAACCGTTTGCCATTTCTCAGTAAAGCACTGGCTTTTATCTCGCATTTAGAGTCTTTCTTTTTCATTAGTAGAGTATGCATGTTTTGTTTTGTTTTTTGCATTTTTGTCTATTTGGCTCATTGCTTTAGTGTACAGAAATGTGAAAAGGCTCAATTGCAGGGGGATTTTGTGTCTTTGCATTGAAGCGATGTGCAGATCTTGAAATGTTTCGGAAAGGTCTGGAAAAAATATTAAATTGCAAGTCCTGATGCCTGCAGATAGCATGTGAATATTAATACCTGAACTGTAGTTGACTATATGAAAGTTATGTTATCCCTGCTGGATATTCTGCTTTCTGTTTTCTTACTGAAGCACGTAGAATCAACATGATTTATGGACTCTGCATTATGCAATGGTTATGGTTTTCAAAAGAGCAGATCATTGATTATTAATGCCTGTCAGACAGTGATCTCTTCGCTTGCAGTTTGAATGTACATTTCCTGAAGAAAATGTGAGTGGTGCTTGCAGTGGCAAAACTCGCCAGTCGGTTGCTAGAGTGATTGCATGCGAGCCAACAAACATGTCTGTACGATGTTCTGGTGCTGAGATGTGGCTTATTCATGTTGTTCAGGTGGTTGCTAGGGTGCTCTGGGTAGTTGCTAGGGTATTCTGGGTGGTTGCTATGGTGTTGCCTGGCGGTTGCTAGGGTATTCTGGATGGTTACTAGGGTGTTCTGAGTGTTTGCTATGGTGTTGCTAGGTGGTTGCTAAGGTATTCTGGGCTGTTTCTAAGCAGTTGCTAGGGTATTCTGGGTGGTTGGTAGGACGTTGTTAGGGTGTTCTGGGTGGTTACTAGGGGGTTCTGGGTGATTGCTCTGGTGTTGCTAGGCGGTTGCTAGGGTATTCTGGGTGGTTGCTAGGGCATTTCTGAGCGGCTGCTAGGGTGTTCAGGGTGGTTGCTATGGTATTTTTGGTGGTTGCTATGGTGTTACTAGGTGGTTGGTAGTTGTCACAGATGGTTATTATGAAGTTTTTATAGAGTTCTAAAAATCTATCTTAAGTTATTGTGATTGTTGAGATGATGTGTATCCACAGGCCGCCACGATCCCCTCGGCTCAATCTCTCAGACTGATGGACTTCAGCTTCAGTGATTTCGACCTGTCGGACGCTGACACGACTCAAGCAACCATACGCATGTTTGTGGACCTCAAGCTTGTGCAGAACTTTCAGATGAAGTACAAGGTACCCATCAGAAAAATAATGATTTTTCATATTATTATAGTTTGATGTAGGAAGGCGTTCTATAACTGATCATATTATTATATAAAATGGATGCAAAGCAGATGAATAGGCCGAAAATGATTTCTACACTGCAAAAAGTGCTTTTCTTACTCAGTATTTTTGTCTTGTTTCCAGTCCAAATATCTAAAAATTCTTAAATCAAGATGGATTTACTAAAGTAGTAAAATGCTATAAGAAATTATATCTTGTTTTCTGGGGGGAAAAATCAATCAAAATGAAACTTAAAACAAGCAAAATTATCTGCCAATGGGGTAAAAAAAAACTTAATTTTAAAAAAAAAAGGACCAAATTTAGGCTTTAAAAATTATCTACATTTTTTTTAAGCGAGTGCATAACCAGCCAGTGTTCAACACTCTCTGCTTGCCGTAGCTCGACTCTAAACGGTCAGCTTGTAATAATGTGTGTAACTCCAGTGGCACTGTGGATTTCGGCTGTAGATTCGAGCATGTGTTTGTGTCATTACGTCACATCTACACATAAAGAAGAGTCTCGGCTAGTAGATACGAGTGTGAGGCTGTTTTATAGCCTTTTCTCACAGCACTTGATATATAAGTAAACGTATCAATTTGATGGCGGATCCAGAAAGATTCAAACGACGATCACCAACTGGAGATTCACCCGCTGTAAAATACAAAAGTCTTCGGACTTCGGAGTGGCTACAGAAGAAAAGAGATTAACCGGCCCGTGCGGAAACGAGGATAATATTGGAAGTTATTTTTAAAATATACGCAGAGACGGCTTTTTTTCTGACTATTATAAATTAGATTGCACAGAAATCGAAACTGAACTACAGGTATCCCTAATAAACATTAAATGTAGTCACGCAATGCTGATGTTGTTAGCATTAACAATTTGAGAACAAAGTATAATTTGCACGGTTTGATACTGGTTCAGACACGGAAGCCCTGAACCGCAACGTAAAAACAAAAAAATTTATAGCATTTCGACTTTAATCTTGAAATATTTCGACTTTATTCTCTCAATATTTTGACTTTAATCTCGAAATATTTTGACTTTATTCTTGAAATATTTTGACTTTATTCTTGAAATATTTTGACTTTAACTCGAAATATTTTGACTTTATTCTTGAAATATTTTGACTTTATTCTTGAAATATTTTGACTTTATTCTTGAAATATTTTGACTTTATTCTTGAAATATTTCGACTTTATTCTCTCAATATTTTGACTTTAATCTCGAAATATTTTGACTTTATTCTTGAAATATTTTGACTTTAATCTCGAAATATTTTGACTTTATTCTTGAAATATTTTGACTTTATTCTTGAAATATTTTGACTTTAATCTCGAAATATTTTGACTTTAATCTTGAAATATTTTTACTTTATTCTTGAAATATTTCGACTTTATTCTCTCATTATTTTGACTTTAATCTCGAAATATTTTGACTTTATTCTTGAAATATTTTGACTTTATTTTTGAAATATTTTGACTTTATTCTTGAAATATTTCAACTTTATTCTCTCAATATTTTGACTTTAATCTCGAAATATTTTGACTTTATTCTTGAAATATTTTGACTTTATTCTTGAAATTTTTGACTTTAATCTCGAAATGCTAGAATTTTTTTTTTTGGGACATTTTCCGGTGAAAATTCTTATGTTGGTCATACTTCCAAACAACACACGTAAAGTTGATAATAACTGCAATTGCAGATTTCTAACAGAGATGGTGACAAAGAGGAAAAACTACGGACTGCAGCTGTACATTTAACAGCTGACAGATATTCAACATAATTAATCTGTGAGACAGTCTAACTTTGATGGACAAACCCAGTGAAATATCAACTGATTTGATAACTCTGTGTCACGTGAAGTCGACAAGAGACGCGGATTCAAATGCAGAGTGATTTATTCCGATGCCAAATAGGAAAGGTAGAAACTCCAACCCCAGGAACAAACGGGAGGACACAAACTGGAACACGTAACATGTACAACGAATCGGCACAAGACAGCAAACAGGGAGATTAAATAGGCTAACAAACAACAGAGGTAACAAGGCAGAGAGATGGGGGAATTAAACCAATAACGAGCTAACAAGATGGGCAGGGTTGACAATTAGACAAGAGAGCACATGGCACAAGAAACAACAAAACACTCTTGTGCTAACACAGGACCAGACTAGACATAAACACATGACGAACCGGCCGTGTCACAGTCCTGTCACAAACCCATGGGAAAATCCAGACCGAGGTGACAGAACTGTGACACTCTGAGTTCTTGTCATATTTTTTTACTATTTTCTAAACTAGAGCGAATAAACTGTGATAATGTGAGAAACGTTGAAGATGTCTGAATAAATTTTGGTTTGACTGTATATATCATATTTTGTTGTGTTTTAGCTTGTCTTTCAGTCTAATCTTTATAGCTTTAAAAGTTTAGTTGTTATGAACGTGTCGCTGTTCCAGAGTCTGTGCCAGTGGATCTTAAGCGTGAAGAAGAACTACAGGAAGAACGTGGTTTATCACAACTGGAGACACGCGTTCAACACGTCGCAGTGCATGTTTGCTGTGCTGAAGTCTGGCCGGGTTCAGGTCAGTGGATCTGATAACAAACGCTTTAAACGCTTAAATCAGTAAAAACAACTCACACACACACTACCTGAGCTTGATGATCTACACTGAGATGTGCAGTTGTAGTCATCGCTCTCTTGAAATGTTTATAGAGAAACCAGTTAAGCAAGAATGAAACTAGCGGAACGGTTTTTATTGTGTTCCACTATAAACGTCTTCTGTTGTTTACTGAGGTAGTTAATCATTTGCGTTTACACTCACGCACTGATAGAAAATGCCTGCTTTCTTTGAATAGTAAATACCATGAAGAGCTTTATGTTGAGTCAGCCTCGTACAATTGTGAATTATTTGGTATTTATGAATGCAGAACTAAACCCTCTGGTGCTCTTCGGTCATTTTTGACCTGAAAAATTTTACGTGTTTTATTTATTTTTGGTTTGAAACTTGGTAAAGGTTCTGGCAATTGCTATGCGAACACAAAGAAAATCATGGACATGATACAAACAGGTTAAATGGTCTGTAAACAACAGTAACACTTGTGCTCCTCACGGTCTAAAATTGAGCGCATTAGAAATGAATGAGAGATTTCCTCTAGTGGAAGCGTTCGGTACTGCAGACAAACACACTCTCACTGTGAAAGATCATTTTTTGAGATATCAAGCTCAAATTTGGAACACAACTTGTTTATATTTATGGCTTTGATTCTATTGCAGTTTTAGAGTAAAATGTGTTTTTGAAAATATAGATTTCATATAAAAATTGAAAATAGTATTTTTGTGCATTTTTCATAACAATACTACGTGAAATTGTGTAACTTTTTTTAAGGGCACTTTTTTAACGTTTTTTCACTTCATCAATAATTTGCCACGTGTCGTCTTTGAAAAGAGATCAAACTTCAGTCTGTGCTTTAAAGCTTTCAAGATTTACCAAAGTTTAAGTTGGAAATGTAATTTTCAGGTCTATGCTCAAAAAGTGAATAAATGGATTATAACTTATGTAAATATAATGTAGTACCATAAAATCCCCTAAAAATACAAAATATTAAATAAAAAACATTATCAAACTTAAATATAGTACATTCCTTTCATTGAAATAAAAAAATTAAATTTGGTCATTTTGGAGAGCACCAGAAGCCTTGTTCATAAAGGGTGTCTGCATGTGTTTTTAGATAGCATGGCTGTATTTGACAGTTTTTAAGGCATTGACCAATTCCTGACTAGCAATATTGTTTCATTTTGTAGAAGATTTAGGGCCAAACCCTCTTTTGTTGTTAAAATCAGCATTTACTAAAGACACGCAGTGAGAAATTAACACTGAAAGGCGAGGACGGGGTTATTTCTGCAGATGATCTTATTGCATTTGCATGTGTAGGAGTTTCCCTTTCAGACAGTATTTATAGGAGGAGAGTGTTTAAATGAATCACGCGAGGTGATTTACTAGTGTTTGCGCTGCTCTCGCGAGATTGTGTTGGTCATTATGGAAATGATCCGCTGCGTCTGTGTTCATTAATGTGTGTGTCGTCTGTAGATCACAACCAGAACTTTACACTCCTATCTGCGCTTTTATGGGATTGCGCTCTCACGCTGATTTAGTAAATCTGTCCCTATGTTGAGTGACTTTCAGAGTTGTTGTAATATTGTAATAAAGCTGTGTTTCCGTTGACAGAATAATCTGAGTGATTTGGAGGTTTTAGCTTTAATGATTGCAACGTTGAGCCATGATCTGGATCACAGAGGTGTCAACAACTCCTACATCAAAAGGTTTGTGCTTTGGTTTAGTGTGTGTGTGTGTGTGTGTGTGTGTGTGTGTGTGTGATATCACTGATGTAAAGATGCGCCTGATGCCGTATATTTCCACAGAAGTGAGCATCCACTGGCCCAGCTTTACTGCCACTCCACCATGGAGCATCACCACTTCGACCAGTGTCTCATGATCCTCAACAGCCCCGTGAGTATATTATACATTACACACGCGCACACACACACACACACACACACACACACACACACACACGCACACACACACGCACACACGCGCACACACACACGCACAAGCGCGCACACACACACACACACACACGCACACGCGTGCACACACACACACGCGCGCGCACACACACACACACACGCGCGCACACACACGCACACGCGCGCACACACACACACACACACACGCACACGCGCGCACACACACACACACTGCTGTTCAAAAGTTTGGGGTCGGTAAGATTTTTAATGTTTTTAAAAGTTTTAAAAAGTTATCAATGTTGAAAACAGTTGTGTACCATTTTGTTTAGGATTCTTTGATGAACAGAAAGTTCAAAACAACAGCATTTTTTTGAAATTGATAACATTGATAATAATGATAAATGTTTCTTGAGCAGCAAATCATCATATTATAGTGATTTCTGAAGGATCATGTGACACTGAAGACTGGAGTAATGATGCTGAAAATACAGCTTTGATCACAGGAATAAATTACACTTTACTATATATTCACATAGAAAACAGCTGATTTACATTAGAATAATATTTCACAATATTACTGGGTTTGTTTTGTATTTTTAATCAAATAAATACAGCCTTGGAGAGCAGAAGAGACTTCTTTTAAAAACATAAAAAATCTTACCGACCCAAAACTTCTGAAAGGCAGTGTGTGTGTGTGTGTGTGTGTGTGTGTGTGTGTGTGTGTGTGTGTGTGTGTGTGTGTGTGTGTGTGTGTGTGTGTGTGTGTGTGTGTGTGTGTGTGTGTGTGTGTGTGTGTGTGTGTGTGTGTGTGTGTGTGTGTGTGTGTGTGTGTGTGTGTGCTTGTTTTGTCGAGTGTATAGTGTAAATGCAGATATCAGATATGGGTCACTTTTAAAAGAATAAAATCAGATATAATCAACAAATGAAGACCTGCAGTGCAAATAAGGCCTTAATGTGGTCAGCTTGTTTATAGTCACTTTAAATATGATGTTTGACTCGATTAAAACCAGTTCAATCTATTCAGACACGCTGCTGTGAACATGTGAGATCTGCGTGAATAGACAAACATGAATCCTGTACATCAGAGGTTCCCAACCTTTTTCTGTCTGAGATATTTAATGATATTGTCGCTCTTGTAAGCTTGCAGCAACCATGACAAAATGTTTTGTTTTTAAACAAAAGTATGTTTATTACTATAACCAGATATGTTTATGCACAAATAATAGTGTATAATATTGAAAATACTATAACAAAAACATCAGTAGGCCGTTTGTAATTTAAAAACGTAAGCCTAGGAGTATAGCCTATTAATTGGCACTATTTGAAATGCAATAACAAAAATATCACAATTTCACACTGGTGTGTAGGAAAAAATAATTAATATAGACTATTACAAAATGACTGGTGTCTGGGACCTCAATACTTTGCATGTTATGTGTGAGGCTTTATTAATCAGTGTGAGGATTGGGTCATTATGTCGGTGCGACCCGAACCAGTGTAAAATAGTCCCAATATAAACACTTATTACAGGTGTACCATAGTGACTCAGGATAAGACAAAAACACGGTTTGGGAAATGGATTCATGATGTACTCGCTCATTGTATAAATTATGTAAATTTTGAACACAAAAAAAGTTACGGACTGCTGCTTTAATGCTCACTGTTCAACACTTTTCAAAATAAGACGCGACCCCCCAAAGAGCTCGCTGACGCCCCCTTGTGGGCCGAGACCCCCCTGCTGGGAACCGAAGCTGTAGCAGATCTAGGCAGGTGGAGCTGGGGAGGTGGAGGGGCTCAGAGTGACTCACACACTCAACCAGACTATTTAAATGATGAGCAAGCGATCTCATTGGCTGCAGGATCAGCAGAGGCCAATCAGCTTCTGCCATGCGGTGATGATGTGATTGCATGTAAAGGATGCCCTCTAGTGTTTCACGACTGAACTAGATATATATTTGCTGCAAACACACTGCTTTCAAAACTGTTAAAAACACATTCACAATAGTATAATGGCAACTTTTGTGCATTTCCACAGCAAGTCTATTGACATATGTATATAAAAAAAGTAAATTACCATAATTCAAAGGCTTTATTACCATATTCATACTTTGTTTTTGCCATACTGATTTATGTGAAAAACCAAGCATCAAATATAAAAGTTCATTATTTATGTAGTGTTCCCAGTTGTTAGCATTTTCTAGGTGTGTGTTGTGTAACTATGCAGTGTATGCTTTCTGAGTTAGTAGTGAGAATTGTTTCCAGTCAGTGTCAAACAAGATTATTTTGTGTTTTGTGGTTTAAGCGAGTTTAGAAAGTAACTAATAATGAAGACTTTTGAAAAAGTGACTTCAGTAATGGCCAATGCTCGACCAAATACTGTAAAAAGTACGTCATGCAACTATGCATTTCCTCATATAATGTAGTGCACTAACCAAGATCTGCACTGGCCAGAATTACTAACTATATTAAATGCAGACATATTTTAAATAAAACTACAGTACTTGTCACAGTGTTTATACAGACAGATTAAATTATGATCTAACAGAAATGCTCCAGTGAGCCTAAACCTTACATAATACACAAAACAGAAGAGATTGTTTGCAAACGCCCTGAGTTATGAACACGTGTGGCGTGTCGTAAACGTGTAAACCGTTCCCGTTAATCGTTTCTGTGCGATGACCTGTGACTCTTCTGCTGATGAGAGGAACTTGCTCATACTTCGATCTTAAGTATTCAACTTTGGCACACAACAAGCCCGCATCATGTACAGAACTGATAAGAGTGATACCTCAAAATTGTGTGGCTTTTTGATGGGACGTGTGCTGTTACTTATATACCGTCAGATGATAAAACTTTTGAAATTATTTAAAGGACACTGACTCGGGCTAATAAAGCCACTTTTAGAACCGTTTTTTTTTTTTAACTCGTTCCCCGCCATTGATGAAATTTTCCCGCTAACCATGTTTTCACTGATATACGATAGGGGGCGCTGCTACACATCTTCAAAAATACAAAATTTATTAAAAATGCTGGCGGTGGCTGGCAACTTAAAAAAAAATGTTGGCAGGGAAAGAGTTAAAAGTGCATATTGTGTGACTTTAAAGGATACATTAAATAAGCGTACATAGACAGCGTATACACAACTTTATTTCTCCCCGTAGGGCGGTTCAGTTTTAGCCAAGACAAGAAGACAACACTTAATCAAGCATTCAGAAACACTGTCAACGACATCATATTGCATTTGGGCACCAGAACAAAGCAGCAAATACACAGGCCACAATACGTGGACTAAGCAGGGACCGAAGTTCAAGTAGATAAGTATATAAATAAACAGATAATAATACTAAGTAAATAATAAATACAGAGATTTATGACGCCTGGCACATATCTAGTTGCCGCTGTCAACAGTATTAAAAGCCTGATGGCAGAGGGAATTCATAATCTAGTTATTTAAGTATATCAAATATAATATAAATATAATAATAAAAATATAATATAAAAAAAATATGGCTTTCAATTTACTGTGATGTTGAATGGCTGTAATTTGTGGCTACTTGAAAAGAATCATCAGTATCAGTGACAGTGCATCACAAAGATGCCTTTAAACAGATATTAACTCTTTCCCCGGAAATTTCCGGTCTTTCCGTGTTTTCACTGTTATACGGTAGGGGGCGCTGTTACACATCTACAGAATCTCCTGATCGAAACGCACGTGAAGAAGATGCAAAAATTAGCGATCTCATATGTAATCATATGCATATGTAAAATAGCGTGATTTTCAACATTAAACAGCATATAAATCAAAACTGCTTAATATTCCGGAATGAAACGTCGACCCAGGAAGCTCGAATAAAACGGATTTTCGTTTCACGGTCACACTCAGGACCTTTTTCAGGACAATTTCTTTTACAACCACTTAGATTATTCAAATCCTGTCCCCAATTTTGTTGGATGTTCATATACCAAGTACCAAAAAAGTCACCAAATTTCAGACCATTCCGATGAAGCTATGATTTTTAAAAAATAAATATTTAAATGTTTCGGGTCCATTTAGGCCGAAGGACCCCAGAGGGTTAAAAGCAGAGGCTCTGTTGTCGTTTTTTGGCATAATATTGCATTTTAAGATATTCATACAACATAATTGTCACCGTTTGGGCTCATCGACTTTCAGTTTGTTTTGGATTTGGTCACGTGTGTTTCCCTGTCTGTGTTTCCCGCCACAATCGGTTCCCATGGACACTGATCACCTCACAGCCTGTCATTCGCATCAATCATCTGTGTGTGTGTTTATCTCCTGCCTGTCTTCTGTTCAGTGTCCGCTATTGTGTGTGTTAAACGCTGCATGTACGTGTTTGCCTGTCTAACGCTCATCTTCTGTCCTCCCTGAACCGACCCGTGACAATAATATTGTGGGGGCCATGAACATTTTGTGAAAAATTAATTTAGAGGATCAATGTGAAATTATCATCATATAAAAATAGCATATTGATATGTGATTAGTTACAGAATAATTGTTTTCATCTTGCCATGATAATATGGATAAAAGGTTGTTTTCTTTCAAACGAGAGATCTCATTTGCATATGTAAAATAACACCAACATTAAACAGCATATAAATCAAAACTGCTTGATATTTCGTAATGAAACGTCGACCCAGGAAGCTCGAATAAAACTGATTTTGTTGTTTAAAAGCAGAGGCTCTGTTCTTTCTTTTGGCATATCGCATGTTAAAATATTAATACAACATATTCTGGGGTCCATGAAACTTTAGTGAAAATGGTCAAAAATAAATATGCGATTAATTTTTTTCATTTTGCCATACTAATATATATAAACGTTAAATGTTTTTTCACCCCCTCTCAGGGTAATCAGATTCTGAGCGCTCTCTCTCTGGACGAGTACAAGGCGACACTGAAGATGATTGAGAAAGCTATTTTAGCCACTGATCTCGCTCTCTACATGAAGTAGGTACCACACACACACACACACACTGCTTTCACACGCCGACAAAAGAGATTTATTAATCTATATATCTTTATAAATCTGTTGTTCGTTCGTAATGCTACTCGTCATGTATTTGCAGAAAGAGAGCAGAGTTCTTCGAGCTGGCGAAGAACAGTCAGTTCGTGTGGGAGGACGAAGATCACCGAGATCTGCTGAGGTGAACGTCCAGCAGCGTAATGCGTTTATGCACGGGCCGTTTGCTTATATTTCTTGGTTATGATGTTATGATCTTCTGCAGGTCGATGCTGATGACAGCTTGTGATGTTTCTGCTATTACAAAACCCTGGCCTGTGCAGAAGAAGGTAAACATGCTATAAATAGCCATTCATCTGAAATCAGTGGAGGAAAAAAAAGACTTAAAGTCCCCCTGCAGTCGATCATTTTATCCCTTAAAACTCATCTTTGATCTGTAAAATTACATATTTAAACGTTTTTTCATTGAAAAAGGCCTTAACATATCTTGAATGTTACTCGACACCCTTGCCTCATTTAGTATTCGCGGTTCTATGAATATGCAAATGAGCCCCGCCTCCACTCACTCACTCACTCACTCAGTGATCCACTCATTGACGATCACACGTTGATCTGATTGGTTACAAGGTAGTTTGTGACGTCAGAAACACCAGCGATTTCAAAGCGTGTTTTTGAGACTGTCTTTGGTTCACTGCAGTTTTAAGGAGAAAATACTCAGCAATGCTGTCGATTTATGAATTTACACACGGTTTGTCTTAAAGCGTATTAAAAACACCACATACACGTATAAACAACATTAAGACTTTAAGATTGCTTTTGAAATGTCCCCATCACCTCCTCTCGTTCTCTTCAGTATTTAACTGGTGAAGGTTCAGCTTCTCAACATAATTTAAACCTTTAAACTCTCATAAAACAACCAAGAATACATTATAATCAAGAATTATGCAAACTCGTGACCTTTAGACAGACTATTAAAATGATATAGCAACATAGTATCCGGCCCAGATCCGGGCCACATCTGGGCCGTGTTTAATCCACGTGTGCCGGATCTGGGCCGACACTGTTGCTGTAACAAATTACTCCTAGTATTTCTGCACTATGCAGTTTGCATGCTTTATATAGTTTTTTCATAGTTAATAAAACCAATTATTTATCATTGCATTGATTCACACCAGTGTTCATTTTGACAGCACATTTTGATTCAGTTTTAGTCATAGTCATTTGATTAAAATGCCATTTAAATGTTGTCATATTTTAGTCATCTGATTTGTTTTAGTTTTAGTCTACGAAATACAATGCGATTTTAGTTGACTAAATCTAATGGGTTTAGTTCAATTGTTCAATAAATAAAACCCCTTCTCCTAAAGTAGAACATGGTCTTCTTTCAATGAAGGATATATGCATTATTTATAACAACTTGCATGCATTATTCTTTCCAGCGGACATAAATCAAATATTATTAAATCTTATTAAAGCTATTAAAGAGCAGTGAATTCTT
The DNA here is from genome assembly GCF_051911475.1 of Siphateles boraxobius. Classification (NCBI taxonomy): domain Eukaryota; kingdom Metazoa; phylum Chordata; class Actinopteri; order Cypriniformes; family Leuciscidae; genus Siphateles; species Siphateles boraxobius. The sequence goes on along the minus strand of NW_027509119.1, from coordinate 832,565 downwards.
TTCTTTTTTTCTTTGATGGCACAGACTTCGAAGGGCACAGACGGCATTAGGTTTATTACGCACTGTCACTTTAAGACCAAAAGTGCGCATAAAATTGCACAATTCACACACTATTGTTAGCTCATAGTGGAGAGAAAACATCGAGCGTTCAGTGTTGTATTAAGATTAAAATAGCCGTGCAAATTCAATAATTAACATTTGTTTGTGTTTCCACAGATAGCTGAACTGGTTGCCACTGAGTTCTTTGAACAAGGTGATAAGGAGCGGAGAGAGCTCAACATTGAGCCTATTGTGAGCGCTTTACTTACTTTATAGAAAGGTTTATGTCGTGTTTTATAAGACTTCAGGTTAAAATGACAATAACCTTGTGACTTTATTGTTTCCAAGGATCTGATGAACAGGGAGAAGCAGGATAAAATTCCCAGCATGCAAGTGTCTTTCATTGATGCCATTTGTACGCAGTTATATGAGGTAAATCTCAATTTCTTTTGCACTACAAATGCTAGCAATTGCTAATTAACTCTAGAAACATGCTAGTAATTAATGCTAAATCATGCTAGCAACATGCTAAAAGATGTTAACAACATGTTAAATCATGTTAGCAACATGCTAGAAATGTGCAAATTCATGTTAGCTACAAACATGCTGGCAATATGCTAAATTATGTTAGCAAACATGCACATTTATGGAAAATAATAGCAATATGTGTACAGCATGTAACCCTGTTAACAAACATGCTAAAAATGTTAGCAGATTGTCGAATCATGTTAAAAACATGCTAGCAACATGTCAACATTGTGCTAGGTCATGTTAACAATGTGCTAATTCATGTTACAAACATGCTAGCAATGTGCTAAACCATGCTAGCAACTTGCACATTCATGGAGAAACATGCTAACAATGTGTGGAATCATGTTAAGAAGTTAAAACATGTTAACAGGGTGTTAAATCATGTTAGTAATGTGCTAAATCATGATAAAAACATGTTTGCTACATGATAAACCATGTTAGCAACTTGCTACGCGTTAACATTGTACAAAATAATGCTAACAACATGTTAACAATGTGCTAATTGATGATAGAAAAATTATTATTCCAATAGAAAAATAATATCAATGTGTAAAACATGTAAACCTGTTAGCATACATGCTAAAACATGTTAGCATATTATTGAATCATGCTAGAAACCTGCTAGCAACATGCTAACAATGTGCTAAATCTGGTTATCAACATGCTAAAACATGGTGAGAAATTTTAAAATTCACGTTATTACATGCTAACAACATGTTAACAATGTGCTTAATCATGTTAGAAACATGCTAACAATGTGCTAAATCATGTTAGAAACATGCTAACAATGTGCTAAATCATGTTAGAAACATGCTAACAATGTGCTAAATCATGCAATCAACATGTTAAAATGTGTTTGTTATGTGCTAATTCATGATAGAATCATGTTAAATTGTTGGTAGCAGCATATTAAAAATGTTAGCAACGTGCTAATTTGTGTTGGATGCATGCTAGTAATCTTCGAAATAATCTTCTAAATCAAATTTATCAACATGTTGACAAATGTGCAAATTCCCGTTATCACACACAACATGCTAATCATGCCAGAAATATGTTACTGTGTTAAATCATGCTAGCAACATCTATCTATCCATTTTTATATCTATATAGATATTATATATATATAGATTTATCTGTCTACCCATCTATTCATTTTTCTATCTATCTATCTATCTATCTATCTATCTATCTATCTATCTATCCATCCATCCATTTTTCTATCTATCTATCTATCTATCTATCTATCTATCTATCTATCTATCTATCTATCTATCTATCTATCTATCTATCTGATGGCTCAAACGGGCTTCTAACTGAAAGCCTTCAACGTTAAGCTTTTTAAACTACTTTCTCATCCATCACTGAAGTCTGTCTCCATAACTGTCTTCTTCTTCTTCTGCTGTCCTTTGCTCGTGTGCGCAGGCGCTGGCGGGTCTCTCGGAGAACTGCTCCCCCCTGCTGGAGGGATGTAGGAAGAACAGGCAGAATTGGAAGATTCTTGCTGAACAAGGAGAAGAAGGAGCTTTGCTGAAAGGAGGACTTTAAGCTTTCTGTCGGCGTGCTATTCCTCGGACTATTCGCATCATTCCCTGGCCCTTTCCCAGAGACTGAGGGATTGCAAGACCCTGGTTTGATGACCCTCACAAAGCACACTTGAGTAGGCTTGGGTGAAAGACGTCTCAGAATAAAGTCACTTCTTGAATCGAGATTGATGTGCTATAAAACACTTGTTTGAATAGAGAAGGTTGGATGGATCGCAGGTAATCCAGCGTATGAAGAGACATGCTTTAAAACTGTGACTGATTAAAGGAATGTTCCAGGTTCAATACAAGTATTTGTGAAATGCTGTTACCACAAAAAATAATTTCATCACAAAAACCGTGAACTGTAAAATAAATATGTTTGTAGTTTTCGTGATGTTTCTGAAGAGCATTTTTGAAGCCCAAAGTGGGAGGAGCCGGCCGTCGCCATCTTGTTAGCGCATCTCTCCCAGATAAACTAAAATGTGCAGCGAGACGGATTAGCTGAGGTGACGTGATGCTAACAAACAACTAGTAGTGACATCATCAGCAATCCACCTGTCACTCAAGTGGCCACGCCCTTAATTATGCACAACTTTAAGGCTTAATATAATTTAAACGGATGAGTTATTAAAATATTCACCCCCCATCAGAGTCGTCATGAAGGGCAAAATTAGCTATATAGACCAAAACCACTTTTTGTACCAGACTGTAAGCATGTGTTTTTCTGCTGTAAAGTTGGGCGTTTTAACATGCGGGTCTATGGGATTGAGTCTCTTCTGCAGCCGGTCTCTAGTGGCCAGTGGAGGAACTGCAGTTTAAGGCACTTCAGTGTAGGATTCAAGAGAGAGAGAACCGCTTGGTATAAACAAACAAAATTAAATAGTACAATACCGGTCAAGTGACAGTAAAGAACACTGGGGGGGATTATATATAGCAGCAAATACTGTTTTCAACACTGATAATAAAAAGAACCATTATTAATAATTGAGCACTTACTAGAACTCTAATGGGCAAGACATTTCAAACTCGGAAAAGGAATATTTTTCTACTGTCACGAACATGTAACCAATCCCGTTAACGTGTTTTGTAGCGTTGAGCAATGCAGCCAATCACAGGCATGTCTGTTGATTTCTTGAACGCAGTGGCCAATCAGAGAGGTTCATGAACTTTGTGTCTGTCACGTGACAAATGAACGAAAGATTCGGAAGTTGAACGAAAGATTCGGAAGGTTAAGTAAATATTTATGTTCCATGTAAATTATCTTTGGCTGTATATAATGATTTCTTAATTCAGAATATGATCCAGATTGCGTTGGTGGATGTGTTCGGGGAATTTGTTTGTTAAAAGTATAACATTAAATGAACTATGAACAAATCTGTATTCGAGTCATTTCGTATGCATTTAAGTGGCTTTAAATGATTTGAATAAAGATTCGTTCATTTTGATGAACGAGAGTCAGTAAAATGATCCGAACTTTTCTTAACACTCGCTATTCCTCTCATTACATCAAACAACGGGTAGAAACGGTGTAAATAAGAGATTCATTGATTAAAACGGATGAACTAAGTCGAGAAACAGATTCTTAGTGATTATCTTTGCTTGCTTTCTAGGCTATAATCTATAGTACGTTTACTCACGGATTAATTCTGGAAACTGCGATAATAACCATTGATCCACGATCGTGTCGCGTGCACTTCTTCAGTTAACTGAGTGAAAGTTTCATTTAAAATCTCGTGGTAATCGACAGCATATCGACTTGTATTGAGTCCAGAACATTCCTCATCTTTTCTTGTAGTCTGTATTTCTTGTACAGCTCACTCTCTGAATTACTGATACGCACATACTAAATCTTAGTTTGCTATATTGCACTGTTAACGTAAGCTGATATTTAAACGAACACATTGAATACAGTCGTTTTTCACTGTTTAAACCTTTTCACGTCACTTTGTAAAATACGTTTATATTATGTTGTAGATTTTTTTTTTTTTTTTCATTTGCATTGCATACCTGTGATATGTGAACTTATTTATCATCTGTTACACAAATGTGTGTTAAATCCTTTGACAATCACAACAAATACTTGGATGGAAATAAGATGTGTGTAGAAATGTAAAGTTCAAAAAGAAACCTGTTCCATACCTGACTTGTTGATGGATCTAGTATTTTCTGTTAGTATTTATTTTACAATATTTGACCATTGATATACAATCATTAAGGAGGCACCTTATTAACTCGTTCCCTGCCAGCATTTTTTTTTAAGTTGCCAGCATTTTTGATCATTTTCACAAAACTTTTATGGCCCCAGAATATTGTTGTATGAATATGTAAACATTAAATATATCAAAAGAAAGAAAAGTCTCCGCTTCACAGTAGTTAACCCTTCCTGGGTCGACATTTCTGTCGGTATGCTGTTGAATGTTTGATGATCATGTTAGTTAACATGTCCGTCAGCAATGTTTCCGCTTCTTCATTTGTGTTTTTGATCCTGAGATTCTGTCAGAAGATGTGTAACAGCGCCCTCTAATGGATAACAGTTAAAACGCAGATTTCCGCGAGAACTCGTCAGTGGCGGGGAAAGAGTTAAAAAGCACTTTAACCTCTAACCATGAAATATTTTTTCAAATAAGTTTTGACTACATGAAATAGTCAATCATAAAAGTTTTTTTCAAAAATGCTGCAAAAAAATCCCTCTTGAGAAGAGATGTTTAGAAATGAGGTTATTACGCTTATTTCACGCAGCCGTTATAGAGCTCGGGCGTACAGAAGCAACATTTCTGAACGGTTAGTTGATGAATTTATGAAGCTGATGTGGAGTTAACTATCTTCTAGTCATTAATTAGCATATTCGGTCATGATAATCTATAAATCGTGTTCCGGGGGGGCGGAGTTTATGTAAATTTTAGGGTTAGTGATGTTGTGAAGCTCATTGTAGTTCCTACCAGCCGTTTGTTGTAGTCCTCAAAAAGTGATTTCTGTAAAATAAAATATCTCCCTTTGCTTTGATCTTCGCTACTTTAATGTTGCTGTTTGAGCATAAACAACATCTGCAAAGTTAGAAAAGAAAAAAGTCAAATGATCAACCACCCGTTTAGGATAAAAATGCGAGGCTCTTCTCTCAGAAATGAAGCAGGTGTTTCTCGTGAGCATTAAAACCCTGATGTCCACAAGCACAACCTGCCTCAGATCAAACACGTTCACATCCTTTATGCTGCTCCACATTCTCACAATCGAGTCCTTTGTGTCTTGTTCAGTGTAATTAATGCGACACTGCTTTATGAAACTAAAAACCTTCACTAACCCCAAGCTAGACAGACACGAAGCTCAAGGTTTGAGTGGATCAATCCTCATACAGATCGTGCATTTCACGTGATCTTTTAAAATAAACGTTCATTGTTGACTTTTCTATACAGTAATGTAAATCAGCTTTTTGGGATAGTTCAAACCATCATCTTAAAGTGAGAACTAGTATTAGAATCATGTATATGTACATCACTAATAATATAGTAGTAAAAAAACTACAAGTTTGAATTTGGGATCAAATTTACTCTTGACAGGCTTTGTGCAGATCTCCTAAACTTAGATGTGTCGCCATCTAGAGGAAACTGCGAGTAATCAAAGAAATACATCAACAATACAATCTTGGAAACAAGATATTTATTTTCTGTATAAGAGAATACAGTCTTTAAAACAACAAATAAGAAATAAGCTTTATATAGATATATACACAAGACTGAAACGTTGTAACAGAACGAGAAGCGTTGCGATCACATGGAGTCTGTCCTCTTGTAGGCCACCATACTGTTGACCTTGTGAATGGAGGTGGTGAAGGACCGCAAGCGCACCTCCTCTGATTGGTCGATGAGCTGAGGCCCTGACTCCTCCCACTGCTCCGGCACCTGCAGGTCTTTATCCGTGTAGATCAGCAGGTCGAACGCGCCTATCGGAGAGCAAGAGTCAGTCACATGATCATAGTGGGAGTCCAAAACTTCAATGCACTTTACAGTCGATCAAATGCTTGATTCAAACGTTATTATCATCTATAATGACACGGTTGACCTTAAACACACCCGTACCAACAAACCTGTCCTAAACTAACATATAAGGAAACTAAGCGAGTTAAGATTAGGTTCAAGGCTAGTTATCACCCAGTTATTGTAAAATAAAGTGCTCCCTGTTTTGCAATACATCAACACAATAAGTAAACTGCACCGAAATAATTTTTGACGCAAGTACATAGTAATTAGACACCTAATATAAAGTAGGACCAAAGTTTTTACAGTCTAATGAATGGCATTTGCATATGCAAAACTGCTTAAACTAAATTAATTATTGCCACAATATTTACCTAGGCCTAATTCATTAAAGAATTACATCTACCTATAGGTAGATTTATCTAATATATATAGGACAAAAACGTTAGTCACATCGAATATAAAGTGCAACCAAAACTATTTAACTCCAATGTACTATAACGATTAAAGGGGCATTCGGCAACTCTAGCTATTTCTTCGCTGATTTTCACTTTTGTCGTCGCATGTTTTCTCAGTGAGCGCCCCCTACAGCTGTGAGGCGTATATTTCACAACACTATTTCACAAAAAAACTCACTTGCGGCCCTTCCTCCCCCGTTCTACCGCTGCTCATGTGCAGTTGTTATTATCGGAGCCGCCACCTTTATCGTGTGGAGTGTGTCTACCTAGGTTGGGTAATACATCACACACATTGAGGGCGGCGTGTGTGCAGGGTTCCCACTCTTTTTCAGCGATCATTTTCCAGGACATTTTCAATTTTACTATGGGGGGAATAACAGACAAGGATCACGCGCTAAAGTGATATATCGCTCTCTAATCCTGAATCCGAAATCGGCCCATATACCCTCAGATAGGGCGCTATTTGAGGGGACAGCCATTTTGTAGTGCTGTCTGAAACTATAGTGGACGTTACTGAGTGCACTCATTCAATCCCACATTGCACTGCAATAACGAGTGTACAACCGATGTACACTCACGGGTGTCCGAATTCACTCACTCGTTTTCATTCACTCCTTCAAGTGAACAGTATTAGTGGACAAACGTCGGCAATAGTGAATGAGGGTTGAGGGGGCGATTACGAATTCAGCCCTAAGTCTTTAAAAGGCGTACAGTTTATTACCATGACTTAACTATAAAATCAGTTTTTAATATGAGCTCTTAATCATACATTGACAATGGAAGCTTGTTTACGCCACAGAATAAAAAATAAAAAAGGTAATTGCGACTTTTTTTCTTGCAATTGCGAGTCTACATAATTGTGATATAAACTCGCAACTGCAAGGTATAAAGTCAGAATTGCAAGATATGAGGCCATCACTCTTCTCTGAATCCACTTTTGTTAGTTTAACGACAGGTAAAATGGTCGGCGCTCCCGGCGCAAGGGTTGTACCTATTCTCTTAATGAGTAATGGGTGTGTTTAGGCATAATGTGCAATAAACCAATCAGAGTCTCATATCCCATCACTTTAAAAGCCAGCTGCGCTCGCGCCATGGCGGATTCGCTACCTAATTTGAAAGCGGGAAAACCGAACGCTTCTCCAGAGAGGGATCCTTTTATTTTTAATATTTTAAAATGTCTCCTGTGCTGCTGCCTTTTGTGTGTAACTAACACGCCCTTTAAATAATAATGAAAAATTGTGAGATAAAAAGTTGCAATTACCCTTTTCATTTTTTATTCAGTGGCAGAAACAAATTTCCATAGTTTATTGCCATGACTTAACTATAAAATCAGTTTTTAATATGATCTCTTAATCATAAATTATGACAAATTGTTCTTGTTGCCAGTGTCAATATTATAACAAAAAATATTGGAACTATTTGAATGTTTTATTTAAAGCTCCAGTCCGTAACTTTTTTGGGGTTAAAAATTATCTACATAACATGCATCTACAATAGAAATTAAGTACATAACCCGCCAGTGTTCAAAACTCTCTGCTTGCCGTAGCTCGATTGAAAACTGTAAGCTTGTAATAATGTTTTTAATTCCAGTGGTACTGGTGGATTTCCGCAGGAAATTCGAGCATGTCTTTGCGTCTAAAGAAAGACTCTCGGCTAGTAGGCTATATTGTGTGTGAGGTTTGAGCATTTTACCTTTTTTTTGGCCAGTGATAATCTCTTTGTTCTCTGCTAAATAAAAACCGAAGAACTTTCAAAAAAATAATTTGCCAGGACAACAAGATTTTCCAGGACATTTTCTCAAGTTTTCCATGACTGGAAAGTTTATCAGCGATTTTCCAGGTTTTCCATGACGAGTGGGAATCCTGGTGTGTTTATGTCGAATTGCCGTAAAGCAGTTCGTGTTTCTCGCTCGTTCTCGATTCTCACGAGACTTCCTCTTTCCAACTTACCGGGACGTTAGTCCTCATGTTGCGAGGCTGGTTTTCCACCTGGGAACGTTGGGGGGAGCGGGGAAAGTCACCATTCTCACCAGAACAGGTTATTAACCATCCAAATGATTTCTAAACGGTTATATTAAGCTGAAATAGTTGCCGAATGCCCCTTTAAATCAAGCATTTGATACACTGTAATTACATCTATAATGACACGGTTGACCTTAAACCCACCCGTAGCAACAAACCGGTCCTAAACTAACTGGACATATAATATAATATATAAGGTTACAATGTGGGTTAAGATTAGGTACCCAGTTATTGTAATAAATAAAGTTCTACCTGTTTTGCAATATAAGTACACTGTACCGAATTAATTTGAAGCAAGTACATAGTTAAAGACACCTTTTATAGTCTAATGAATGGCATTTGCATATGCAAAATTGGTGAAATGAATCATTGGCACAATATTTAACTAATTCATTAAAGAATTAAAATACAAAAACTAAGATGATAAATTCAATCACTCAATCCTATAATGCACCACAATAACGCATAAAACCGATGTACACAATGGCTAGCGAATACCCATAATGCACTGTCAGAGTCGAGCACTGAATGAATTTCCACGTCTGACCAGAAGATGGCGCTGCATCTGAATCATTTATCGATCTGACGAGCGCTGGTCCAATGTGGATACGGCGTAATATTATACATGCCTTTTTATTGGTGATTAATTAAGGTTTATAAAACGGTTAGTTACAATCCTTGATTCTGATTGGTCAATTGCTGTGTTTTATTCACGATAAACCGCTTCACCCAACAGTTCTATGTGTCACTACACACTCTTAGCAACATGAACATGTTTGATATCATTGATGTTTTTCGTTAAATCTAGAGTATTGTGAGAGATCGAGTAATCGAGTGTTCCTGCATTTACAGTCCCGGCATTTTCCTTCTGGTCAGTCCAATGTTCATAAAAAATTAGTTTGAATGTCCGCTGCGATATCTTGTCTTTTAACAGTTGAGGGCGTTTTCCAGTGCCCTAACAACGCCCTCCAGCCGGGACTTACCCACGATACAGCACAGCCTCTCGTAGCTTATTGCTTGCTTGTACATGCTAGATAAATCCTTTAATTTCTACTGGAGTCATTTGCTAAGTTTCAAATGATTAAACAACACAAACTATGTAAAAGCGACGGCTCTTCCAGCGCACTAGTGTCTGCACTCACTCACTCGTTCTCATTCACTTCAAGTGAACTACATTAGTGGAGTAATGTAGGGAACGGTGATTTCACACTCAGCCTAACTCTGATTGTAGAAAATGCAGAACGAAGAATGTGCTTTTATATTAAAGTATCAGTTCAAGGATGTCTTTCTTCCTTCAGGCGAAAAGAAATGAAGGTTTTTGAGGAAAACACTCCAGGATTTTCTCCATATAGTGACTTCAATGGAGTCCAACGGGTCGAAGGTCCAAATGTGAGTTTCAGTGCAGCTTCAAAGTCTCGACACGATCCAGCCGAGGAATAAGAGTCTGATATACACAAACCAGCGCACATTTATAACAAAATAAACATTTATATACTTTTAACCACAAGTGCTGGTCTTGCACGAGCTGTGATGCGACACACATTACGGTTTAAAAGGATATAAATGTTTATTTTGTTATAAAATGTGCGCTGATTTGTCTAGATCAGACTCTTATTCCTCGGCTGGATCGTGTCGAGACTTTGAAGCTGCACTGATTTGGACCTTCGACCCGTTGGACTTTAAGTCACTATATGGAGAAAAATCCTGGAGTGTTTTCCTCAAAAACCTTCATTTCTGTTAGCCTGAAGGGAGAAAGACATGAACATCTTGGATGACGTGCGGAGAGAGTAAATGCTCAGGAAATGTCGATTCCGGAGTAACTCCTCCTCTAAGAACGTGTCCGGTGTGAATGGTCTCGATCACAGATGAACTTACAGGCCGTCTCCAGCAGCGGCAGGAAGGTGACGGTGGCGGTGACCTGGCGGATGACCGAGCGGATCTCCTCCTGGATGGCCTTGATGGACTTCTCCCTGGGAGCACTGGAACATACAGTCATGAACATTCATATTTGCATTGCTCACGCAAGAGAACATTCAAATTAAATCGCTTAACTTCATGGCTAGGGTTGGGAAACTAATAATTGTTATACAATGAAAATTTCGATTCCTTTGTGAGCATTTCAATATGACTTTAAACCATTGAAGTGTGTGAGACTCCTGCGTTGTTTTCAATGCTGCACACACAGTATATTGGATCCGTGCAGCTCTTAAAGTGACAGCACTAATATTCCTGTTGTCTCTCTCTATAATAACACTAATCAAACAAAAGAGAAAATTCACTCGTTTTTGACTGAATGACATATTTAACAAGTAACAAAAATAACTGTAATGTATATTTTATTTATAAAGTACAGTTTTATTTTACATTTGATGACAGTTTCTGTACATGAATACTGAAAATCTTAAAACACTTTTTCAATCGTATCTTTGTTCAGTTATTTATCTATTTGTTGTGATTGCTAATTTTTTAATTACTGAGTGTTTACTTGTCTTTAATAATACTTGAAATGTATCCCAGTTGTTTTTATGTGGTGTTTTTAAACCACAGGCAAACGTTTCTTGTGTAAGTGTTTTTTAGCCTGTTGATTTTTGTTGTCAGCAATATATTCAGCAATATATGATACCAAAGTTTTAGTTGTTTTTCCTAATTGGGAATCGAAAAGAATCGGGTATCGTTTGAATTTTAACGATAACGATTCCGATTCCCATTTACGGCTGTGATTGAATCTGAAGATAACGAATCATTCTTCTGATCTGAGCGATTAAAACACGTACCCGCTCTCCTTCGCCGCCTTGTCACACTCGATGTCGAACTGCCATCGCTCCAGGACCTCGTTGGTCTCCAGACACGTGATCACGACCACCAGCTTCTGAACGGTGCAATCGAACAGCCATTCTGCAGAGACGGACATCACTGAGCAAACACACTCCACAGATCACACGCAGGAGCGCTCGCAGCTAACCAAGCTAATCTCAACTTCGGCTCAATGACAGAAATGACAGGCTCTTTTTAAATGTAAGGTGAGACTGATTCACTCACCGCCATTTTAAGCGCTGGCACATGATCAACACATTCAGTGTTCATTTTGTCATTCACAGAGTTCGTACAGATACCGTAAAATTAAATACCAGGACTTTAAGCACTTTTTTGGTTTTCAAGGACTACAATCAGATCTCACTGAAACAATACATTTATTATCTTTCAAATCTAAAAAATTCAAAGCGGTACCATATAATTGAATTAAATTAGCAACATCACGCTCGTAGCAATGTGAAACGGCTCTATATCAATATCAGACGGGTGAGAAAGATTGTTTTATCTATAAAATTAAACACTGCTTTCTAATATAGCCTTTTGTCTTCCAATAATTTAAGCACCCTTTCTTAAATATGGCTGTTCTCCTAGACTTAAATTGCAAAAAGTCTAATTCAAGTTCTTCAAGCACCTTGAATTATCAGCTGGTCACGTGATCACAACAAACCAAAATAAACGTTTGTTTTATTAAAATCAGCATGAAATTGATGTTGTGCTGGTCTTTTCTTCCCTATATTGTCGTATATCCGAGTGAAGCGCTTCTGGAACAAGAACACATGTGGGCGGGGCTTGATTGTGTCTGTGGGAATTGATTGGATGGTTGTGGTTTGCTATTGGCTGAGCTCATGTGAGTGACAGGTTATAGCCCCGCCCACATCATCAGAAGACAAGAGATGGTATTCTGATTCAAGATTTCCAGGAACATGAATTAAAAAGTAATAAGGATTTTTTGGTGACTTTAAGCTACCGATTTAAACGTTTACTGTAGAATCCCGTTTCCTGACATTTATATGAGCCGGATTTTGACGCCGGGGAAATACATAAAGCAAATTTGCCTGTGAACGCTTTATATAATTACAATATAGGTCTAAATCCATGTGATCACATATCAATGATATATATATATATATATATATATATATATCATCCAGCCCTAAAACTTGTATAGTTTATACTTGCATAATTGAATGTGTTTATTTAAAAACATCCAATTATGCAGAATATACGATGGTTAATATTTAATTGAGTTGTCAATACAATATACAGGGTCTGATTTTACCCCATAATTCAGCATATTGACAATGAAAACTGATCCTCCTTTCTCTGTCTGGATCCAGTTGTTTTTGAATTGCAGAGATTAATTTGCGTCTCTGTTTTGTAGCTTTCGTCAGTCTGTAAAAATACACCTCAGATTTCATCAAATCTAGTTGTTCAGTCAATCTCAAGTCAAGTCACCTTTATTTCTATAGCGCTTTTTACAATACAGATTGTTTCAAAGCAGCTTTACAGAGATAACAGGAAAATAATGTTGTAATAATATTGTAAAATATAAAATGAAATGTCCCCTCAATCAATTCAGTCAAGCTCTTTCCCGTTTTAAGCCCTATTCGCACGGGATAAGTATTACCTGGTTACCTCTAGTCATTTGTAATAATTGCGGAGTTTGTCTGAGATCTTTATCCCGTGCGAATTGGCCATGTCTGTAATTTGAAAAGTACAAATTCCCCCGCAAATGACCTACTATATTTCGCCGAACACCGAGGTCCCGTGATAATATCAGTCGGATCTTATATCGTTTTTTCAAGGTTTTTGTTTCATGTGCTCCTTTTTATCCATCTTTCGCGAAGCATGGAGGCTGCGTTGGAGTGTTTTGATAGTATTTTGGGTGCTGGGTCATATCGCTATACACAACTACACAATTTGCAGAAAGTGAAAGCTGAAAATCATCAGAAGAGCAAAAACAAAAAGAATGATTAGATGGAGATGAATGACATGTATAGCAGCGTGCGGTATACTTTATTCTGTTTATGTCATAATATATCATACAGCTAGACCTATAACGAAAATACGTTTCCAAGCAATATCCTATTGACGTCATATCCGGGAGATAAGTCGGTAAATTAGAGCAAAACCACAGGCTTGGGTTATCCCGTGCGAATGTGGCGGGGTAATTTCTAAATCACACGAGCTCCCCAGATAGTACTAATCCCGTGCGAATAGGGCTTATGATGATTTTCGTGTGTTTTTTGTAGCATTCACGGCCACTCAGAGTGTGTAACCGCACACACAAACTATTCATTTCTTCTGGGAAAAACTTCAATGCATCAAATGAGTTGAAAACACATTTAATGTTAAATACAAAAAACGACAACACTGCACTGAATAGCTAATGTTAATGAAAGGAATGTGTGTGTGCTGTGGTTTCTCAGACAGGTGTGTTTGCAGGAAACGCACCCTTGAGTTGTGTGATGACGTTGGTGAGGTAGTTCTTCAGCTTGGAGTCTGTGGTGAGATGAAGACTCATGTCGTATTGTGTGACTCTGGTGAAGGTTTCCGCCGGATAAATCCCTCGCTGGTAGAGGATGCTGTTGATCCCGAACGCTACGGACCACAAAATATAGATTATTTATTTTAATAAACCAAATTATTTTCTGGAACAGCAAAGGCACGGCACACTATTGCTAATTGTATACAGTAATTGTACAAAAGTCCATCTTAAGCTCGTGCTTCACGTGTCTTGTAAAAATTATTAAAGGGGGGGGGCTTTTAGTATAATGCCCTTTTTACAAGATGTAAAATAAGTCTCTGATGTCCCCAGAGTGTGTATGTGAAGTTTTAGCTTCAAAAAAAGTGTCAATTTTAACATGCTTTATAAAAATATCTGTGGGGTATTTTCAGCTAAAACTTCACATTTATATTATGCACTTATTTTACATCTTGTGAAAAGGGTATTATACCACCCCTTTAATTATCTATATTATTTTAATGGAGTATTAAATATGATCACCAGGCTTTTAAGGAAGGTTTGTTCATCTGTTGATCATCATTGAACTGCATTATGTGTTTTAAAACTACAGAGCTTTGGTCATACAACTAACGTTAAGCATTTAAATATCATCCAAGACATTATTGGAAGATAAAGATATTAATATGCTTTTTATGCAACTAGATGCTATGCTGTTATTGATTTATTTTACCTTACTTTTTGGCCACATAAGTTATCAGCTTAGCAACAAATATCATATTTGAGCCTCTGAATAGTGGTTTTTTTCTTGAGTATGAACTCAATCTCATAGGCTAACGTTACTATATTAATCATAAAAGCGTGATGCATAACATGCGATGCTCAAAAAACACATAAGCAAACTCTTTAAATGCATTTGATAGTGTAAATGTCCAATACATTTTTATATCATTTGATTTTTCGGACTAACTTATTTTCAAATGTCAGGCTTTACAGGGTTAACGCATTATCACAAATAACATCTTAAAACCACACATTTGAGATTAAAACAGCAGTCAGCTTTAACAATGGCACGAGACTTATGAAATAATATTAGGACACCTCAGGATGCCTTTCGATTTCAATTCTATTTCTATTGTAACTACGACAAACATTTACGACGCCATGAAACGCATTAATCTGTCCGAAAATCAGTAACGTTACTTACAGAAAAATTCGGCAACAAGTTCCGCACTCCCCTTCAGAGTGATTCCCTTCAAAGTCTTAGACATCTTGAATTGAGTTTAGATTCGGTAAATTTGCGTGTAAATTCACTCCTCGATGCTGCTTGTTTTCTATTAACCGCCGACCAGTTTAAATCTTCTTCTTCTGTTGCTTTATGGCGGGTTGCCAAGCCAACGTAAAAGACGCATTACCGCCACCTACTGATCTGGAGTGTGGAGTGCACATCGTTTTGGAAGAATATGAATCAACGAGGGGAAACAGCAAATAATAGATAAAATAAAAATTATATACACACACACACATATATATATATATACATACACACTAAAAAAACACAAAAAAACACCTAGATTCTACAACTAGATTCCTGTATCTTTTAGATATTTAAATATTCCATGGACTCTTGACTGTCTTGCCTCGTTTCCTAACAATACTTTTATTGAATTCCCGTCAATTCCCATCCATCCCAACTCTTGTATTAACTGCATTAGACGGTGGGCCGAACCCGTTTTTCGTGTTGTTGATCGATCTCCATCGATAGAGTAGGCTATACGCTTCATTTTTGTACGATATTAAGTCATTACATGTAGTCAAATAAATTTTTTTGGCAATTCTGGTTTGATCATTTATTTTCAAAAACGTATGAAACGTTTTAATTGTCAATCTTCTTAGGCAAATCGCGGGACAGCTCTAGTAGCTGAACCAATCGTATTGTCGTTTTTAACGTCCTTAAAAATACTAACCAATCGCAGTCGGCCAGACTAGGACCCCGAAATGGGCGGGAGTAATCGAGTAACATACATAGCGGTAATGTTATATTGTAGGCCTGTATTTACCATAGACAGATATTTTACAAGTGAAACTCGAACAATTACAATAATAGACCTATGTCACGAAAAAAAATCAAAAGTTCATGTATTTCAGTAATTCAAATTAAAAGGTCAAACTAATACATTTAGTAAATATATCAATATATATTTTTATATAACAAAGCACGTTTTGTTGTATATATATATATATATATATATATATATATATATATATATATATATATATATATATATATATATATATATACATATACATGATCATACTTTTCAGAGGGCTGACATTTATGCATTTAAAATATTTTTTTATTGATTTCATGTAATATTCAACTTTTCTGAGATTTTGAATTTGGGTTTTTCATAATCTGTAAGTCATAATCCACAAAATTATAACTTTTGCACGATATTCTAATTTTCCGAGTTTCACCTGTATAAATATGTATGTGCAAGATAAAGTGTCTTATTTAGGTTAGATATATACAGGTGAAACTCGAAAAATTTGAATATCGTGCAAAAGTTATAATTTAGTTGATTATGGCTAACAGTTTATGAAAAACCCAAATTCAAAATCTCAGAAAATTATAATGTTACATTAAATCAATAAAAACCTTGAACCTTGAAATAATTATATCTTTTTTTCCTATTTCCATATCTTTTCCTCTCCTTTCCAATAAACTCCTGAATCTGATATAGATGTCTTCCTTTAGACTCATTCCATATCGTTTGCCATTTCTTTCTATTTTCAATTGATATCAATCTCTTGATTTCCGATTTACTTAATAATACATTCATTTCTATTTGCTGATGATTTAATGCTTTCTTTGCCAGCTTGTCCGCTTCCTCATTTCCATCCACACCCACATGCGCTGGCCAGACTGAATCTTGACGCTGCGTGTGACGTAAGCGCATGCGCCATTATCACAGCTCGCGTTGAACGAATCAACGTTCAGGAAGAAAAATATCACATTCAGATCTCGGTTTAAAGCAAGCGGGTAATCCATCAGCCGGAAACTGAAGCCTCGCGGAAGCCGCCATTGTAGCAGAACTTCACCTGCTGTTAGCATTACTTTGACTCCCATTCATTTTGGCGTCACTTTGACAGCGAATAACTTTACATCTGAGGCGTCCAAAGACTTCATTTGTCCATTATTTATTTCTAAAGAAACACGACAATGTGTAAAAAAGGCTCCATTACTTTGTATCTTACGTTATGGCCCCGTAGAAGCCGTTTTTGTTAAAAACAGGCTAACGATTGCGTCATAACCACGTGACTTTATGTCGCACAATAGAGACATTACCGTAAAGACAGGAGGAGAAGCTTGCAGGCAATCTTTTACTGTCTATGAGGCATAAAGTCAAGGGAGAAGCCCATATGCATAGATAGAAAGTCCATAAAAGCAACGGGACAAGATATGTCAACAACGTTTTTGAGGAATTAGGTGATTCAGATTTGTCTTGGCACAGCTACTAGAAAATGTACAACTGTCAGACTGTCGTCACGCTCAGTTTGAGCCTGCGCAGTCCCTCAGCCATCAGGAAGTGCAATAATCGGGATTCAGTCTTCTCCGTTGAAATCAATGGGGTCGCTGTGTCCATTTCTTTCACTGTCTATGGTTTAAAGGTGCCTTGTGTCATGTCCGCCAAAAAATCTATTCATACTCCACATTCCATACCAGATGGGGGCAGTCTACCTCCAGAAAGTGAGTTGGTCTACTCTAGAGTAACAAACGAGAAACGGCATAGTCTCTATGCTCCGCCCCTAGAGCCATAGCCGAAGCCGAGCCAACTCCTAACAAACCCCTTTTCCACCAAAGCATTTTGAGAGCCGGTGCCTATTCGCGAACCAGTTCTTTTTGTTTCGACAGCCAAAGAACCGGTTCTCGGCCAGGAATACTGGTTCCAGAGCGGAACCAACTCTTTGCTGGACTAGAACCCGAGAACCGTTCTTTTACCACGTCATGCTTACGGCGGGGGCTGGGGGCGGGTTTAGATGTGTTCGAAACATCTTTTCTGACCGCAAAGCCAGGAGAAACATTTGCAGAAACACGATGTAGTCCGCCATTGTAATTGCTATGCTTGAAGTTGGCGCAAGCGTTTCTAGCTTTTTTTATTTTTATTTTATTTTTTTATTGAAAACATTATGTAGGCAAAGAAGAAAACAGTCACAATGTAGAACAAATAAACGGAAAGAAAAAAAAAAAAACAAGACATGGGGGTACATAACTGATCAGAAAAGATTACATATCAAAGGAAAAGATTAAAAGACTTACATATTTCAATTGTTTTTAAAGCCGCCTTGGTACACGAGTTAGAGATAATCCCAAAGTGATGTTGTACTTGCAATCGTTTCTAGCTAAGACGTATGGCGACGTACACAGTGACGTAACGACGTCGTTCGCTGGGCGCTCTAGTCAGTGGAAAAACAAACCGGTTCTGAGAAGGTTCGCAAGTTGAACCAACTTTGAACCAGCACCAGTTCCGAACCAGTTCTTTTTTGGTGGATAAGGGGTAACAGAGGACGTTTTGACTCCAGAGGAACGTTGGTTGTTGTCAAGTGATTTTTAAATATGACATCTTCAAGCTACTCCCCTTCACCTTTACCAGTGAATATGTTCATATTCGTTTTGTTCATATTATATTTTTATTGTTAGTTTGAATTACATTAATTTGACAGACAGCATTCGCTGATGTTGACCAAGCTAGCGCCATTCAGAGCTGCCAACTATCACGAATTCACCGTGAGACACACACACAATTGACACTTTTCACACGCTCTCAGTCACGCCACACATCAATTTTGTCACGCACAGAAAAATCGCAAAGCAAAGAGGACACGGAGACCGACAGACTAGACGGAGCAGGTTAGATATTATATAAACAAATCTCAGCTCTCAGATTCTGTCAATTTTATTACACAATTCAAACAATAAATACCGTTTTGGTGCTTGTAAATGTTACACGACAGATCCCTAGCGCACGTGAACCGATCATCTCTACTAGCTAATAGTAAAAAAACACGAACATAATATCATCCTCATACATAATATCGACCAATCATTTTTTTTAATCAGCGTGCAGAGGTCAATAACATAGCTGGAGAACAAATATGTCAGATTTACATCAGGAAAGCAATTTAATAAACATAATATAATTAGCTAATGTTACATTTTATCATCAGCTTGGTAGAGACGGGCTCTGGTAGATAACGGGTGAAAACCAGATCGGATCAGTGGGTAGAGCTAACTACCAAACACATCAGGTTCAAGTACGCCCACACGCCGTGCGAGTTATTGGTGTATTGCAGTTTGGCTGGTGTTGCCCGCATACCGCGTCCCATGGCCGAAACTGGTATTATGACACCTGTCGGGCCGTGGCTAGTAATTTAGCATGCTAATGCAGGTTGACATCTCTGAAGCACTATAACTTGTCATTTTTTTGATGACATCATCGCCCTTATTTCTTCTCATTCTTTTGATGCGTGTAGCTCAATTTTGGGATATTTTTACCTGAATTCTTACACATGGCACCTTTAAGTGTTGTAACAAAATGATTTTTCATTAAAGTGCATCTATCCATCATAAAAGTGCATCTATCCATCATAAAAGTGCATCTGTCCATCATAAAAGTGCATCTATCCATCATAAAAGTGCATCTGTCCATCATAAAAGTGCATCTATCCATCATTAAAGTGCATCTATCCATCATAAAAGTGCATCTATCCATCATAAAAGTGCATCTGTCCATCATAAAAGTGCATCTATCCATCATAAAAGTGCATCTATCCATCATTAAAGTGCATCTATCCATCATAAAAGTGCATCTATCCATCATTAAAGTGCATCTATCCATCATAAAAGTGCATCTATCCATCATTAAAGTGCATCTATCCATCATAAAAGTGCATCTATTCATGATAAAAGTGCATCTATCATCATAAAAATGCATTTATCCATCATAAAAGTGCATCTGTCCATCATAAAAGCGCATCTATCCATCATAAAAGTGCATCTATCACTCATAAAAATGCATCTATCCATCATAAAAATGCATCTATTCATCATAAAAGTGCATCTGTCCATCATAAAAGTGCATCTATCCATCATAAAAGAGCATCTATCCATCATAAAACTGCATCTATCCATCATAAAAGTGCATCTGTCCATCATAAAAGTGCATCTATCCATCATAAAAGTGCATCTATCCATCATAAAAGTGCATCTATCCATCATAAAAGTGCATCTATCCATCATAAAAGTGCATCTGTCCATCATAAAACTGCATCTATCCATCATAAAAGTGCATCTGTCCATCATAAAAGTGCATCTATCCATCATAAAAATGCATCTATCCATCATAAAAGTGCATCTATCCATCATAAAAGTGCATCTATCCATCATAAATGTTACGTGTGGGTTTTTGTTGTGTCTTGTATATCACGTGATCCCTTGTTTGTCATGTGATCCTGCCATGTGTCTTGTCTTTCGTTTGTTGTTGCTCAGTGTCCAAAGGTGTTCCTCGTCCATGTTTATAAGTCTACCCAGGTGTTTCTCATTAACCACGCCCCCTTGTTATCTTGTTTAGCTTGTTTGTCTGTGTATTTAAACCCCTGTGTTTCAGTTGTTGGCTGTCGGTTGTTGTTTAATGTTACTTTTGTCCTGTTCTGAATTCCCTGGATTATCTGTTTGTTTTTGTTTAATTAAACGTGCTTGCTATTGGATTAGCTCTCTGTCTCGTTCCTGACTGATTGTAACAGAACAACCGACCCAAAAAATGAATCCAGCAGCACGGATCACGCCTGATCTTCCCAGCATGAGCTTGGAGTTCGCTGGAAAGACCGCGGCCTTAGCCCTGAGGAGCCCTGATTTGTTTCAGTTCACCTGGGGGTTTGCCTCACTTGCTGCCTCCTGCTCTCTAGAGGATGAGGCGATAAAACTATGTTACCGGCTGGCGGCTAATGAGGTCAATCCTAGGGAGCTCCCCGATCTCTCCGGTCTGGGCTGGAGAGAGGCGCTCTCCAAATGTTTGGAGAGCTTCATCCCGTGTCACGCCTGGCCTTCAGCGCTGGTTCCGGTTCCGGTGGTCCCGAGTCCGGTGGTCCGGAGACGGAGGAGGAGGAGAGGAATGGCCTCCTCAACGACGTGTCCGGTGGCTCCTAAGCAAGAGACCATCCAGCCAGAGACCGTCCAGTCAGAGCTTCACGTCAGCCACGTCCAGCCAGAACTATGTTACCGGCTGGCGGCTAAGGAGGTCAATCCTAGGGAGCTCCCCGATCTCTCCGGTCTGGGCTGGAGAGAGGCGCTCTCCAAATGTTTGGAGAGCTTCACGTCAGCCACGTCCAGCCAGAGCTTCACGTCAGCCACGTCCAGCCAGAGCTTCACGCCAGCCACGTCCAGCCAGAGCTTCACGCCAGCCACGTCCAGCCAGAGCTTCACGCCAGCCACGTCCAGCCAGAGCTTCACGCCAGCCACGTCCAGCCAGAGCTTCACGCCAGCCACGTCCAGCCAGAGCTTCACGCCAGCCACGTCCAGCCAGAGCTTCACGCCAGCCACGTCCAGCCAGAGCTTCACGCCAGCCAAGTCCAGCCAGAGCTTCACGCCAGCCACGTCCAGCCAGAGCTTCACGCCAGCCACGTCCAGCCAGAGCTTCACGCCAGCCACGTCCAGCCAGAGCTTCACGCCAGCCACGTCCAGCCAGAGCAAAAGCCAGAGCTTCCTTCGCCGCTGACGCCGTCCTGCCCAGAGCCCTCGCCGCTGACGCTGTCCAGCACCGAGCCTTCACCGCTGGTCCCGTCCAGTCCTGAGCCTTCGTCTGCCGATCCAGAGACTGTTCAAGTCACGTCTGCCGATCCAGAGACTGTTCAAGTCACGTCTGCCGATCCAGGGACTGTTCAAGTCACGTCTGCCGATCCAGAGACTGATCAAGTCACGTCTGCCGATCCAGAGACTGATCAAGTCACGTCTGCCGATCCAGAGACTGATCAAGTCACGTCTGCCGATCCAGAGACTGATCAAGTCACGTCTGCCGATCCAGAGACTGATCAAGTCACGTCTGCCGATCCAGAGACTGATCAAGTCACGTCTGCCGAACCAGAGACTGATCAAGTCACGTCTGCCGATCCAGAGACTGATCAAGTCACGTCTGCCGATCCAGAGACTGATCAAGTCACGTCTGCCGATCCAGAGACTGATCAAGTCACGTCTGCCGATCCAGAGACTGATCAAGTCACGTCTGCCGATCCAGAGACTGATCAAGTCACGTCTGCCGATCCAGAGACTGATCAAGTCACGTCTGCCGATCCAGAGACTGATCAAGTCACGTCTGCCGATCCAGAGACTGTTCACGTCACTTACTCCGAGCCAGTGTCTACGGACAAGATGGCCGCCTCCGAGCCAGTGTCTACGGACAAGATGGCCGCCTCAGAGCCAGAGTCTGTTCCTGTTACCGAGCCAGAGTGTGTGTTGTCCGTTCCCCAGCCAGAGTGTGTGTTGTCCGTTCCCCCAGCCAGAGTGTGTGTTGTCCGTTCCCCAGCCAGAGTGTGTGTTGTCCGTTCCCCAGCCAGAGTGTGTGTTGTCCGTTCCCCAGCCAGTGTGTGTGTTGTCCGTTCCCCAGCCAGTGTGTGTGTTGTCCGTTCCCCAGCCAGTGTGTGTGTTGTCCGTTCCCCAGCCAGTGTGTGTGTTGTCCGTTCCCCAGCCAGTGTGTGTGTTGTCCGTTCCCCAGCCCGTGTGTGTGTTGTCCGTTCCCCAGCCCGTGTGTGTGTTGTCCGTTCCCCAGCCCGTGTGTGTGTTGTCCGTTCCCCAGCCCGTGTGTCTGTTGTCCGTTCCCCAGCCCGTGTGTGTGTTGTCCGTTCCCCAGCCCGTGTGTGTGTTGTCCGTTCCCCAGCCCGTGTGTGTGTTGTCCGTTCCCCAGCCCGTGTGTGTGTTGTCCGTTCCCCAGCCCGTGTGTGTGTTGTCCGTTCCCCAGCCCGTGTGTGTGTTGTCCGTTCCTGAGCCCGAGCCAGGGTGTGTGTTGTCCGTTCCCCAGCCCGTGTGTGTGTTGTCCGTTCCTGAGCCCGAGTCAGTGTGTGTGTGTTGTCCGTTCCTGAGCCCGAGCCAGTGTGTGTGTGGTCTGTTCCCCAACCGGCGTCTGCTGTTCCCGAGCCGGCGTCGTCTCCGCCCTGGCCGCCCGAGGGGTCTTCTCCGCCCTGGCCGCCCGATGGACTGTCTTCTCCGCCCTGGCCGCCCAAGGGGTCGTCTCTGCCCTGGTCCCCTGCACGAACCTGGCCCTCCGTCCCTCCCCCAAGACCGCCTCCACTTCACCACCCTCCTAAACTTTAGTGTTTTTGTTTCAGGGGCGTCGGGAGCCGCCCATAGGGGGGGGGGGGGGGCTATGTTACGTGTGGGTTTTTGTTGTGTCTTGTATATCACGTGATCCCTTGTTTGTCATGTGATCCTGCCATGTGTCTTGTCTTTTGTTTGTTGTTGCTCAGTGTCCACAGGTGTTCCTCGTCCATGTTTATTAGTCTCCCCAGGTGTTTCTCATTAACCACGCCCCCTTGTTATCTTGTTTAGCTTGTTTGTCTGTGTATTTAAACCCCTGTGTTTCAGTTGTTGGCTGTCAGTTTTTGTTTAATGTTACTTTTGTCCTGTTCTGAATTCCCTGGATTATCTGTTTGTTTTTGTTTAATTAAACGTGCTTTCTATTGGATTCGCTCTCTGTCTCGTTCCTGACTGGATGTAACAATAAAAGTGCATCTGTCCATCATAAAAGTGCATCTGTCCATCATAAAAGTGCATCTATCCATCATAAAAATGCATCTATCCATCATAAAAGTGCATCTGTCCATCATAAAAGTGCATCTATCCATCATAAAAGTTCTCCACACCACTCCAGGGGGTTATTAAAGGCTCTCTGAAGTGAAGTGCCCAGCAAACACATTTACGTTGTGGCGTGTTGCATTTCTGCTATGGCGACGTCGCTGTCTACATGCTCGCAACATTGTAACAACGTAGAATTGTAAGACGCGGAATTCAGGAACTGAGAGACGACGTTCTGACAATTACATTTTTTTATATGCTAGATATAGATATCCCCCATTTAGCATGATATGTTTTGTGGTTCATTTTTAATTAGTCATATGTAAGATAATTATATACTTTTAAAATATTGTTTATCCTTATTATTATTTATGGGCCTAACAAGTATTAATTATAATCAACACCTGCGAGTGTTACACTTTGAAGAGTAAAAATGACATAGAAGGTCATACATTTGTGAGAAAAGAAAACATGTTATATACAGGGAGTGACTACCGTTAACTAGCATGAGCAGACATATGAAAATCTAGCAAAGAAACGAATGAGACGACAAATAAAAGGAAAAACAAACAGGTGTGTGAGCGGTTACAAAAAGTGTTTTCTCCCTGTGCGTTTCCAAAAAAAGGCAAACACATTATGCAACAAGTGCGCGCTTAACCTGTTCAAGGAATGCTGAAATCAACTACTCATCATTAAAGTCATTTTGGCTTCATTATGGCTTATAACTTTAGGCATAAAGTTAAATATTTGTCATACTTGACCAGAATATGTTCAAATAAATGTCACAATACAATAGACAAGGAAGTTGTAGGATGCGTTTGTATAATTTCCGTATCTTATTTAGCTGAGGTAAATTAAACGCAATCTCACGTATCCTCGCTTGATGATGAATGAGAGCCCAGCGGTTGGTTGAAATTTAAAAGGCTGATTTCCGCGCGTCAGGGCAGTGACGAGTACATATGTTGTCCAGTGGTTGTCCAGACATCCTCAGCACGACCTTAAGCAACGGCCCTGAACGGTGGTTCAATGTCAACATTGTGACAAACGCTGTAACAATCTTCACCACACCACGCTATAGTAACCTTTTGGTCATGTTGTTAAAACTTTATTAGAAGGTTGAGTACGGTGTGACAACGTTCTGTGTTTGCTGGGCTGTCAGCTAAACATTAGTCAGCTACACTGTTTACTTCTGAATATTAGGGAAGAGCCGGGACGGTTGAAACACTTTTCAGATAAACGTCGTTTTCTAAGATAAGGTTACAGATAGATTTTTTTGTGTGTGTGTGTGATCAACAACTAATTCTCTACTAATCTACTAATTCTCTTAGTATCATGTGTTATTCGGTAGAAACATAGAATGATTTAAGTAAAAATTTACTTTGAACGGGAGTTGGGCTTGGTTTCAATCTTCCCTCCAGAGCGGGACGGATGAAACATAACAGTTTAAACGGTAACTATTCATCTAATGCTTGTTTTTATGAACAATACCTGACAAGTAACTTATGTACATATTGTTACAAACATTTTTGTCATTTATTTTCATTTCAAGGTTCAAGGTTAAAAAATTAACATTTTTGTTCTGCTGCCCAATAAACAATCGGCGATAAGCCTTTGCGCATTTTGCGTAATCTTTCTAAAATGATTTCCATTACACGAGAGTAGATGTTAAAACTTCATGCTGATTTGTACTCGGCTTTCGCCAAGATAATCACCAACTAAGACGTAGCTTTACAGTAACCTATGCTTCTCCATCCATTTACGCTTCTTTCCATATGGTGACGTGAATCTTCTGTCTGGTGTTAATACAGTGTATAGCGCGTCAGCACACACAACGGCTGCAACCACAGTGTGGTCCCCCCATAACAACCCTCTGGATTGAGCGGAGTAGGGAACATCTCTAGGGTCTTCAAGTAGGCACCTTCCGTCCTCAGTGTTTCGTCGACTAGCCCTCGACACCTCAAGAGGGCTCGACAGTGACTCTGGCGTCCCAGAGTCACCCCCCTCCGTCCCCCACTCAACTCAGCCCAGGTTACTGACCTCTACTTCCCTCTTGCTGCTGAGACCTAACCACAATCTCACAATCTCTCCGCAACCCAACCATACGCGCCAACCCGTTTGACTAAGGCTGTCGAGCCCCACTGGTGCGTTAATATGCAGTTTCAGTGGCAACGGTTCCGTATGGCATACCACCTACCACAAAACACAATATCTGCCCAACCACCCGTCATTCACGCAATATACACAGGAACGTAATGACTGTAAATACTATACAACCTATACAAATAAACCAACAGTTGCTGCTGAGACCTAACCACAATCTCACAATCTCTCCGCAACCCAACCATACGCGCCAACCCGTTTGACTAAGGCTGTCGAGCCCCACTGGTGCGTTAATATGCAGTTTCAGTGGCAACGGTTCCGTATGGCATACCACCTACCGCAAAACACAATATCTGCCCAACCACCCGTCATTCACGCAATATACACAGGAACGTAATGACTGTAAATACTATACAACCTATACAAATAAACCAGCAGACCTTTCAAGTTTTCAAAAATTCTACGAAACCGTAGCATGGCGGCCTGTACACAGCCAGCTAGAATCTTTCCGTCTCAACCACAGCCAGTTGCTGCTCCTTTCTGCTGCTTCAGATAAGTTCTTTACTGTACGACGCAACTCTTGGCCACTGAATCTGACGTCTCTGAGGAACCGGGTTGTAGAGTGTGCCACAAAACCACGACAACCCACTTCCACTGGATAAACCTGGACTCTCCATCCTCGCTGTTCTGCTTCAGTGGCCAGATGAGCATACCGCAGTTTCTTCCTCTCATATGCCTCATCTACCGCATCCTCCCATGGCACTGTTAACTCTATCAGTTGAACAATGCGTGCTGATCCAGACCACAAAACAATATCTGGTCGTAGGTTAGTGGTGGCAATCTCAGGTGGAAAAATAAGCCGTTGATCAAGATCAACCAGCATCTTCCAGTCCCTAGCAGCTTCCAGTTGTCCTGGGCGAGAATTGGTGTTAGCACCTTTTCTTGGTGGTTGCTCGCCTGGGCGGAGGAATATTGTCTTCTGCGTGTAATGTTTTGCTAGAACAGGCGGCAATTTATTGGTCATACTACGCTTGCCTTCCAATGCTAAAGCCAAACATCGCAATACTTGGTCATGGCGCCAAGTAAACCGACCCTGGCTAAGAGCCACCTTACATCCTGTCAAAATGTGCCTTAATGTGGCAGGTGATGAACACAAAGGACAAGAGGGATCCTCTCCTACCCAGAGGTTTAGGTTCTGCGGTGATGGGAGGACATCATATGTTGACCTAATAAGGAAACTGATCCTACTCTCTTCCATTGACCAAAGGTCTTGCCAGCCCATTTTGCGTTGTTCCACACTCTCCCATCTCATCCACTCTCCCTGCTTGGCCTGGGAAATGGCCTTTATACATCTCATCCTCTCCTCCTGCTTTCGCACCTCGTTGACTACCAGCTTCCTCCTTTGGGCTGGGCCTGCCTTGTACCATTTAGGAGGAGCTAAACTGAGCCCAAAACCCCCTCTTCCATGCTGTACCTGTCCCACGATATCCCCAATTTGAAGGTCAGCCTTTGCCTCTACTACAGATTTCTTTGCTGACCACTTTCTACCAGTTTTTACCACAGGGGCTGTCTCCCTTACACATTTGTCGCGTGACTCTGCTAAAGTCATAGGCTATTTTGAATAAGACAGACAAATCCGTTTACAATTAATTCTTACATTTATTCCTTGATTCATATTGAGTGATTTATTGAGTGTTTTCCTATGACCAGGTTTAACTGGCACGAGTCGCTGTTTCAACCGTGCCGACAGCGCCTCCAATCATTAAAACCTGTTTTGTCATTAAACTAAAAAACTCTGATATTATACACTTAAAGGGATACTCCAGGATTTAGCATTTAGATTTGTATCAGTAGAAAACCAGTAGTATTTTCGAATTACCTTGCTTCCCCCCCTCATTTCCCCCTGATATGAGAGATTTATGTATTTTTAGTCTGGAAAAAATCCTCCGATAACGCAAAAATCGTCATATTGCGTCATCGGAGGATTTTTGGGCCAGAGGCTTAAAACTACAGCCAGTACTAGTAGCTAGTTCCGCATGTTTTCACTACGCCCATATGGGGCGGGATCTCACTCAAAGAAAGTAAGATATTGTCAGCCATCTTTCTGTAGAAGCTAAGCTAACAGGCTCTTGCTCTGTGTATAAAGTTTGTATAGTGGGCTAATCACGATAGCGGAAGGTAACGTTAGTTTAGAAGTTGAAATGACAGAAGGGGATTTCGAAGATCAGTTGCGCGAATCTGATGCTCGCGGCTACCTGTACGAGCCGCAATACAGCGATGAACAGTTGCGGGAGATGGAGGAACAAGATGCGGCCGGAGCAGCTGCTGGAGCAGGGGAGCAAGACCTGACTCGAGCCCGGCCAGACTCCAGCTGGGGCGGACTGGTGCTGTCAGTGCTCTCGCTGTGCGCCTATGGAAACAGATAGAGAGTCCTATTACTGTCGCGAATTTCAACGATCCCATTTTCTTCTGGACGAGATAAATTGGAAACGCCAGCCAAAGCCCGCAGGGACAAACGGACGGCTTAGTGTAAAGTGAGTAACGTTATTTGGTTTGTTTTTCTTTTTTTTACCAAGACGTAATGTACAGAGGTTGGACACCCGGCATTATCACAATGTTCTTCCCTCGTAACGTTAGTCAGCTGAGCTATTGTTGTTATATTTACATCTATGATAGTATACTGTGTGCAAATAGTTCGCATTGCTAACGTTGTGCTTAACGTTACTGTTTTGTAGACAATATCGCCTAACAGCCTATCGTCACTTTATGGAATGGTTCCAGCAAGGCGAGCGACTTGGTAAAGACTATCGTCTCGTTTTGCCCACCTGTGTTGTCCAGGACATCAGACGGAAATATCCAGCTCCTGACTGACAATACTGTGTATGAATATAAGGAAACAGCCGAAGCTCTGGAAGAGCTTTGAGCGTAAAAGTGTTAATATTAATTTTACGTTAATATAAAAGTTATAACTCCCATCGGTTGTGGTTCTTTTTATAAACCTTTAAACCTTTACTGTTAGTAGAGTATGTATTAGCCTAGAGAATGTGTGGAGAAATTTTTCGGATACTGCCGCCTGTAACCGGTAGGCGTGGTTACGGAGTGGCCTGGCCTCGTAAGGGCAGCAAAGCAAGTGCATTCTGGGAGTTGTTGTCTTTCAGCCACATGAGTAAAAAAATACATTTTCTGCCTTTTCTCAGTCTAGAATGCTTCAATTTAAAAATGTATTTCTACTATATAAATGATCACTATTAAATACACATTCATCTTCCCACAGCTGGAGTATCCCGTGTGTGTTGCAGGACTAATACACCTGCCGTATTATTATTACAATGGCACATGAAACAATAAATACAAACTTGTCAGTCAAAAAAAAAGCACCGCACGAAAGATTTCACTAACCACACTCCGGCTCTAACTTTAAAACGGCAAGACGTAAAGAAGAAATGTTTTCGCGTGTCTGGTCGGCATTGCGTGCTGTGCGTGCTGCTGGAATTTGACGTGCATAACGTGAGTGGTTTTCAAAGAAATCTCAATGTTTCATCCGTCCCGCGTTTCAATCGTCGCGGCTCTCCCCTGTATTTTATTCACGGCCATCATTTGTAGCCTATTCACAAACTGTTTGCTCAAGCGTAGCGTTTTCTCGGAGTTCACTGTGTCGCTGCTCCCTGAATCATGGAGTTCAATTTTCCATATTTATTGTATGTCATTATGTCAGTATCAGTATTTGCTTTCTGCCATGCACAAATAAAAATGTCACTGAACTTTTGCTATTTAATTGTAACAATGAGCACTCAAACACAACAAACCAACAAAAACACACACAAAAATTGATTTTGCACGGGCACTTTGCACTGGTTTAATAAACACCAGGAACCACAAAGCGTAACGGCTAATGCTAACGCCTTTACGCAGGAAAGGAGAGCAGAGAACGTTTTATATGAATGGCTGTCAATGGAGAGGACCGAATTCATACACCGAATAAACGGCTTTAGTGAGGAAACACATTTAAGTAATCGATCGCTAATCTTCAACATGTTTTACGCTAAACAATACTTTTGTTGGGAACGATTTTACTATGATAAAAAGGTTACTTTATAGGGAAAGAGAAGGTAATGTCTACGGCATTACCATTAATAGTAATATTAAGTGATATTGTATATTGTCTAGAGAAAGTAAAAAAAAATACTGATGTTTTCTTTCTTTGGCTTTCAGGTTTTATCAGTTATGATAAGACTGAATTGTAATGACAATTATAACTGCGTGTATGCATATGATATGACGCTGATATAATGCACTTTATTGCATACAGACAAAATGATTAATTTATTTATAAATATTGTGTGTTTTTATAATATATTGTATGTTGTTTAATTAAAAATAAATCATGAAGTGTTGTGTCAACTACTGTGTGCCTAATGATAATGATATAGCGCTTTTTAATAAATGATGATAAAAATACATATAATTTTAATAGATTTAATATGTATTGAATTACAATTAAGTTTTTAGTGTAATCTTAAATAAAGTGCAGTGACTAGTTCTTTGCAGCAAATAGACATATTCAAAAACATTTCCGCATTAAAGCACGTTCCACAAACAATGCAATCCGGCTGTACCTTTACTAGCGATATAACACCAAATATAGAACATTTATTCACAAGATCAACCTGCTAATAATCCACATGGAACTTATTGACGTAAATTGACTGTCATAAAATGTTGAACTGCGTGCACTGACGTCACATGATATGCTGAGGTGCGTCATGTGATCAAAGCTAGCCGTTACGTTGCTTTAATGCACAGAGGAAAGTCATCAGTGGAACAGGGAACAGGTGTGACACTAATCAGGGAAAATGGCAACTAATGAAAGAACTAAAACTCAGGCCCAGTTTCTTTACACGCAAACGGAGAATTCGCCTCTGAAAACGATTCTTTCTAAAAACTCCGGCCAGAGTAGAGATTTTTTGAAACTTTGTTTGCAACATTGCAAACGCTTGTAAACGGAGAAAAACAGAGTTTTAGGCAGCCGACGTCACAGTATGCAACAGAACTCGCACATGCGTCAAAAGTGGGACCTCTTTGTTCAAAAGAGAAAGAGGAAGTGATTCTTTTCTGTTGTTGCCATTTTCTGGATTCTGATTGGCTAACGTGTCTCGTTACACTGCCACCTACAGGTTTGACATGCTCTTGACGGCATATATACACGGACTCGTGTAAACCAACACTGTTCTGAAAACTGACAGGTGTGCACGATGTTATTTTTGAAAACGGAGAGGATTAAATGTCCGTTTATGAAAATAGCCGGCCATGTGTAACCGTAGCCTCAGACAATGAAGACAATGGGCCAGATTTATGCCCCGTTTACACAAAGGGAAGACGCAGATATTTCCCTGCGGTTTGGCCTCTCATTTACACGAAAACCCCGTTTTTATCACAGAAAACGAATATTTCTAAAAACTCCGGCCAAAGTGGAGATTTCTGATAACGCGGTTATGTGTTGCCGTGTCGACTGGGAGAAACGGGGTTTTAGGTTCTCAAACGTCACATTATGCACCAGAAAATGCTTAATGTCATGTGAGCGCCCAGTTTGGCAGTTATGATGGCGCTCGACGGCGTATTTATGCGGGTAAATTACAACTTTTTTGAAAACGATGTTGTGTGCACGATGTTATTATTAAAAAAACGGAGAGGGGAAATTATTCGTTTCTCTAAATATCCGGCTATGTGTAAATGTGGCCTTACTAACATCTTAGCGCTGTAAAGGCGAGGACAGGGTTACTTTTGCGGCTGACCGTATTGCGTATGCATTTACAGGAATTTCCCTTTTTCAGACACAAAATGATCACTTTACGTGAAGTTGTAACCTTCTTCTGAAGTGTTTCACTGATTTAGAAGTGGTCTAAAAATGAATTATTTCATCCATGATGCAAAAGCACACATGAATTACTCTTAGAAGCAGCTTTTGTTTCCTGCAGACCAAGAGAAAACCACTCTCAAGAAAATAACGTTCTTTTTCTGCCAAGATCACAGTTATTTAAGCCATTTTGATTAATGTCTCATAAATATCTTAAATGGAACAGTTATATAGATTCTCAACAATTTTGCTTCAGATACCAGTTTGTGCATCAAGCGGCGAAAGTACAAACAAGTTTATAATATTACAGTTGTTAGGTCACACAACCTTGTTCCCTTGCCTAATTTTGACAATTAGTCGTTTAAGAGAAGCTCTTCTTACGACAGAAAGAAGACTGTAAAGTGGTATTGCGCACGGCCTGAGGAACTGTGTCATATTTCTTGCAGCTTTAGCAACGGATGCTTATCCATTCACTGCTGTGCGACGCTGAAACACGACTCTGGGCATCTGTCGCACACGTCATCTGTCTCCACAGTCACTATCACAGATGTGCTGTTGTGTTTTCACACATGACGAGTTCCAGAGCATCGACTGTCCTCAGGTACTGAGTTGAGTACGGCCTTTATGAAGCACAGACTCCAACTAGCCTCGGGACTTATAAACTAGGACTTAAACACAATGACACTTCTCATATATTGGAAAATATGTGACAATATATTTAGGACTAGGGATTGGAACAAATTGGAACGTTAACGTTGTTTTTTTTTGTTGTTTTTTTGAGAATAGACATGACACTATGCATTATCCAAACTTAAATGGCTGTAATTCAAGAATGCTGTGGAATATAGACCTACGTTTGGTCTTGTTTTAAAGAAGACACTCAGTAGAAGCAAGATTAGTTAATTGCAAGCAAGTTAATTACAAGCAAGATTATTAAATCACTTCATAACATGAAATTATTAAAAAGTTATGGAAGTTTAAATTTAATGTAAATCCAATGTACTGAACTAAATATTTATTATTTTATATAAAATACATATTTTACTAAATATGTTTTACTCTAGAATATGTCTATCCAAGTTGTGTTCCAAATTTGAAGTTGATATCACAAAAATCGAAGTTGCTATCAGATTTTGTTTGGGCGCTGTAACAAACACATCCACCGGGTGTCACACATTCCATTGACATTTTGTTTTTAAGCATTCTCCTGTAACAAATTAATAAATGTATGTCCAAATATCACTTCTGTCACAAAATATGGAACCTTGATACTCAGACATTTCCGACGATATGTGTTTTGTCAAGATTAGAAAATGTTTTGATTATAAAGTAGTTACAATACATTTTTGAAAACCTGACGACGCCCACTAGAGGAGGACCCTGTTAAAAGAATTTAGAGTACCGTTTCCATGGTAACAAAACATTCAATTTCAAAACAGTTTTCACAGGAGAATTTTTGGAGTTCGTAAGCTTTCGCATGATAACTAATTTATGATTATCACTAAAATATGTGATTTTTAAAAAGGCGATAAAAAAAGAGTGGCAACCATCCCGCTAGTGTATTAACCCGTATTAACTATCAGTGCGTAATTTGTCACACAGTTTCAGTGGTGTAGATATTAACTAAACCCAAAGCTTAAAGGGATAGCTCACCCAAATATGAGAATTCTGTTATAGTTTACTCACTCACAAGTCGTTCCAAACCTGTATGAATTTCTTTCCTCAGTTAAACACAAAAGAAGATATTTTGAACAATATTGGTAAATAAACAGTTTCTGGTCCCCATTGACTTCCATAGTAGGAAAAAAAATTCTATGTCCATCAACTATAGGTTTCCTGACATTCTTCAGAATATCTTCTTTTGTGTTCAACAGAAGAAAGAAATTCATACAGGTTTGGAACAACTCGAGGGTGAGTAAACAATGACAGATTATGAATAAAAAAATTTTTTTTACCATTTGTTTCTTATGCTCTAAACAATGTGATGACATGAAAAAAAAACTAAATTCAAAAAACTTTTTTTTCTGGGTCTCTGCAGGATAAATATTCCTTTTTGGGTGCAATATCCCTTTAAGAAGAGTTGTGTTATTACATTCCTGCCACCACATCACCACTTCTCAGGTCTTCTCCAGAATGTGTATAGGCTACATTTAATTTTCTTGTAGGCTATTATTAAAAGAAAAAGAGCACATTGTTTGTCAGGTTGCTCATCTAAATAGCAGGTGAGAGTTTGAGTTGCACATTAACGACTCATCCGACCAACAGCCCGTGACTCGGCATCCAATGACAAGCTAAACAGATCTTTATACAGCGAGCTGAAAGAAGGCTTTACTGTACGACAACATAGCGCTCATTCATCTGATCTCAGAGCGATTACAGCACAGCTCTACACACACACACACACACACACACACACACACTGCGGTTATAAATAGCGAGCTTTCTTTCTGCACACTTAGCATCTTGTAAAAGCAAGTCGAGCTCGTGTGGATCTTTGACATTTGCTAGAGTTTTCTCAGCTGTGGTGAAACACTCAAACACACTCCTCTTAAACCTGTCTGTTCGTGCACACACTCCAGATATACGTGTAGATCCACACACACTGAAGCAACTCGTGTTCTGTGGAGCTTACAAGCTTCTCCTCCATGCTTTCACAATATTTTTATAGATCGCACTAGCATAGATATAAGTGCATTCAAGATACAGCACCTGACCAATTAATACTAGCACTTACCTTTTATATGCTATAGCCTACTATTCTATTTGTTTTGTTTTTCTGATTAAAAAAAAAAAAAACTTGCTGAACTGAACTGATTGTTCCAGCACTTCTGTTGTCCTCTTGCTGGTCTGATTGCTATTGTTCTCCTCATTTGTAAGTCGCTTTGGATAAAACATCTGCAAAATGATTAAATATAAAATGTATGTGCAACGTATAGATCTAACCACTAACACTGAAGCAACCTCGTGTTCTGCTGCCTCTGCTTACAAAGCTTTTATACTCTTTTTTTAAACCTATAAATGCCATATATTGCGCGAGCAGGATTTAAAGAGGCACAACAGGGTCTCTGTGAGGTGATCTCATGAAATGCGTCTCTATATTGTGTTTATCCTGCAGTTTATAGCCTACGCGCATATGAGATTTACGTGCATATGATACGCAGTTTTCGCGTTTATATCCTGTGTTACGCACTTTATTGCGTGTAAAACACACACACACACACACACACACACACACACACCACTACTAAACATATCCATGCGAATCATATGCACGTACAAACTCATTTTCGCGTATAAATTGCACGATAAACACAATGCGTGCAATAGAGACGCATTTAGTGTGACCGGGGGGCTTTTGAGACACGAAGAGCTGGAAATGTCCACGAGACGGTAATGTCCACATGATGGGATGCAAGGGGAGCTGTGGTGCTCGGGTTATACACACGTGTTGTGGTGTTCCGGTCACCTGTCAGTTACGCATTCTGGTATTTTATTAGGGTTAAGCTACTGTGATATTTACAGAATTTCAACTCTCAGAGTGTCTCAGAGAATGACAATGCTGATAATCTTATATAAAATCACGCTGAAGTTTTGCCAACCACTGCAATTTAGTGTCTCGGATCTCATTTTTTAAATTGTTTTTAATGAGTGAGTGCTGGACACTTTTTACCCCAAAAACTGTTGATTTAATTACTTCAAACAAACCTGGAAATTATAAAATATAGGCTATTTTGGAGCAGAATCGGCTCGCTGCACCAAACATTTGTCTGTATAGGCTAAATATATAAATAATATGTATAAAGATGAATTTCATTGTTGCGTAGTCAATCATGCATGTTTAGAAAAGTGCTGCGGTGAGTTTTAGATCCACTAGATCCACTGCCATCTAGTGGATTACAATAAAAAAAAAAAATTAAAAAAAAATGTACCAACAAAAAAACAGCAGATTTGTGCCCCCGACGGGGAAAATCACATTGGGCTTTTTTCTTCTTGATCGGCCGTTGTGCATACCCGGCAACCCTGCATGTTGCAAAGCAGCTGTCGGAGTGTGTGAAGGGATATTACACACATCACACTCCTCTGAACTCTCTGGAGCCTGTCAGTGACTGTAAGAAATGCACAAACACACGTTAAACGACCCTAATGCAAAAAAAAAAAAAATAAAAAAAAAAAAAATTGCACACATGCAGATACGACTGTGTCTTCGAGGCATACAATTACATGAAAACATGTTTTGTGTCTTTATATATTGTCTCCCTCTCCTTTTTTTCTCACTGGCTGTAAGAAAACCTTTTTACACCATATTATAAATAATGAATGTCATTCTCTGTTAACTGACTGTTATTATGAATATTCTGTGATTAGATTGTATTTGGGCATATGAACTTTTGTTTACATATTTCAGGAGATGAACTCCATATCTAATGTCTTAGAAAGTTTTTCTTTGCTCACTTGAGGATATTAGGATATTTCTCTGTAAAAAATCTTTGGAATAATATGTGCTGTGAAAAGTGTAACTATCTCTTTAAGGTGTGCTTTTGTTTCTCTTTATTGTTAAGATAATGGACAGAATGCTTCATGGAAATGCAAAGCAAAAATGCTTTGTCTGAAACACACACTTTTCCTTTGATAAAGATAAGATCTCTCTCTTCTATCTTCTTTTCCCTGCTCTGACTTGTTGCATCCGTTCAGTTTGAAGGAAAAATGATTATCTAAAAATCGTATATAAAATCACACTGAAGTTTTGCCAACAACTGGAGTTCAGAGTCATCTCCAACGATTCACTGGGATATTGGCATATTCATGTTTAGCCTTTCCTGCATAGGACAATAATGCAAAAATCTCTTTCCAAAAATCTTTGTCCAAATCCCCACGTACAGCAAAACAACATCTTCGGTATTTGAAGAGAGAAACAGAAACAGTCTAAGCTTTTGAACAGACATTTCTGGTGTTAATGAGGGTTTGTTTAACATTACAAAATGTAAGTGTTGCCTGAAAAAGAACAAGAGATAAAAAAAGATCATAAGATTGAAGTTAAGGAATTACTTTGAGGAAAGATCTATAGCTTTTATAGTTAATTGACAAGTACAAGCTGATGTAAATTATAGATAATGACTCCAAAAGAACAGGGGATTTTCAAATCTACACCCACAAAAACCAATGTTACCACCACTAATATTTGGTTAAACACAGGAATAATAATATCTGCCTATCGGCTTGTAAAGTCGTGATGGAACAAATATTATTTGCCTGATTGGCGTTTGATTATCATGTCAAGTGAGGGGAATTTATATTCTTTGTGCAACATAATAAAAAATAACCCATTATAATAATAGATTCTGTCTCTGGATGCAGTAAACTGATTATTTTCAGACATATGCACTAATGCTACTTCCCACAACAGTACTAATGGATCTGGAACTTTATGTCTCGCACACGTCTATAATGTTCATCAAAACATTTCAATAAATATTCCTTCAATAAACTGCATGCCAGACTTCAGTCAAATATGATAACAAAAAGGTATTTTTAGGGTCCGTTGTGTCCAGACATGTTGAACATGTTGACTGTCAAAGAATCTGTGCAAGCGTTAGAATCGCGTTTGAGTTGAGCAAAACTCTGCTTTTGAGGATCCCGGCAAAGACTTTAGAAATACAAAGACAGTGAACGCAAATGAATGGGAGAAAGTGCAATGCTCAATATGGCGGAATAAGTCCCGCCTTCTAAATAAAAGAGCCAATCGCTGTGTGGTAAAATAATGGCGTCACTGCAGCGGCCGTCCGTTAGAAGCTCCGGCTGCGATATAAACAGTCAAAGTCATGTCATAGTTGTAGTCAGATTTCATTGGTCATTTTAAAAATGAAATTTAATTGTAAGCTTGGTGAACATGCAACTTTGGAGATTTTGATGTTTCCCCATTCGAAGAGAGCCATAATATCAGGATCTTAGAGAATATAAATGACTTATATTTTTTTTTTTTAATAACCCATGCTGAAGTGTCACACATGTTTAGACCCTGTATCTAATCCAGAGAATGAAAGTCTATGCTGCATGACGGATCTTATTTTACTGCATGGACATGTGGTTTGGTACAATAAACCCATTGAGATTCATCCTTTTCTTTCATTGCAAGCCAAGGTGAGTCAGATTCCTTCCTGGGGATGCATTAGCTTTCATGAGTAATGCAGTGGGAGAATTCTTTTCATTGTTCTTTTAAGCGTGTGGAAAATTATACATTATGACATATGACAGCACTTGACAAAAGGATACGATTTTATTTTGTTTGGAAATAAAACATTAATGCAGAAGTAATGCAATACATGAGCGCAGCTGGAATCATGAAATGCAGGAAATACCCTAACACTTTATATCGAGGAGAATATGAAATTAACCAAGTATTAGAAATGTTTCCAAGTGGACCATTAGCACAGAGTAGCCTAACCGAAACTGATAGGGCTTAAGGAACCTGCTTACTTGTTCATGCTCTGGGGGAAAAGGTATAAAGCCAATCTATAACTGTAAAAAGAAATGCATTACATACAAAGGGTTACTAAACCACATTCCCAGATCTCTTGCGTCTATGGGAGGCAGTCCATACAGCGGCTTTGTCCGATTCGTTTTAGTGAATCGGTTCGTTTAAATTAACCCGTTAAAAACGATTCACTTATTCGGCTGCAATCCTCGGTACTTAAAAGTGTTAGGCTAACGTTTACACGGGCTATTTAACTGTTCTTTTGTCAAAACAAAAACAACAACACATTTTATTTAAATACTAATATCCGCACGGTTATAGGTTGTTTCACATCTACAGGTTACATTTAAGTGTTTAGCCTACTTGTAGCCTATTGGTGATATAGACAAACATTTACATTAATATTCAAATTAGTGGTCAAGTGATGGGTTCCTTCCCAAATTCTAAATACAATCTTGATTTTCATTCTCAGCTATCCCTAACGAGCCAATCGGTTCAACAGCATCATGAATCGATTCAAACGAATGATTCATTTGCGAATCGGACCTCACTGTATGGCACTGAAGAGTAGCTAACTTCGGCGAAAGATGAGACAGTTCAGGTCTGTCTTCGAGGACAGACGGGTCGACAACGTCTTGGTGCTTAGAAATCATGCTATATGACCCGTTTACATCAGAATTTTGAAAATGAAGTGAATTGTAATACACGGTATCGGTGATACACAAATCGCGAACCTAATTTCCGAGCGCTCCTGTTATTCCTGATATCATGACATGCAGCGGTGTTATTTTGCGCTGTGAAAAGATTAAATTAGTGGTATCATCTGTTCTGATTTTCATTTTAACTAGTTCACACATAGGAACGAATGGTTTTAGATGCAATGCACGGCCGAATGGGAAGAAGTGCGATTCTTCTGACGCTTTTGACTACTTTTAGCGGATTTATCAACTCAACATACGGAACATGGAAGAGCAGTTTTCATGCGAATCGCGTGAATAACGTGGAGAAACCTTCCTCTCAGCCTCACATCATCTTCATCATGGTTGATGACCAAGGGTTTCGAGACGTGGGATATCATGGGTCCGAGATAAAGACTCCAACACTGGACAGACTCGCTTCAGCCGGAGTGAAACTGGAGAATTATTATGTTCAACCTCTGTGTAGCCCGTCCAGGAGCCAACTGATGACCGGCAGGTGGGAGATATCAAGATATCACACTTTATCTATCAAAAATAGGGGGTTCGTTTAGTTTATTTGCAATGTATGAAATTTATACAAGAAAAACAAGAAAATACAATCCATATACTGTGCAGGCAAAGACTCAGTCTAAACAACAGCAACAACATAAAAGGAACTATATAAATAATAGTATAAAGTCAGAATTGTGTGATATAAACTTGCAATTTCGTAAAATAAAGTTAGAATTGCGTGATATAAAGTCGCAAATTCGTAATATAAAGTCAGAGTTGTGTGATACAAAGTCAGAATTGCGTGTTGTAAAGTCAGAATTGTTTTATAAAGTCAGAATTGCGTGATATAAAATTGCAATTGCGTGATAAGTAGAGTTGTGTGATATAAAGTCAGATTTGCGTTATATAAACTCAGAATTGCGTGATATAAAGTCAGAGTTGCGTGATATAAAGTCAGAGTTGCGTGATATAAAGTCAGAGTTGTGTGATATAAAGTCAGAATTGCGTGATATAAAGTCAGATTTCTGTGATATAAAGTCAGAATTGCGTGATATAAAGTCAGAGTTGCGTGAAAAAAAAATACTTTTTTCTTCAGAATATCGAGTTTATATCACACAATTCTGACTTTATAACCCGCAAGTACGACTTTATATCATGCACTTCTGAGAACTGCGAGATGTAAACTTGCAATTGTGAGAAAAAAAGTCAGAATTGTGTGATATACAGTCAGAACTGCATGATATATAGTTGCAATTGCGTGTTATAAAGTCACAATTGCATGTTATAAAGACAGAATTGTGTTATATAAAGTCACAATTGCTTTATAAAGTCAGAGTTGCGTGATATAAAGTAGAGTTGTGTGATATAAAGTCAAAATTGCGTGATATAAAGTCAGAGTTGCGTGATATAAAGTCAGAGTTGCGTGATATCAAGTCAGAGTTGCGTGATATAAAGTCAGTTGCGTGAAAAAAAATAATTTTTTCCTCAGAATTGCGAGTTTATATCACACAATTCTGACTTTATAACTCGCAAGTACGACTTTATTTCATGCACTTCTGAGAACTGCGAGATGTAAACTTGCAATTGTGAGAAAAAAAGTCAGAATTGCGTGATATAAAGTCAGAATTGCGTGATATAAAGTCAGAATTGCGTGATATAAAGTCAGAGTTGTGTGATATAAAGTCAGAGTTGTGTGATTTAAAGTCAGAATTGCGTGATATAAAGTCAGAATTGCGTGATATAAAGTCAGAATTGCGTGATATAAAGTCAGATTTGCGTGATATAAAGTCAGATTTGTGTGATATAAAGTCAGAATTGCGTGATATAAAGTCAGAGTTGTGTGATTTAAAGTCAGAGTTGTGTGATATAAAGTCAGAATTGCGTGATTTAAAGTCAGAGTTGCGTGATATAAAAAAGACTTTTCCTCAGACTTTATAACTCGCAAGTACGACTTTATATCATGCACTTCTGAGAATTGCGAGATGTGAACTTGCAATTGTGAGAAAAAAAGTCAGAATTGTGTGATAAAAAAAGTGGCAAATACTTTTTTTTTTTTATTCTGTGGCAGAAACTAGCTTCTATAAAATGTAGGTTCATGTTGAAAGTCATTTTCTATTCCTGATCAAGTCACCTTTATTTCTACAGCACTTTATACACTACAGATAGTTTCATAGCAGCTTTACAGTGATAACAGGAAAATAATGATTCAACGATGCAAAGTGTTGGTGTTTTAGTGTGCATACTGAATGCCGGACTCCAGTGTTCCTACAGCGAAACATCTGGTACACGCCTCGGGAAACAGGATGGTTGCTAGGAATCTCTTTTGGCAATTTGCATGGAAGCAGTGAATGAATCAACCCCTCCCACACTCATTTACAATGAATGGCTTTCTGGCTGTAAGATGGGGATTTACTGGGGCAATGTACTCAAAATGTGTCAGTCACTTCATGGTGTGTGACCGTGTTGTGTGGTTTGATTAGATTGAGAACACTCAGGAACAGAGATTAACATCACACACATCAAAGAATATAACTCAGTTTTATTCTATAAGGAGCTCAACGCCTTCTGCTTGGTCTTTAAAAATGACTGGCATCGACTGAATGATACTCTTGTGGGAATGATTTGTAACTACTTTTCAAATTGATTGTTGTAAATGAACATCTCAGGGCAACTGTAGTGGGGTTTCAGAGCAGAATACGAGATGCATCAGTTTCACACCAGGACTTACTGCAGGCTTGTCTGGCATTTTAGGGAAACATAAGTTAATAGGGAAGAAATTATGAATATTTATTTGAAATATAAGATATTATGAAAATGTTGTCAAGTTATTGCTCTCATTACATGTTGCCCAAAAAACACATTAATTTGCAAATTAGAGACAATGAAAAGACACATTGTATTAAATGGGAAAACATTTTCTGGCCATGTTTACACACATATTGTGTAAAGTAAAATACTACATCAAACTAGATTTACATATTCTGTGGTGCCTGCTGTGGCAAAACCTGGCACTCAGTTGGCCCGGGTTTGCTAGGTAGGCATGGCTGGTTGCTAAGGTATCCTGGGTGGTTGCTAGAGTGTTGATAGGCAGTTTCTACGGTGTTCTAGGTGCAACTAGATGCAGAACACCTCTGCAACCACCCAAAACATCATAGCAAACACCTAACAACACCATAGCAACCACTCAGAACATCCTAGAAACCGCCTAGCAACACCCTGGAAACCACACAGAACGCCCTAGCAAACGCATAGAAACAGCCTAGCAACCAACCAGAACACCCTAGGTGTCAGCTAGGGCATTGCTAGCTGGTTGCTAAAGCATTGCTAGGCTATTGCTAGGGTGTTCTGGGGGGTTGCTAGGTGGTTTCTTGGATGTTCTGAGTGGTTGATATGTTGTTAGGCGTTTCTTAGGGTGTTTTGGGTGGTTGCAATGGTGTTGCTAACCAGTTGCTAGAGGTTTTTTTTTCCTGCTATGGCGTTGTATGCGGTTGCTAGGTGTCATAGGTAGTGGGTTTCATCCAGGTGCTCCGGTTTTCCAAACAATCCAAACACATGCTAAATTGTCCGTGATGTGAATGCATATGTAGGAGATGGCCCATAGTCTCACCAAGGGTCGGATTCGACTGAAATGCTTAATGAATGAATGATCATGTTGGCTACTAAGTTTTTTCCACTGAGGTCCACTTATAATGTTGTACTTTTCTGTAAAGTCAGTAAATCTCGACCAAAACCAGGATATTTTAAATGAAACCATATTCTGCCACCTTAGAAGTCATTATTGTGACCGATTCACGAAACATGCTAAAAATGGTTAAAAACGGAAATGGTACTTAAAAATTAATTACAGAAATTACAGAAAAAGAGGCTTATCTTGGCATCTGCATAGCCATCTCTTAAAACTAAAACAGCCATCTAAAATATGCTATATTTACTGGAAAGAGACAGGCATGGGTCATGTTTTAGTTGAAACTCTTTCTGCTTCTCTGATGGATGATGCCTTTAGATCAGAAGTCCAAAAACATCACATCTGCCCATATAAACAGTACGTTCAGTTCTTCGTTTTAGCTTTTACCCTTTTAAGGTATTACCACTACCATCTGATAAAAGGAATGAACTTCTCATAATCTTCCGCGTCTGAATGAGACAGTCCTGCTGAAATGTTGGTTGCCACATTACAATGAATAGGACTGCGGTTCCCTTTGGTTCCTTTGTACCTTATTTGCACACCTAATTTAGTTCATGAGCCAATGAGTTATTGAGAAAATCAGGTGGTATAGATAAGGAAGGTATTCCAAATGCATAGTTTTGTGGCTCTCCAGAACCAGCATTGGCATACACTGCCATAATGAACAAGCCTAAACTGTTAAGGGGAAAAAATAAAGAAGAAAAGGGGGGACTGGGGCTGAATGGCAAAAATTGTCAAAATTACAAATAAGCATAATAAAAGTATGCTATTCCTTGTGCACTATATTCATTTATACAAGCCTTCTAAATCCATTCAGTAGCTTTAAAGGCCCCATGAAATAAGAATTTAAGTTTTTTTAGCTTTTAGTATGAATATGTTAGCCTTAAAGGGTTAGTTCACCCAAAAATGAAAATTATGTCATTAATGACTCACCCTCATGTCGTTCTAAGCCCGTAAGACCTCCGTTCATCTTCAGAACACAGTTTAAGATATTTTAGATTCAGTCCGAGAGTTTTCTGTCCCTCCATTGAAAATCTA
This sequence comes from Siphateles boraxobius, assembly GCF_051911475.1. Classification (NCBI taxonomy): domain Eukaryota; kingdom Metazoa; phylum Chordata; class Actinopteri; order Cypriniformes; family Leuciscidae; genus Siphateles; species Siphateles boraxobius. Next base: position 789,062 of record NW_027509119.1, on the reverse strand, counting down.
TGTACGGTATACTGTCCTTGTCCAGAAAGGCAATAAAGACATCATCAAAGTAGTCCATGTGACCTCAGGGGGTTAGTTAGAATTTTTTGAAGCATCGAAAATACATTTTGTTCCAAAAATAACAAAAACGATGACTTTATTCAGCATTGTATTCTCTTCCGGTTCTGTTGTCAATCCGCGTTCACGAGGCCAGAGACGCTGCCGACGTAAGACGCTGCTGACGTGTATCTGGTGCGTCCGTGTATTCGGGTTCATAAATGCAAGTATGCGTTCAATAAATATGTCTGGTTAAAATAAAATGCAAGTCTTCCCCTGTGTCGAAATCCTTAGACATGTTTGCAAAGATTGTTTTGTTTACAGCGTGCGTCTCCCTCAGACTGTAAACGAAGCTCGGGCGCACCAGATAACACGTCAGCTCGTCTTACGTCAGCGGACTCATGAAAGCGGATTGACAACAGAACTGGAAGAGAATACAATGCTGAATAAAGTCGTTGTTTTTGTTATTTTTGGAACAAAATGTATTTTCGATGCTTCAAAAAATTCTAACTAACCCCCTGAGGTCACATGGACTACTTTGATGATGTCTTTATTGCCTTTCTGGACAAGGACAGTATACCGTACATAGATTTTCAATGGAGGGACAAAAAGCTCTCGGACTGAATCTAAAATATCTTAAACTGTGTTCTGAAGATGAACGGAGGTCTTACGGGCTTGGAACGACATGAGGGTGAGTCATTAATGACATAATTTTCATTTTTGGGTGAACTAACCCTTTAAGGTTATCAATAAGCTGTTGTGTTTCAGGACCATGTCCAAATGCGCATTTAGGAGATAATAGCATTAGATATAAGCATTCAAACGGAATGTTTATGACATCACCGCGGACTTCAGCTTCTCATCACATCTTCTGTCCAATCAAATGCTCTCTAGAATCTAAAGGTCCTCCCACTATGCTATAAACACCACCTGGCCAAAGCGACCGTTTTCACGTAATAGCACATCTAGTGGATGCATAACGCAAACCCAGTCAAACGTTTGACTGCAGTATCTTATGCGCCTTATAATCCGGTGTGCCCTATATACAGTTAATGTTCTAAAATAGGTCATTCATTGAAGGTGTGCCTTATTATCCGGTACGCCTTATAGTGCGGAAAATACAGGTATATATATGAACTAAATTAATAACTTTTGTACAACAAAAATGAACCATCACTGAACTTGCTTAAGCTAGACTGTGACGCTATTTTTTCTTCTAGATCTGACAACGAACTTGGTTGCATTATTTTCCTCTTATCTGTGTAAAGCTCCTTTGAAACAATCTGTATGGTAAACGCTCTATATGACACCCATTATCGTTTACGGATCACCACTAAACACTATGTCAAACGGATCGTGGCAAAATTGTGTAGTCTGAAGCCAGCATGAGTAACATCTGCCCTAGCTCTCATTGGGGTGTTTATGAGAATTCTTGTGAGAAAGTACCAATGTCCTATTTATCAACAAATTGTTCTTTTGAGTCAGATCCTGTCAAAACGTTGATCCAGTTAACTAAACATTCTCGAGTTGAACTCACTGACTCACGAATGAGTAAATGATGAGTTAATTGTCAATTTTGGGTGAACTAATGCTTTAAAGATGAATTTGAAGGATCTCAAATCTTAGGTTGAGTCTGCTGTTGTCAGACGAAAGGGCCTTGAGATGGTTAGTTTCTGGGTTACTGAAAAGAGAAAGGGTGTAATGAATGGCTGGTCTAGTGGGAACGAGGGAGTGTGTTTTAATGCTCTGTGGTCTGGGTTTGATTAGCTGTAGAGAGGAGTATGTTCCACTTATTGAAAGCAGATGTGGGAGTGATGTTGGAGCGAACAGCAGAACATGGGTCAGCAAGTCTTCCAGCACAGGCTGATTGGTGATTCGTGTTTCCTAGTGGCTTTGGTGACCAAAAAACATGTCTTGAGGGACATTTGGTTTTTGTTAAGAAGTGTTTTTAGTTTAATATTATTTATAAGCTACAATATTTGGAAATAAGTTTGATTTTATTTGATTCAAAGAAAGTGCTGAAATACACTCATTTATCAAGGATAACGCAAAAAGTTAAAAACGTGTTTCCATTGGGGGCCTTGATGAGAGAAAGTACCAATGTCCTATTTATCAAAAAACATTTCTATGTCAGATCCTGTCAATAAGTTGATCTAGTTCTTTAAACGTTCTTGAGTTGACCTCACTGACTCAATCATCCGGTTGTAGCATGAAAGACAGACCATCTAAATGTGTTTGGAAGAACATGAGAATGAGTAAATGATGAGTGAATCGTCACTTTTGGGTGAACTAATGCTTTAAAGATGAATTTGAAGGGAGTTACAGTATGAAGTCAAGTTACAGAATGAAGCTGTGGTTGGAACTGTGGTGGTGCATAAGTCCTGATGTTTTGAATTTGGCCTAATGCCATGTCCCGATCCCATTCACTTGATCTGCCATATAACATTACATATTACAACATTACAAGCACACTAGATGAGTTTACATGGACATCTTTTGTTTCAATCAGAATTAAATCATTTCCCTTCCCGAGCCCAAAACATAGGGCCCTATTTTAATGATCTAAGCGCATGGTCTAAAGCACATGGCGCAAGTGCACTTAGTGGGTGTCCGAATCCACTTTTACTAGTTTAACGTTGGGAAATGGTCGGCGCGCCCTGCACATGGTCTAAAAGGGTCGTCCCTATTCTCTTAATGAGTAATGGGTGTGTTTTGGGTGTACCAGGAATAATCAAATCAAAGTCTCATCTCACAATCCCCACTAAAAGCCAGTTGCGCCATGGCGGATTCGCTATTTACATGGCGGAATTTGCAAGCGGAAAGACTGAATGCGTCTCCAGAGAGCAAATGGATATGCTCGTGTGGGAGGTTAAAAGGTTAAAATGCAAGCAGACCATCTACGGGTCAAGCCGGAGTCCACCATTTATGTACACAATATTAATCTTTTACTCTGTAATCCTTTTTTTTTTTATATTTGGCTATTCGCATTCCTGTGTGTGTAACAAGCAAAGTGTAAGCTCGTTGTGGACCTGCCTATAGGCTCATATTATTAACGCGCACTTTAAATAAAAAATAAAAAAATATTGCACCATTGATTTAGATGTAGCAGTCTATTTCAGTTGCTCAAAATAGCAACGCGCCAACAATGCGCCTGAACACACCTCGTTTTCAGACTAGCTCGCCCATGGCCGAGCAACTTGATAATGATAATTGCGTCAGGCTGAATCTAGCAAAAAAACACTTACGTAGAGCCATTAAAGTAAACCAGTGTATCATCTCAGATGAGGATCAAATGTCTGTTTTATTCAGTGCTTGTCATGTTTGTTACTAATTTAGTGCATTTTTATGTCCTAGATATCAAATCCACACTGGCCTCCAGCATTCCATCATCCGGCCCACTCAGCCGAATTGCCTTCCTTTGGAGAACATCACCCTTCCGCAGAAACTGAGGAATGCTGGGTACTCTACTCATATGGTGGGAAAGTGGCACCTTGGGTTTTATAAGCGAGGTTGTATGCCTACGCAGCGTGGCTTTGACACCTTCTTTGGCTCTTTGTTGGGTACCGGCGACTACTACAGCCATTACAAATGTGACAGTCCGGGAATGTGTGGGTATGATCTTCACGAGGGGGAAGAAGCTGCCTGGGAGCAGGACCATGGCATCTACTCCACCATTATGTATACTCAAAAGGCTGTGAAAATCCTTGAATCTCACAATCCTAATCGGCCAATCTTCCTCTATTTGGCATACCAAGCAGTACACTCTCCCTTACAGGTTCCTGCTCGCTACCTCGAACGCTACAAGTCCATCCCAAACTTACATCGTCGTAAATATGCTGCAATGGTCAGCTGCTTGGATGAGGCCGTACGCAATCTAACTCTTGCTCTCAAGCAGTATGGATATTATGACAACATGGTTATGGTGTACTCCTCAGATAATGGTGGCCAACCAATGGCAGGAGGCAGCAATTGGCCACTAAGAGGCAGTAAAGGGTCTTACTGGGAGGGCGGTATACGGGCGGTAGGGTTCGTACATAGTCCTTTACTAGTCAAAAAGGGCACTAGAAGCAGGGCTCTCATTCATATTACTGATTGGTACCCAACACTGGTGATGCTTGGTGAAGGTACGCTAGATGAGAACCAGAGTCTTGATGGCTATGATGTCTGGGAAGCCATCAGTGAGGGACGTCCTTCACCTCGACTGGATATTCTCCACAACATAGACCCCATCTACGCCAAAGCCAAGAATGGCTCTTGGAAAGCAGGCTATGGGATCTGGAACACGGCCATCCGGGCGGCAATTCGTGTTGGTGACTGGAAGCTTCTTACTGGTGTGCCAGGATATAGTGACTGGATCCCACCGCAGACTTTCTCCACCCTGCTGTTGGCCAATCGTTGGCACAATGAGCGTGTGAACTGGGATCGAGGCAAGTCTATATGGCTCTTCAACATCACAGCTGATCCATATGAACGAGTGGATCTTTCCCGACGATACCCACATGTGGTGAAGAAGATGCTATTCAGGCTTCTACGGTACAACAAGACAGCTGTGCCGTGCCGCTACCCTCCCAAAGATTATCGTTCCAATCCTCAGTATAATGGGGGAGTCTGGGGCCCCTGGTACACAGATGATGATGAAGATGAGGATGATAACCTTCTCTTATATGATTTAGAACAGATGAAGAGTTGGAAGAAAGGAAAACGAAGAGGGAAATTCAAAAAGAAGACCTGAGGTCTATAGAATTGTTGGCTCCCATTTTGACATTCTTGGTACCGTTATGAACTCAGGGATGTAGTCTTTAACTTCCAGAAGTAATGTATAGATTTACCTCCAATTTCATGATCAAATGTCTTTTTTTTCATACTTCAAATATGTTCTATCCCAGTTCAATGTGCAGAGAACTATGGAGTGTAAACACTGTGGGATTTTCAAAGCTTAGCTCTTCTTTGTAAAGTCTGAAATGTCAAAGTCTGCCTCAAGGAGTTTTGGGTCAGGACAACCAGCGGCAGATTGTGGAAGAGTGGAAGAAAAGCATTGTTTTTGCAACTCCATTTGGTGCCTCTAAAGCAGGGCTATTCAATTAGCTTCATTCAAGGGCCAGATTATTAAATCGAAAAGTTGAGGTGGACTGATGGGTTTAGCTTATTTATCGAAACATTCTTTATTAGTTATTGAAACATAACAGTATCAATAAATAAGCTAAAGTAAACCTAAAACAAAAGTATTGTATTTACTTGGAAATGTGGTACTCAACAGTATGCAGATTTATAAGACCATAAATAAATAACTCATTTAAAGCAGTTTACAATTTTCCTTGGAACAAATATATGAATTATAAAAGCTCATAGCTATTGGTAAGAATTATATTTATTTATAATTAGTATAGGCTTAAATGAAAATATTCTGACAGTGAGACTTGGTAACCAAAGGTAAAACCTTGCATGGCTCACTCAATATCACTGTATAAAAAATGCCTAAAACAGGTAAAAACTAAAGAAACTGCCATAAATTCCTCTACCCACCTAATAAATCTAATACAATAACGTACATTCAAGGTAAATGTTTGTAAGGGTGGTGATTAGCTTCTAACTTCGTTCATGGCAAAATGTTTCTGCTGTATTCCTCATCAATCGTGTTGGGAATGTTGAGACTGTTTAATCCGATTTAAAACTAGTTAAATCATCGATTGATTTGTGGTTTGTCAGAGAGGTGTCGAATTGAATCGCTCCTCACTGGATGTCGCAACGCTGTTTAATAATAGTGTCCGGGATCGGGAGTAAACGCAACTCCTTTAAGCTTGCGTTCCGTTATCCACTGGACCGTGCTGCGTAGTTCAAAGAAAACAAGTAAAACAACTGAAAACAGTGCAATTTGTTCTTTATTTGTTGTTACAGACCGAAAAACCACTTCAGATGATTCAGTGACTGAACGGTCCGAACGAATCAAAATCGTTTCAGACCGTTATGCAAGTGCGTTTGGCCAATTCAAGGAAAGTAAAGAATAGAAACAATAGAATGATTCATTTACGAATGACTGGTATCGCTGGTTCAACAGCGATATCGACAGAAATACGGGACACACATAATAACTGCTGAAATATTCGCACGGAAAACGTTTCTCAGGTCCCCAACTGAATAGCCCTGCTCTAAAGGCGCACAAAAACAACAAACCTCCAATGAGAAGCAATGCATGCTGAGGAAGGAAACCACTTGAATTACTACTGCAAGTCCTAGAGCTTGAATTAAAAAAAAATTGGGTTGCATAAGAAATTGGTGCTATTGTCTTATCGAACATTTAAAATTAGACGATTTCGAATTCGAAAGAAACACACTTTAGGAAGCATTAAGTGAAGTATTTTTTAAATCACTGTGATGATCTCATTCGTTAAAATACCATTGTTATGTTTGTTGCTTTGACTGGTCTGGCACCAGTTAAACTTGAATGTAAGATCAATACATATTCGTTTTCTCAGTCTCCCTTTTTCACTTAATTTTGCTCTCTGGGAAACTTCAAGATTTTAGATTTGGTTTGATGTTTTTAAAAACACAATAATGGAATGCATATGGGCTTAAATATATAAACAAAGGATTGATTTTGCAACCTCTGGTACTGATTTTCAAGATATAAACTGAACTTTGCAATACACACGCACACTTACAACAAGTAACACAAAGATTTTGTTAATCACTTGATTTTAGTATCTGTGCCAGTGCACTGGTTATTCCTGCTGACAGTTTAGTAAATGTTAATTGAGTTTTGTGATGTTATTTGCATAATTTTCTCCTCCAGCACATCCCAAAGACTTTCAATGAATTTACTGATTTCAATGATCCTCCAAACCATTCTTTCATAGTTTGAGTCTGATGAATCTTGGCTTTGTGATCCTGGAATATGGCTATGATGTTCTTCCTACATGGTTGTTTTAGAAATAAAAAGCTATCAGAGTTAGAAGAACTGCTGCCAAACATAAAACTTGCTAGAAACATAATAATTACTACAATAATGATCCAATAATAGACTTTTAAAAATTTGCCTATTCAAATCTAAACAGCAACTTTTTTTTCTTTCTTTGGCCAGGCAGTGTATATTAGGGATGCACGATATATCGTCCGATAAATGTTAATTTTTAATGTTATCGTTATTATATTAAAGTCGATAAATAATGTATTATTTCCTTCAGCTGAGACACTTCAGATGCGCACTGTTCAACATGATGGTTTTGAATTGCTTGAAATATGATCACTTCAAAAAAGGAAAATACAGTTACAGTATGTGCTGTCATATCGCCTACATAAAATTATCATGAGAACGCCTCGGTTACGACTGTAACCTCGGTTCCCTGAAGAGGGAACGAGATGTTGCGTCGATTGACGCTAAGGAAACGCTTTGCGTGTTGATGTATTGAAGCAAATTCAAAATCAGTCCAATGGTGTGACGGGACGTCAGAGGCGGGTGACGTCATGAACCATGAAGTATATAAACCTGTTCAAACCCAGCTGCGACAGCTTCGTAAGGTCTGAACAAGTCGCTTACAGGCACGTAGGAGATATGGCAGGTGACGCAACGTCTCGTTCCCTCTTCAGGGAACCGACGTTACAGTCGTAACCGAGGTGTTCCCTTTCAAGGGAACTTGTGTTGCGTCGATTGACGCTAAGGGAACGTCTATACCAACGCCACCATAGCGAGAAGTGCCTGTCCAGTGTGAAATCACGGCGAGCAGCACTAGGACGAGAGCACTCGGAACCCTGGTGTAGAGTCCAAGTCCAGAGAATAGAACCTAACGAATGTGTGAGGTGAGGACCAGCCTGCCCCATCACAAACGTCCTGAAGAGGAACTCCTGACAATAAGGCCTTAGAGGCCGCCATACTCCTAGTTGAGTGAGACCGAACAGCCATAGGGGAAGGCTGTCCGATCGACTCATAAGCAAGTGAGATAGCCTCGACCACCCACATGCTCATTCTTTGCTTAGATGCAGGGGACCCCTTGTTAGGGGGTCCAAAACAGACAAATAACTGTTCGGATTTACGCCACAGGGCAGCTCTGTGGACATAAGCATCCAATGCCCTAACCGGGCATAGCAAACTGTGCTTTTCCTGGTCCGCATCCTGGACGGAGGAGGACCGAAAGCCTGCAAAACTATAGATCGGGCCACATTAGTGGGGACCTTGGGAACATAACCCGGCCTAGGATAAAGGAACACTTTAAACATGCCGGGCGCAAATTCCAGGCACGAGGGTGCAACCGACAGAGCCTGAAGATCTCCTATTCTCTTGAGAGACTAAATAGCGAGGAGGAACAGAGTTTTCAAAGTCAGAAATCTGGCCGGAACCTCCTCCAGGGGCTCAAAGGGAGCCTGGGAAAGGCCTTAGAGGACAATCGCCAGGTCCCAAGTCGGAACCCTCGTGCGCGCAGCAGGCCTCAGCCTCAAAGTGCCACGTACTGTAGGAAACGAGATACCAAGGGGTCTTTACACAAAGACATTCCACCCAAAGGAGTGTGGTAAGCATCTAAGGCCACCACGTAAACCTTTAAAGTGGACGGGGATAGACCTGCAGTGAACCGCTCCTGCAGGAACTCCAGCATTGTACCATCCGGGCAGTAAACTGGGTCCAGCTGACGGTCACTACTCCATGAAGTAAAAACCTTCCACTTCAGGGCATAAAGTTTCCTCGTGGAGGGAGCTCTAGATTGTAGAATGGTCTCCACAACCTCAGTTGAGAGACCTGACCCTATGAGCTGGGCCCCCTCAGAGGCCAAGCCCACAGGTTCCACAGTTCGGGACGAGGGTGAAATATAGAGCCCTCTGCTTGGGGCAGAAAGTCTCTCCTGACGGGAAGCTCCATAGGAGGCCCGTAGAGGAGAGACAATAGATCTGGGAACCGTACTCTGCCCGGCCACCGCGGGGCTAAAAGAAGTAGGCACAGATGGTCCCTGCGAACTCTCTCCAGAACTCCCGGGAGCAAAGCAATCGGGGAAAAAGCATACAAACGTAGCCTTGGCCACGTCTTTACCAACACATCAAGTCAGAGGGGAGCTGGATGCGTGAGGGAGAACCAGAGTGGACAGTGAGACGTCTCTCGAGAGGCAAACAGATCCAATTGAGCCTGGCCGAACTCCCTCCATATCTGTCCCACCACCTCGGGGTGGAACATCTAATCCCCGGGCCTCAGCCCCTGTCTCGACAGGATGTCTGCTCTTAGATGACTTATATAGGTGACCATCGATGTGCTGTCTGTGTGGACCCACACATGGTGGCTCCTGAGGTCTGGTAGGCCCCATAGACCCTAAGTCGAGCGTCCTTCCAGGATCGCTACCCAGCCCGTGAGGGAGGCATCTGTCGTTAGCATCCTGCGACGACAAGAAACTCTCAACACGGGGAACTGGGACAGGAACCAAGGTTTCTTCCACATAACCAGGGCACGTAGGCATCGCCACGTAACCCTGATCATGCGAAAGGGGTTGCCCCTCGGGGAAAACCCTTTGGTCCTGAGCCACCTCTGCGAGGGTCTCATGTACAGCAGGCCAAACGGTATCACACTGGACGCTGCTGCCATCAAACCCAACAGTCTCTGAAACTGTTTCACAGTGAGTGCCCGGCCTAGCATTATTCTTTTCACAGCGGACAGGATGGACTCTATGCGTGCCGGAGACAGGCACGCCCGCATCAACATAGAATTCCACACTACCCCTAAAAAAGTGGTCCTCTGTAATGTAGAACGCACACTCTTCTTGGCGTTTAGCCGTAACCCCAGCTCTTTCATGTCGGTGAGAACGACATCTCGATGCCGAACCGCCAACAGATGCGACTGAGCTAGAATCGACAAGTCGTCGATGTAGTTCATGATGCGAATACCCTGAGGACGCAGTGGCGCCAGAGCTGCATCTACGCATTTCGTGAAAGTGAGGGGTGATAGTGCTAGGTTGAACAGAAGATCTCGATATTGGTATGCTTTGCCCCCCAAAGCAAACCTCAGGAACTTCCCGTGATATGGAAGGATGGAAAAGTGGAAGTATGCGTCCTTGAGATCTTTCGTGACAGACCAGTCCTCGGATCTGATCTGTGGCACGATTTGTCTCAATATTTTGAACTTTAGTTACATGACGGAAACGTACAGAACTATTCAAATCAAAATAGGACGCAACCCCCCATTCTTCTCTGGAACGATGAAATACTGGCTGTAAAACCCCTATGGACCCTATGTCCAACAGGATTTTTACTTCTTGTTCCATTACCAGAACCTGCTCGGGGCTCACCACGTGGGATGAAAGCCCCTTTTGGTCTGCAGGACCCAACGAGAAGTATTTGGCATTAGCTTCCGCGCTGCCAAGAATTCAACTCGAATTCTACCAGCCTCTCGAGACTTGTTTCTGGATTTATTTTTTGTTGAGCAATCAGCCCATCGCCCTGTAATGGCGAACCAGCAGGGAATGTCTGAACTGACTGCCCTAGGACCCTTCTCGGAGAGGGCAGGCATCCCAGGGCCACTACGTTTCCGGGTGGCACCTGAGATATGTGCTCGCTGGAGACTGCTGCGCCCTGTAACACACAAGGTGGCAGGATTAGCACACCCGTCCCCCGAGGGCACCGTAAAATGAGGTGTTAACCGCTCTACTTCGGGGGGGAACTGCCCTCGATGGCCTGCGCCCTCAGACGTATGGCCTTTTCTTTGCAGCTTTCTTGGAAATAATGACGGTCCTCAGATCGGTCTTATCCCTTGAAGGCTGCTGTTGAGCGTGCTTTCCGTGTCCCCAGTCTTTTTGTGGGGGAACACGGGAAGCCACGCTCTTTTTTTGTGTGGCACGGTGTGAGGAGCTGTTTTTAAAAGTTTGGGGCTGCTCCCGCTCAGCGAGAAGTTTTTGGAAGGCAGCTGCTTGTATGGCTGATTCCTGAACCCTCTCGATGACCGTGTTCACTGCGTCACCGAAGAGGCCAGATAAAGAGATAGGAAAATCCATAAAAAATATTTTCTTGTTTTCTTTAATATTACTCAAATTGAGCCAGAAATGTCTCTCAGTGGCCACCAGGGCTGCCATAGACCGGCTGATAGAAGTAGCCGTCTAGAGACAAATCTGTGGCTCGACGCAGTTCGCAAACTGCGTTCGGGCCAATAGACCCGCTCCATTAATGTCTCCTAACATTTCAGCCTGGTAATCCTGCAGCAGCGACATTGTGTGAAGACATGCTTCAGCCTGACCAGTCGCTGAATAAGCCTTACCCACCAAAGCTGAAGTTACTGTAACTGGCTTGGTGGGTAATAATGTTGCTATGAGGGAAGATGCAGATTCAGGGGAGAGATAGCTCGCGAGCCCATTTCCCCATATCCGTGCTCTTTATATTGTGAAATAGAAGAGTAGTGTAATGATTGTGCACTGTACATTCTATATGACACAGGTTTCTTCCACAATCTCGACACCTCAGTGTGGAGATCGGGAAAAAACGGAAGTCTCAGGCGTTGAGATTGTGAACGAGAGGGCAGGAAGCGTTCGTCTAGTTTGCTTTTTAAACGAACGTCCTGCTTATCTGCCGGCCAATCGATGTAATCTTTCGACCGCTCTCGTTACAACCTCAACGAGCTCCTTAAAAGCATGAGACTGAGGTGGCGAATTCTCAGTATCACGAGCATAAACACTAACAACACCCAGTCCCTCGGAACTGGATAGCTGTAGTGTTGGTGCCTGTATCGGGGTGGAAGGAACCGCAGCGCGCGATTCCGAACCCTGATACGAGGCATTAGATCTGTCAGGTGAAGTCAGAGATAAGACAGAGCCCGTCACAAACCCCGCTGACAGATCCATTCGCGAACCCCAAGTCTGAAGTCTTCGCTGTGCCTCGGCAGCAGCGGGACCTGAGCTTTGGGGAACGCGAGCCTGGGCGTCCTCGTTAAAAAACGCCAGGCGGGATCGGAGTGTCCGCAAGGGAAGCACAATACAGTGCTCACAGTCAGCGTCCCCACCCGTTAAATAATGCGGGCAGGGGTGTACACACACTCTAAACTGCTGCTTGCTCGCCATAGTTTATAAATATATATATATATATATATATATATATATATAACAGACAACACCAAATAACAAGGACAATTTCACATAGAGTGCTTGTGAAGACACAGAAAGCTGTCGCGGCTGGGTTTGAACAGGCTTATATACTTCCTGGTTTCCGTCACACCATTGTACTGATTTTACATGTGCTTCAATACATCAACACGCAAAGCTTTCCCTTAGCGTCAATCGACGCAACGCGAGTTCCCTTGAAAGGGAACATTATAATTGTGTGTTTTGGACATGAATTTAAATGGTGACACGATTGTTTTTGTAATCAGGCTCTCAAAAATTATATAAAATTTGGATTTAGAATTATCGACCAATATATCGGTTATCGGCTTTCAAATATAAAGAATTATCGGTTATCGGTATCGACCTAAATGTTCATATCGGTGCATCCCTACTGTATATTGCCTGTTATTGTGCCGTGTTTCACTGCAGTTTCACATTGACTTCATTGCTGGAATCTTGTTGCATTGCGCCTGGTTTAAGACGCTGTGTAATACTTTCCTGCATCTTTAGTAACTTTCAGCTTTGTGGTTATGTCAGTCAACAAGGCAGATGCATATGAAGCTCAGTACATTCCAACAAATATAAAAAAATGAACATGACTTTTATTGTCCGGTGCACAGAAAACTTGACGCAGCTGTATTACATAATCTGGACCATTTCCCTGAGAACAATCCAACAATCTCTTGCCGTTACACCACAGATGTCTTCGTAAACTCATGTGAAGCAAAGCTGGAACAGATTACAATTCCACACATTAATGCACCAGATAACCAGCAGAATGACTCAAGCTACACATGTCAACAGGAGTATTAACTGTCTCTGCATTCCTTGAGGCTGAGATATTACTTTTTTTAATAAGCTGTTGGTTCACATTTGCCCACTGCTACACTTTCCTAAAGGAAACACTTTCTGTATTGCATAATTTTACCAAACAGTTATATTCTTTGGCATATATCTCAGATATGTGTGTGCTGTTTAAATTATACCTGCCACAATATTCACTCCTGGAAGCAGATTCTTTGATCATTGGCATTGGGATCTATTCCACAAACACTGAAGAGCCAGATGATGATGTTGATCTCGAAGCTGAAATCAAGCCCAATCAGGCTGATATATTTTGGTCTAAGCTACACTGTAAAATCTAACATTGTTCTTACTAACTATTGTTTAGTTAACTTTAATTAATCTCCGACAATGTGTTGAACTTAAAAAAATTTAAAAATCTGTACTGTTTGCATGCTATGTCTTCATTACTCAGAAAACCCTATTAAACAGTACTTGACTGGTTTGATTACCATTTTGCCAAAGCAAAAAAAAAAAAAAAAAAAGCAGGCGCGGCAAATGGTTTTTGAGGCGGGGCAATTCTTAATAGACTTTTCACTAATTTCTTCCACTTCTGCAGTCATCATTCTTCTTAGTTGCATACGCTCATTTTCCAGTCTTGTTTAATGTTATTGTCAATACAACTAAACATTTTGGGAGAACGTCACATAAGTTGACTTCATAAATTCATGTTGATTTCCTAAAATCAACCTAAAATTCCTCACCATTATTGTGATTAGTGTCCCTTTGGTTGGGCACTTGGAACTTCATTTATATCATTCTGATTCTCTTCCAATTGATGCAGTGATGCAACATGAAATCACAGTTACTTGATTTCAAAGGAAGAGAAGTAATAAATATTATATATACAGTATTTATACTTAAATTATTTCCATGTTCTTAATGAATGTATTTATGATGTATACTGAGTTTGGTCTTTTAATATCACTGTCTTAGTACAGTAAGCCACGTTAAGCGTTTTCTTATAATGGTTTTCTATGGGAAGAAAATGCTTAACGTGTAATTAAACGAGTTGCGTTCATATTTTGGACTCATCTTATTTTTTTATACATAGTATGGTTTATTAATATGATGTGTACTGAGTTTGGTCTTTCAATATCACTGTCTTAGTACAGTAAGCCACGTTAAGCGTTTTTCACGTTAAGCGTTTTAGAATGTCCCAGCAAAAATAGACTCGGATCTGGCCCATTATCTGTTCACCGATGATGACAGTGACGCATTTCAGCCGGCTTTTTATTTCTCATCTCCATAAATATATCTAGTAGTAAAGCTAATGCAAGGGCTAGAAATCAATGAATTCTTTGCTAATACTTCCTCGTCATCATGGAGAGCGCAGTTCGCACCGCTTTATCCTTTCCACGAGCGCGTGCTCTCCCGTGGCGTCTGTCGTTGCTATGCAACAATGAACTTAGGCGCGCCTGTAAAAACGAGCGCGCCGCGTCGCTATTATGAGCTAATATCCAAAATATTTCCATATGTGGCTCTTTCCTCCTTTCTTATCAACAAGTGTATTTACAGCTACCACATCAGCAGCACCGCCGGTGTTCTGACGATTCATGCTACCCATCGAGATGTGCTACTTACTGGTTATGGTCATGTGCAGACTCATTTTTCTTCTGCTTACCACGCCCATAAATCTATGCATCCTTGCTGTGGAGACTTGTAGGAAACTTTGACAGGTCAAAGATGAATATTTGATGATAATTTTTACTTTTAAAAATAAAAACAGTACAGTATACTGTACTCTTAACTTCGAATTTTATTATAATTGTATTTCATATAATAATGTCATTTTTACTTGTTATATCAAATGTGATAATTGCTAGTTCATTTAAAATATCAAAATATGCTCCCCATACACTTACCCTGATTTAAATTAAATAACGATGTCATAATATTGTGAGATTTACACAATTATGGAAACAATAGATAATGAATCAACATTCTCTGTGATCGATTCGCGCTTGGGTAGCATATTTTTGCAAAGGCAGCACAAATCGACAGACTCTGCTATCGATTCGCGCTACGGTAGCATTTTTCGACAAGGCAGCACAAATTGTCAGAACACCGGACTTGTGCTGACCGGACATTTTGAGCGTAACGTTATCCTATTGAACTTCAAATCAAATGACAACATCAAATTTTGATCAGTGGCCAAACCATTTTTGTTTTGGGGGTGGGGGGGGGGGGGGGTTCTTGACCACTAATTCAAGGACAATTAGGAAGAAAACAAATAAAAAGCTTTTATGTAACTCAAATATTAGATATTTTTTCCACAAATATGCCTATTTTATTTATTTTTTAACAATTATTCCATAATTTAATGAGGGCCCAGTTCTGGCCCCCCCCCCCCACTATCCTGGGCCCGAGACAACAGACCCGTTTGTCCCCCCCTGTCGGCGCGCCTGGGTCTAACACTTATAAGACATGCATCTAATTTTTGTGCATAACCTCCTATAAATATGATAATCCAAGGTGTCCTTTACCTGTTTTATAAAATGTAATTTCAGAGTTATTTTAATTAATGACAATGGTAAAGAATTCCATGATTTCATTGCCCTATAACAATACTGTGTTTCTAACCTGAATGCACACAGACTTGTGTCACTGTGGAGACCTAAATTGTGGAAACAAGCTTATAAAGTTAGTTTTTTTAATGTAAAAATGCAGAAAGATTGATTTAGGGGGAATTCACTTTCACGAAATAACCCTTAATAAAAATCCACTATCAAAAAAGTGAGAAAAAAAGTGACAAATAGACCTAATTTGAAAAATCAAGAGGAGCGAGGGAGCTTTTTTTCATTGCACTGATTTTAAGACAGTAGTGGACGAGGGAGAACTGCACCGGATTTACAGGATTAGTATTTTAAGAGGATAATTGGTCATCCAGTTACCTCAAGGTGACAGTGCACAAGGATGAACAGACCTGAATCATGCTTTAATTTAGACTAGACTTACATAACAGTCTATCAACGGGTCTATCCCCACACATTTACGAATATCCTGCAATATAGCCTAATATAATAATAATAATTGATTACCTGTAGTGTTTTCGGACTCTTGTACACGTGTGTTTGTGCCGCCTGATGGCGCTGTTACATCGCATTCAACAGCAGGAAGCAAGATATGAGAGATTAAGCAGAGTTGGGAAATTCGATTCATTTTAGCAAATCGGTTCGTTTGAATGATCTGACCAAATGAATCGATTCATTGTTCAGTTTGATTCATCACGCAATGGCGTTTACAATTCCCGAATGGCATTTTAAAATTTCCTTTTCGAAGTGAAAGTAATTAATTTCAAGCCTACGGCTTTTATTACTTTGTGTTTTTCATTAGCTTCAAAGAGTGAGTGAAATGTTGCAGTAGGCTATATGAAACATCACAGTTTCAAAAGTTATTAATGAAGGCTCCATATAAATGTGTGTGTTTTTTAATAAAACACACATTTTTGTTTAGTTTGGCTGTGGGAAAATGAGGAAGAGATAAGATTATTTACTGATACGAATCGACTTTTCAGACAAATTCTAATAATGACAATATACTTCTAATGAAATTTTTCGTATGAAATTAGAAAAGATTTATTTCTAGATTATTTTTATTTCTAGAATAAACGCGCAAAGTTCTCAGAAATGTAATATTTGTGTTTATGTTGGGTTCATACATCTTTGCAAAATGATACAATTTTCGGGGAATAAAACTACTTCTTTCCATTATGGCAATATGTTTTCTAGACTTTTAGTCTTGTACTAAGAGTTCCTTTTTTATATAATCGTAAATTACGAATTTTAGGCATAGATAAAATCCCATAATAGCTCACAACAATGAATCCCCTGAGACTCGAATAAACTACACACGTTTTGAGAATCGGTTCTATTGAATCAGTAAAAAGAACCGGTTTAAAAGAACAACACGTTCGCGAATCTCTGATCAGAAGAGGTGCGGCGCTTCAACTTCAAACAGTGTCAAACCAGAGTCAGTCTCTATCTCACACCTGAGAGAGGATTCGAGAGACCTGGACATTTCCATTTCTCCCACTGTTGAAACCTTTACTTTTGGTCTCTATTGAGGAAATTCAGGAAGTGTGACCGCAGAACTGACTTTTTTGGGCTCCGATTCTCAACATGGCTTCAACAACCTGCACCAGGTTCACGGATGAATATCAGCTGTACGAGGAACTGGGAAAGTAAGTTAATTATTGGTTAAGTTAAATTATTATTAATTTAAACCGCGTAAGATTAGTTAAATGCAGACTGCACTGACATCTGTTAGTTCTTACCTGATTCTGTACCTGTAGCCTACGTCTGCTTTCGTGACACTTTCACAGACACAAGCAAGTATTCTGCTGTTTTTTTTAGCAGAATCCCCCCAATTTAAACCCCAGTGTTTGTATGTTTCCTAAACAGAGTTTTGTTGATGTTGTGAAGCAGGAATATACAGTGTAACCTAACTAACCTGTTCGACACAAGGCTCTCGTTTGCTTTTAGAAAGTCTAATAATTTTCTAAAATAGCGCAATATTATTTTCTGAGTGAGGAACTTACAGGAGCGCCTTCAAAATGATGCATCCTGCTAAGAAAGAAAACGAAACAAATCTGAATTTATTTATTTATTATTTTATTTGTTGACTTCCAGAGGAGCATTTTCTGTGGTGAGAAGATGTATGAAAATCTCTTCTGGTCAGGAATACGCTGCCAAAATCATCAACACTAAAAAGCTTTCTGCCAGGGGTGAGTATCAGAAGATACATCACTGCATCTGTATATCTGTAGATACATCACTGCATATGTATAACAGAAGATATATCACTGCCTCTGTATAACAGAAGATATATCACTGCATCTGTATATCTGTAGATACATCACTGCATATGTATAACAGAAGATACATCACTGCATCTGTATAACAGAAGATATATCACTGCATATGTATATCTGAAGATATATCACTGCATCTGTATAATAGAAGATATATGATGAACTCTCACTGCATCTGTAGCTTTGACTCTGTGACACTAATGTACAGTAAATACACAGTATTGTTTCATTGAGGGTTGCGCTTTAACCACAGTTAGGTCATTGGTTTTGGTTGCATGTACAAAACCACAGCTTACTGTTCTTGGTCTTGTAGTGTTTATCAAATAGTTGCAAAAGCTATTAATATTGTTCATACTCAGGGTTGGGCTGAACAAACCATTAGCCTGAGGCGTTAAAGAGGTCATGAACTGCATTTTTGACATTTCTACACTGATTTTAGCCCTAAATGGACACGTATCTTTTAAGTCTTAAATGTAAACGGGTATGATTGGGTATAGGGGTGTAACAATGTATTGTGTCACAATATATCACAATACGAAAATGCAACAATATGTATTGTGTATAGTTCACCCAAAATAAAACTTACTGTGTGAGACAAAAAATCAAGTTTAGTGTCAGTACTACATTAAACTACTATATATAATGTTGATTATAATGTATAATAATGCAATGGGGGAATATTTGTGTGTCCTGATAATGCCAAATGTCTGATGTCACCAATAAAAAGTGACATTATTTTAAATATAATACAGTATAATATAATATTATTTAAATAGTTGCAAAGGCTATTAATGTTGTTCATACTCAGGGTTGAGTTGGACAAACCATTAACCTTAGGTATTAAAATAATTTTTTGACATTTCTACACTTATTTTAGCTCTAAATGGACAGGTCCCTTAAAGGACAAGTTCGGTATTTTACACGTAAAGCCCTGTTTTAAGATCGTTAAGTCTTAAATGTCAACCGGTATGTTTGGGAATTATCTTTGCATATGGAATAAGTAGTGCACAATTGTTACTAATCTTTACTATTATCTGCTGAGATGAACTAATCCTTAAAGTATTGATTGTAACATTATATTTAGATCTTCTGCCATTGCATTGATCAGATCTGGCCATTTCTGCTCTTTCACAGATGCTTTCATCATAACACAATGCAAATAAGAGATTGCGTGTGTGTGTGTGTGTGTGTGTGTAAACAGCATCATTGATTATAACAGGAGTTTCGGTGCTCAACTTGCTGTCAGTGATTGACTTGAGCTCCAGAGATTGCAAAGGGGACATTTTTTCATCGCTTTCTGAATGCTGTTTAATTACAATATAAATGACAGATGATTTCAGTGTGAAATTTACTGTTTAGCCACTGGCTCGATTTACTGATGCATAAACCATATCTGCAGCAAATAAAGCTTGACTGCTCACATCTAAAAGAGCACTGATCACAGATTAGGTCTTAAAATTATACTTACTGACATGTTAAGGCATAGAGTATAGCAGTGATGACATATTTTTGATTGTTCCAAAGCAGCTTTACAGTGATAATAGGAAATTAAAGTAACAGAGATTGTTTAGGCTTTACAGCAGATCTAGAATAAAGTTATTTTCCAGCTAAAGTTAGTTTTGATTGATTCACTTTTGGAACGATCATTAGTTATTAACTTAGGGGCCGATAACACGACACCGTATTTAACAGAAAACTCTTAAGTTCTCTCTACGCAAACTTTAAAAACTCAAATCTGTGAGAACGCTGATGGCGTGCACATGCGTATTAAGAGTTAATTCTATAGTTATGCGCGTTTGAATATATGTGCGCAGGCATGTAGTCCTTCCCTACAAAACCAACCCTACTCAACAAACTACTTGACTGACCTTAAAGGGGACCTATTATGCAAAATTCACTTTTGCATGGTGTTTGGACATAAATGTGTGATGGCAGTGTGTGTACACAACCACCCAGCAGTGATAAAAATCCACCCACTCCTTTTTTTTTAATCCACATAAATCATAAGCAGTGTTTCCCAACGACCTGTTTTCAGAATGCGGCTTTAGTGACGTCACTAAAGGCACAGGCCCCGCCCACGAGTGTTGACAGACACAGGCCCCACCCACGAGTGTTGACAGACACAGGCCCCGCCCACGAGTGTTGACAGACACAGGCCCCACCCACGAGTGTTGACAGACACAGGCCCCGCCCACGAGTGTTGACAGACACAGGCCCCGCCCACGAGTGTTGACAGACACAGGCCCCGCCCATGAGTGTTGACAGAAACAGGCCCCGCCCACGAGTGTTGACAGACACAGGCCCCGCCCATGAGTGTTGACAGACACAGGCCCCGCCCACGAGTGTTGACAGAAACAGGCCCCGCCCACTAGTGTTGACAGACACAGGCCCCGCCCACGAGTGTAGACAGACACAGGCCCCGCCCACGAGTGTTGACAGACACAAGCTCCGCCCACGAGTGTTGACAGACACAGGCCCCGCCCACGAGTGTTGACAGACACAGGCCCCGCCCACGAGTGTTGACAGACACAGGCCCCGCCCACGAGTGTTGACAGACACAGGCCCCGCCCACGAGTGTTGACAGACACTGCCGTTCTAACCTAGAACCGCCCTGATCGAGTTCACAGCGAGTTGAGAGTTGTACACATCCGCCATTGCTGAACTGACGAGAATGTCTCCCAAGTGTTGTCGGTGTTGTGTAGCTGGATGTATTAATCCACATAGCTCTGTTTATTTACTGGAGCGATAGGCCTAACGTTAATGATCATGGCAGTAATGAAAGTGACAGCGCGCACTTTATTACAGTTCAGGAGTTGTTTTACGGATATACAGTTTACCAGTTTATTAAGCACCCCCTGAAACAGTGTGTATAATATTTTTTTACTGTTAGTTGTAACGAGTGTTTTTTGTACTTCGCTGTGTATGTTGATAATAATTAAAGGGAGAGGGAGAGAGTTTATGGATAATACTTTAATGCGGACTTCTTATAACGTTAGCTGTGTTTATTCAGCTCTTACAGTGATTTTCTAGAGTGAAACTGACACTTCATCTTTTGTGTGATGTACAATAAACTTAATTGAACTCATCAGTATATTTTTACAACATTCTGACGCGGTCCGCTACAACAGGCTTGTACTAATAGTGGATAAAAGAAAGATGGAAAAACAAGTTATAACCATAATTAAACTAGACTATAGCTGTTCAGTCTCCGTACAGCATATATTATCTGGCTCTGTGGGCATTATTGTCCGACTCCGGGTCGAAATGAACACGGCTACTGAGAGTTTATGTTTTGATATTATCATTCCGTGAGATGAGAGCTTGTCCTGACACACGTCCTGCGAGCTCGTGAGGCTCCGCCCTCTGGGCCGACAGCAGCTGCTTATTTGCATCTAAAGGGATACACACTAAAACGTTGCGTTTTTCTGAGCCTCAAAAAGTGACAATTTAAACATGCTGTAGAAAATTATCTATTGGGTATTTTGAGATAAAACTTCACATACACACTCTGGGGACATCAGAGACTTATTTTACATCTTGTGAAAAGGAGCATACAAATTTATAATACAGAATTTTTTCTGTCCCCTTTAAAATTAATAATACAGAATTTTATCGCTTTGGCGTAGCCACGTGAACCGGAATAATCCCGACCACGATTATCAGTACAGAGGTAAAGGGAAGGAGGCCTTCGCAAGGGAGAGACTAGTGACACTTCAGGACTGCGTTGTCGTTGTGTCCAGGCGCAGGTCCTTCATCAGATCCGGATACGGCCTGGATCCGGCGGACTGTGGTAAACCTCGGGATAAACAGAGAGACTAATATTAACGTAGACGCCATCCTTCTTATGATGTACAAAGTACATCAGGATTTATGGGAAGTGTTCCCAGTTCCGGCTGACCTAATCTATGCAGCCTAACATTGAATTATAGAAGTCTATAGTGTGTTATGTGAATGCTAGGTCAAAGAGACGTTTTTTTAGTCTAGATTTGAACTGACAGACTGTGTCTGCTTCCCGGACAATGTTAGGAAGATTGTTCCAAAGTTTTGGTGCTAAATAGGAAAAGGATCTACCGCCAGCAGACGATTTAGATATTCTAGGTATTATCAACTGGCCATAATTTTGAGATCGCAATAGACGTGAAGGAGTATAATGGGTTAAGAGTTCGCTCAAGTACTGCAGAGCTAAACCATTTAGTGCTGTTTAATAGGAACCAATTTTGCAGTCTTGACAGAACCGGGCTAATATGGTCATACTTCCTGGTTCTGGTAAGAACTCTAGCGGCTGCGTTTTGAACCAGCTGTAGTTTGTTTATTAAGCGTGCAGGGCAACCACCCATTATAGCATTACAATAATCTAGCCTTGATGTCATGAACGCATGGACTTATTATTCTGCATTTGTCAATGAGAGCAAATGACGTCCCAGGTACACACACACACACACACACACACACACACACACACACACACACACACACACACACACACACACACACATACACACACACACACACACACACACACACACACACACACACACACACACACACACACACACACACACACACACACACACACACACACACACACACACTATTTTAAATATATCTAGTCAGTGAAAGAGTGCTAGAATATTCATCTAAAATATTTCAGTATTTTCTGCTTAAAAAAGGGTTTTGTCATTCCAAACCCGTAAGACCTTCGTTCATCTTCGGGACACAAATGAAGAATTTTGATGCAATCTTAACGTCATTGCTACTTTGAAGTCCCAGAAAATTAAAAGTTAAAAGTCCCTTGTAACTACAGTGGTTCAACCTTAATGTTATGAAGGGATGAGAATACTTTTTTGTGCAAATAACGACATTATTCAACACATGGACTATTTTAACGCTGTTTTACTACCTTTCTGGGACTTGAAAGTTGCAATGATGTTAAGATTTCATCAAAAATATCTTCATTTGTGTCCCGAAGATGAACGAAGGTCTTGCGGGTTTGGAACGACATGAGGGAAAGTAAATACTGACAGAATTTTCATTTTAGGGTGAACTATCCCTTTAATTTCAATGCTACTTTTGATAAGGATAAAGTTTGCCTACCGCTTAAAATAACCACTTGTAGTAGAATTGAAAGCAACCTTTAGAAGCTCGAACCGTCGCTATAGAGCAGAGCCTTGGCTCACCTGTGGCCCTTCATGGGTCGATCCGTCAATAGCAGAGTAGGCCAGCGGTGTTGTGTGGTGTGTGTGTGTGTGGTGTGTGGTGTGTGGTGTGTTGTGTCTGGTGTGCTGTGTGTTTCACATGAGCAGATGTTGGCTGAGTGCAAGCGTGGGACGCTCCGGTGTGCCTGACTCACACACACACACACACACTTGAGGAATCTAAAGAGGATCTAACAGGAAAGCTGAAGGTTGACCTGCAGAAGAAAGGCCTGGCGTGGGGTAGTTTTACACTATTTTTAAAACCAAAAAGGTGAACTGAAACTTGGACCTGAGAGTTATTATGACTCTGCTTTAAAGTATGTTCAATGTGCCATGAACTACGTGCAATATGAATGCAAAGATGACTGGGTTGTTTTTCCATTTATTTTGGGTCAACTGAAAGTGATCTAAGTTCGGCTCAAGTTTGAACAGCTTTAATGAGTTATTGTTTCCGTTGGCAGAATAACACAGGCAGAACATGACTTAAACCCTATTCACACTGGATCAGTATTATCTGGGGACCTCGTGTGGTTTAGAAATTACCCCCCAACATCTGAATGGCGCATTCGCACAGGATAAGCAAAGCCTGTGATTTTACTGAAAATTATGATGTCTATGGGCACGCTGCTATACATGTCAATCATCTCCATCTAATCATTCTTTTTGTTTTCACTCTTCGATGGTTTTCAGCTTTCTCTTTCTGCAAATTGTATAGTTGTGGTGTAGGTATAGCGATATGACCCAGCACCCAAAATACTATCAAAACACTCCAATGCAGACCATTCGCGCGGGACTGATATTACCACAGGACCTCAGAGAGAGAGAGAGAGAGAGAGAGAGAGAGAGACAGAGAGACAGAGAGAGAGAGACAGAGAGCGAGAGAGAGAGAGAGAGAGAGAGAGAGAGAGAGAGAGAGAGAGAGAGAGAGAGACAGAGAGAGAGAGAGAGAGAGAGAGTTTTTTTTTTTTTTTTTGAGATTTCAAAACTTCTTTATTTTCTCATAACAGAGTTCTCCATAACACAATAAACTCTATTTCCAAGACACAGGAAGAAAATAAAAAATAAATGAGCAGGGTGAATGAGAGAGAGAGAGAGAGAGAGAGAGAGAGAGAGAGAGAGAGAGAGACAGAGAGAGAGAGAGAGAGAGAGACAGAGAGAGAGAGAGGGAGAGTGTGAGAGAGAGAGAGAGGGAGAGTGTGAGAGAGAGAGAGAGAGAGAGTGTGTGTGAGAGAGAGAGAGAGAGAGAGAGAGAGAGAGACAGAGAGAGAGAAGCCCGCTGAAGGTCTCCTCAGGTTAGGGATTCCCTCTTCTTCTCCTCTGCATTTGTGCTCTAATTATTAAAGGATCTCTAGTTGGAAAC
Source organism: Siphateles boraxobius (assembly GCF_051911475.1). Taxonomy (NCBI): domain Eukaryota; kingdom Metazoa; phylum Chordata; class Actinopteri; order Cypriniformes; family Leuciscidae; genus Siphateles; species Siphateles boraxobius. The sequence goes on along the minus strand of NW_027509119.1, from coordinate 764,759 downwards.
CTCCCACCACAGGCAGCATTGGCATCCCAGACAGCAACATAGTGTCGGCCCAGATCTGGCCCACATCCGGTACACATGGATACCACACGGCCCGGATCATGGCCGAAACTATGTTGCTGTGATTCCAAAGCAATATAGGCTGTCCTCCTTTCTTTTCTTGTCACTGCACGGCAAGAAGCACATAAAGACTGATGCAGTGTTCAGTGTTAAGAGAAATCGCAGTGAGCTGCTTTTATTTCTTTAATCCTGCTTAGGCTTTGACAGGCTAAGTGCAAGTGTGTGTATCTGAGGTGGTTAAACGAGGGCGAAGGAGTGATTGCAGAGAACAGAGTTTGAATCTACACTATCATGTGTGTTTGTCTCAGCATCCAACCGTTCCCTTTCAGTCGATAACGTCGGACGTAGTCGACGCGACTGAAATGGGATCACGCTAGGGAGCCTGTCTTCTTCGAGTACTATTGAACGAGCCAATGTAATTGGCGTGCGTGATTCGCATCACACACTCCGCCCCCGCGGCGCGGGTATAAATACGGAAGTGGATGCACGCACTAGTTGCCTTTCGCTTCGGAGCCGATCGTTTGATGTCTCTGAGAGTGCTGTTGTCTACAACGAGCGAGTGTGTCGGTGTTCTTCAGGAAGACTCTCCCAGTGCTGGTGTTCTACAGCGCGAGTGCAGCGGTGATCGCGAGCTCTGAGCTCTCAACTGCTGTTTTAACAGCAACAAATTTCTAAATGTTTGTGTGTGTTGATGGCTGGTTAGAGGGCGGAAAAGTGAGTGCTTCACTGTTTCAGTTCTCTGTTCAGTGTTGCCGCGGTCATTCCCCTGTGTGCTCCGGCACTGGTGACGGTCCTATTTTCTGAAAGAGCAACACGGGTGCGTTTGCGTCTTTTTCAAGATGTCATTCCGCCCGTGCGTTTCTGGGTGCGGTCGTTCCCTGTCTCTCTCTGATGGTCACAACTGTTGTGTCACGTGTTTGGCTTACAGCACGCTGAGACAGCTTTTGTGGACAGCTCATGTTTTCACTGTGGGAACATGACTGTCGCAGTGTTGAGGGCGAGACTCGCCTTCGTTCGCGGAGAGCGAGTCCCCATTACCATGCCCCACCCTCGGGTGCTGTGTGGGATGGGTGACCGGAGGATAGTGTTGGATGTCCCGCCCGGTAACCATTCCCTGTGGGCTCCTCACTCCTCCCTTCCACTGCAACCACTGGAGCCTCCTGTGTTGTCTGCTGGTCCATCTGTAATGGGTGGGCCAGCGGTTTCACTCGGGGCTCCCCTGGAGGACAGGACGCCGATTGCAGCATCGGAGGGTGAGCTGACTTCTAGAGATGATGACTCGGCTGCATTGTCTCCCTCCGGGAGTTCAATGTTGCCCGAGCCGGATCCAGAATTATCAGCTATGCTGAAACGGGCCGCCGAGGCTGCCGGGCTCGAGTGGAACCTCCACCGTGTCCCGTTCAGTCTCGGTTGGAATCTGGAGTTTGGTATCTTGGGGCGGGCCGCGCTGGTTCTCAGCTCGCCGCCCCAGTGCCTTTCTTTCCCGAAAGGCATGGAGAGCTTGTCAGGTGGTGAACAGCATCTTTCTCTGCCAGAAACTGCCTGACTAGCTTTTCCCCCTCATTACCCTTGATGGAGGAACGGTGAAGGGTTGCGAGGTGTCCCTCCATTGGAGCGGTCTGTCGACACAGGTGCACCTGTGTCCAGCGGCCGCTGCCTTTTGGGGGGATCGTCGTCTCCCCCCTAAGGCCTGTGAGTTTCGTGTGCTCCGACGGGCAGAGCTTACAAAGCCTATGGGCAAGCCCCTTCCTCTTGCGTGCCATGGCGTTGCTGCAGGCTAGGGCACCCATGGCATGCACGAGGGTAATCCAGACCGTGCGCTCATAGGTGAGCACCGCACTGCATCCGACCTCACCCTCCGGGGTACGGGTGTCGTAGCGTGCGTGATCGGTCTGGCGATGTCCACCTTGGTGGTCCAGTAGCGCCTTCGTTGGCTCAGCCTGGTTGGTATGGCGGATGCGGACAAGGTTCGGTTCCTGGTCTCCCCAATTTCCCAGGTTGGGCTGGTCGGCGACGCGGTGGAGAACTGCATCAAACAGTGCTCTGCCGCTCAAGCGCAGACGGAGGTCATCCGGCACATCCTGCCCCGGTGGCCAGCTGCTGCCTCCACCCGCCGCCGGTGGCAGCTCCTCCGCCTGCTCGTCGCCGTGGGCGTTCTCCGGCCGCCGCTCCTGCTGGCCCTCCGCAGCAGCCTCCACCCAGGCCTCAGCATGGAGCCGGCCGCAGTAGAGACGCCCAGCCCGCTCCAGGCGCTGCCAAGCCAGGTGGCAAGCGACAGCGAAAGCATTCCGGAGCGGGCCGCCCAGGAATGGATGAGATGCTCTTGGAGTGGCACGATCACTCCCTCCCCCCGGGTGAGGGCCGGGTGGAGCCTTTGTTTGTGTGTGTGTCTGTTCCGCCGCTGGCTCCCTAAAAAAAAAAAAAAAAAAGCGGAGCAAGCGGTACCCACACTTCAAAGAGAGAGCAATTTCATCTGTTCCTGGGTCCCAAGAGGGCCAGTCTGGCGGGTGTGACCCTGTATAGCCTTACACCCCTCAGCTCCCCCTTGGTCGCCAGCAGGCAGCTTGGTGCGTTCGAGGACCCGGTCATCCGCCTTCTCACGCGCCCCCTGCCGCTTGTGGAGACAGGTAAGTGTTGCACAGCACACAAACACCACTCTCTCTACTTTGCTGCCCCACCTCAGGCTCGGCTACCCCGCTCAAGTCAGTGATAGTCATCACATTAGGTGTTGAGCAGACGTGCTCCTGAAAATTCAGTGATATTCATCACACCGAGTGTTGAGCAGTGCTCCTGACTTGTGCGTGCTTATCTTATCCTGCTGGCGAAGGATTTGATATAGCCGCTCCTCCAGCCGGTACGAAGACCAGTTGTAAACTCGTTCTTCGTGCTACTAGGGGGTGGGTCGTGACCATCTTGGCCCAAGATTGGTCTGCAGCTTTGACCTGAAAGACAGGTGCTTCAGATCTCTACCTCCCGCACCGCAGGCCATCCTGTGTGTTGCGTCTAAGGGTGGAGTATCAGTACAGTGTCCTTCCCCTCGAGTGCTCCAGAGCCCGTTGGGTCTTCAGGTCAACTGGAAGAGAGTAATCTCGCCCACGGGCTGAGTATCTCTTTTCTAGTTTTGGAGAGGTACTCGGTCCAACATGTCTCTCCAATGAGAATGTGTTCAGCTGGTGTTGAAGTGAGAAAGGGTCCCACTGAAAGAACTTTCAGAGGCTCCTGGGGTATATGGTAGTCGCAGCCTTTGGCTCCCTCCATATGTGACCGCTTCAGCGCTAGCTTCACGATCGAGTCCCGAGGTGACCGTGGCAGAGCAGCTCACCCTGTGTGACTATAGTTCATCCCGGTCTGCTGCCAAACCCTCTTCAACAGAGGGGCCATGTACAAAGGGCGTGTTTTAACGGGGGCCTGGGCGACCCCCGACTACACGGGCATTCGTGCCTCGAGTTGTTAGACATTGCGACCGTTGCGCAAGCTTCCCCTGCATGTCACAAACTCACCCGTCACCTCCTCCTTGGAGTCAGACGCTTCTGAGGGCGCCTTGTTCCACTCCTCCCGCTTACTCAATCGTGCCGCCATCGAGCCTCACGACAGTTATAGCCAGGGCAAGTGGAGACTCCATCCCCTGGGTCCGGCTGGGTCATGACCATTCCGGGGTCGCTCAGTTGCCCCCCCCGGTTTTATTTTTCCGCCAGTGTTTGGGTAAACCGAGCGGACTACCCTTGGACAAACACTGGGACTCAGCTGCCCCAGGGGCCCGGCAAAATGCGTTTAACCCCAGTGAGCCTTCTAAAAGTGACTGCGACTCAGGGTCGCCTGGCGCCTGCAAGTCAGTGAAATCATCACTCTTCATGTTGAGCAGAATTGCTCCTGAAACTCAGTGAAGTTCATCGCACTCAGGTGTTGAGCAGCAATGCTCCTGTAGCTCAGTGAGTCCATCACAGGTAGCTCAGTGAATTCATCACACGCAGTGCTGAGCAGAAATGCTCCTGGTGCTCAGTGAAGTTCCTCGCACTCAAGTGTTGAGCAGAAATGCTCCTGAAGCTCAGTGAGTTTATCACACTCAGGTGTTGAGCAGTAATGCTCCTGAAGCTCAGTGAACTTGTCACACTCAAGTGCTGAGCAGAAATGCTCCTGTCGTTCAGTGAAATTCTTCGCACTCAAGTGTTGAGCAGAAATGCTCCTGAAACTCAGTGAGTTTATCACACTCAGGTGTTGAGCAGGAATGCTTCTGAAGTTCAGTGAACTTGTCACACTCAAGTGCTGAGCAGAAATGCTCCTGTCGCTCAGTGAGGTTCTTCGTACTCAAGTGTTGAGCAGAAATGCTCCTGAAGCTCGGTGAGTTTATCACACTCAGGTGTTGAGCAGGAATGCTCCTGAAGCTCAGTGAACTTGTCACACCCAAGTGCTGAGCAGAAAATGCTCCTGAAGCCCAGTGATCTTCACATGTTGTGTTGAGCAATGCTCCTGTCTTTTGCGCCCGTCGCTTGCACCTACGTGCCAAGTCAGGAGAGGAACAGGTCTTCATAGTTGCCCCTTATTGGCCCAACTAGACCTGGTTCCCTTCAACAGCCTTCCTGACTTCCCCTGAACTCTTTCGGGGACGGGGCACGATGGCACACGCGTTCTTCCCCCGGAGATTCCGGGTGGTCTTACATCTGAACGCGGAGGTTCAGGTGGCTATCACAAGAACATGTGATAGATACCATCACTTCTGCGAGCACCCCCTAGAATTGGGTAGCGTGCTTACGCCTTTAGAAGTGGAACCTAGTCGTTGAGTGCGTCTTCTCTCCAGAGGAGATCCTGAAAGCTTTCGATCACTTCAGTGCTCTCTTTCCTGCAAAATGGGTTGCAGTAGGCTGTTTTCCTAAATCACCCTCAAAATGATGTTGCCTCGGTGTTTAAACGACGCTCATCGTGTTGCAGAAGTATGCAGAAGCACGTTCTGATCGTCAGGTTCCTGAGGAGCAAGGTCTTGTAAATCCTTGTGTCCCTCTTTATCCTCTTGGGCCTTGTCCCTGGTGCGACTGCACTGCAGAGACCGCCCCTTAGCCACTGCAGGCAGTGAGTTAAAAATTCTGTTATATCAGTTCTCCTGCTCGCGTGGTCTCTACTAGAGGGTAGGGACTTGCTCGCTTTCGGTCAACGTATTGTGCCTGGAGTCTGGGCCGGCTAACTCTCACAAGCTGAGACCCCGGCTCGGATGGTGCCCAAGGTTCCTACCTCTCCCGTAATAGGAGCAGGTGGTGAGCCTGCAAGCGCTGCCCTGGAGGAGGCAGATCCAGCCCTGGCTTCTCTGTCCGTTCGCTTGGACGTGTACAGAATGCAAGTCATAGACCTCAGACCAGCTCTTCAAATATCTGTTGGAATTCAGCAGATAGGGAAGGCTGTTTCCATGCAAAGTTGCACTTAGTGCTTGCCTTCATTTCGGCAAAGATCCGAGATGCAACATGTCCACTTAGGTGTTGAGCTCCTCTATGATGAGTGTAAAGTGCTCCGCCTGGGCGTTGACGATATACTTTGCTAAACAGATTCTAGAGTTGGGGGCTGGACGACACCTGGTTGAACCGCTGCTTCCCGTGGGCTCCCTTCTCATGAAGCCAGTTTCACCGTGAGCCCGGTTCAAGTGTCGGCTTGCTGCGCCATTCGCCTCCTATGGACTGGATACCTTCGCCTTTCTACTCCAGTTGAGTTCCCTTAAAATTGAACCCTGTTGAGTTCCTCCACACCCCTCCGACGTCGGACGTGCGGAACGTCTGGTGTTAGGCCTACCACTCGTAAGCAGTGTGGAACCTGTGTTAGGCTGGGTCCATATGTTGCGGTCCCTTCGGTGACCCCATATGTGTATTCTTCCACGATACGGCTCCCTGCGGTGAGCCCGTGTCTTCCCTCGGCAGAGTCTCTCTGCCATCACTGTCCGGTGTGTCTCCCCCCGTCTTAGGCTGGAGCCACCCCAGTGACATTCCATATGTTAGACTGCCCGGTTTCCGCCCAGTTCATATGTGTATTCTCCACGTTACCTCCCTCGGGTTGGATGTGGCTTCCGCAGCGTCCCTTCCTTCCAACGTACGGGGAACGCTTTCCCAGTGGTCCTGTAGGAACAGCAGTGACTTCCCTGGCCTAAGCCCTGTCCTTCCCCGCCTTAAGTTTGCGGGGGCATCAGGAGGCTTTGGTTTAGGCACTGGAAGGTGGCAGCGTTAGTGGCGTGTTCAATGGTTGATCCCATTTCAGTCGCGTCGACTACGTCCGACGTTATCGACTGAAAGGGAACGTCCTGGTTGCGTATGCCAACCACCGTTCCCTGAAGGAGGGAACGGAGGACGTAGTCCCCTTGCCACTACCGCTGGACCACCGCTGACCCCGGGTTACTCTCGGCTCCTCAGCGAAAAGCAACTAGTGCGTGCATCCACTTCCGTATTTATACCCGCGCCGCGGGGGCGGAGTGTGTGATGCGAATCACGCACGCCAATTACATTGGCTCGTTCAATAGTACTCGAAGAAGACAGGCTCCCCAGCGTGATCCCATTTCAGTCGTGTCGACTACGTCCTCCGTTCCCTCCTTCAGGGAACGGTGGGTTGCATACGCAACCAGGACGTTATTAAGAATCTAAAATGATTTCAGCAAATGAAAACCATCAGCAATGAGTGGAATATGATGTAGATGAAATGTTTGATGAAGACAATCCAGAATTCAGGTGTTATAGTTGTATATTTAGTTTAGTTTAGTACTATTTTAGTAATTTTTTTATGCTGCACAGTAGCGGTGTAACGATGCCCTCATATCATGATACGATAAATATCACAATACTGAACTCACAGTACGATATTATTGCGAAGACATATGATAAAAGCATATGAATGAAACATATGAACATATGAAAATCAATTAAAAAAATTGTACTTTTAATTCAAATGCTAAATTTCATTTACATTGTGTGTGTAAATGAATAGTCTTGGACTTGGTGCTGCAACCCAAAGCACAGGACAATAGAGAAACCAGAATAACAATATTCATGATTCTGAAGCTGAAAATACAGAATTATTTAAGATGAATATGATTGCACTTTCACTGACTAGAAATGTGTAAAATAATGTCGGCCACTTTATACTGGTTACATCAGACATTTGGAATTATTTTTTACAAATATTACCCCATTGCATTATTATTATTCATTATATTCAATATCATATATAGTAGTTTAATGTAATACTGACACTAAAACTCTGTAAACCTTTTATTTTGGGTAATTTCTATTAATAGTAATCTTCTATCTATATATTCTGACACCCCTAGTGCACAGGCATGGTCATTTCTAATTTAATTTATGATGTTGTTTCTGTCATGATTAACAGGTTCAGTATTTGTGTGGGTGAAAGTTCTCTGAGGTCGTTGACCTGATCCATAGTACAGAGTCCACTGACAAGGTTGTAGTTTCATTTAATGGGATCTTTAATAGGTCATGTTGGGAAAGCAGTGTAAACCTGAGAGAGAACCATGTTATAGAAACGTCCAAGACAGCAAGGTTCAAAATAAGTTGATTCTACAGGAGATCCCAAAACTTTTGTAAAGAGAATAATCACAATAAACGAGAGCGACCAAAAAAGAATTGGTCAGGAAAAATCTCTCTCAACGAACAACGTTGTCACACCTACGTGGACTCTGCTTGTGTTTGGCACCATTCCCGCATTAGTTGTCATGGTGATTCATTTGATCTCATCATTACGTTCAAATTCTCGTTATTTCTACTACTTAAGTTCAGTTCTGTTTGAGTTTCACTGTCGGGTCTCATCCGTGTGTACGTTGTGTTGGACTGCTTATCTGACTTGGAATTTGCCTTCTGGATTATTAAAGCCTGTTATACTCAGAAGAGTGTGTGGGCGGAGTCTCTCTGCAAACGCACTACACTCACAACCAAATCAATCATAAATCACAGCCAATCAGAAGAGCGTGTGGGCGGAGTCTCTCTGCAAACGCACTGCACTCACAACCAAATCAATCATAAATCACAGCCAATCAGAAGTGTGTGTGGGCGGAGTCTCTCTGCAAACGCACTGCACTCACAACCAAATCAATCATAAATCACAGCCAATCAGAAGAGTATGTGGGCAGAGTCTCTCTGCAAACGCACTGCACTCACAACCAAATCAATCATAAATCACAGCCAATCACAAGACTGTGTGGGCGGAGTCTCTCTGCAAACGCACTACACTCACAACCAAATCAATCATAAATCACAGCCAATCAGAAGAGTGTGTGGGCGGAGTCTCTCTGCAAACGCACTGCACTCACAACCAAATCAATCATAAATCACAGCCAATCACAAGAGTGTGTGGGCGGAGTCTCTCTGCAAACGCACTGCACTCACAACCAAATCAATCATAAATCACAGCCAATCAGAAGAGTGTGTGGGCGGAGTCTCTCTGCAAACGCACTGCACTCACAACCAAATCAATCATAAATCACAGCCAATCAGAAGAGTGTATGGGCAGAGTCTCTCTGCTAACGCACTGCACTCACAACCAAATCAATCATAAATCACAGCCAATCAGAAGAGTGTGTGGGCGGAGTCTCTCTGCAAACGCACTACACTCACAACCAAATCAATCATAAATCACAGCCATTTAGAAGTGTGTGGGCGGAGTCTCTTTGCAAACACACTGCACTCACAACCAAATCAATCATAAATCACAGCCAATCACAAGAGTGTATGGGCAGAATCTCTCTGCAAACGCACTGCACTCGCAACCAAATCAATCATGAATCACAGCCAATCACAAGAGTGTATGGGCAGAATCTCTCTGCAAACGCACTGCACTCGCAACCAAATCAATCATGAATCACAGCCAATCAGAAGAGTGTATGGGCAGAGTCTCTCTGCAAACGCACTGCACTCACAATCAAATCAATCATAAATCACAGCCAATCAGAAGAGTGTGTGGGCGGAGTCTCTCTGCAAACGCACTGCACTCGCAACCAAATCAATCATAAATCACAGCCAATCACAAGAGTGTGTGGCCGGAGTCTCTCTGCAAACGCACTGCACTCACAACCAAATCAATCATAAATCACAGCCAATCAGAAGAGTGTGTGGGCGGAGTCTCTCTGCAAACGCACTGCACTCACAACCAAATCAATCATAAATCACAGCCAATCAGAAGAGTGTATGGGCAGAGTCTCTCTGCTAACGCACTGCACTCACAACCAAATCAATCATAAATCACAGCCAATCAGAAGAGCGTGTGGGCGGAGTCTCTCTGCAAACGCACTGCACTCACAATCAAATCAATCATAAATCACAGCCAATCAGAAGAGCGTGTGGGTGGAGTCTCTCTGCAAACGCACTGCACTCACAATCAAATCAATCATAAATCACAGCCAATCATAAGAGTGTATGGGCGGAGTCTCTCTGCAAACGCACTGCACTCACAATCAAATCAATCATAAATCACAGCCAATCATAAGAGTGTATGGGCAGAGTCTCTCTGCTAACGCACTGCACTCACAACCAAATCAATCATAAATCACAGCCAATCAGAAGAGCGTGTGGGCGGAGTCTCTCTGCAAACGCACTGCACTCACAACCAAATCAATCATAAATCACAGCCAATCAGAAGAGCGTGTGGGCGGAGTCTCTCTGCAAACGCACTGCACTCACAATCAAATCAATCATAAATCACAGCCAATCAGAAGAGTGTATGGGCTGAGTCTCTCTGCAAATGCACTGCACTCACAATCAAATCAATCATAAATCACAGCCAATCAGAAGAGCGTGTGGGCGGAGTCTCTCTGCAAACGCACTGCACTCACAATCAAATCAATCATAAATCACAGCCAATCAGAAGAGCGTATAGGCAGAGTCTCACTGCAAACGCACTGCACTCACAATCAAATCAATCATAAATCACAGCCAATCAGAAGAGTGTATAGGCAGAGTCTCACTGCAAACGCACTGCACTCACAATCAAATCAATCATAAATCACAGCCAATCAGAAGAGTGTGTGGGCGGAGTCTCTCTGCAAACGCACTGCACTCGCAACCAAATCAATCATAAATCACAGCCAATCACAAGAGTGTGTGGCCGGAGTCTCTCTGCAAACGCACTGCACTCACAATCAAATCAATCATAAATCACAGCCAATCAGAAGAGTGTATAGGCAGAGTCTCACTGCAAACGCACTGCACTCACAATCAAATCAATCATAAATCACAGCCAATCAGAAGAGTGTGTGGGCGGAGTCTCTCTGCAAACGCACTGCACTCGCAACCAAATCAATCATAAATCACAGCCAATCAGAAGAGCGTGTGGGCGGAGTCTCTCTGCAAACGCACTGCACTCACAACTAAATCAATCATAAATCACAGCCAATCAGAAGAGCGTGTGGGCGGAGTCTCTCTGCAAACGCACTGCACTCACAACTAAATCAATCATAAATCACAGCCAATCAGAAGAGTGTATAGGCAGAGTCTCACTGCAAACGCACTGCACTCACAATCAAATCAATCATAAATCACAGCCAATCAGAAGAGTGTGTGGGCGGAGTCTCTCTGCAAACGCACTGCACTCGCAACCAAATCAATCATAAATCACAGCCAATCACAAGAGTGTGTGGCCGGAGTCTCTCTGCAAACACACTCCACTCACAACCAAATCAATCATAAATCACAGCCAATCAGAAGAGTGTATAGGCAGAGTCTCACTGCAAACGCACTGCACTCACAATCAAATCAATCATAAATCACAGCCAATCAGAAGAGTGTGTGGGCGGAGTCTCTCTGCAAACGCACTGCACTCGCAACCAAATCAATCATAAATCACAGCCAATCACAAGAGTGTGTGGCCGGAGTCTCTCTGCAAACGCACTGCACTCACAACTAAATCAATCATAAATCACAGCCAATCAGAAGAGCGTGTGGGCGGAGTCTCTCTGCAAACGCACTGCACTCACAACTAAATCAATCATAAATCACAGCCAATCAGAAGAGTGTGTGGGCGGAGTCTCTCTGCAAACGCACTGCACTCACAATCAAATCAATCATAAATCACAGCCAATCAGAAGAGCGTGTGGGCGGAGTCTCTCTGCAAACGCACTGCACTCACAATCAAATCTATCATAAATCACAGCCAATCACGAGAGTGTGTGGGCGGAGTCTCTCTGCAAACGCACTGCACTCACAATCAAATCAATCATAATTCACAGCCAATCAGAAGAGTGTATGGGCGGAGTCTCTCTGCAAACGCACTGCACTCGCAACCAAATCAATCATGAAACACAGCCATTTAGAAGTGTGTGGGCGGAGTCTCTCTGCAAACGCACTACACTCACAATCAAATCAATCATAAATCACAGCCAATCAGAAGAGTGTATGGGCGGAGTCTCTCTGCAAACGCACTGCACTCGCAACCAAATCAATCATAAATCACAGCCAATCACAAGAGTGTGTGGCCGGAGTCTCTCTGCAAACGCACTGCACTCACAATCAAATCAATCATAATTCACAGCCAATCAGAAGAGCGTGTGGGCGGAGTCTCTCTGCAAACGCACTGCACTCACAATCAAATCAATCATAAATCACAGCCAATCAGAAGAACGTGTGGGCGGAGTCTCTCTGCAAACGCACTGCACTCACAATCAAATCAATCATAAATCACAGCCAATCAGAAGAGTGTGTGGGCGGAGTCTCTCTGCAAACGCACTGCACTCAATCAAATCAATCATAAATTACAGCCAATCAGAAGAGTGTGTGGGCGGAGTCTCTCTGCAAACGCACTGCACTCACAACCAAATCAATCATAAATCACAGCCAATCAGAAGAGTGTGTGGGCGGAGTCTCTCTGCAAACGCACTGCACTCAATCAAATCAATCATAAATCACAGCCAATCAGAAGAGTGTGTGGGCGGAGTCCCTCTGCAAACGCACTGCACTCACAACCAAATCAATCATAAATCACAGCCAATCAGAAGAGCGTGTGGGTTTCCAGTTTAGAGAGATGGAAAGTCTGCGTCTGGTTGCCTCTGATTTTGGCCCTTTATTTTGAACATGAAGACTGATGCATTCTCCAGATGGATTGCACAGGTGGTCTGTTTTAGATTTATATTATAACCACACAAGAAAATCAGAAAAGTGCCATTGAAATCTTATTCAAAACTCTTAAATAGCTGGTGAAAATGTGTCATGCACTCAAACTAAAGAAGATGATGAATGGATGGAATGATTACTCAGGTCTCGGGAATTAAGTTCAGTTCAGAACCAATTAAGTTAACAATGTCCTGGAAGCATAAACGTTAGAAAAGACCCAGTTCGGTTAATGTTCACACGGTCCCTGAAACAGATGGACATGTTTTGTCACTATTTGTTTGCTATATTCCAGTAAAGATGAATGGGTTTTCTTTGGGTAAATCACCCACTGCACACAAAAATACACAGGGACGTATCGCATAGAACCTATAAACACATTTTACATTACACATGTATAAGATCCTTTATTGATAATAATGATTCTTTTGCTACAGAAAAAATATATAATTTCTACATGAAAAAGTTAGTTCAGGCAAGAATAATTATAAAAAGGAAATCCTGTATTTGTACTCAATTCAAGCATGTAGAAGTTAAAGTGCAAATATCAACGATATAAAATTAAGTAAAACCTACTCAAGTTTTCTAATACTGGTTTTCCCATCATGCTCTGAGGCATGCATAATTAGTAATATTGTATTATTTACTTTGATGTTTCTAAGTAAAGCTTACACTTTAAAAGTGTGGTTAAATTCAGTTTTATATTGTTTGAGTAAAACGTTAATTTTGTTAAATTTACTTAACTTAGTTAAGTAGATGTGACTTAATAAACTCTATTTGTGAGATTAAATAATTGAAATATAATTAAGTAATATTTACTTAATTACTTCAAATTAAATGTTAAGTGTCAATTAAACATCAAATGAATGTTAAGTTCAATAGTAAGTAGGTTTTACTTGATAATAACAGGTCAGTTGTGCAGAGCAGTACATTTGACTTAAAATATGTTAGTGCAAATCGTTACAAAGATTTTATCAAGTAAATCCTACAAGTTTCAGTGTTTCAAACTTTGCTCATGTAGCAGATTTTTCCTCCCCAACTGAATTAAATATTAATCCTTCTCCTTATTCTCATGATACAGTAATTTGTTAGCAGGTGTGTGACAAATGCAACACAAAACCACTTTTATATTGAAATGGATCTGAAAATATGTGAGGATCTCCACCTCATGCACTCGTACACACACACACACCTTACGTAACCGCGATTAGCTCACCAGAGAGAAAACTACCGCTTAGGCTACACGTACATAGAGCGCACATAAAGACAAAAACGAATAGTGTTTTTTTGGCGAACCTTCTATTCTCCAATGAAGTCATGCCTGACATACTACAATTGCAGCAAACAAATGTTTGCATTGGTTATATTTCTCCAAAGGCTTTCCAGCAGCACGGCTAGTCTAAAAATAAACTGGTCTCACTATATCCAAACAGTGTTTTTCTCTGCCGTTTCTTCCCACACGGTTTCAGTGTCAAGCATTGGTTAACTTCTCTTCATGTCTGTTTATATCCGAGACGGTGACTTCCTCAGGAGCCTCGCCAATAGTTCAGTGGAAACATCAGTGTTATGTAATGCAACCCAATACTCTCCATTCACAAATCCTTTTGTATGTTTAGCACTAACCTTGTAGTTGATGCATTTATTTTTCTCTGTTGATAGATTCGATTTTAGCTTGAATTGTTACAGTGTTGCAGGTGCTTTCACACATGCTGTATTTTCTGGGGAATTGTGAGCGTTTAGAGATCATGAACAGAACCTGCAGAAAAATATTGCTAAATCATCTGGCAGTTTTTCTGCAGATGATATGACACGTGTGTGTACAGCGAGGGCTAGTTCACACAGTTTTCTGCCGCTTTTTATTGGTTTTTTGATGTAAACGTTGCAGACAATTGTCTTAGTGATTTGTCAGTATCTCGTAGATAAGCTGTAATGTTGCATAAAACATGTGCGTATAGAGCAGGCGCTAAATATCACTAGGAAAAATGGAAGCACATCGATGAATTTATTCGGTAAATATGTTTACATTATAGCATCTTGGCATTTCCATCCAGCAGTTTTCTTTATGCATTGAAATAGGTGTATGGAAACATGGCTTATGTCGTTTATGCACATTTTACCCGTCATACAATGCCGTCCAAACACTGGCTCTACACTTCAGCTGTTACATAAGTAGATGATAGGCAGTACATTACGTGTTAAGAGAGTCACAGATGAAGAACGCAGAGGTTCCTCTGGTGATTGCTCCTGTCTGCATGTCTCCTAATGTTAAGAGAGATAGAAGAGCAAATGAAGACAAGATAACGAGTGCACTTTTTAAAGGCCTTAATAATGAGGACGATTTACAAGCTGTTCTTGTACTGTCATTCTTTCCTGACAGAAGAACAAACTTATAACCATAACAGAGTCCGTGAGGTATTAGACAGCTTTGGGTTTTATTTTAATCAGTTTTTCAGAGGCAATCGGATGCGTTTTTATTGGTCTAGACTCTAGAGACCTGTTATCAGTAATGACATCTCTCACTGATGAGTGATTTGTGAGTGGTACGATCAACAGATGTGTTTATGAGTTATAGACATTATCTAACACTCAGAAAAAGGCTTTAGGAGACGAAAGAACTTAAAGCAT